>NW_027508799.1:15195000-15875000 GCF_051911475.1 Siphateles boraxobius
TGAATGTATATCTGACACAAAAAGGCTGTTTATTATGTTGGTCGGTAAAAAAATATGCTTGGCTGGTGGATTGTTTTATCTACCATTCCTCGTGGCAGGTGAGCCAAAAAGTTAATTTCGGACCCTGGAACTATGTGAAGATGAATGATTGGCAGATTCATCATGTTTTGTTGCTTAAAGTCCCTGTAAAGGCAATTTTAAAAATAAATTCTAAACACATTATAAATGTTAGAAATGTATTGCTAAAACATATTACAAAGACTGTGAACTGTGAAGAACTGAATTGTGGAGTTAGATCGTTAAACAGTTTTTCACTATTACTATTTTCCGGATTTTTTGGGCGGGTCTAAAACGGGGCTCGATGACGCACTGGAGCCCCTGAGCTCATGGACACGCCCCTACTTGATGACGCACTGGATCGAGCCACAGAGGCTGGCCGCTCCCCTAACAATATTTAGAATTAAAGCACATTCACATCAGTTTGCCGCTCAATCGCGAGCTACTGTCAGTACTATTATTTGTTACTAAAGCCTACAGTTTACTAGCTAGCTATGCGTTCGTCACGAAAATGCGTATTACGTGGATGCGGTCACGTACAAAACAGATCGGTGTCCTTATTTACATTTCCGAAAAACGATCACATCAAGAAGAGGTGGATTAATTTTGTGAAGAGCCACTTTGATGGAGAGCTGAGGATCACCACCAAAACCCGCCTCTGTAGTGATCATTTTAAACGGGATAGTTTTCTAAACTTTCGACGGAGACAACTGGGATCCACTGATAATCCGCTTTTACTGGTGAATGGGGCCGAACCGACTATCTCCCGCCTCCTCCTTCATCATCCCGTCGCGCCACAACTGGTGAGTGCTTCCCGCGAGTGGGCGTGGTTTCAGCGCAGCCAGCGGACACACCTCCAGCGTTAGAGAGCAGAGACTACTGCTCATTTTTTCAAGATTTTGATAGCTTATTTTATGTACTTGCCGGCTTTTTTTATCATTCAAATTTGGTTGGGTGGCTAATAACACATTTTTCTGTGGTGTGACAAACTCAGAACACATACTTCATTTTGACTTTACAGGGACTTTAACATCTGTTGTCTCTCTTCAGTGAATACCATGGCATAGCCTTTACATTATCTTGATAGACAAAAAGAGACACTTGAGAACGTGCGCAATGCGCATCATATTCATGTTATTGTGGCCAGGGGCTGATGGATTTGCCTTTTAAAGATATGGTTCATGAGTTTAGTGCGTTCACATGTACATGCTTAGAGGAGAGTTAATGAGGGAGGTTATGTGGCAGGCATAATATGAGCGACAGGCTGCACTATCAGACATCTGACAGTGGGGCTCAGTGAGCTGAGACTGAGGCATACGGCTGTCAGTAAAAGAGGGACAGGAGAGAGTGGCAGCCAAGCAGAAAACTCAAGCTATTCCTGCTGCCACTTCCTCAAGAGTGGCTGATTGAATATAATTGGCATGAGGGCAGGAGAATAGCTCAGCCTTCTAAAACAAAAGAGCGGTCCCTGCTGCAACCCTCGCAAAAAAACACTGATACACACGTGGAATAAAATAATGCTTCTCTTGGACACATTATCCTACATGTACAGTAACAAAATTTAAGACAATAGCCCCCTATTGCTTAAACAACAGTTCAGAATATAGCCTGACTGTGCATAGGGTCATGCCGACCCGAGGGGAAAGAAGTAAAATTACATGCTGGCCCAGTACTGTGTTCATCACAGAGAGAGAAAAAGAGTGTGAAAAAAATAAATAAATATAAAAAAACAGATTGAGGGACAAGTCTGCGTGTCTCAAGAGTGCTCTTGAGATGGTATTGGTAGCTGTCTGGCTGCTATGTTGTAGCTTCACTGTTCTCAGCATGCAAGAGTGAAGGACATCTCAAACCCTTTGCTCTGAGAGGCGCCCAGCTGATAAGGATGAAAGAGGGCCGCTTCATCTCTATTCTCTCTCAACCACCCATTGGGTCCTCCAGAAAATTCACACTTGGAAAAAATAAAAATTAGGATGCATTTCCGGCAAGAGGTCTGACATGCAGTAGACTCTTCAAAGATCATGTGTTGAAGGCTATAATTTGACTTGGCATACGCATCAAAGATCAAGTATTAATCAATGCTAAATGTGTAAGAGATGGAAGTATAGGCTGGCAGGCAACTGTCTGAGCATGTGTCAATGCAATCTGCAGAGCCGCACTTCCAGTCAATAAACTGTTCCAATGAAGCAGAGGAGCAATTGGCCAAATCAAATTGTTAAGGCCTCAGGCCCCATTTACTTTTTTTTTTGCCACCATTGCATGCAAACATTTATCTGATTATCACAAAATAGCAAGCTCCACAGGCAATTAATTTGTCCTGGCTGTTTAACAACATTAAAGGGTGGGGGAATAACAGACGAGAGAGATAATAAAATGGACAGATTACCTACAGGCCTGATTTCTGATAAATACAACCGGGACTGTTTACCTCCAGTCTCTGTGGCTTATGTGAAACATTGAATGCCATTGATTTTAATACAACAAGGGGTCTCCTAATAACTGGAACAGAGACAAAATATAACAACATTTGCTTCTCTTTAGTAAATGAATGATTAACAAGTCCCGTTCTCCCTTTATCCAATTTCACACATTCCGTTTCAACATTTGACACCAACCCCCAAGAGCCACAATGTACAAAATGGTTGCAAATGGTTCCTTTTCTTTTTCTTTTAAGTTGGCATACACAGAGAAAAAAGGGAGGTAGAGAAAGGGGGGAAAGCCAGAGAGGGAAAAATAGGCTAAATAAGCAAGAGGTTCATTAATATCACTGAAGGTGCATTTTACTGACAAAGGGTCTCGTGAGGCACCTATTTATTTAGGAAATTAATAAAAGCGAGCATTTGCCCCAGTGCAAATGCCATTTTCTGTCCACAGCAGCAGTTCTGAGCAAGCCCCATTCCCCTACCGCTGTTCCTCTGACCTTGGTTCTAATTGCACGGAAGATCCCCGGGAGAACGTGTTTCCCCCTAATGGTTTATAAACAATTTTAAAGGGGCTCCACTTCTCTACAACCTTAATTAGTTTACGGTCCTCTGGCTCACACCCCTAGACCCCCTCCTATCCCGCTGCTGACAGAGGAACCAGTAGGGGGTCTAATAGTGGTGTATTAACCTTACCGAACGGGACAATTTACGGACTACTGCACTTGTTTAACTTCTCCCCGGTAAAGTACACATAATAAAGTGAACATTACAGTTATAAACTAGCCAACAAAAAACATGTATATCTCAAGGGGCAAACAATTTGCAATGTCATGTACACAGTAATATCAACATTTACTGAATATTGTTTTGTTGAAAAAAAATGACTTAAAAGCTGTATAACATTTCATAGTTATAAAATCCTCAATATTGATCAGATGATGATGATCAGTGTTTTCTATGATATAAATGTTCAGGTGAAAAATGTGTTTGTGTCAGGAGAACAAATGCAAAACAAACTTTGACTAACTGTAGGACTGACTTAGGGAATAAAGCAGCACATAACTCAATCACGGAAGCTATGATAAATATGTCATGTCATGCCAAGTAAGTAATCATATTGATTAGAACTTCTCCACATTGAGAAATATGCGCACTAAGCTATCTTTAAGATGTGATTATATTTATTGAATAATTTGGCCAATAGAATCCAAGTAAGAGGATCATGACAAAAGGTTGGTGGCAGATGCTTGAGTCTCAAACGGGGCAAGAAGTGTGAAATGTTTGCAGGTTGGAGACAAAGAAACGTGAATAGAGCACTTTGCAGCATCTCATACATGTAACCACTTGGCTACACCAACTGATGTACATGCTACAATTTCTGAAGTTCTCTAATTAAAACAATTTCTGTAGTTCTTCAAGTCAGCATGTGAGACAGCATTAGACTGCTTTATATACAAGAGTCAAAAATAATCTGGTTTTAACATATGGCTGATACGAGGCAGTTAAGATATGATCTGATGCTTCAGTCTTAAGAGTATGATTTTTATATGAGTGAGCAGTAGTACTAAGAAAAACAGAAGCAGCTGGAAGCCCTTGGGATTAAAGAGGTGGACGAACAGCGTGGTGCAAGAAGCCTAGTAAAGAGAAGCACTGATCAGAGAAAAAAAGGAAGGGTAAAGTCAAGCAAGGCATCGGCAGCAGCAACTGTGAAACGGATCACAGCAGAGCTGTTCGCATGAGCTCAATAATCTGCCTCCATCACACTCTCAAGCCTGTATATATAAACGCACCTGCCTGCCACTCTCAAGTTTTTTCTGTGCCCCCCGTAACCTCTTATCTGGCTTATGCCTCTTATTTGGCTTATCTCCATTATGCAATGGGCTTTTCCAGAAAGGAAAACATATTCTTGTCACTTATCTCCACTCTACACATTAAGGGTATTTATTTTTTATATATTATATTGTATATTCTATAAAACCTTTAATGTCTGATGTTAACTAAGTAGTTACTTTGGGCTTGGTATAGTGAATGAAGCAATAAACAATGTAAAAGACAAGATCTGTGACTGGACTTCAAATGAATTCTATATTAATGTGCCAAGATACTACAAACTAGTTATGCTACAGAAATTCTAGTCTGTTAACTTGATTGACAAGCAACAGAGTGCTGCTATTTTGTATTACTCAACTTGCTGTCTGTGTTTGCTACATATAATTCCATAGTTCACCGTTTCAAAGAGTTTTTTCAAACTAGAAGAATTGTCTTTCTTTTGTGGAACACAAAACAAAATGTAATGTAATTCAATGTATTTTTTTTTTTTTCGTATTTACAAGTCACCTGGCATACGTAAAAGTCAATCATTCTTTAAAGGCGGCGCGGTATGTTTGGACAGAAAATGAGACTTTACTCGTCTTATTAAACGGATTACGGGAATACTGGATGCCAAACAAAGAGTTTCAACAAAGAAATGCCACACTTTATCAAGACCTTGAAGAATATAGGAGGGAGAAACACCCAGAAACACCCCATACAGGGCTGCTCCCAAGAATAAGGGCTTTCCTTACCATTAATGCTTGGATAACACGCCAATGTCTCCTTCGATTAAAAATAATGGCTAGTGTAGTGGCTGCGATATACACAAACCTACCTGTGTAGGTAAACATCCGTTGCCATGATTTTTGGAATGACTTATCAAGCGAGAAAATAAATTAGGTTTTAGTCGCATAACATTAGTTAATGGAAACACCCTCATTTCGTATAATTTTTAATCGACATTTAGAAAATATCAAAATATAAAGTTTTACGCAAATCTGTAATGGAAATCAAAATTTTTCCATAATGTGTTATGCACTTTAAAAAAATAATAATAATAATAATAATTTAATTCAGCAAGGATGCTTCAAACTGATCAAAAGTAAAAGCAAATACATTGTTACAAATAAAACATCTATTTCAAATAATTGCTAGCATTTAAAAAAGAAAAGGGGGGGTTTCATGGGAACCAAATCATCATACAAAAACTGTTGTAGGCGGGTTTTGCAACACTGAAGACTGGATTGGTTGGATTCGATATTGGCTGGTTTGAATTCAGCTTTGCCATCACAGGAATAAATTACAATTAACCTAGAAAACAGTTCTTTAAAATGGTGATAATATTTCACAATATTATGGGTTTTACTTTACTTTTTAAGAGACTTCCTTGAAAAACATTACCGACCCAAAACATTTCAATGTCAGTGTATGTTGAAAATGTATTACACTTGCCATTGTACGGTTTTCTGAATATCGACATGGCTGTGATTTGGTCATAGATACAAAGCCAAAGATCTCACAAGCACATATTATATGGGCTACTGTACAACTTCGAGACTAATATCTGTTTAACCTCTACAAATAAAACTATGGAAAGTGGTAGTTTTGTGTCACATATAAATGGTATATAAATTATGCCTTTAATCACACAGACATTGGACCCAGATCAAGCAATCGGTCCAACACTTTGTAGTCTGACATATGGTCTCCAGTGTCAAAGCACGGACGTTGTGCCAGTATGTGTCAGCAGAGAAATATGTCCAACCTGTGCAAGAACCTCTATGTTCAAGTGAGCATCTGGTAACAGTAAACTGATCTTAGATTTAAGTTGCTGTACAAGAGAGCATATGAGGAGCATGAGTGAGCGGTCACAGCGTCTTATAACAGCTGTCTCTCTGCCAGTGTTTTCCCTTGAGTCCTGCCTTCATCTGTCACACACTGGCTTTAAAGCAGAAGTGTGACATCATTTAGCGTCAGCAAACGGAACTGCTAAAATAAAAATTGCTTTCAAATAGGTTTCTTGAATACTACTCATCTGTCATTGGTCAGGCAAACAGACAGTCACCGTCCCAAACTCACACCATTGGTTGTGTCCAAATTTATATGAATTTCATTCCTCCATTGAAAAAACAACATGTTGAAGAATTTAGTGATTTCTTGGTTGTTTGCTTCATAAGTTCATAATCGCAAAACTTTGAAAAAAAGTGGTATTCAATACTTTTCCCAGTGGGATTTAAATAAATAAACTTCTCAGAACAGACAGCATATAACTGTGTTTACCTTTTACATTTCATTGGCGTAATGGTTTCCAAAACATCACTTCGCCCAAAGCTCCACAGTCAGAAGGTCATATGTCGACTATTAACCTCTACACAACACACTCAACACCACAGCGTTCACCGTGAGAGGCGAGTCAATTACGTTCTTGCTGACAGGTAGTCTCAGATCCACTGTCTCCGACAAGCCTTGTCTCCTTCCCTACACCATGACTGACTGGAGTCCAAAGGTCTCCCCCTTCAGTTACTGCTCAATGTGTATTTACACATCAGCTGTCCTCCTAAATGTCCTACATTTGGTGTGTATTATGGTCTGCTATAGCCTGGAGATGCAGTATGTTCTACCTTATCTAACCAGTGTTAAGGTTTAGATTCCAACTTGTCATCCAATCATCTTTTCACTATCTCCAACATTTGCACACGATTGTCGCATTTCACCCATGTCATTAATTTAGCCTTGTTAGATTTTTTAGCCTCTGCTTATTCACTATGGCAAAATTAATGAATCTGCTAGGGCTCATGAATCGCGATTTTATCTTCTGCTGATTAGAAACGATTCATGCACAAATTTCAAAAATCGATTTTCTAAATGTTTAATAATGTGATGTCGTTTCAAAGAAGGCGACAGTGCAGGACCCACCACACAGTTTAGAGAGTGCACAGGCATGCAACGGAAAAAGCATTATGAATTAAGCTTATACTTGACAACAGCTGTTCATATCAATATCTTAAATAGAAAATAGCTTTAAATAATGTATAGTCGAGCACACGTCACGCTTTTCTTACAATCTTTCTGTGTACAGGTAGGCTACTTCAATTTTTACATAAAAGAAGCACGATCAACGTGGTTGAAGGCAAGCTGTTTTCTGTGGTAACAAACAAATACTCACCAATAAAAGAGAAGGAACATGTCCTATATCTGAAGCTAAAGTAATAAATATTGAGAATGCAATGGCCTGTATTATATATCTCTAAACCCAAACGATCGGCCACTGATCAGGGCTGCGTTTCCCCAAAGCATCGTAAGCTTAAATTGATCGTAGAATGATTGGAATCAGCATTTAAAATTAACTCTGTTCTCTCTAGAGAGGGTACGAGTACTGCATAATATCTTACGCTATGGGGAAAACCTCTTTTCCACGAGATATTGAAGCCAAAAATTATCCTTAATTTTGAATTAATGTAAAAGGCGTTGCGGCAGCATGCACACATAGGCAAGGCAGCTTGCGTGCCTATTGGCTGACCTGCGGCAACAGCAGCAGCCTATCGAGAGAGGCGAGGCAAAAATAGGCGTGGCCTTGACCTAGAAATATAGCTCGACAGGCTGATAAAAACTGTTTTTCATCGCCGAAGCGAACCAGAGCATGTAGTAAGCACGGCAAGATACGCAGTACTCATTCCCTCACTAGAGAGAACCGAGGTTAAGTTAGTAACCGAGTACGTTCTCTTACGAGAGTTTCTCTCGTACTGCGTAATATCTTACACTATGGGGAACACGGTGTAAAATGCCGTGCGTACTGGGATCCGACACCAAAGTACCAAGGGCAGCAGCCCGGGGCTCATATAGTGCATAATCACCATAGACTCACAGAGAGTCGGAGAAGAGAGGCTGTAAGCATCATTCCCCATCAATAGCATCCTACAGGAGCTAATCATGTTAACAGTGTACCATGCACGGGTACGGGTCTTTCAACACCCATGGAGCTGTTCTATCGCACAAGCACACGCAAAATTCAGCCTTCTGAGCCAGGGCAACGGGGCAGACAGAGCTGATTACTAGACCGACAGAAGCTTAGCCTGTAAGGCGGGAACCTCTAAGTTGTAAAACCTTATAAATGTAGACGGCGAGGCCCAGCCTGCCGCCGTACAGATATCCTGCAAGGTAATCCTTGGCCGGGGCCCGCGTGGACGGGGGGCGGCAGCCAGCAGAGCGAGAGCGTGGTCTCTGGTCTCGGGCCTGGCGGCGCTGAGGAGCGGCGGCGGTGGGCGGAGCCTGCGGCTGGTAGCTCCGAGCAGACGGCGGTTTTGAACGACCTGCTGCGGAACTAGAGTCAGGGAACTACACTAACCTTTTCCACTGGTGGCACTTGCACTACTAACTTTTTCAGTTACTAGCGCAAAATATGATTTGGTCGCACAAATTATTTATAGTAAGCCGCTCTGGATAATAATGAACAATAATGAAACTGTATTGCATACAGATGTGCTTTTTATTTTACCTGCCATGTTTTAAACCACATGCCGCCTTGTTTTTGTTTTCTTTAACTTTGGTTGGGATAGATTTACTGCAATAGAAAATACTGTACACAATAAAGAGCAAAATGGATTTCAACATGCTATGGTTTGCACAGATGGGCAGACTCGTGAACTCGTAAGTAGTGATGCACCGATGTGAAAATTGTGGCCGATACCGATAACCGATATTAATATTGCTGTTATGGTCGATATCTCTGTATAGAAAACAAATTTACTGATAATCAAATAAAGAGATATTTTTAAAAACAATTTTCTTTTCTTTTTTTTACTTTAGAAATGACTGATATTGGGCACCTTTACCTGTGTGCAAAATATGTCACACATAGGACACGCATGCATTATATTGCATTGCATATAATGTGTGCTGGTCAACTTGTCTAAAATTAAGAAACCCCTAGAAAAGAGTAAAAAAAAAAATGCTGAAAAAAAAAAAGTGTTGTATTTATTATTCCAATATCCAGGGAAAACGGCTTCTATTTGTGACGTGCTGTCTTTGCGTTTGAACATTGCACATTTTAAACAGGACACGCATTAGCTGAATAAATGTTAGCCAATACAAACATATTTATAGAAAACAGTTGACAATGAATAGAAAGAAGTCCAATAATAGCATACCAAATCACTTATTATAAAAATAATATCAAGTATAAGTTAAATGAATCCGACATAGGCCTATAATGAGGGCTGTGTTAGCAGTAAAACGGCCGTCATTTAACGAATTTTAAAAACACGGATGGATAATACAAAATGCTTTCTGACATTTTGACAGAAAAAAAACAAGCAAGAACAAAATTTAAACTATAGCCAATTTTCATTTTACAATTATCTTCTCTCTCTCTGTGTGCGCGCGTCCGTGTTTCTGAGAGAGAGAGCTCGCGCAGCTCTGATACAATAGTACGTTTTAATCTAAGTAACGGTCGCGGGGCTGAAGCCAACTTGATGTGTTGAATGCTCAGAGCACGTTATAAAACGTATTCTTAAAATACACATTTCTGTTTTAATAAATGCTCATAGTAAAGCATAGCATATTGCCTAAAAACATAGGTACAAAAATAATCAGTGATACATTTGCGACCCATTAAAAATTAGGGTCGCAATGGTATTTCAAAAGGTCGCATATGCGACCATTTTGGTCGCAGTGTAGTTCCCTGAGAGTGCTTCGGTAAGAAGTGCTTCATAGCCTGTGACGTCTTTTGCACCTCGACGAATCTGTCTGCGAAATCCTTGACGCCAGATCCGAAGAGGCCAGCTGGGGAGATGGGCACGTCGAGGAACACAGAGCGCTCCGAGTCCGTCATCTCCGACAACGTCAGCCAAAGATGTCTCTCAGCCAAGGTGAGAGAAGCCATGTTTCGCCCAATGGCTTGTGCAGCGGATTTCTTAGTGCGAAGTGCCAGGTCTGTAGCTCTCCTTAAATCAAGCACGCTGATAGCTTCCGGTCCTTCCTCGTCCATTTTGTGGAGAAGGTCGGCCTGGAAGATCTGCAGAATAGCCATAGTGTGCAGTGCTGATACGGGCAAAGATGGGCTGCTACAGCTGCTTCCACTTCCACCGTCCACCACGGAGTATGGTGGGGCTCGGGAGCGCGCGGAGCACGGCGCTTATTGTGGCGGGCAGAAGTGCAGGCTCTGAGAAAGATGCCAGGCGAGTCCTCAGAGTCACCATGGGCATCAGCTTGCAATGAGGGCATCCGCCGTCAGCGAGCGTGAGAGCCACGTGTTCCTCACCCATGCAGGAAACGCAGATGACATGGCAGTCCCCGTCGCTGAGTGGGGCTCTGCACGAGCCACAGGAACTTTTGGGCATCTTGAAAAAAGATGCTAGCTCTTTTAGAGAGGGAGAATGTGAGTCGCATGGCGAGCACACACTCTCAGCAGAATAAAAGGATATAGAC
Organism: Siphateles boraxobius; assembly: GCF_051911475.1. Lineage (NCBI taxonomy): Eukaryota > Metazoa > Chordata > Actinopteri > Cypriniformes > Leuciscidae > Siphateles > Siphateles boraxobius. The sequence continues at coordinate 15,205,716 of NW_027508799.1, forward strand.
GCCGGAAAGCGTAGCAGGCACGGCGGCTGAAGCCGGCGAGTTGAAGGCCAGCGACTTCAGGTTCAGGGCTCGTCCTGCAGAAGGCTTGTTCTCCATGGCGCGGCCTCTCACTCTGGATCCAGCGATGCGTGAGCTTCACTGAAGAGATGAAAATCAGTTTGTATCAACCTGTCGAGCTATATTTATAGGTCTAGGCCACGCCTATTTCAGCGGGACGTGACGTAGTGGCGCGAAGCGCCCCCATTGGATATGGCGTCATGCAGGGCCTCTCTCGATAGGCTGCTGCTGTTGCCGCAGGTCGGCCAATAGGCACGCAAGCTGCCTTGCCTATGCCTGCATGCTGCGTTTTACATTAATTCAAAATTAAGAGGTTTTCCCCATAGCGGAAGATATTATGCAGTACGAGAGAAACTCTCGTAAGAGAACTAAATGTTGTTTAGCAATGTAGTTTTGAAACAACACCAATGCCTATGATAACATCCCAAACTGTAAAATGACTATAAATTGAAACTATTGAAAAAAAAAAAAACTAAAAGAAAAAAAAAAGATAAACCTCACATTTCCTCTTTTGAACCATTTTTTTTAGAAAAGGGATGATTCAAAATTATAGAAAATAATTATGACAACCTCTTTGTTTGAACGTTTCAGTATCGAAAAATACTGTGGTGACCCCGGTTTCTCCTTCACACAAAGCAGTGCTGCTCTTATAAACACAACACATATTAGATGGAGGTAGGATGAAGAGAAAATGTCATCAAATCTTTCCTGAAGACAGTCAGCACATTCATATAACAAACTCATTAACAACTCTGAACAATTCACCGGCCCAGCGAGTCTGATTTAAACTGGTAACACGGAAATTGTGTCTGTTTTTGATCACATATATCATTTTCCTGACTGCTGCTACTGACAACAGTTTGAATTGTTGTCTCAAATTGAAGCGAATGCATTTAAATACTGTGGTTTGCGTTTGGATGAGAGCATCGTTTCGAAAAGAAATGCAGGCTGTGGTGGTCCTTCAGCATGACCGCGTTGATTTGCAATACGAGACGAATAGACACAAACTCCCGCAGTCCTGAGGCAGAAGCTGCTTTGTGGTGTCCTGGCCTGAGGGTTGGACATCACAGATAATGGGTTCTGCAGTGAGCTGCCTGCTTTAACACCCATTTCTCATTTCCCCTCTTCAGGGCTGAGAATACAGATGGATTTGCTCCTAATGGATCCACACATGTACACACAGCAACCAGCTCAGCTAGCAAGGGACAAACAACACAGTCATTTTTCCAGGGGCTTAAGGTCTTCCTATTAATAAGTCATAACCCTTCAAGCAAGCATTTAGTTTGACTTTAAAGAGGACAGACTGGAGAGGAGGACAACCACTGGCTCATAGCTGCATGATCACATACTGTATAACCCTCCCAAACTTCCAACTTCAACTTAAATCTGTGTTTGAATATGAACTCTGGTACTTTCTGCTGAACAAACCAGCCTTGATCGTCATATCCTGTTCATGACTCATTATTTTAAAGGAATGTTCAGAGTTCAATGCAAGTTTAAAAAAAAAAAAACTTTTTAAAAGCATGTTTTAAACTATTATTGTGACAGCCACAAAACTAAAAATAATAAAACACTATCCTCTGGTTTCACAGACAAGGCTTAAGATTAAAATGCATGTTTGAGCCGACTTAATTGAAAGCAACTTTAACTGACATCTCAAAATACGTAAGTGCCATTGTTTTGTCTTAAGATGCAGAACAGTAATGTTTAATCCTGGCTTAATCTAAGCCCTGTCTGTGAACAAGATACTAGAATGATACAATCACAGATACTATTAAAATCCCCCTGTGGTGAAAATCAAGTTTTTAATGTCGTTTATACCTCTATGTGTTGTTTTTAATATGCTTTAAGACAAACCACGTGCAAATTCATAAGTCAACACCATTGCTGAGTATTTTCTCTTTAAAACTGCAGTGAACCAAAGACAGTCTCAAAAACACCGTTTGAAATCACTGGTGTTTCTGACGTCACAAACTACCTTGTAACCAATCAGGTCAACGTGTGATCGTCAACGAGTGGATCTCTGAGCTGGTGTGAGTGAGTGGAGGCGGGGCTAATTTGAATATTCATAGAACCGCATATACTAAATGAGGCAAGGATGTAGAGTTACATTCAATATATTTTAAGGCATGAAGATTTTTTTTTCAAGGAAAAAACATTTAAATATACGATTTTAATGATCAAAGATGAGTTTTAATGGATGAAATTATTGACATGGGGGGACTTTGGACACTGGGATCAAACTACATTATGTCTGTAGAACCAGAACTTTAACCGCCTAGAACAATAGTCCTAATACTAAAAGTCAAATTTATTTACCTTCACAGTTTAAATAAGACAAACTTTTGCAAAGAACAATTACTTTTCATTAAATTTCTACTTTTAAACCACACCTCCCCTGTTTATGCATTACTGTAAATGCAAATTGTGTGTTTTTACAAACCGAAGGAACCATTTTCCGTGGTTATCAGCAGCACAACACAAACATTGTTCATAGAGCCTGATGTATCTTTGAATATTCTCTTAACGAAGGTTGACGCATAAACAAAACCCTTTTATAGTTACTCCAGAATGTACATCATAAAGCACCATCTAAAATAATCAAGCATTACAATAGCAATGATATCCCTCTCTATTGTCAAACACAGGTGGGAAATACAATACTTGTAATTAACAACTTTTTCTACCCTGCGCCTCAAAACACAAGTGCTCTCCTGAGACCTGAACACAATTACGCATGGCTGAGACTATAAAATCACACTAAAACTACACTTCCGAGTTAACAACCACTCTAAAACACCGACACGCACACGCAGAGAGCAAGGCGCTGCAGACGCTAAAAACTTGCAAGCAAGTGTTCAGAGCTATCAGCAGCCATGGTGTGAAGGTGTAAGGAAAACAAAGGGTGGAGAAAAATCATTAGCACCTAAGAGAATCTGCTTTGTACACACAAATTACCACAGTAATTAGAGACAAAATACCACAAAAGCTTTGGAGGGCCTGGAGAGCATTTCAATCTAATACTAGTGAGGAGGGTTGATTCGCTGCATACAAATGCTCTTTATGTGTGAAGAGACAATTGTCTAAACCCAGTGTGCGTGAGTACATTTCTGTCTGTACTCACTTCAAACACATCGCTGTAATTGGGTGTTTCTTTAACTGTTTTGTAAAGTGGACACACTTTTGTGCCCCAAGGGTTGAATTTTATGAAAACTAATAGAATTCCAGTTTATTTCTCACCATTTCTTATATGGTCACATTAAGACCAAGTAAGAACATAAATAACTGTTTTTTGGGGGGTGCTACTTTCCAAGAATATCACCTTCCAATTTTCAAAATTGAAAAACAATACATGATTTTTTTTATGTTTATAACAATGTAATTTAAAAGTGAGTGAACTAATCAAAGCATTCCAATATTAATTTAGTGAAAACACTTTTATTTTTTTATTTTTTTTATTTTTTTCCGACATGTATAGGAAACAAAAACAAAAAAAACTTAATGACAAAAAACAAAAACCTAATAACAACAAATACTCATCAAAACAGAAAGCAAAAACAATGTTAAAAAAGAAAACAATAAAAGAACACAATGAAAACAATATTAACTTATACATGTCCGAAAAGGAGTAGGAAGAAGCATCAGCTAATTTAATCCTACCCCTCCTCACTACTTTATCATTAATACTCCGGTGGACGATCATCCTAATCTATTTTTCTCCATACACACCGAGAAATACATAAATAACATACATAATTATTACATAATTATTAAACAATGCAAAAAAAATAATTTATAAATTAACTGAGATCACCTATTCAACGACCTTCTTCATTCTCGTACCTTGTCAAAACTATACTTTTGTACCGCTTTTTGAACTGAGTTATGCTTGGACATTGTTTGAGCACTGAACTAAGTCTGTTCCACAACTTCACTCCACATATAGAAATACAAAAACTTTTTAATGTCGTACGGACACAGGGATGTTTAAAGTTGCACTCACTCCTAAAATTATACCTCCCTTCTCTATTCAAAAACAGTTTTTGAATATTGCCAGGAAGTAAGTTGTTTTTTTACCTTATACATTATTTTTGCTGTTTGAACATGAACCAGGTCAGTGAATTTTAATGTCCTTGATTTTAAAAAAAATAATGTATTTGTATGTTTTATGTAACCGCTGTTATGAATTATCCTTATGGCTCTTTTTGCAACATAGATACTGATGATAGTCTACATTTATAACTATTACCCCAAACCTCCACACAGTAATTTAAATATGGTAATATCAAAGCACAATAAAGAATGTGGAGGGGTTTGTGGTCCAAAATATGTTTTGCTTGGTTCAATACTGAAATACTTCTTGAAAGTTTATTTTGTACATGTTTTATGTGAGGTTTCCAACCTATTTTATCATCTATTATCACCCCAAGAAACTTGTTTTCGTTAACCCTTTCTATATCCACACCATCTACCTGTATCTGGACTTGTGTACTCTTTTTACAATTACAAAATAACATGAATTTGGTTTTATTAATTTTTAATGATAATTTATTTCTATTAAACCATATGTAAACTTTGTATTTTACATATTTCTAAAGTAATAGTCTCCAAAAGCTCCTGTAAATGCCCCCCAGAAAAATTTTTTTTAGTATCATCCGTGAATAGAACTAATTTTACTATCTTTGAAACTTTATCGTATATCGTATATATAAACATATATCGTTTATGTATAACAAAAATAATTTAGGACCCAATACTGACCCCTGGGGGATACCACAAGCAATGTTCAAACACGACGAAGAATATTCCCCCAACCTCAAAAATTGTTTTCTATCTCTTAAATAACTTTTTACCCAATTCAATACTACCCCCCTAATTCCATACCGTTCTAGTTTTTTGATTAATATGTTGTGATTAATTGTGTCAAAAGCTTTTTTAAGATTTATGAACACTCCAACTGCATACTGTTTATGATCCAAAGCATTAGTATTTCCTCAATTGAATCAATTAAGGCCAATGATGTTGAACTATTTGATCTAAATCCGTATTGACTCTCAGGGAGTAAGTTATTTTTTTCTAAAAATCTGTCTAATCTGATAATGAATAGTTTTTCTAAAATTTTGGAAAATTGTGGAAGTAAAGAAATAGGTCTATAATTTGTGAAAATATGTCTGTCCCCAGTTTTAAACAGCGGAACAACTTTAGCTATTTTCATAGTGTTTGGGAATTTACCAGTATGAAATGACAGATTACAGATATATGCTATTGGTTTTGAAATCCCCTCAATTACCCTCTTCACAATTTTCATATCAACTTCATTGCAATCAGTAGATGTTTTGTGTTTACATTTATTTACAATGTCTATTATTTCTTTTTCTTCCATCACTGTAAGAAACATTGAGTTTGGATTCCTTTCTATTAAGTTTTCTTTCCAATCTTCAGATGACAATGGATCTGGAATTTCTTCTGCCAATTTTAGACCAACATTCACAAAAAAAATGTTCAAGCTATTAACCACATTAACCATATTGTCATTTGTTGTGTTATTATCAATACAATAATGAGGGTAACTATGTTGCCCTGTACTATTTTTAATAATACTGTTTAATACGTGCCATATTCCTTTAATATTATTTTTATTATTATTCAACATTTTACTATAATATTCCTTTCTACAAACCCGTAAAATATTGTTTAACTTACACTTTGTATATGAGTAAGTTTATACCAGTGTAAATGAAGAGCAACACAAGACAATGACAAATCAAGGTAAATATCACTTGTGAACGGAATGTATGCACAACTTCCAAATAGGTGTAATTCAATAATTCAGAGAGTGTGAATATTTATCTTTGTAATTTTGCCTTGCTGCCCATTGCATACATAAAGGCCCAGAAAACGCAAAGTTCCTTTTCATTCTTCCCTCATGGGCAAAAAGAAGTTAAAAATAGCAGTTTAACTAACTGTAACCGTTGTATTGTGGCATAAATGTGGGATATTCATATTGAATTTTATTTTATTATTAATTTAGACATGTTGACTATTAAATGTATAAAAGGAGTAATGCAATATAGACCAAATTAAAGGAATTTTTGTTATGAGCTCTGTTTCGTTCTTATATTTGTTTTTATAATAAATGTTTTTTATAGACCAATTACCATAAAGCCATTCTAGGCCCTGTTTACACCTAATATTAAGATGCATTTAGGTTGATCGGCTAGACGAGGGAGCACCTCGGTCTATGAGCGAGTAAATGTATGGGTTTTTTCAGACCTTTCGATCTAATAGACAAATGAACTTATAACAAATGACCATATACATATGAACGCGCACGGAGACGATGGAAACACATACAGAGAGCAGCAGCTTTTGCTTCTGCTCTGATAGCCCCAAGAGTGAGAAAACATTGTGCTTGGTACATTTTTCGTCCTCAAACCGAACTTGGGTCTTCAGCCGACAAAGTTTAAGTCCCAGTGGCTAGCGCTCTTCCCATAATGTTTACACATTAGGTCAGTAGTCGGAGAGTAGGAGAGTCTTTTGTGGCTGTTCGAACACATTCGACCACATGAGCATTTACACTACGAAAGCGATCTGGTCGAATGAGTTCCTGACTACCTCTGAAAGTGGTTGAAAGAGGAGAAGCTCAAATCATTTTAGACCCCATTTACACCTGTATTTAGCATCGTCCACTTGTGATCAGATCGACCAAAATACATTTTAAGGGATTAGTTCCCTTAAGAATTAAAATTTCCTGATAATTTACAAGATGTTTATGTCTTTCTTTCTTCAGTCGAAAAGAAATTAAGGTTGAGGAAAACAATCCAGGATTTTTCTCCATATAGTGGACTTCAACTGGAACCGACGAGTTAAAGATCTAAATTGCAGTTTCAATGCAGCTTCAAAGTGCTCTGCACGATCCCAGCCGATTAATTAAGGGTCTTATCTAGCCAAACGATCTGTCATTTTCTAAAAATAAATAAACATTTATATTCTTTTTAACCACACATGCTCGTCTTGCACTAGCTGATGCGCCACGCATTACGAATCACGTTGAAAGGTCACACGTGATGTAGTTGGAAGTACCGACCTAGTGTTTACAAAGCGAATGTGCAAAGACTAAGTCAAACGCCCTTTACAAAATAATAAAATAAATAAAAGGTAAAACAACGTTGTCGGACGATTTTGAAGTTGGAGGAGAAAATTATATGGAGTTTTTAGCCCTACCCTATACATTTTTGACACTAATGTAATGCTTCACAGCTAGCGCAAGATGAGCATTTGTGGTTAAAAAGTATATAAATGTAAATTTTGTTAGAAAATTGATCATTTCATAGATAAAACCCTTATTACCTGCATTGAAACTGCAATTTGGATCTCTAACCCATTGGTCCCCACTGAAGTCCACTATATGGAGAAAAATCCTGGAATGTTTTCCTCAAAAACCATGCTTTTTTTTTTCAACTGAAGAAAGAAAGACATGAACATCTTGGACGACATGGGGATTTTAATTTCCACACTGTCCGGACCCTAGTTGTGTCCACAACATCGAATCTGGCCCCCTTTAAAAAAAAGTTTGGACACACCTGCCTTATAACTATTTTCCAAAAACTAGGGAGCTGCATTTGTAGACAAAGCAATCAAAATAATAAAAAATGAATTCTGAATTGGGCTTAGCAAGACAAACGTTTGACATTGTATTCCAAATGACATTTTCTAAAAATGATCTTCCTCTCCTGCTGTCTGACACCATTAGTGGACAAATTAAATTAACCAGTTAAGTGAAAAAATTTGTTTTAAGTGAGTTTAATTTCTAAGTCCACAAGGCCAAAAGGGTCCATAGTTGCAGAAACACCCAATTACAGAGTCGTTTATCAACAAGGAGAAAAAAAAGTGACAGACCAGGCCGCACGGGAATGTTTTACTGTCTTCCGGGAGAGGACTGTGGAAATATGGCTGTGAGGATCGCAACCACCTACCATCATACCGCAAAGTGAGTCTCTGCTGCGTAAACAACACGGGTGTTTTATGGCCTTAAATCAATTAAAGACGAGGCAGGCAAGACAAAGTGAATGTGGGGCGGGGTGGGTCACTTTGCCTTCCCATGACAATTCGAGCACCACCAGGCCCTTTGGATAAGGAGGTTACGTCCTGTGGTGCGGAGAGAGAATATATTCATCATGGATTTTATTCCTGGACAGGGCCGTGCGAGGAAAGGCAAGGAGAGGAAAAGGAACGGGGCGCCTACACGCAGGGGAATCTTGCCGCGAAACATTCGTATCTTTCCCAGCGGTGCTCTACTCTCTCTCGCTCTCTCACACACACACACACACACACAGAGTGAATGTATCAGGCCCGACCGCTGGCAGATAGGGAATCAATTTACCTGAATCCCGTCCAGGAGCTTGCTCATGCACCAGAAGCTGTCAGCCTCGATGTTCCGCAACACCTCTTCCTGTAAGCTGGAAACATTGAAATTTTCCACCTCTTCCTCTGCAAAGAGCCAAAAGACAAAAGAAAATAAGAAAGAGACAGAGACAAAGAATACAAGTGAAAGACAAAGAGAGAGAGAAAAAAATGGAAAGAGAGATAGATACAAGAGTATAGAAAGATTAACCCTCAATATGGAAATCTTCAAATGTGAGATACAGTAGAATTGGAGACTATTAAAACAGCTTAACACACACACACACATGCACAGCAGTTGCTCTAAGTGTTGTAACACAGAAATGTCCTTCAGGATAACTGAACATTGCCAAATTTGTTTGACCATTGCCAAGTGTATTTACACTGATGTTGGTGATTCGCATTGCCAAAAATTTTAAGTGATCAGCATTAGATGCAGAAATAAACAGCAGTGTCCTAGAAAAGCCTTAATCTGCATAGACCATTTTTTTAAAGGATGCTACACGAGATCATGTGCTAGATATATGCAATTTAAGCATTTTGTTGCACATATTATAATTCTTACAAGACCAAGAATAAATCTAGTAAAAAGTAATTAAAAGAGGAAATAAATTAATATTCAACTAATCAATCAATCAATCCCGCACAACCAATCAACTCAAATTTAAATAATAAAATAGGAGAGGTTTGTATACCTATAGTGTATTTTTGCTCATGTTGAGGACGTTTTTGAATAGGTAACAAATGTTTTTGGACCTTATTTTAAAAGCCTCTCGTCCTGATTGTATCATTACTTTCAAATACAATTGTATGTAAGAACAAATACTAAAAGAAACATTTGCATAGATATATTTAATATGCTATAATAATAATAATTTAAAATAAGTTCTGTGTCCCCTCTCTCTCTCATTACGTTTTCTTTTTTATACGTCTAGTTCTTACTCATTTTTATTTCCGTTTATTTTTTGGTTAATCAAGTTAAATAATGAAAATGAGAAATGATTCCTTGGCAACTAGCTGGTATTTACTTATATTTTATTTTATTACAAGTAACTTATGATTTTCAGTATTAGTAAGCGACAACAGCCCTGGCACATTTAAGAGAAAGAAAACTCCCATTTAAATTTGACATCCTAAACCTTGCATGTTTCCACATTTTAATATGGCATTATGATAAAGAAAATTGTTAATCATTTCCCATACCAAACACACAAATCAGTTTCTTCACTAATAATTTTCCCAGGGCAAAAGCCATTATAACTATAGATTTATTTAGTAACCACTGCGAATGAGTCAAACCACGGCTCTGACAGGCAAGTCACAGGTTGAGCAGAGGAAGGATATCATACAACTACACACACACACACACACACACACACAGTGCTGCTCTGTCTCCTTGGAAACATGAGTCTAACCTTAAAGGGTACGGCGAGCTCTGGCTGACAGGACCAGTGGGGCTGCTGGGAATATTCACAGAGCTGCAGTTTAGCAAACGGGCGTTCAGTTTCCAGGCCGCCAACTGCATTAGCACAGTAAAAAAAACGCCACTGGTCATCTACGCTCATCACTGTCTTTCTATCAGACAGGTCACAGCGGAGAGGAAGCCAAGATGGAGTACGACTCCCGAGATACAGCGAGAAAATGTACGAATCTGTAGAGTTTAGGCCTGAATGACCTCCAAATGGCAGACAAACTCATTGTGCTTTCACATAACGGCCTTCTGCTCAGGAATGAAAGTACTCACGAGGCATCTTAGAGTGTGTGTGTGTGTGTGGGTGCAGTAATAAGGCAGTGTTAATCTCTCTAGTTGTGAGAGTCCCTTAACAGCACTTGCACTCATCACAAAACAAGGACACACAAAGAGGTGCTGATCAGAAGATGAGCACATAAAACAAGACAACAGCACCTCCTGTGGGCAACTGGGGAGTTGCAAGTAAAATATGTGTTTGTGGTATTAGAAGCAGTCTTATATCAGTGACTTCAAAAAGTTGACAATGTCTGAATGTCATTGCAGTAAATTACAATATTAACCATTTAAATACTAATATTGTAATATAAACCTAATAGCTTGTAATGTATATCAATGGGATTTTTATAATGCTAGGCCTATAGCAGAATACTTGCTAGAATGCTTTTAAATATCAGTTGTCACTCTATATCTCCTAATAATATGTCCTAGTAAAATTATCTGTCATTGATTAGTATTATGATCAAAGCTCTGTAGTTTTTATATATATATATATATATATATATATATATATATATATATACGTGTGTGTGTGTGTGTGTGTGTGTGTGTGTGTGTGTGTGTGTGTGTGTGTGTGTGTGTGTGTGTGCGCGTGTATGGATAATAAAGTAAACCTTCAGTCCAGTAAATGTTCATCTTGAAATATTAATAGCAATACAAAAGTTATTATGTTTACTTTATACAAAAAATTATTTCACAGCAAAAAGACAAATGTATCATTACCTGAAGGGGAACATTATACTAAATGCCTGTCTATTTGCCACAAAAAAGAATGATCTATTAATCAAAGGACAGAAGACATTTGGTAGATTGATTTAGCTAAATTGTGATAAATGGTAAATAAATGTTAAAGCTGCTGCAGAATATATGTGTGTGTACTGTGCATAATTATTTTGTATATTAATACACACACACAAATGTATATATTTAAGAAAAATGTGTTTTTCATATATAAAATATTAATATTTATGTATGATATACATTATATATATATATATATATATATATATATATATATATATATATATATATATATATATATACCGGTACATACATACATGCTTACATACATACACACACACACAGTATATACATACACAGTATATACATGCAAATATTTCTTAAACCTTTATTTTGGATGTGATTAATCGTGATTAATCGTTGCCCAGCACTACTACATTTATATAATAAGTGAGTACATCATGAATTAATTTTCCAAACCATGTGGTTGTCTAATCCTCAATCACTACGGTAAACCAATAAGTCTTTATATTGGGACTATTTTAGGCTGGTATGGGTCATACAACTGCGGAGTAGCCCAGTACCTGCGTGACTCGTCATAGACATTCCGCAAGACATGCGTCTTAGTTTAGTTTATTAACCGCTAGAGCACCAAAAGTTACGGACTTCCACTTTAAATCAAGTGTTAAGGTCCTTGCACAGTGAGTCCGAAATTTTTGCATGCGTTTTCATGTATTCGTCATTCGGTGGCTCTGATCCGTCAAAACAATCGCATGCTACGATGCGAAAAAAGCAGAGAATCGAACCCGATCCAATTTTTTATATGACGGACAAAAGTTTCAGAACTTTTGTGGTACATAAAGTGTGCAAGCCAGAACCTTTATTTATATATTATATATATATATTATATATATATATATATATATATATATATATAAAATTAAAATGAGGACATGAGTATTTGGACAATTTCTGTTTGTTACGGACCATGTCCATAGTTAATGTGATAAAATACATATACTCTTGACACCTATGTGGCCTTTAAAAACCATTGCAAAAATGAGTCAAATATCAACTGATCTGCATACGACTGATCCTAGATCTTTACCAACTTCTCTTTTCTATTGACTGCGATGACTGGATCTAAATACTTTCCTAGAAACATCATCCTTATGTTCACAATACACAGAGTCGCACATCTTTTTGGTTCTTATTTATTTTTCACGTTTTCCAGAGGTGACTCAATGAAGTATGACACTGTTAAATGAACTGAAAAGCATTACTGAAGTGAGAATAAGAAGGTTCACACACATACATGTACGCATAAACATAAATTCACAAAAACAGACGGCGCACGACTCCGTGACCACAGTTCCACTGTGTGAAGTCACCGTCGCACCATCTGTCTGGACGCATTGCGAAGGAAAAGAGCAGATGTCTGTAAAGACGCAGACCTGAGCCGACAACCTACCAACTGCACTGCCTTCTGCAAAAAATCATATCCCAAGGGTCTTTTCTGACATATTGCCACTTTACGAATTACACAAGCCATAGACAGGTTAAAGTGCTGCAATGATCGGTTGATGCACTTGTTTATCACAATTCATACATTTAGCGCTTAGGAAACATGTCTTGTTATTATCATGTTTAAAACAGCCGTGCTGCTTAATGGTATTCTGTGAAAACCATGATCCTTTTTTGGTCAGGATTCTTTGATGAATTTGTTTGAAATAGATTTTTTTTAAGTCTTTTCTATTGAATTTTAATTTGCTAAATCAAAGCATTAATTTCTATTAAAATCTAACTGACCTCAAACTTTTAAAAAGTAGAATTTTCTGAATTTTCTAAACGGTTAAAGGGCGTATGCGTACTGATTGATAACTTTTGGGTAAAGTTAATGGACCGCTGAGTACTATGAAGTGGTGGATTTGCAATCTCCTCTTATATTATATAATCAATAGGTAATCATAGACTTTTTTTAATCCAGTGCATTTATTCAGGTTATGTTTTTAATGATTTACAGGCCTGAACCGTGTCATGACTGCAGTAGACTTTACTTGGAATGTTTTCTACACAATAAAATTAGGAGCTTAATTTGTAATTATTGGACTAATTATTATTATATGATGAAATGATTTACACGTTACATTTTGTAGTGATATTTCTCTTTCCTCTTGATCTTATGTTTGTATGTTTTTTACCCAAACTAGAAGCATTATAGGAATAGTTCACTTCAAAATGAAAGTTCTGTCATCATTTACTCACCCTCAATTTGTTTCAAACCTGTATGAATATCTTTCTTCTGCTGAACACAAAGGAATAAATTTTGAAGAATGGTGGTAACCAGACATTGGATGGACCCCATTGATTTCAATAGTAGGGAAAAATATACTATGGAAGTCAATGGGGTCCATTAACTGTTTGGTTCAAAATAACTTATTTTGTGTTTAGCAGAAGAAAGAAATTCATACAGGTTTGAAACAACTTGAGGCTGAGTAAATGATGACTTTCATTTTGAAGTGAACTATTCCTATAAACATGTAAAGAACAACTCTGCCCGTGGTCATGAAGGTCAATAACACTCCGCATGTCCACTAAAACATCTCCATGTTTTGTTACAGTTGGTTGATGCCTGTGTTCCAGTGAGGTCCTGACCAAATTCACCCTTGAAGGGAAAAATTACTGCATATGCGTTTTATAAAAAAAGACGTTTTTTACACCGTTGGCCCGAACTTTACTAAGAATGGTAAGGAACGGCTCCAGTTTTATATCCACTTGAGCTTTGTTCTGCACGGCATAAATAAAAACCATTCTCGGCCCGGAATTCTCAGCGCAGTTAATGATTGTTTAATGATTGTGTGGATTAAAGGGATATTTGTCTCCTTGAGTTAGAGATGCATTTCTAGGTTTTTAATGGTGGTATAAAGCAGTGATTTTCTATTCCTATTCTATGCTATGGTATATTAACACTGGGATTTGTGCTGTTTAGTTGAGGTTCAGACAAAGTTTAGACAAAGTCCTCTGGAAGTGCATTGAAACAGACATAACTAAGATAATTCAATAAACCCTGCTAAATTTACTTCGCTGTTTTCTGCTCTTTCAGGTTTAAAATAAGACTAAGTTAAAACAGTTTTGTTTACCATACAAATACAGATAGAAATTCGAGAGAACATTTTTGACTATAGCCAAACATGAGAAACTGACTCTGCCTTCTGTTATAAAATAGCATTTTTTTTTGGTGTGAATTCCAATAAATTAACCCAAAATGATGGCAAACATGTTGAAAATTAGCTGATAGACTGTTCATTAATAAAGTGATAAACTGTTTCCTCAAAAAAGCAGTTTATTCAGGGTACTGAAGCCACTCTTCAAAAACGGCATCTAGTCTCCTCAACAGTGTACTAGCGTTACACTTTCTTTCTTGTCTTTTTTTTTATCTTGGAGGTGCGCCTTAAAGGGGCTCGATTTCTAGTCAGCCTGAAAACCTTGATTGGCTGTTAAGGTGTGTTTAACTAGAGCTTAATCTTAAGTTGACTGGAAGACGGCACTCCAGCAGATTTGACAAGATTGTATATACTATTGACATAGCAGAACAAAACTGTACAGAAATTACAGATATTTTACTGAAGAAAATGTACCCACACTCTTAAAGTCCAAGTGAAGTGGCTGGATGAGCGCAATGTTTCTATGTGTTGATGCGTTAAAAGAGAGGGACAATATTGAGAATCTGGTCTACTTTAAAATAAATTAATTAATTAATTAATTACCAGGAACATTAACATTCCATTTTCATCAAAGCCCAGCAAAGCCCAACCTGACAGCTTGTGACAGTCACAATTGTATCAAAAAGAAGAATTAAAATAATTGAATTATTACATGTTCTTTATACAGATTATCATTTTCTATAAATTTTCCACTTAATTATGCGATCTGAAGAGATTGAAACCGCGTACAGAGCGCCGGTTTCTTCCGTGCATGTCTGTTATGAGTCAGAGAGCTCATTCGTTCTAGAGCTGTCAATCATGTGATCATAACTCCTGCCCTTCTGAATGACGATATTGTGTCTATTGTGTCTATAAAATCCACTTTAGACCACAGTTGGAAGCTATTACATGCACTCCATGATGGTTTTTGTGTAGTACCAAACTTTATCTTAATTAACTGTTGTATGTTGTGCAGTGGACAATGTTAAAGTCAACTGGGAAAACCTACGGGATATATACATGAGGTGGTTCTTTACAAGTAGTAACGGTTATATTTAGAGCCATAGCGTCCTAAAGAACCCTTTATATGGTGTAATGTTTTTTAGTGTTGCAGTTTAGGGTTCTTTACTCCCGCCTTTTTGTTTTTCAAATCTGTTAATGGCAAAGCCATTTTCTGGAGCTCAGCTATACAATTATACACAGACTGTCAACATACTCTCAACAGGTAAATGATTTCTTTCTTAAAATGTCTATAAATTATAACTTTAATAGTTTTAACTGGTTTCCTGCCAATCATGTCTTTTTCTCTTTTTAGTTTAACTGAGCATATAAGTGTGAGCAGCTCTGTTCGGTAAAAGATAGCCTACTCTCATCTTCTCCACAAAGTAACAGAGATATGGAATTTATGATCCATATTGTTTGTTTTTTTAATTATTATTTTATGTCTAAACATACCCAGTCACAAAAAAAACATTAAAGCCCATGACTTTATATCACTTTTTCCTTTCCTTTTTCCTACTTCATCCCACAACAACAGACTTTACTACATTAATGTATTCAGCTAACAACTATTGTTAGAGCACTGCCCTTTTTGCTACAATATGCCGTGTCAATAAAAAATAAATATTGACGCAATGTTTTTTTTTTTTGTAAAACCCAAATTGAGGCAATAAGATATAACAAAACCAGGCAGATAGGGCACTAAAAAACTTAAATTAATAAATAATATATACAAATAATATTAATAATAGTAGTATTAATAATATGAAGATACTACTATACTAATTTCCATGAAAATATATACCATTAAGGTCCTATATAGCACTTTCAAAGCATGGTTCTTTATGGAACCTTATAAAAGGGCTCTATTTAGCACAAAAAAGGGTTCTACTATTGTTACAAGCCGAAGAACCCTAATATGGTACTGTTTAGAACCATTTTTCTTACGAGTGCACCTATCATGCAGGAGTGAATTAGCTGAAGGCAGTCAATCATTTCACACTCAGCATGAAAGCTCTGTTCGTCTGCGATTCGCTCCGCTTTATCGTGTTCTGCGCAGTGTGAAATGGCATTTAAGCATGAACACTTAGTGCGTAGTTACTTTTTGGATCATTCTTTTTGAATTTTCAGTTACATCATAGTCTTCTTCACCAGCGGTTTAAACCAGTAATACTAACACTTTCTCTTCTCTTCTATTCTATATAAAAAAATAAAATAAAAACTGCACTAAAATTAAACTGAGAGGGGTTATAGCACTCACGTATTGTTGTCCTACTGTTTAACTGCTTCTATTGTTCTCATTTGTAAGTCGCTTTGGATAAAAGCGTCTGCTAAATGAAAAATGAATGAATAAATGTAAATGTCTTCTGTTTATCAGAAAAATCCACTGTGCAGAAACTGCTCATTCCACACGTTGTTACATGACATATTTCCCATACATGTTGGTCGCCAAACTCCAGCTCTGACAACATTAGTGCAGTAAAGCAAACAGACATTTTGTGTTAATAAACTGAAGTTCACAAGTGAATCAAAGTGGCTGAAACATTTGAATTATGAATCTATGCAAAATACAGAGCAATGATTGGATGCAAAGAGTTCCTTCTCATGAGTAATGTGAAAAAAACGCTTAGAAACATGACGTAGTTGGTTTATTTTGTGATGCTGCTTCAACGTTGCGGTTCAAACGAGGAGAACAAAATGGCTCAGAAAAAAATACAAAAATAGCAAGTTACCCATTATGATTAACATAATGAGTGCTATCATTGTTTTCAACAATACAACCAGAATACACGTGTAAACATTTAAAAAAAAAAGTGTTTTAGAGTGTTATGATCCTTTAAATAGGAAGTACAACCCCTGGTTTTATTGTGCACACAGGTATGTCTACTGGATAAAGTTCCCCAACAACTAATGGATAACCTGAGGTTATGGTTAAAGAGTACTTGGTACTTGCGGTGCATACCGATTGAAAAACTGAAAATTGAGGGTACCGTTTCTAAATTTGTGAGTGCTGAGGATATAGTTTAAGGGATATAAGTGAATATTCACAAATCCATTAATACATGAATTAGATTTAAAAAAAAAAAGAGTAACAGTTCATTCCTACAGTATGATCCTTTCAGTAAACACAAAAATAAATAGAGACAGAACTGTCAAACTGAGGAAACCATAAAAAGGCTGTAAGCACAATAAATCCCTTCAACTGGAGCCAGGCTCTTTGGCCTCTGCTATCACTTTCAGTTGGCCTGCGTCTTCTTTCTGCATACAGGGGTGAAGGGTGGCTTCCCCTTGGCATGCTGAAGCATCCAACTGCAAGGACCTGGAATCATTACTGACGTCTGACTCTACACATCCCTGTAGCGCCATATGCCCTCTTTTTGCAGGCTAACGTATACGGTCAACATCAGGTTAAAGGACGCGGTAACTTTTCACCAGTGGTATAAACCATTGCCCAAGATAGCCCTGAGGAGCTTTCTGGAGGATAATGCAATTCGACTCCCTAAGATGTCCTAAGATTTTAACCCAGTACCACCCACTACAGCCCCCTATGTTGGTTAATGAGTATCGAACAAAATTCACAGATTTGTAATTGAAGGCAAGGTTAATTAACATGGAACTCAACTCAGCGAACACGCCATTTCAACACGGTAAAATAACGATCGTTGGGTTGGTAATTATTGTAGTTGAGCTGAAAGGTGTAGATCCATATGTGATTTATGGAGATCATCATCTAGTCGTAATGAAGAAAAAGTCAGTGTAAGGGAGGGACAATCTGCAATGAGAACAGATGAATGAGTTTCGCTGGAAGTTCAAGGGGAAGTTTTGAGGAGGGGCCCATTTCATGTTCCAGAAACGCCAAAACAGCCTTTTTTTGAGGGCCAAATACCCCTTCTGGGACTTAATTAGGTAAGTATTTTCTGTTGTTGTTTACCTTTTTAAAAGGGTTCAGTCAAAGAAATAAACTCACAGAGATGCCAGATTTTGGTTACTGACAAACGGATGTTGAATAAATCTGAAGACAACATGAGAGGTGCTTGCCTGTGAAAAACAAACCGCCACAATGCGTTGTGGGTGGTTGACTGGGCTTTCCTAATTGATTGCAAATATATTCCAGGTGGTTCCTTAATGACAATGTCAAAAAAGTTCAATGCTGTGTTTCGAAATCGCCCCCTTTAACCTCGTTCACTATTCCCTACATTGCTGCACTAATATAGTCCACTTGAAGGAGTGAATGAAAACGAGTGAGTGAATTCGGACACTGAGTGGGCCGGAAGGGTTGCCGCTTCTGCTTGTTTGCGCTTGCTGTTTAATAATAATCATTTGAAACTCTGCCATCAAAACTAGCATGTATAAATCTGAATTAATCAATTTAAAATGAATTTATACTTGTATGATAATACGCTAGACACGCGACATCGGTCTTATACTCATTTTTGCGGTGCATTATGGGATTGAATGAGTGCACTCAATAACGTCCACTATGGTTTTGGACACCACTACAAATGGCTGTCCCCTCAAATAGTGCCCTATTTACGGGTACAGGGAGCGATTTCAGACACAGCCCAAGTCTTCATCAAATTCTCTAGTCTCTAGACATGACTAAAGTGCCTCAATCGAACTATAAATGTGGTTTTCGGCAGTTATCATACAGGCCAGGCGAAAATCGGTCAATCGATTCTGGAAAATGGTGAGGGACAACGATGAGGGATTTTTCTTTTCAGACTACAACTCTTGTGAAGAAAAGAAAAGGAAAATATTATTTAACTTAGAATAAATTATACTCTACTGTGCAAACCTTTAGGGGCCAACAAATTAAAATTAGGCAGCAGAAAATGAAGGAATAAATTACATTAAAACATTAAATACTTAAACAGTTACTATTTATTCAGTATTTTGAACAAATATATCCAGCCTTAAGTGAACAGTAGAGCAAGTAAAGACAAAATGCCATGGAGAGTTGCTTTCCCTCAGCGAATATGCAGAAAAATTCTAATTTGTGTAAAAGAAAACCAAATAAAAATGTAACGAATACAAATCAATACAAAGTGTCTTCATCTGCAACAGACTCATAGGAAGGTTATAGCTCTTGTGTGGGTTTTGGCCCATGGATCCACTTAAGACTACATAAAAAATCTGCAAACCTGCAGTAGTTTTTTGGGCCCAAAAACTGCTCACCAGTGGCATAAATGGCTCCCCGGACATGTAACCATAGCAATTGTTGCGACTTCAGAAATGTTACGATGTTTTTATTGCTGCTCTGTGTGAAAGAGTGGGAGTGCGTTATGCAGAACGGTTTGAGTCCAATAAACCTCAATGCATGAAATAGTTTGATTTGAGAGTGTGGGGACTTGGGTAAAAATACAGGATAAACACCACAACTCATTCGCTGCCTCTACAACCATTTAATGCAAGACCAGCAGCAAAAGAGTTGAACTTCCCTGAGTGTGAAATATTATGCAAGATTAGCCCATTAAAGAATTAATTTGCCTTTATTAGAAGCAAAAGGGGAATCATTACATGTACTGTAATGGGAAACTCATGAGCCATTAAAAGCATGGCCAGACAATACAACTGTACTTGTAAATTGATACCAAAAATAAATAAATTGATAATTCCGAAACATTTTGTACGGGTGACCAAGTGACATTTCCATAGAATACTCCTAGAAATTATTTTGTTAATTGTTATAAACTACACCAAGTCAAGCATGACACGTTTCACAGATGTAAATGAACAAAAAAGTGATTTCTCAGAGCTAGGATCTGCGCAGAAATTCAATTTATAGCTTTTTATAGCCAAGTAATTAAACTAGATCCAAAAATATTCAATAACCGTGATTAGTCAGAGAAAACGAATGACTTTATGACGGGGCAATTTTTCCAGATCATTCTTGGCATTTTACACTCAGAGATGAAAAAAAGAAATGAATATGCAGCTCACAAAGCTAGACATAGCTCTTATGGAAGAAGATAAATGGGAAGCTTATGGAAAATGAATCGTTTCAAAGTTAATGTTATGTTATCTGTTAACGTTATTTGTTAATATTACATTATCTATTTCTGTTAGATTATGTAATCCTAGTTATTTGTTGAGGAGTCATTGTTATGTTTATGTTATAACTTACCACTATGCTAATTAGCAGTGTTATGTTGCATTATTTGTTATGGTTGTTATGTGTTAATGTTATATTATATGTTATTTTGTTATTCCTTAACATTATGCCATTTGGTAACATTATGCTCTTCCGCAGCATAACATTATCTGTTAATGTTACATTGTGTTATTAATTAATGTTACACTGCTGGTTCATTTTTGATTATTTGTAACTGCTATTTTATTTGATAATGTTACGTTATCCTGTTAATGTCACATTGAACATAATGTGATAAAAAAACATTACACTTTTTATTGATGCCATGTTATATTATTTGTAACGGTTGAATTTTCCATTAAGGTTTCATTATGTTATCCTTTAATATTATGTTATCCCTTAATATTATGCTATTTGGCTATACAGCCAAACCAAAAATTATTCAGACACCAGATATATATATATATATATATATATATATATATATATATATATATATATATATATAATTTTTTTACTAATGTGTGCAGGACGCTATCGTTCCTTTATGTAAGTGAGGATAGCAAAATAAAGTAAACTGTGACAGTGGACTACCAGTAAAGATTTATAACAATTTGGGACCAAAATGTATTCAGACACTTTGACCTGATCATGTTTTGCTTAAGTGTGTTTTCTTTAATTGCTAATGCAACCTTTTTACACCACAGACTGAACAAAATCAAGCATTTCTTGGTAATTGGTAGACCTAAATTGGTATTATCTTGTCAACCCAATTAATTTGTGAAATAGTCTAACAGAAAGATGGCCAACACCAGTGAAATATCAACAGATTTGATAACTCTGAGTTATTGTCATATTTAATTATCATTTTCTAAACTATAGCGAACTGTGATAATGTGAGAAATGTTGAAGGTGTCTGAATAAATTGTGGTTTAACTATATATATTTTTATTATGTTCTTCAGTAACATAACATTATCTTTTAATGTTGCATTAGGTTTTTAACATTGTAAAATGTATTAATGTGACATTCTTTGATAACACTGTTGCATTGCTCTACAACAAATCAGTGCGCATTAAAAGGAAAACTGTCAAAAACTGAAGGTCAAACTTGTTAAATGGTTAGTTGTGCATTATTTAACAAAATCAAACTGCTGGTATCTTTTTACCTAGCAACAGAGCTAGGGCAAGTCTCAGAGGGAACTCAACCAAGAGGAAAAGAGGGAAAATACCTGCCACTAGACATCTCAGGCATCCCAAGGCAGTCACTTAACAACTCGTTAGAGCAAATGAGGAAAGTTAATCAGACCTGCATTAAAATCAGCACTGGGCTCAGTTCTTCAAAGCGAGAAATCCGAACAAACCGATACTCATTAAGGCCTCGATTGTGGGTCACACACCACTAACTGTTCAATTCAACCGTGGAGGCATGTGGCACTTAGTCGATGAGCAACCCACAAAGGCCTTCCAGAAGATGGACTGAAAGCAAGAGTCAGCGGTTACAAGGTTAGGGAACTTAATGCACATGACGTAAAAGACATAGGTTATTAGAAATCTTTCTGAACCATGGTGCCTCCAGGATGGGTATATGCTGGACATCCGCCGGGAACGCTCAAGCTGAAGGAATTGTATCCTCTACAGAGCAAAATGCTGTCGTGGAGGAAATCTGCTAGCATGTATCTAGTTTGATTGACTAACTCCTCATGCTAACCAGCCAAACACTGACCCCTTTATACAGAGGAAAAAATGTGCAGGGCCGTCTGAAGAACACACTAAACTGTGGAGTTTTGAAGGAACCCTCAAAAGCTTCTCAAAGGTTTATATGATGCAAGAGTCCTTAGGCTTGCAAGGTCACCCCATCTTCGCGCAATGAAGAACGTTTTCCAGCTCAACAGAACAACATGGTGTCCATCTTCAACCAACATCTCAAATCTTTGTTCTTCACTATTCAGATAACCAAGATAACTCTTTATTCCTTCAACCAGCACTGATGGTGTTGTCCTCCTCAGTAATAGTTCACCTAATCCAGTCGATCTTTAACAGTTGTGCCACTGATCCACATCTGCCCTCCAGAACATTACTCTTGTGGAATCTATACATGAAGACGATGTAAATTATCTTCCTTCTGAATCAATAGTGTGCCACACTACTCCACGTTACATTTCATCACACACTCATTCCTTTTAATTATACAACTTTATAGCCGCCTAATGGGAAAACAGCTCCCGTCTGAAAAAAAAACGTAAAGAACAGAGGAGATGAAGAACAAAACCTTCCGAGACAAAGTGGCTGCCTGATTAGATGGAGACTTCCATGAAGAACGGGACTGTAGATTAAAAATATCGATAGAATAGACATATGTAGCTTAACGAGCTATGCAAATGAAGCCAAATGATTAAAAGAGTAATGAATGGGTATATTGAAAGGGTCTGGTGGTTCTGAAACTTTTATTCACACAGAGAACTATAAGCCAAGGCAAATGAAGATGACTTTAAAACTAAAAATGTCTGATGTATATTGCAGAGAGAAAATGGCTCCAATCAGATCTCTACATAACTTCCACAAGTCAAAAGTGCTTTCAACAGATGTGTTTAATCAGTCCAGGAAACCAAGTCATGTTTCTACATTAGCTTGTGCAATTAGTGCTTCTGATGAAGAGCTATTTTCACTTAAAAAGACACAATTGTATGCTCTTTTCTTCTGTGGTATGTAAAACAGCTTGCAGACAACCTTTGATTCAGTCTATTATTGCAGGTATCATAGATTTAAAGGAATAGTTCACCCAAAAATGAAAATGTGTCAAATTACTCTTTATTGCAAATCCATAGGAGTTACTTTCTTATGCGCCACCCACTAGAGGTTTGGCGATATATCATTTTTACTGATTTATCAGCACCAATAGTAGCTTTGTGGAACTATATCTTAACAGTGAAATAAAAAGTCACAGGCAAGAGTTTGTAGTGACATGCTTTGTACATGAAGAAGAGGATTTAAAATGCGCAAAGAATGGTATGTATATGATTCAATAAGACGGCAATTTAAGACCATTTGCTCAACTATTGCTACTTTGGAGAACTGCATGTTTGCAGACACGGTTAGAAGATGACAATAGCTGTTTAAATCCTTATAACAGTTACAATATGTTGGTTAAGAATAGAGACTTGCCTTTCATCTTAATTCGCCATTTTTAATAAAAATACATCACTTATGCTTTGTACCGATCCAGTATGATTTCATGTTCAGGGAGGGCATCCCTAGGTTTTTGCTTTTGAACATCTAAACGTTTGCTTCATAAGACAAAACATGCACAAACTGCATAAATGTGCAAAACTATGGAGCTAGAAATGTGTCTTTATTACATGCGAGAAAATAAATGATCTGAGAGAAGAAAAAAAAAGTTTGAGAGAAAAAGTTCACACTGATAGCAAAAAAGCATTTGAGAGAAAAAAAAAAATATTTGAGAGAAAAAGTTTTCATACCAATAGCAAAAAATAATATTTGAGACTAAAAAAAGTTTTGAGATAAAGTAAATTCTCATAGAACATAAAAAAATATAAATTTAAAATTTTTAAAATTATTTCTGAGAAAAAAAAATCTCAAAATACTTTGAAAAAAAATCTCAAATATATATATTTTGGATAGCAAAATATATATATTTGAGATTTTTTTTCAATGAAAACATTTTCTCAAAAAAAAAAAAAAAAGTGTTTCTCTCAAAACGCTTTTCTTTGCTCTCGATGCAATTTTTTGCTCTCGTGTCAGGATTTTGCTTTAGCTGTGAAAATGGTGTCATGGGCGGGACCACGTTCTTTTTTTTTCCTATTAGAACATTCCTATTGGCCAGTCGGGTGAGCATCGTCTTGTCTTGGGAGTCGAACTGAATCATTACACCATTGTTCGGTTCACCTAGATAGATGCCGTCTCTGCCTTAGTTGAGCACGGACACTCCATTAGCAAGCAACTTAGAGCTTATACCGGGCCTAAAAAATCAAGCCCGACCCTACCCGAGCAGGTGCACGTTGTGTTAATTTGCACGTTGTGTGTAATACGATACACATTAACTATAATTATGAGGCGGAGCCCGATATAAAACCCGACCATTTTAATATGTGGGTCGTTATAACTGACGTTCTCAACTACTTTCTATGTTACTTTCTCCTCCTCCTCCTCCTCCTCTGTTCTGCACCTCCAAATACTTTCAAGTTAGCCTACGTGTCGCCATCATACACATCAGCATAAATGCTCCTGATAAATTATGTTATTAATGACACAATTTTCACAGCTAAAGCAAAATCCTGACATGAGAGCAAAAAATTGCATCGAGAGCAAAGAAAAGCGTTTTGAGAGAAAAACTTTTTGTTAGAGAAAAAATTTTCACACGGATAGCAAAAAATATATATTTGAGATTTTTTTTTCAAAGTATTTTGAGAGATTTTTTTTTTCTCAGAAATAATTTTAAAAATTTCAAATTTATATTTGTTTATGTTCTATGAGAAAATACTTTCTCTCAAAACTTTTTTTAGTCTCAAATATTATTTTTTGCTATTGGTACGAAAACTTTTTCTCTCAAAAATTATTTTTTCTCTCAATAACTGCTTTTTTGATATCAGTGTGAAAACTGTTTCTCTCAAACTTTTTTGTTTCTTCTTTTAGATCATTTATTTTCTCGCATGTAATAAAGACACATTTCTAGCTCCATACAAAACCTGCACAGGAATAAACCAGTTTTTACAAAAAACAACAACTTTGAAGTAGTTATGCCCAAAAGAAACATAAGAGGAAAGTACAATGTTTAAATCTAAAACATGACTGACTTTTTATTGACTTTAAATGTGTGATAGATTGGTTATGGCCATATTTTTCCATTTCAGTTACCGGTATTGGCAAAATCCTCTCTACCACCTACTAGACTGGAGTATTAAGTGCTTGTTATGCACATGAGAGAAATTATGTCTGACCCAATCTTACTGTATCAGGTTTTTCTTCAACAAAAAGAGATTGGAACACTCAGAAAATGATCATCGAGCTATATGCACATAAATGCACATACCATTGCACTGAATTCAACCATCCGAGTATTCATAAAATTAATTATTTGAATGATTTATTTTATTATTAATATAATGTTTTGATCATTCCTAAAAGATACAACCACCACTAAACACCATATTAAAACAAAACGGTTTCCTGTTGGCCAGTCTGGCTTTTCCAGTCCAAGCTGGCATTTTTTGGGCAGAAGAATCATGAATGTGTGCCAGTTTTTCTGCCGATTGCTCTGTAAAACTACTCAAGCAATCAAAAACTGCAAAAAAACATTCAGGTGCCCTCTTTCCTGTGCAATAGTTTGACTACCACGAGAAGGGTTCCCTGCAGCCTTGCTACTAGAACAAATCAATAGGATTGAATTTAACTTCAGTTTGTTTTTTCTTCCATTAGACCTTGACCCTCTAAGTCCAAAAACTCACAGAGCAGATTAGAAATTTCATTTGTTGTAGGCAAATCGTATTCAAATGTATTTTGAAGGCTCTTGGAAGAGGGGCATAAAAGCCCCAATGAAGATTTTCCCTGTCTCCTCTAGCCTTTATTTACAGGCGTAATGAAAATGATTGTTTAATAATGAAAGGCCCTAACAGCGATGTACACACAGCCAAAGCACTAACTGGACCCTAATTTAGCCCTGTCATCATACATTTTTTAAAGCAGGAATCAAGAACGATATGTGGCTTAAAGAAAATAACACAATTTGTGGGCATATTTCATTCTGGACTGACTAAATAGAGGCTTATGCACTGATTCAGAGTATTTCAGATGAGCAGCGTTGGGGAGCAACTAATTAAAAGTAGCTGTAAACTTCATAGTTCATTGAAGAAATTAAAATTCTTAAATCTCACCATTATGTCATTTCAAATCTGTAAGACTTGAAAACAAATTTTGCAAGGGTCATTCTTTCCCATGCAATAACTTACAAGGTTCATATCCATAACAGTACCATTAAGTCAAGAAAGTGCCGATATATTCCATGTGATGTGAAGTCACACAACAGTTTTTTAAGAAATAGACCATAATTTAAGATTACCCAGAAAACCTTGACATCCACCACAGAAATAGTGATTTTTGAGCAATTTATAAAAGAATCATAGTCTTGAGTCCAATCTTTTCAGAGAATTTATTGACAAAGTCAAATTTGAACTAGATAAATTGATCAATCTAAATTAGTCATAACTATAAAACAAGCCAAGCAGAGCTAGGGAGATGTCAAGCTTCTTAGTGGATAACCAATTTAATTCTGGTCTGTTTCTCACAAAGCTATTGTACGACTCAGAAGACATGGAATGTAGTCCACAAGTCATGGACCATTTTTATGATTTTCTGAACCTTGAAAGCTTCAGTCCCGGTTTATTGTAACTGCATGGAACTCTCTAACATTCAAAATGTCTCCTTGTTTTTCACAGTAGAATGAACGTCAAAGGTGTGGACTAAAATTATGGCAGAATTTTTATTTTTCAATGAACTATTTATCCGTAGTTCATCCTGAGACTGAATGTAGTTAAGCTACTTTAAAACTGAATCTACCCAAGCTAATCACAATTTAAAGTAGCTTCCTAAACACTGTAGACAAGTAAGGAGTCCTTGGTGTGTGGCGTTACATGTACATTGATGGATATGGGTGTCTCGTAAGAGTGAAGCCGTGATGTTTTCCTACTGCTTGCCCTCAACAGTCAGCACTTGGACCACATAGCACACTTTGAATGAGTGTCTGTCACACATGGCACCATGCCTTATTGTGCCGGGTGGAGTTGAGGGAAATAAATTGCTAAGAAATTTGGTCCAGGTACATTTTCCTGCAAACTTCCCTCCATACACAGTGAAGAGAGAGAGTTTTCCCAAACATCTTTATCCTGGGAGAATAGGGACCTTCTTCAGTCATTCAGTCGTTGTCTTCTGACAAGTATACAAACACAGAGGCATACAAAACAAATAAAGTATGCCTTTCAGAGAGAGAGAGAGCAATTAAGAATCTCATTTTACCACGTGAACAGCAGAAACTCTGCTGGGAGAAAGAAAACCAATAAGGAAATAACAAATGGTGAATTAAAACCAAGCAACATCGCTGCGGGACTTCTGACGACAAGATGTTGTGCACCATTCAAGGCCTGGGCCCAAAACAAACTTGTGTTACTCCAAACCCATAAAACTTTTTTCTTCAAAACATAAATTAAGATGTTTTAAATGGACACCTGAGGGATTTCTGTCCCTCCACTGAGAGATGTTCTAACTAACTAACTAACACAAAAAAAAAATGTCAGTAAGACATTGTCAAAGTATTCCATATGAATCCAAGTCTTGTGAAGAGACACGATCGCTTTATATGATCAACAAAAGATTTAATTTAGGCTTTCATTCACATATTAACATTGATCAACACTCATACATAGAGCACATCAAATATGTTCAACGGAAGCTCAAACACACATGCTTGACTAATCGAAGCAATTGTGTTTCTTCGGAGGACTTGGATTAAACCGTTCTATTCAAATGGATTACTTTTACAATGTATTTTTTTTTACTTTGTATTGTATGTACAATGTATTTTTTTTACGAGGATTTCCAGTCAGCATTTAGACCGTACCATAGTACTGAGACAGCTCTCATTAGGGTCACAAATGATTTGCTCTTATCCGATCGTGGTTGTACCTCTCTATTAGTGTTACTTGATTTTAGTGCTGCATTTGATATTGACCACAACATTCTTATAAATAGACTTGAAAAATATGCTGGCATTAGTGGAATTGCATTAGCATGTTTTAAATCATACTTATCTGACAGTTATCAGTTTATAGCAGTAAATTAAGAGATGTATTATTGATCCAAGTTCAGTATGGAGTACCACAAGGCTCAGTACTAAGTCCATTGCTGTTCACTGTGTACATGCCACCCTTGGGAGATATCATTAGGAAGTATGGCATTAGTTTTCACTGTTATGCTGATGATACTCAGCTCTATATTTCTTCACGCCCTGACGAAACATACCAATTCACAAAATTAACGGAATGCATAGCTGATATAAAAAAACTGGATGACTAGAATGTCCTACTACTTAATTCTGAAAAAAAAAACAGAGGTTCTAATCAATGGACAAAAAACGTCCTCACGTAATAACCTAGAATACTGTCTAACACTTGATGGCTGCTCTGTCAAACCTTCGTCGTCAGTTAGGAACCTTGGTGTGCTC
This sequence comes from Siphateles boraxobius, assembly GCF_051911475.1. Lineage (NCBI taxonomy): Eukaryota > Metazoa > Chordata > Actinopteri > Cypriniformes > Leuciscidae > Siphateles > Siphateles boraxobius. The sequence continues at coordinate 15,234,190 of NW_027508799.1, forward strand.
TTTGATACCAATCTTTCATTTGAAAGTCACGTGTCTAGTATCTGTAAAACCACATTCTTCCATCTTAAAAATATATCTAAATTATGTCATATGCTCCCAATGAAAAATGCGGAATTAGTTGAATGCGTTCATGACATCAAGGCTAGATTATTGTAATGCTATTATGGGTGGTTTCCCTGCACGCTTAATAAATAAACTATAGCTGGTCCAAAACGCAGCAGCAGCTAGAGTTCTTACTAGAACCAGTAAGAATGACCATATTAGCCCGGTTCTATCAACACTGCATTGGCTCCCTATTAAACAACGTATACATTTTAAAATATTACTGATTACTTACAAACTAAATGCACTAAATGGTTTAGCTCCCCAGTACTTGAGCGAGCTATTAACGCATTATAGTCCGTGATCTCAAAATTCCGGCCAGTCGATAACTTCTATAATTCAATGTTAGGCTGCATGGATTAGGTCAGCCGAAACCGGGAACACTTCCCATAAATCCTGATGTACCTGATGTGTGTGTGTGTGTGTGTGCGTGTGCGTATATATTATATATATATATATATATATATATATATATATATATATATATTTAATTAAATTTTTTCTTCAAGGCTTGCACCTTGGAACCTATTTCAAGGTTTGCGTTCTCGAGCCACCAGGCACTGTTGCGGGCCGGAGCGCATTAAGGGTTTTCTGTTAGAACGGTGTCGTGTAAGCGGGCCCCAAGTTAATAAATAATGATCTTTACAAAGGAAGTGAATCGATCAAAACTAACTTTAGCTGGACAATAACTTTATTCTAGAGCAGCTGTAAAGCCAAAACAATCTCTGTTACTGTAGTTTCCTATTATAACTGTAAAGCTGCTTTAAAACAGTCCATATTGTTAAAAGCGCTATATAAATGAAGGTGACTTGACTTTTTTTCCGAACCAACCCTTTAATTCTAAACCTTCATATCACACAAATAACTGCATTAATAAGAAAAATCAGAACGCAATTCATGAAGGGGTGTTCACACTGACAGTGATTTGCTGTGACAAAGTCACCAGAAGTAAATCGTTTTCAAAGAAGTCAGTGATTTGCTGTGACATGGGAAACTGCGACTGTTGGCAACAAAGTTGAGCAGAAATGTGTGCAAATGAGCAGTGATGGAACGTAACCTTTCTCTTTCAGCAAATGCAAAGCATTTGTGTACTTGTGTAGAGTAATGTTTTTGGCCTGAAGAACAAATTAGACGGAACTTGGGGGATTTGATTCCTCGAAGATCAGACAAGGTCAAATGACCCAGGAAAAAAGTATCCTCATAGATGTCAACAACAGCAGAGCCTGGGGAAAAGCCCCTTATCCTCCATCCGTTGAGTGCATCAATTGAGCCGAGCCCTGTTCATTGCATGGTTCAGGATATTACTGTCCCATAAGTCCATTGGAAGGGTCCCTCTGGGCCCTTCAGAATCATTAGTCTGGACAGCCCGTTTAGTCTACTAGAAATCATACGCTCAAAGGTGTAAAGGTGAAGAAATAGAAAGACATAAGGAACAACCACAAAGATGGAATCTGACAAACTCAAGATCCTTGGAAGAGCTTAAACAGGCAGGTTATGACAAATATTGAAAAAATATGATCGAGAAATTACATCAAAATTCATGCCACTAGGCATAACTCAGTTGGTAAAACACCAACGCTGGCTAATCACCAAAAGCGAAGAACAGAAAAACTTGTGAGTTTACACAGCTGTGCTGTTTAAGGAGTCTGCAAGGGCCTTATACATAATTATGAGACTTCATATGCATATATTATATTGCAAAAGAGTTATTGACTTACCAATATACTCAAAAACATAAACCACAAAGAAGGGTGTGACAAGGTCATTGATGCCCTGAACGTAACCACTTGCTGGATGTCGTATCGCCCAGATGAACAGAATTCGCTCAAAGATCTAGAAAAAAAGTAGCAAAAAAGAAGATATCAGGATATATTCAACATTTATATGCAAGTAGCAATTACATTGAATCATGCAATACAACATGAAAACTGTTAGTAGCAGAATTTTAACGAACAAGGTCACTCAAACGGTTTTAATTAGAGACACAGTGGGATCAGCCACCCCCAGCTAGCAATCAATTAAGAAAATCAATTAAGCCTTCTGAGCTTTTTAATCATTAACATCACAACATTCAATGGCATAGACAGCAAGGTGAGAAATTACAAGTAGCTGTGTGCATATTTATTATTAGATGGCGCTCTCTCTTTATATGAGGCCTAGGGATAAACTTTAGCCCAAAGTATATTTCAGTTTTGACGCAAACAATATGCTAATTCTGTTTTTAAAGCTGCAGTCCGTAGTTTTTCCTATCTCTGTTCGAAATCTGCAATTGCAGTTATTCAACATTCACTTTTGTTCTGACCAACTAAAGGAAAAAAAGCATTGCAGTAAATCGCGCTGATTAAATCTAACGATCGCTTATCATATCATGTCAAACCGTGCAAATTATAGTCCGTTCTCAAATTGTTAATGCTAACAACATCAGCATTGCGTGATCACATTTAATGCCCTTCCGATCTTTATCCTTGTTACCCTTGAAACAAGAATAAGGCATTTATAATTTCCTCATAGCTGTATTTGTAAACGGGAAAACACGAAATTCTAGATGATACCAGAGTTGTGACGTTGGAAAGGGCATCTCGATTTGAAACATGGAACAAATGAAACAATGGAAGCAAGCTAAGTTTGTTACGAATGGCAACGGGTTTTGTGAGGCCGGTGCTTGTTTCATGTCTCTCGTATCACACCGCAGATGCTCTTTCTCTTTATTAACCCCCTGGATCCGTATGGGTTACTTTTATGATGGATGGATGCGCTTTTTTGGAGCTTTAAAAACTCAGGGTATATTTACTTCCATTATAAAGCTTGGGAGAGCCAGGATTTTTTTTTTACTATAACTCCGATTGTGTTTGGCTGAAAGAATAAAGTCATATACACCTAGTATGGCTTGAGGGGTGAGTAAATTATGGTATAATTTTCATTTTTGGGTGAACTAACCCTTTAATAGTAGGCATACGATAATATCGTTGAAGTGTTTGTCTTGTTAGTGTAGAACAATTGTTTTGTACACTGTAATGGATTATAAGATCATAAACAGGTAAGATTTTAAAACTTTTAAAATCAATAGCTATTTCATGTCCCGGTCAATACTTATTTGGTGAAAAGCTGTGTAACAACTCATTTGACAGTACAATATCCCTGAAATGTTTGTGTTGTTTGGACGTGTTCATTCATCTAGGCTCAAAGCTCCTTACTTTTTTTGTTAGTGGAAGCCTTGTTTTTAATGAGCTAATCAAATATTTAAATATTTTGTGCCAAATTATTTACTTATGTGATAAGCGGGATAATATATATCCAGCTGGTTATCGCAATATCTTCAAGATCACTCTCTCTGGTTTTATTTTTGCGATAACAACCAGCTGGATATACATTGACCCTTACTTAAGAATGTATTTTTATTCAAAAAAAAAAAAAAAGATAATAATGTGCACCACTGTCATACAATATTCACTGTACATGAGTTTCTGTTTTAGTGTTTGAAGGAAAGAGTGCATTCATAACTTACACACACTAGCACATCAATTTTCCTTCGATTTTTCTTCAAAAACATTGTGCAATGTTAATGTCTGTCATTGTCATTTTGTATTGTCGTTTTCATCAACAGTTTCAGTTTAATGTTTTATTTTTATCGTGATTCATAGCACATTCTGTCTTATTGTTATTTTTTGACTTTTTATAATCAGTCATTTGAGTAAAAAATGTGATTCAGGAGCATTTCCTACGTGGTAAAACCGTGTTCATTCTTTAAATACATTTATGTAGTCTGAGTTTTGAGTAACTTCGCTCTTTAACTCTAGATGTTGTTTTTAAGTTGATCTTTTTGACAGTAAAAAAAACCCAATAACTTTTTGAGGGACTTTTTTGCGCTCCTTTCTTTGAAGGCAATACCTTAATTCAAAGTGGTGGTGACAGTTTTTTGTGTGTTTTCGTCTCACCTTGCTGTCAGCACAATGGAAAGCAGCAAGAAGTTTGACTTAAATCAAGAGGGAAAATGGAAGACTTTCTCTTTCTCTTCTCTCTGACGCATGCAACTGACATCTCCCGCGCTCCTTTCAGGACGTAATGTATCTGTCATCCCCAAATAAACTCATCTCTCACGTTGAGCCCTAAACAATAAATGTGTACAAGGCAGCTCGCGCTCGTTTTTTCCCCGATTGTGTCGATCAAACGGAGCGGCTTTCTCATCTGCGTTCTTTTCTATGATCAAAGCTCCATTTATCAAAGACTTTAGACTGATAATGTGAGTTTCTCCACATAGCTGACATCTCCTGCCTCTTTTCTCTCTCGAACCCTCCCACCCCGTCTCTTCTCCTCGAGGTAGTCATGGCAAGATCTCCTCCAGAAGCCCATTACATAGTGGAAATTAGACACTAAACCAGGCAGCAGAAATCAATGGGCGAGCTGGAGTGCACTGAAGCACCCGAAACGAAAATATTATCCATTTATTTGATTAGGAGACATCCACAGTGAAGATCGCTATACTCCAAACACTGCTTGTTTTTAATTCTCCTTTTAAATGCGAAATTATTATTTAAAAGGCAGCGGGGGGAAATGGAATCTTGCTCAGGGCCACGATGTATCGACAGACCTGTGTTTGCGATGGAAATTCATGTCTTGAGAGCCCATCACACTAAATTGAATATGTTGAATATGAAATTGAAAGGCCGTGTTGGGGGTAGTTAAGTACGAGACTGGCGGGAGGCCTACAAAAGATCTTCACTACACTAGAGCAGTGAGAAACTGAAGGTCACAACCTCAGCCAATCACAGGACATCCTTCATCGGATGTGGGAACTCCCCATCCTCAGCTCTATGATATCTGCTCCATTTCTTTTTTTTATTTCTCGATTTATTTTTTTATATATTTGAAGAATAATTCACATCTGATTTGAAATTTAGGCCAAAAAAAATAAAAAATGAGGTAAACATGGCAAAAAATCTAAATAAAATGTATGTGCATTCAAATGAACCATGTGTATTATGTATTATATTACAATACATGTTGATATATTTTCTAAGTGTTATTTTAATAGTTACAATTTACAGTAAGGTTTCATTTATTAACATTAGTAAACTACTTTAGTTAGCATTAACTACGAAACAAACAATACTTCTACAGCATTTATTAATCTTAGTTAATATTAATTTCAACATTTGCTGATACATTATTACATTTTTTTAACATTAGTTAATGCTGTGTGAACTAACATGAACAACTGTATTTTTATTAACCAACATTAACAAATATTAATAAATGTCAAAGTATAACGTTAACTATTAGTTATGTTAACAAATGATACCATATTGCAAAGTGTTACCATAGAGTTAAGAATATTATGAATTAGTCTTTATTTGTATATATTTTTAATTATACGTCAATTTAAATTCCATGTTCATTTCTGTATATTTTTATTAATTTAATTAAGTGCTTTTGACATGTTTTTTAATATTTAGGTATATTTATTTTTTTATTTCAGCTTTAGTTTTTATAACTTTAAGATAATTGCCAAGGGCAAAGTTTTTCATATAATATTTATAATTGTATATTTCCAACTGTATTTTAATTAACAGAAATGTTTTGCAATAGCTTTAATTTCAGTTAACGATAATAACCCTGGCTGGGACATATTGTATCTCGTACATTTTGTACATTCAAAATATGACACATTCAGATTCGTCTCTAGCTTGCCTCCTAATCTAGTTGTCAAACAAATGTGCCATTTTATATTATGAATATTGTTGTCTCTTTGTCGAATTGCTTTGTTTGTCTCTTGAAAGACCATGGATGCGCAGCTTCACTCCTGTAGGGCGCCTGTCCTGTAGAGTTTAGCTCAAACCCTGATAAAACTCACATGCCTGAAGCTTTCTAGTAATCCTGCAGATTTTGATTAGCTGGTTCAGGTGTGTTTAATGAGGGTTAAAGCAGAACTCTGCAGGACAGTGGCCCTTCCAAAAGCAGAGTTGCCCATAAAACTAAATCTGTAAATCCTACATCTGTAAAATGTAAAGGTTCTTCTCAGTTAAAGCAAAGCACCTCAGGGTTTGGAACAGAACATTGGTCCCACACTTCCCTTTACACGCTGTCCATTTTGACGGCACAGTACATTTGGGGATAGCGATGGGTTTGAGGGCATAAAGAAAGTGTGCTCGCTAGTGCATGCATCATTGACAGACATTACAAGACTTTTTTTTTGGCATGCTATCATGTGATACAAACACATAGAATTTCAAAGCCAACATGCAACTAAAAGAAAGTTGACGCAACACCACCTGCTCCACTTTAATGTGCTTAATAAGGATTAGTTCTCATATTAAAATTATTTGCTCATCTCATGTCATTTCAAACCTGTATGAGATATATTCTCCCAAGAAATACAGAAGGATTATTTTTTTATTTTTTTTTTACTACTGTTCGCACTCGCTTACACGAGTAATTACACTTACACTTATAATGAAGCGGGACAAAAATTTTCAACGTTCCAAATGGATGCAAAAGCATCATAAATGATCCAAATAACTTGAGCTCTATATTTCATGTTTTCTAAAGGAACAGAATGGAAGTTAAGCCCCTTATATTTTATATTATATTTTAATGACAATGAAGCACTTTCCAGAAACCAAATTCTTCTCAATGATGATTCTCATTATAAGTGGATATATACATTTAAAACAAACACTAAAAGATGTATATAACTAAATGAATAACTTTTTTAAACAAAAATGAAACATCACTGAACTTACTGAAGCTGGACTATGATGCTATTTTCTTCTGGAAACAAATTTGTACCATTATTTTCCTGTTATCTCTGTAAAGCTGCTTTGAAATAATCTGTGTTGTCTTAAAAATGATATAATATTTAAAATAAAATGTTTTTTCCCTTGATTGTCACAAAGTCACAATTTTAAAATAAATATTTTTCTTTCATTTAAAAAAAAACATAATATTTTTTTTTTTCTCAACTTGGGTATGTGCTTCAAACTACCATTAAATACCAGCTTATAGAGGTATAGAGGTATAGATCATTTCTATGACATTTATTTTATTTTCCAATCATTCTAAATGTACGGTAAACACTGACCACCAGTCTTCAGATTTCTCTTGTGTTTCATTGAAGAAATTAAATCATATGGGTTTGCAATGAGATACGGATGACAGAATGCTCATTCTGAGGTGGATTGTTTCTTTAAGATGCTTTATGTGGCTGGGTGTGAGTTTGTGAGGATGAACGAGTCAAGCTGAGTAAAATGGGTATGCAAACTTCTCACCTCTTGCACAGAAGCTTGTTGAAAGAGAGGTATAAGAGGATTAGTTCTCGGTATGTCAATGTGAATCTGCAGGGAAGAGACACAAAAAAAAAGAGGAGCACAAGCAGGTTAGGACAGAACGGAATAGCGAGAAAGCTCGAAGAGAAACGGGGTCTGCCCGTTTGAGGCTGCACCTGAGAAGAAACTCACTGAATTCTACTTCCTAAATTCTGCATTCTACTCCCAGTGCACCTTGACGCAAGATTTCCAACCCCCCCAAAAAAGTGAGATCGAGACCAGACAGACAGTTTGACAGACAGACAGATGGATGATGATTGAGTGACATGCTTTTGGGTGGACAGAAGCATGTGGCGTGACCATCAGTCCTCTTACCTCAGTCACCTTGGGCTGTAGAACTAAACTTTCCGGACTCATTCGGGGAATATCTATGTGAATCTGATGGTTCAGAAAACACACATACACACATATATATATACAAAATTTTGATGTCAAGAACATGGAGAATTATGGAACTGAAACACACAAATACACAAGTGTGATCATTATTAGGGATGCACGATATATCGGCCACCATATCGGTATCGGCCGACATGTGTTCATTTTTACTGTTATCGTTATTGGCCTGATAAGAAAATGTGGCCGATATATTAAAAGCTGATAATGAATTTACTTCCTTCAGCTGGGAAACTTCAGATGCGCACTGTTCAGCATGATGGTTTTGAATTTGCTGAAATATGATTGTAATCACAGTAAAGTGCAACATGCGCAGTGCAAAATCTGTCATATAGGCTACATAAAATTATAATGAGAACATTGTAATTGTGTTCTTGGGACATGGCTTTTAATGGTGAGACTTTTGTTTTTGTAATCAGCCTCTCAAAAGTGTGTAAAAATTTGGATTTAGATTTATAGGCCAATATATCGGTCATCGGCTTTCAAGTATAAATAAATATCGATTATCAGCCAAAATTGTCATATCAGTGCATCCCTAATCATTATGATGGTTACATTAGATGTTTTTTTGCATGATAATATTTTCATGATAATTAAGCACTTTGCAACCCATTTCTACTCAGTGGTAATTCTCATTAAGTCTGGATTTTTAATCTGAATAAATTAAAAGACAATACAAATACTAAAATTATGCATTTAAAATGAGATTTAAAAAAAATTTGCATTATTGTAATGAGCATTTATTATTGTACTAATGTCACAATAATATTTTAATATAGAACCAATATTTTCATTTTCCATTTTATTTATGTAAAATATCCACAATTTAAAAAAAAAATGTTAACATAATTTTCCTGACTTGGGGATAAGTGCTGTCATGAAAATGTCACAATGCCAAAAAAATAAATAAAAGCCTCAATGATCGTAAAAAGCAACTAAATATATCTTTCTTCTTTATTTATAATTTTGGAGTGATATACAAGAAATGTTCTAAACAGGCCGGTGAGAATCACCCAGATATATCTAACGAGAGGTGAAACATACGCGTGAATCTCACATCGTCAGTCATCACTACACGGCAGTTTTAAATCAGGTAGACATTTATCAGATCAGAGTGACAGCAACAGTTTGATCTTCGCATCCTCCTGCCAATTCACTGGAGCTTTAAACATTTCCTTGTCATCTTTTTCTCTTCAGCATCTAAATATCAAACACTATCTGCTGTTGGCATTTCGAAACACTCGGAGCTTCTAACATAACAGTGTTTTTGGCAAAGCTAACATACTGCTGCTGCCAAGACCTCAAACAGTAGGTAGAACGCATCCAAAACCCCTGACTATATCACATTAAACCCCTGGCAAAACTGAACTGCTGGCTTTGAACTTAAAAATGATTCTATTTATAGCAGAATTAGCACTGGCCGTGCAGAGCTGTACAGGAAGTTAAAAAGGAAATCGCAGAAAGTAGTGAATAATCTCCAGAGTCTTTGATTCAGCTAATTATTGCCATCATCCTGTATAAAGTTCAGTCAGCAGCATTATCTAGACATAGGAGGCCTTTTCCACAAATAAGGTACACAATGGGAACACTGGGTCTCATTCACTAATAATTGCGTGGATTATTTCATATTCGTACGCAAGGGAGAACTGCTCGAGAAATATCTCGCGTACGCACATGAATTTGTTCTTAATTTCGTTGTATTGTTAGTGAATAGGGATGTCCCGATCCGATCCACAGCATCGGTATCGTGCCGATACTGGCCCAGAACGCTAGATCGGAGATCGGAGGGGAGAAAAAAATATGATCCGATACCTATCCAACAATGCTTGAATAGCATTTCCCTTGCTGCGACATCCAGTTAAGCGGCGCAGCCTGCATATTGGGCTGTTTTGCAATCTATTTTGTGGGCAAAAAATGGGTTTGGGCGGGTGGATAAAATTGGGCTGGTTTCGGATCAGTTCGGCGGGTATTTGTAGCCGAAACACCGGCACTCCAGACCCTTCTTTCGGCAACCCTCTATTCAGCAGGCAGTCTGTCTCACTCACGCACACACACACACACACACACACACACACACACACACACACACACACACACACACACACACTCACACACTCACTCACACACACACACACACACACACACACACACACACTCTGGCTGACGTGCCCCCTAAACTCACAACAGACACTCCATCCTACTACCTTCGGTGTACTATAAACAATGTTTTGCAATCCGTCTCCTCAGTTTATAAACCGTAGGCTGTAAACTGTATGCTACACAGGATTTTGACGCATCCAAGCAAGGGTTTGTGCAGAGTGTGGAGCGTGCACTGCATGGCACGGAGCGCGGGCTCGAACACTTCCGGTTTCCTTTCAACAGTGTAAACAACTTAAAATACTATAATTTCTGGTCATACAGAAAATAACTTATTTATATACTATAACTGACGTCAATATTTATTTTTTTGCGCAGCTTTTGGTGTGCATACAGTTCAAATTAAAATGTTGGTGTTCAACTTTGGGTTTTAAAAATACAACAACCGTTAATTTTTCGTTTTACGGGTTAAAAAGGAAATACGAATGGACGCAAAAGTACACGGATCAATGGGTAATTTTAAAGCTTGTTAATGATTAACTTTAAACCTGTTGGCAGCTTTAAGTAGCCTACTGAAGTAGCCTGCCTGCCTGTATTTTTTATTTTTTATGTAGTGTTTGAATAAAGGGTTGCTGTCTTTCATAATCAACTGTTGTTGTGGACTATATACTGGAGAAGTATTTGTTCTCCATTTGAGTTAGATGTTTTTAGGTTGCTAATTGAGCAAAGTGCTTCCATATATTTTATTAGGCCTAGTATTAGTTCAAGAATAAAATAGATTAAAATAAAAATATCGGATTAATATCGGTATCGCAAATAGCCAAAGCTGCGGCATCGGTATCGGTATCGGAAGTGAAAAAGTGGTATCGGGACATCCCTATTAGTGAATTTGGAGAATTGTAAATGAGTGGCGAGGTTAGTAATTTGCATAAAACACATGCAAACCATTTCTACATAAAGGCTTTCTCCACAACCTTTCCTTTACAGCCTTTCGTTACTCGAGTCAAACTTGTCTTACTCTTACACTTTATATGATGAAATATATGATGAAATTAAATTGTATTATTTATTCATTTATTATATAATTGTACACATAATTAATATCATATAATTAAATTTATAATTAATATAATATCGTTTCTTATAATTATAGTCATTTTAAGAGGAAATATAAAGGCGTAGATGCTTTTAGCGTACAAGTGGTTTCAGTTCCTATTTTTTTTTTCTCGTAAATTTAGAACTAATTTTAGTACACAAGGTTTTGGCGAGTCATGATTTGCTCGTACACAGACTTCACGCACAAATCTGTGTATGCAGGCTTAGTGAATGAGACCCATTATTTTTACAAAATAGCAACTTTTTCCCCCCAAAGAAAATGGTCAGTGAAAAGACTACTAGATATTATATCAGCATTATCATTTTATAAATAACAATTCTATAAATATAAAATTTAGATTTCAACCATGTTACCAATACAGTTTGTATGAAACCTATTTTCTTATACATTATATTATACATATTCCTATATATACACACAGTCATGTGAAAAAGAAAGGACACCCTATTGAATTATGTGGTTTTATGTATCAGGACATAACAAATCATCTGGTCCTTGGCTGGTCTTAAAATTAGGTAAATACAAGCTCACATGAACAAAAAAACATGACATATTACACCATGTCATTATTTATTTAACAAAAACTAGGCCAAAATGGAAAAGCCATGGGTGACAAAGTACACCCTTAATGCTTCCATGGGCATTAATAAGGTAAGTAGCAGTGAGGCCAGCTAATCAAATGTCATTGATTAATTTATCATCAGCATGTGTGACTAACTCTATAAAAGCAGAAGTTTTGGCAGTTTGCTGGTCTGGAGCACGCAGGTGTGTGTTAACACAATGCCAATGAGGAAAGAAAAGCAACTGTTGCTGCCCATCAATCTGTGAAGGGTTATACAGCCATTTCCAAACAATTTGTAGTCCATTATTCTACATTAAAGGTTGTATCAGTGATTTCTGGCCCAAAAATAAATGTCTAATCTTTCCTAACGATCCGCTAGCTGCCCGCCCCATAAGCATGCCGTCCAAAAACCGCATCTCTGTAGGCAGCCTAGGCTCTGAGATCTGCACACAAAAATAAATGGGTACAACCACCACTCAAAACCAAAATAAACAGTGTTCCAACCAATCACTGACATGGGCGGGACAATTAGACATTTATTTTTGGGCCTGAAATCACTGATACAACCTTTAAGGAAGATTATTCACAAGTGGAAAACATCCAAGACAGTTGCCAGTGCTCCCAGGAGTGGACGTCCCAGCATATTTACCCCAAGGTCAGGCTGTGCACTGCTCATTGCTCAGAGAAAATGCCAAACACCCAATAACTACACCTCAGACTCTATACAGGCCTCAGTTAACATGTTAAATGTTCAAGTTCATGACAGTATAATTAGAAAAAGACGGGACAGGTATGGCATATTTGGAAGGGAGAAAGCTGCTTCTTTCTGAAAAGAAAACCGCAGCACGGCTTAGGTTTGCCAAGTTGCATTTGAGCAAACCTCAAGACTTCTGGAACAATGTCCTTTGGACAGACGAAACCAAAGTGGAGATGTTTAACAAAAATGCACGGCGCCACGTTTGGCGCAAACCAAACACAGCATATCAGCACAAACACCTCATACCAACTGTCCATCACGCTGGTAGAGGGGTTATCATGTTCAGCTTGTTTTGCAGCCATAGGACCTGGGCACTCGCAGTCAATGAGTCGACCATGAACACCTCTGTATACCAAAGTATTCTAGAGTCAAATGTGAGGCCATATGTCCGAAAGCTAAAGCTTTGGTAATGCAACTGGACAATGATTACAAGAAGCACAGCAGCAAATCTACATCAGAATGGCTGAAAAAGAAAAGAATCAAGGTGTTGCAATGGCCCAGTCAAAGTCCAGACCTCAATCCGACTGAAATGTTGCGGCGGGACCTTAAGAGAGCTGCGCGGCATAAACAGATGCCCAAAAACCTCAATGAACTGAAGCAACGTTATAAAGAGAGTGATACTGTCATATAGAAAACGATCCCTTCGACGTATTGCTTGCTCTACAAACAACTGAATCACAGGGGGCATTTTGGCTTTATTCATGGTGTAATATGTCATGTGCTATTGTTCATCTGGGGTTGTATTTACCTAATTTTAAGACCTGCTAACGACCAGATGATTTTTACTATGTTGTTACGTACAGTAAAACCATAAAATTCTAAAGGGAGTCCTCTCTTTTTTACTTCAATGGGATGATGCACATTTACTGTTTTAATTTGATGTTAAAATCTAACATACCTCATAGCCTCATTGTCTAACAACAAATATACAAACATTTTGACTCTAATGCTTATAAAATAAGTCATAAAACACAAATTGGTGTCCCATCTAGAATTAAATCTAGTCAGTTACCTGTCTGTATGTGTCCTGATGGTGTTCGTCGTTGCGGGAGTCATAGTACTGCTCGATAAAGCCAAAGTACTCCTGCCGCTTCCTCTGCAAAGTGCTTTCCCTCCGCTCTGCATTGGCAGGCAGGTACCCCTGTAAATACAAAGACTAATGTTTACAGCGGCCCAGACGAGATACCTCGAAATCAATCTGATATAGATCTGCGTTCGTCAACAAAACTTTTTTTTTTTTTTTTACCTGCACTAGCATAATAGCTGCTAATTTAAAATCAGAACTCAGAAAAGTTAAGGTTTCCAAGAGTTTGGAGCCACTAAGCTGATATCAGTCACATTTAAAGTTACATTTCCTCTTATTACTGCCATAGCAAGAGAATGAGAACACAGCAGATGTTCAGGCCGAGAAAAGAAACTCTCTTGATAAAGTAATTGATTGCACAAAAATCTACAAGCACAGAAATCCATTTATCACACAAGACGCTCCCCCATGTGGCTATTTTTTACTTCCACACTCAGTCGAGTTCTGTGACAAGATGTATGTGTGCCAAGCAGCGTTCTTCTCTACGCTCCATTAGCATATGTATATGTAATTAAGTCTAACACACGGACATAAGTAATAAGTAACGTTCACATTATTAACAGAAAACCATAGAGTTAAAAAGGGTAGTTCTTAAACTTGATGGGGTACATTTTCTTTATCTTATAGGCACGTTTGACCCTATTGATTTTTATAAAACGCTTTCCAGACTTTCTAATTTAATGTTTTTCCTATTAACAATATCCAACAGTGTGAATCACGCGAGACATAACAAAGAAAAATCAATTATTTTCCAAATTCTAAACCAACAAAATGTTATTACCACCGTATCTCAAGTTCCAAAAGTTTTAAGATTTTAAGAGGATTTTTTTTTTTCTGGTGTTGTTACACTTAACAGCAGATAAAATCCTTGTTCACTATTGACCAAACAACATTTAACTCAAATGTTTACTTAATCTTTAATATTTGGCCACGTCTATATGATAGAAATGTTACAGCAACTGTAATTTCTTAAACAAGAATATGTGGACACTGGACATGCAAATTCAAAGCTTTTGGTTTAGATGTATTTCGAAATCGCGTTAACAGTTCACATATTTAGAAACATACTGAAGTATTCTCTTGTGTTGGTTTATAAATGATTTACCTTACACATCTGATGAAATGGCGCACATTGCGTACCCAGATAAACGCTATAAGCAATCCAAACCCAGAGATGGAGTTTGAGGCGCACTTCGCGCATGCAAATCATAACAGTTTGTGTGAAACAGCATTTACTGTGAATGAAGCAGCTCTGAGACGCATTTAAACCTATACACATGTAAAATAATTAAAGCGCATATATTACATGTATAACCCACAGGGCAAATATTTACTTAATTGAATCGCAACCTTTGTGAATTAATAATAGCACCTTGCTATGGTATGAAAACGGTCCAATAATGTGGTTCATGGATTCTCGTCCTTGGAATGCGCCACTTCTGGTATTTTGCCAGTTAAGCGACACGGGTAAATTGCAATCGAGGATTTTTTTTTTTTATTGAGCACTTGAATTTAATCAAGGAATAGTGACAACCCTAGTTCTATTTACATACAATTAAATAATATCACACTTGGTGCATGGATTTTGAAAAAACTAACAAAAAAATAATTGGAAATGACAGGAAATTATCAAGTTATATGTGCCTTGAATATTCTTTATTTTCTACACACATCTTATGTCTCATATTTAATTTTAGGCAAGACAAAATTTGTCAGGCACTGATTACTGGATAACTTTTAAAATCTTTACTTGAGAAGTCACACGGCATAAGATGAAAATAAATTTAAATAACCTAATGATGTCCCCTTACCGTCTAATAATAGTGGACACATATACGGTGAATGCTCATAAATTTGATGACAATGTCAAATGACCTTAATAATTTTTTTTTTTTTTGTCTCCAGTTTTTCCCCAATGTTTTTCAGTCTGTCTTTTTCCACACTGACAATAAATGTTCACACACATATTACCAAAGATCATTAAAATCTGTGCGGCTTGTTTTGCACACTGAAAATAAATACTAATACGTTAAACTATGTGTTTAGTCTTACAATTTCACAATACTGGGCCAGGTTGGGTCGCAAGGTCTTATTTACACTGTCTGGATTCCGGCATCAATGCAGTGCCTCTACAGACCAAGACGAGTGCCAACTTCCAGAAGTAAAGTATTTTAAAGGTTCCTTATTTTGTTTTGGATGTTTTCTACAATCGGTTTACATGCACCTAACGTCAAAAAACACATTAATTCTCTCTTACTAAACATTGCACATCACTTCATTTCCCCAAAACTCTGAAAACATTTTGTTCAAAGATTCAGCCTCCCTAAACCCCTCCTTTCCGAAAGCCTACTCTGCTCTGATTGGTCAGATGGCACAATCTGTTGTGACTGGTCTAATGCTACAGCTACAGCAGGCGTCATGAACAAATTTTCCACAACCATATATGAATTTCAGCTCTTCCTCAGCACTTGACACACAATGATACTAACAGTAACGATGCCGTCGGTTTCTCCGTATAAACTCCAGAGCGAGTCCTCATCCTTTTGAAATGAAAACAGCATCTTCTCCACATGTCAACAACATTAACCAAACTCTTCCAGGCCTCAGCTACAACTACAGTGTTTGAGGCGGATCCAAGTAGACGACGTTTGCAGGCAGCCAATGGAAACCATAGGATGGAATTATCCAAATATTTTACATTGGTACTTGTTTCGGCAGTTCAGAATCGATTCTCTAGACAATAACTTTATTTGTCATGCACTTTGATCTTTAAAACATTGAAAAAGACAGCTATTTTACATACTGCATGACAGTGTTTTGGTCTACAAAAAGAACTGTTGTTATTAACAACACCCACAAAAGAAGACAACACTGAGCTAGCACTCGTGTATTAACACCGCATGGGGTGAAATGAACATGAAATGAAGTTGTTGTTCTCATTTTGTTGCCAGAGAAAGAGAAAGAGAGAGAGAGAGAGAGAGAGAGAGAGAAAGAGAGAGAGAAAGAGAGAGAGAGAGAGAGAGAGAGAGAGAGAGAGAGAGAGAGAGAGAGAGAGAGAGAGAGAGAGAGAGAGAGAGAGAGAGAGAGAGAGAGAGAGAGAGAGAGAGAGAGAGAGAGAGAGAGAGAGAGAGAGAGAACATGGCATTGTTCACAGCAGGTGCAGAGGTCCAGGAACAACAGGCCCGTAATAAATGTTTCCCAGCAGCTGGGTTTGGATGAACACATGCGTAAGGTCTGTGTCCAGGCACTGGCTCTGCATCAACCCGCTCCCACCTGCTCACGACGGGACACCATTACTCAAACACCTCGTATTAGTGCGACTGAAACCACCATTTAATCATCTACACAGCTTTATCCTTTTATTTATTAAAGCCCACCGTGTGCTATTTCACTGAGTGTGGGTGGGTGATGAAAAGATGGGCCTTCCACCTCCAAAAAACAGTTACCACAGAGAATGAGAGTAAGTATTTTTTTTTTATCGCACACCTATGAAATGTTACTTTGGAACACTCATAACTGCACTTTTTAACTAGTACAAGCCAGTACTTTTCAGCATTCATTGCTGTCATGCCCACAAATAAACAAGGCAGCATGGGGATTGTGGGTAAAATTTGCTCATCTGAGCAAAACACCAGCTCTTTTTGTGATGGCGACAGTGCCATTACCTCACATAATGAAACCCTCTGTTACAAGGCAAACGTGTCTATAGTGTTCGCATCAAGTCGAAAGATCAGACAGATGTAACCATAAACTGTATTAAAAAAAAATAACAACATGTCTCGGCTTCCTTCCACTGTATAAAAACGAAGCCAAAACATACCATTAATGGTCGTTGCCGATTAAGTCACTCAATCACGAGCATGTTACACCCCTTTTTTAAACTAACTAAAACCAAATGTATTAGAGAAATTAACGCTCGAACATACATCTGAATGATTAGAACTACCTAAAATGACAGAAACGATCTTTTGAAAAATATTATTTGGTTTCTAATTTGATTTTTTAGTTTGGCTCACGTCCCATTCTATTACATGGAGAGGGCGGGGTTTATTAGGTATACTGCAGCCAACCACAAGGGGGTCATCGAAATGCTTTGGCTTCACTTTTCAGGACTTGTGCGGCACCCTTGGAAGTGACATTCTCTTCAACAGTCTGGGTAGTTTAGGGTCTTCTAGGTGGTTGTGAGGGAGATTTTAAGTGATTGGTAGGCAGTAACTAAGAGGTTGCTAAGCAATTGCTAGAATTTTCTAGGTGGTTGCTAGTGTGGTGTAAGGTGGTTGCTAGGTTATTGCTAGGGTGTTGGTTGATGTAGTTGCCAGGTAACTGTTGAAGTGTTCCAGGTGGTTGCTAGTGATGTTATGAGGTTGACAGGCGACTGTCAGGGTGTTATAGAGTAATGTTAAGTGGTTTCTAGGCAGTTACTAGGTTATTTCTAGGGTGCTGGTGTGATGTAAGGTGGTTGCTAGGTTATTGCTAGGGTGTTGCTTGATGTTGTTGCCAGGTGACTGCCGAAGTGTTCCAGGTGGTTGCTAGAGTGATGTTATGAGGTTGCCAGGCGACTGTCAGGGTGTAAGAAGTGGTTGCAAGAGTGATGTTAAGTGGTTTCTAGGCAGTTGCTAGTTGATTTCTAGGGTTCTGGTGTGATGTAAGGTAGTTGCTAGGTTATTGCTATGGTGTTGCCAGGTGATTGTTTAGGTGTTCCAGTGGTTGTCAAGTTATGTTAAGAGGTTGCTTAATGTTAGGTGGTTGCTAGGGTGCTGCTTACTGGCCAAAGACAAAATAACCCAACTCAAGTCTCCATAACATTTTGGTCTCTGCATAACAAACAGAAATAATACTGGATGTGTTATTCTGCAAAATGAAATGCTAGTACAAAATGTAATCTTGTGTACGAGCAATAATAATTCTTACCTTAGCAAACACCACTAATGAAATCTTTATTGTCTAGGGGCTACCTGACAAAAGAGAAATGATTTCTTCTTATGAAAGCGTTGAGCGGAGTTCGGTGGCAGTTTGTGAGACGTCAGCAGGATGCACTGAATTGATCACGCGTTAAAGCGCCCATTCAAACAGTGATGCCGCCCTCCGCAGGTCATTACTCTTGTTAAAGGATGCTTTCCAGCTGTTCACGCTCGCTCTCCACTCACTCAAAAACAAATACACACACACCGATGAACTCACAATGTGCACACCTGTGCAGGAGCTCAATAGCGTGGATCGATGAGGTTTGATTGAGTGGGGCTGCAGTCCAGGGTTCAAGTCAAGATGACAGATGAGGTAGCCGTAGGCAAATGAAGGTCACACGGGTAAATTGGATGTTTCTGTGTGTGTGTGTGTGTGATCGCACACTAGCCTAGAAGGGGGTCAGAATATCAAATACACCCCTCCATTCCATCCTGTTTCAGACTGGCACATAATATATCAGTGTGGCAGGAGGGCATTCTGCCGCCTGTCTGTGTGTCAAAGGGTACGACCACACATAACCCCCTCATCACGCCAGTCCTGTCCTGGGGGAAACTTTACACCAGTTATGTACTTCATATGTTTCATTTATTATAAAAGGTAAAATTTGTATTTTTTATGTCAATCTTAAAAAGTTCTTCCCTTTCTTAAAATGTATGCATGCTGTTTACACTGCTCAGAGTGGGATTCAAACCAATGTCGACTGGCATGGGCAGTGGGCGTACTAGCAAGTTTGAGTCTGCCCTCCATGCTGGTTGGGCCAGGGGAGGTTTACCAGCACAGTTCTTACCAGCTGGTCCATCCAAATTCCAATATAACTGGCCCTTACACACACCGCTCCGAGAGAGATCCGAACCAGCATCAACCAGCATAAGAGGCAAAGGAGTGGAAAGGCATTTATCTACACTGCTCTTCCTAGATGCCCATTTGTAGTAAAACATTTGAAGGCTGAATCCAAGGATATGACGAGATTTCTCGTTGAGTGAAAAGCTGTCTTGCGATATCGCCATGATTGCGCTTCGCACCGCCGCTCCCTGTACACAGAGTATGTGCGATTGCGAATCCAAAAGTGAAAGTAAAACGCAAGCTCCCTGATGCACGCAAATTAGCCTGCATACAATATCAAGGAATCTACTAATATCAAATCAAATATCAAATATTGACGTCTCCCAATATCAAACCTGTCTCTGAACTTTGTAGTTGTGGCTCTGGTCTCTGTTTTGGTCTCTGTTTGCACTTTGAATACTGAGAGAGTACATTGATCATGGTTGCACTTTTACTTATTGTTTGCACTTAAGACTAAGAAAAAAACTGTTATTTATTTTTGTTATTTATACTGTTTATATGTATATGTTCAATTTGTGGAAAGGAGTTCAATTAGGAAGTCACACACAGTCTCAATCTGAAGTTCTGGAAGCTCATAATTCATGTACAGTAAGGTCTGAAGAGACTCATGTTAAATCATAAGGTGAGAAGCCAGTCAGTTGAGTTTGTGACAAAACTTTTTACAGTGCTTGTATATTGTTGTCGTTCAATGCATTTGATAATTCATACTCAAAGTAGAACTGAAATTACATTAATTACAAGATTATTAGTTACATAAAATGTCTAATTTTCTCAAAAAACTCATCCTCGTGAACCCAATCTCGTGTGTGAAGTGTCTCGTCACACCATTATTGAATCCCTCTAAATACTTCAAATATGTCCCATTTTACAGTTCGCAATAAAATGTTTTTCATATCTCCATAGTTTCTCCAGCTGGACCGTATTCAAAAACATCTTCAGTGTGGTATACAGGACATGTCCAGTTTTTATCATTATTATTATTTATTCGTGTTATTGTTTTTTTGTCATTTTTTTTTTTGTTATGGTGTTATTAATAAATTTCCCATGAAGTATAGTAGGGACATGTTCAGTTTCTAAGAGAAACACACGGGTACATCTATCGAGGTTAGGTGCAGAAACATATGTTTCTACTTGGTTTTAATTTCATTTATGGTTTAATTTACTATATATATATATATATATATATATATATATATATATATATATAAACTCCTGTTTGTCGAGCGTTAAGGTAAAGTTAGTAAAGAAAGAGCTTTAAATGACAGCAGACACTCCAGCTGGCATGAAAAAAACCCAGCATGATTCATGATATCCCATCATGATTTGAGAACTTTACAAAGAGCAACACGCATGATTTAAAAGAAGTGATTATGTATAGATTCAGCTCAGGCGATCCAAGAGTCGGCCTAACAGAAGTAGGTTTTGCTCATTCACAGATTCAGGCTTTGTTCGACCACTGAAACAGTTTAATGCACCATTTGTTTTCAGTCGACTGGACCTCTGAGCTTCCAGGCGGATGTCATCCTAAAAGTCATTAGTAGGAAGCCTAATTACTTATAAATGTGTATTTATGTAGAATGCATTATGTATACTTTGATTCATCTTGTAATTGATGTGCGCTGCAGTTCTCTAATGAGTTTGACCATTTGATGCAGGACTTGCCTGTGCGCTGAGATCGTTCTACTTACTGAGAGAAGCTTCCATGTGATTGGGCGCACCTGCCGCGGAATTCCAGACCAGCTCAACTTCCGAAGCTCATCTGGGGAAAGGAAAGATGTTTATGACAGAAAGTCACTAACTCAGAATAATACGATGAGTTTATTCCTTGTGAATAGACTCAATTATTAAGCAATACCATCAGAAATTTGCAGGACAAAATGCTGTAGGTTTCCTCGAATAAATGTGGTGATATTTGCGGCCTTTTTGTTTTGTTTTGCAGTAAAAACCCACCAATAACCGTTGTATATTTTATGTAATAAGTATTAGTTACAGGATTTCTTGGGCATTATTACTTAAATTAAGTGTGGTTCTGCAGATGTTGTTGTTTTTTTTAAAGTCCCTCTGTAGTCAATCATGTTATCCCTTAAACCTCACCTTTGATCACCAAAATTACATATTTAAAGTCCCTGTAAAGGCAATTTAAAAAAAAAATTCTGAACCCACTATAAATGTTAGAAATGTGTTGCTAAAACGTATTACAAAGACTGTGAACTGTGAAGTACTGAATTGTGAAATTAGACCGTTAAACAGTTTTTCACCATTGCTATTTTCTGGATTTTTTGGGCGGGTCTAAAACGGGGCTCGATGACGCACTGGAGCCCCTGAGCTCATGGCCCCCCCCCCCCTACTCGATGACGCACTAGAGCCACTGAGGCTGGCCGCTCCCCTAGCAATATAAATAGAGCACATTCACATCAGTTTGCCGCTATATCGCGAGTTACTGTCAGTCCCATTATAGTTACTACAGCGTACAGTTTGCTAGTTATGTCTTAGTCACGGAAATGCGTACTACCTGGATGTGATCATGTACAAAACAGATCAGTGACCTTATTTAAATTTCCTAAAAACGATCACATCAAGAAGAGGTGGATTAATTTTGTGAAGAGCCACCTTGATGGAGAGCTGAGGATCACCGCCAAAACCCGCCTCTGTAGTGATTATTTTACACGGGATAGTTTTATAAACTTTTGTCGGAGACAACTGGGATTCTCTGATAATCCGCTTTTACTGGTGAATGGGGCCGAACCGACTATCTCCCGCCTCGGCCTTCATCATCCCGTCGCGCCTACAACTGGTGCCATCATCGGCAGTGCGTGCCCACCAATGAGTGTAAGTTTGTGTGCTTATGTTATAACGTTAATTAACCTAATAAGCTGCTAGGAGCATCCATTCCGGCTGTAGCGGGTGACAGTTGAGTGCGGCAACGGCAGCTTTACCACGAGTGGGCGTGGTTTCACGGTTGAGAGCAGAGACTACTGCTCATTTTTTCAAGATTTTGATAGCTTATTTTATGTACTTGCCAGCTTTTTTTATCATTCAAATTTGGCTGGGTGGCTAATAACACATTTTTCTGTGATATGACAAACTCAGAACACATACTTAATTTTGACTTTACAGGGACTTACAGGTTTTTTTCATGAAAAAATAACTTGAATGTAACTCTAAACCCTTGCCTCATTTAGTATATGTGGTTCTATGAATATGCAAATTAGCCCCACCTCCACTCACTCACAGCAGCTCAGAGATCCACACGTTGACGATCACACGTTGACCTGATTAGTTACAAGGTAGTTTTGGACGTCAGAAACACCAGCGATTTCAAACGGTGTTTTTGAGACTGTCTTTGGTTCACTGCAGTTTTAAAGAGAAAATACTCAGCAAAGGTGTTGACTTATGAATTTACACATGGTTTGTCTTAAAGCATATTATATTCCAAAAATAAACAGCACACTATATTAGAGCTGCAAGATTCTGGGTGAATTGAGAAGCACACTTTTTTTTTTAGAGTTTTAAAGAGAGATCTGAAAAGAAAACTAAAACAAAATACTAAATATGTACTTTACTAGAGGTTCTTACAAAATGTTAATTGCAGTCTATTAAATTGTTTAATTTGAATTGAATAAAAATCCAACACTATTTGTTTCATTACTGGATGAATCTGCATTTTTGAACAAATCTCGAGTAATGATTCAATGACGGATAAATTGTTTAACAGTCACTTGTCGCCACCAACTGGTGTAACAATGCAATTAATACAATCTTTATTTGAAGCGTCAAGTTACTTTCAAAAGGTGACTTGCTCTACTTTGATCACTGTCGTAGACAAGTTATAAACTTTTATCTCAGTACTTCTGTGATAATTTGGATATTTGTAACAGACACAACCATACTCTCTCAGGGCCAGCGGCTCTGCTCTGCTCTGCTCATTTTTCTTGAATGAGGCGGATTTGTGCACATGCTTAGTTTAGCGAGTGACGTCCAGTTTTCAACCTGGAAATAAACATGGCAATTTTGCATTCAATTTTATTTTGTACAAATTTCCGATCCAATCGAATTAAAGTTGTTAAAAATAATGGGTGATTTTTGCAACCACAAATAGAAGGATGAATACAGAAAATGTACATACTACATACTCTATACTAGAAAAAAGTATAATAACAAAGTTTTTAATTCAAACATCTGTTGATATGCTCTCAATAGTAAATTGTCTGTCATCAAGGCATCTCTGATAAACTGTTTTCAACATCTAATGATTTGAGACGCAATAATCTGGCATATTTAATTGTGCGGATAGCCTCCAAAAAATGATTCAGCCAATAACTTTGGAATTATATGGGCACACCATGCTTTCAATAAGCACTGCATAAGTGTGGGTATGTGAACCCAAGTGCTAATGTGAATAAATCTCAGTGAGGCAAATTGGACTTTTAAAATGGACAAAGAGTCCCTGCAGAGCCTTAAAAGAGTGAAAAAGAACTTTAATACAAAATATTTCTCATTTCGTATCTGTATTGCATATTTCAGGGGTTGATGGCAGCGATCATAATGTGTTGAACGTGGATTAGTCATTTCTCAGAGCCTTGACAATAGGCTGCAGTGTAATGTGCATGCATGCATTTTATTTGACATCAAAGATAAATTTGAATTTTAAATCAGAGGTTGGTTAAAAATTCATAAAACAGACCAAATGTGCCATGAATACAACAAGAGCCTTCTGGGGAAAGCGTTTTTATATTTTTCTTAAAAAAACGAACCTTTCTGATATCAGAGCTGGATGATTCTTGCACAGTTTCTTTGTCAGGGCAAAATGAAGACTGAGGAGTATAAATAATGAATAGTGTTGTTATGACTGCCATGCAAATAAGAGTGACTGTAAAAACAGACGTGATCTACTTATATACACATAATGCATTATTATTGATGGCAATATTTGAAAATGAAATGTTGAATGAAATATTGACCCAAATGATTCTTCGCATTACATTGCGAAGACCACCCAGAGTTTTTTTTTTTTTTTTTGATCAACAGATTAATAGAAATCATGATTTTGAAATCACAATGTAAATTTAGATGGATGGACTGAAGTAAGAAAGAACGGATGGATGGATGGATGGATGGACGTACATATAAACGGATGGATGGATGGACTGACATACAAATGGATGCATGGACTGATGTACGAACAGAAAGAAATAAAGATGGATGGACTGACAAAGAAAATCAAAATTAAAGATGGACGGGTGGAAAGAAATACAAAATGATGGATGGATGGAAAGAACGAAATACAAAATGGTGAATGGATGGATGGACAGATGGAAATAAATACAAAATAATGAATGGATGGATGGACAGAAAGATGGAAAGAAATACAAAATCATGAATGGATGGAGAGATGGAAAGAAATATAAAATGATGAATGGATGAACGGATGGAAAAAAAATACAAAATGATGAATGGATGGACGAATGGAAAGAAATACAAAACAATGAATAGATAGACAGACGGAAAGAAATATAAAATGAATGGACGGATTGATGGGTGGGCAGACGGAAATATAAAATAGGGCTGCACGATTAATCGCAATTTACATGAAATCGCACTTAAAGGGGCATTCGGCAACTATTTCAACTTAATAAAATGGTTTAGAAATCATTTGGATGGTTAAATAACCTGTTCTGGTGAGAATGGTGACTTTCCCCGCTCCCCCCAACGTTCAGCGGAAAACCAACCTTGCAACATGGGGACTAACGTCCCGGTAAGTTGGAAATGGGAAGTCTCGTGAGAATCGAGAACGTGCGTGAAACACAAACTGCTTTACGGCAATTCGACATAAACACACTGTGGCGAACAGGACGGCCGAGGGACGTGAGAGAACGGTGTGAGGCCGGTGGTGCGATTGATAATGAGCAACACGAGTGAAGCACACCGGTCTCGCATCTCCCACGGAGGAGCGGAAGCCTAAAGGAGGAGCGACGACGTTGATGATGGAGAGAGGAACAGGGAGGTATTTTAGTTGAGTTTTGGTTTTTGTATTTGTGTTTTATTTTAGCCAGCAGTCTCCGCGAGGGGCTGCTGCCCGTTATGTTTATTTTGGGTAAGCCAGCAGTCGTCCGCGAGGGGCTGCTGGCGGTATTTTAGTTTGTTTATTTTAAATAAAGATTATTTTGATTGTTCGCCGGTTCCTGCCTCCTTCTGCCCTGAACATTGCTACACTGGTGTCGAAACCCGGGAAGAGGGAGGAACGCGCTGTCAGAGAGTCCTCGCCGCTGTGGGGAATCCGCGGTGCCATCGAGCATGGTGCGCGAGTCGCCGCCGCTCGCCGTGGGCCGGAGCCTGCTGCCATCCGCCGAACGAGCGGAGGAGCAGGGAGCAGGGACTCGCGGCCATGGACGCTCGAGGCGGTGCGCTGGAGTGAGTTGCCGGGGGGACGGTCGAGCTCGCTGCCGGCCGCCTGGCTATTGGAGGGGCGGCTGCCATCCAGGAGGGAGAGGAGGAGTCGCCGCCGCTCGCCGTGGGCCGGAGCCTGCTGCCGTACACCAGCGAAGGGGAGGAGCAGGGAGCGGGGGACTCCTGCCGTCTGCCCAAGGCACCGAGGAGCCGTCGCCGTCCACCGGGCGGCGGAGGAGCGTCGAGCTGTCCACCGAGGGCTACCCAGCTGAGGAGATCGCCCAGCTGGTGGGGGACCAGATGGCAGCGCGTTGTAGGAACCGGACCAAATTTTTTTTTCTCTCTCCCCTCTCTCGATCTGTCGCTCCTCATGCTTCCGTCTCCGTTTCCCTCGGCTTGTCTCTCGGCTCAGTTTTTGGTCACTAAGCAGAGGTAATTGACTATACCTGAGATTGTCGCATTCACGCCTACACAATCAAAGATAATTTGGTATAGCCCCCATGGTTTTGCATTACCTTGAATTTAAAGTCACGTTTAATTCAGGCAGAGGTATGGCCACTATTACAGATATAAGTTGACCAACATTACTTCTCTTATAATAGCTTTGGATTGGCCATGCCGTGGTTTCCCACGTACACTTATCTAAAGTGTTATTAAATTAAAACAGAGGTAAGACACCCAAATTTAGATTGGTCAAGCAACATTTTTGTTGTCCTAAACGGAAATTCACTTATTGTTGTCCTAAACGGAAATTCACTTCTTGTCTTTGTGAACCAAGTCTACACTTGAATTAGTACCAAATATTAGTCCAGTGTTTCCCCTACAATGTATTCAGCAGTGGCGCAGTGAATGCAATGAAAACAATTTCAGAGTCAGTCAAAATAAAATAAAAAGTAACAATCATGTCTTTGTTATTATGTCAGGTAAATGTATCATGCCAATTTCATAATCAGTTCAAAGATAATAAATACAAAACATCAAATGCTCTGGAATAAATAGAAAAGATGCAAACCTGACATTAGAAAATACATGATGCGGAGTGTCTTGCACACATGGGCTGATTTGAACTACAAATCGCGCTGAACCCTCTTCGGCATCACCCTAAATACTCAGACCAAGGCAGAAATGTAAAGATGAGTTCACAATGGGAATTTGCATTAATCAACGTCCCAGACTTCCTTGGGACAGAAGTTGATTTACATGAGGGCAAACCCACAGCAGTTAACGAGATATCTCTAAAGTCTCCATACCTTATTGGTTTACTTCAGTGGGAATAATACCTTTGTACAAGTCGCACCAAGACATTTCAAATGATACCAGACATGTATAATACTGTATATGATAACTGATAGATTTATGAGTGAATTCGGGTAGGAATGGGTGAAGGGAATGATGTGTAAATTGGGAGCTAATCAACTCAAGTGTGATAATGTCTTGAATGGGGATGGTAATATAGCAAGAGAGTTCAAATGTTAATTTCTTTTGTTTTCTCAGAGAGTAGCCCTCTTATCCAGTTGTTCCAGTTTCTCTTTCAGTTTCTCCAGTTTTACAGGGGTCAGTCATGCAGTAATCCAGTAGCCTGGATGCCAGCCGAACTTAGCCCCGCCCACAGCATTTGAGGTTGAGAAGTTCGGTCTGTACTTGATCCGTTGAGAAGAAAGTATGCCCGAACCAGAGCTTTTCGGACTAATCAAATTGTCAGGGCGGGCTTTATATGATGATGGACAGATGATCAACAGTAACGTAATCATCCACGTCACCAAAGACAAAGAGCGCTTGGGTTGAATTCTTTTACAACAAATTATGGCTTCCGCTGGAGAATTTAGATGTGTAGATTCAGCCATCGCGTCTGTTATAGAAGATGTAGACAGCGCATTCATTTTAAAAGAGGAACAGAGAACCGCCATCAAGGCATATGTCGATCCAATTCACATAATCACAGCCCATTGCAGCAGTATCAGACTCACATTCTGACTAGAATCTGAGTATGACGACATCAGGCTAGTAATCCAGGTCACTGCAAAAGCCTTCATTAAGCTATACATCATTACAAAAGACACCATTTCCAGTCTAATGAATGAATTTGGGCCGGTCTTCACTGTGCTTGTGCAAATACCTGTGAAGCTAAAGCGTAAGGATGGAGGTAGGAGTGTGTGTTCTCTCCAGGCAGGTACGCTGGTGTAGTATATGAGGACGGTAGGTTGTCCTGACACATTGAAGGCTAGCTTTAATGTGCGTGCTGCTTTACGCGGGAACTTTATCGGGAAAGCGCTCAATTCATTAAACACAGAGCCACTCAAGGGTGTCTCCTCGGCTCGCACCTTTGAACCCTCATTTGCGCTGTCAGCTGCAGAAATTAGTCGATGAATCTTGTGCCCTGGCACTTAATTAAACTATCTGTTATATTTCCGCAACGTGGCATTAATCTCACAACGGGGGGGAGAGAGAGAGGGATTAGACGTTCACTATTTCATCAGCTCATTGTTGCTGTCTTTGTCCCTCTGGAGACAGTGACCTCAAAAGAGGTTGTGATCGTACGGACAGTTGCTCCTGAAAAGCGTCTATGGCTGCCAGCTAAATGAGTCTCACGAAACCCGTATAAAATATGCCTGGGCCGTATTTAACCCAATGATCAAAAGGCAGGAAAAAAAGAGCATGATCAAATCTGTTGCTTAAATAAAAAATGAATTTGCATTAATCAAGCAAGCACATTTTCACCAAAATTCTTAAACGTAATCCTAAAAACTCACTCATTACCACAATGTGGAAGGAAAAAAATAAATGTATATGAATTTAAATTATATTAATTTACATTACATTATATTAATTTATATCATATTATATTATACATTAAATTATACCATGTTATATTATATTATATATTACATTAAATTATATTATATGAATAAATTTATATATTATTATATTATATTAAATTATATTATACCATGTTATATTATGTATTTCATTATATAATATTATATTAATTACATTACATTACATACAGTGTTCATGTGGCATGGTATGTAAAATTAACAGCAACAAAAAAATATATAATTTTTTTGTTGTTGCTAATGTCTGAATAGAATAATTGCTACATAACAGTCACAACATAATACTAAATACAGTGGAAAAAAACTCTGTTCTTTTGTGTGTGTGTGGGGGAGGGGGATATTACCGTGATGTTTTCATAAGAACTGTATGTAATCCCCATTTTGTATGCAGGTTGTGTGTAACTGTTTTCATTTGCGGACAGTAGTATCCAGGCCAAACCATTCGAAGGCAGTCGTTTCATTTTCTTTATCTAATTTGTGTGAGGGCTGTTTATTTCTGTGCCAATACTGTTTCCACAACACATCTTTCTTTGTTAACTCTACCAAAAATAGCCAAGTAAGCAATAAAGAGAAAATTCTCAAAAAACTAAATGATTATTTTGAGTCATTCGGATTTCTTGACAGATGGCTTTCCTCTTGTCATCGCAGTTTCAGTTTTGCTAACACAACACGCAAAGCTCATATTGTAATCATATTCGACATCAATGAGCTAAACCTCTCCATCTCATACATAATCAGATATTCATACTGAAAATGAGGTGGGTGAGAGCAAATAAACAAGCATATTTCACAAAAAAATAACTGAGCGTTTCAATAGAGTGCCACATCTCATTTTCAAGAATACCTGCCATTTCCACAAATCTATTATCTTTTTTAACCCATGGTTGGCAATCCCTTCACAAACAACCCTTACAGAAAAAATACTAATAAATAAGTAAAATAAGTGCATAAATAAATACATGTAAACATAAGTCATTAAATTAAAAAAACACCCTCATGCCCATATGACTTTCATTTATGAAAACGAAAACCTAAAAGATGTTTTACTAAATATTCAAGCTGCTCTTGTTCGTACAATGAAAGTTAGTGCATCATGAAAGTCTCATAAAAATAGTCCACATGACTTGTGTATTTCAAAGCATCTCCTTTGACGTTCAACAACTGAAAAAAGGATTGGAGCAACACGACTAAGTAAAATGATGACAGAATATGTATAAATTCCTTTCAAATGTTCATACTGCAGTTCTCCAGTACGAGTGCATGAATATTACACGACCACAGCCCATTATATGTTATTTCTAAAGAACACCAAGTCTTCAGACCACATTATAGATTAGAATGCCTTTCCAAGCCTCTACATCATTGTGTTGGCTCTGCGCAACAGTTGTCTAGTGGTCTATTGTGTGCTTCAAACACTGCCGACTGAATCAAACACAAGAACTCTGAATAGACTGACACAGGCAGAATGTGCTCTATAATCCCTCAAAGAAACACTACAACTACTAAAAAGAAAACGCATAATGCCACTTCATACAGGACTTCAATGGTTCATCTGAAAGTTTATTTAAGAGACAGCAAAGGAAATAGCAAGAGAAAAATTAATGACACACTCCATTCGCCAGGGGACACGAGGGTTCTCAGTCAAACCCACTGTAGTGCTTATCATCAGGAGTGAAAAAGAAACATTTGAGGGTCAGAACCCAGTATTCATATTTGGCTATTAGGTTCCCTCAAGACAGTGGCAGTAGAAGAAGCTCTGTGTGTCACAATACAAGCATACAATATATTTGAATAGTGCCGTTCTCATTTATTCATTTGGCAGATGCTTTTACCCAAAGCAACATTGCATTCAAATTATTCATTACGGTGAACGAAATAGGACATATTCGGTTCACTTAGTTACACATATTGCCAAAAGTTTTGGGACGTTTGCTTTGACATCCATATAAACATTAATGGCATCCTATTCTTAATCTGTAGGGTTTAATATGGAGTTGGCCCACCCTTTGCAGCTACAACAGCTTCAACTCTTCTGGGAAGGCTTTCCACAAGGTTTAGGAGTGTTTATTAGTGCTGGGCGGTTTGACCAAAAATGTATGTCACGTTTTTTTTTCAAAATTATGCCGGTTTTCCGGTTTATGACGGTTTTTTTTCATGCATAATCAGGTGTTCAAAGCATTTTCTACTGGTTGAGCGAGGAATTACTGCAGTAAATTGACTTAGAATGGTCTATTTTACTGTCATTAGTGAATATTGTAGAATAGAATAGAGCCCAGTATAACCTAAAATTGT
Source organism: Siphateles boraxobius (assembly GCF_051911475.1). Lineage (NCBI taxonomy): Eukaryota > Metazoa > Chordata > Actinopteri > Cypriniformes > Leuciscidae > Siphateles > Siphateles boraxobius. The sequence goes on from NW_027508799.1 coordinate 15,264,948, forward strand.
TATTTCTTAACGTTCTTATAACCAGGAAATAACGTTAATACAACATTTATTTAACAGGAGAATTGTACGTTCTAACGACGTTTGAATGATGTTCTTATAACCCAGCAAGAACGTTAATACAACGTTTATATAACGGGAGAATTGAACGTTCTTATAACGTTTCGAATAAAGTTCTTATAACCAAGAAATAACGTTAATACAATGTCTAAAAAACTGGACATTTTGAATGTCCCTAGAACATTCTGAAATAACGTTAACGTTTTTATAACTTAATGGGAACGTTATGAAAACTTTCTTATAACCTAAAATTGTTAGCTGGGGAAGAGGAGATATTCGCGATTGCACTCAACACGTTTTAAGTGCAGGATTCTCTGAGCGAGCCCAGAGAAAATAGACCTATTTTAACAAGAGTCGCGTGTATCTGAGAGCGCGGCACATTATATTCCGCGCTCGAGCAGAGAGATTCGTGCTCGCGCATTTTATTAATGTACTTACAATAATGCGCTCAGCATCCATCGTCCATGTAACGTAACAGAGCACTGCTGTTTGTTTACCCTCACTCGTTGCAGCTTAGAAGTGCAACATTGTAAAGGGTCCGTCTGAAACAGTGTCGCGCAGCGTAACGTTCGTTCCGAACGTTGTGTAATTAAATACACCGGTATGGCGGTTTATTCAAATTCAATATCGTGACGAAAATATAAACCGGTTTTCGGTTTGAACCGGTTTACCGCCCAGCACTAGTGTTTATGGGAATTTTTGACCATTCTTCTAGAAGAGTATTTGTGAGGTCAGGCACGGATGTTGGACAAGAAGGCCTGGCTCGCAGTCTCTGCTCCAATTCATCCCAAAGGTGTTCTATGGGGTTGAGGTCAGGACTCTGTGTGCAGTCATGTTGGAACAGGAATGGGGCATCCCCAAACTGTTCCCACAAAGCTGGGAGCATGAAATTGTCCAAAATGTCTTTGTATGCTGAAGCATTTCCTTTCACTGCAACTAAGGGGCCAAGCCAAACCCCTGAAAAACAACCCCTCACCATAATCCCCCCTCCACCAAACTTTACACTTGGCAGTGCAAACTGTGTGCAGTGCAGTCAGGCATGTACCATTCTCCTGGCAACCACCAAACTCAGACTCATCCATCGGATTGCAAGACAGAGAAGCGTGATTCGTCAAACCAGAGAACACGTCTCCACTGCTCTAGAGTCCAGTGGCAACCTATCACGGTACCAGGCCTGAATTCACTGAGCTCCTGACAGCAACCCATTCTTGTACAAATGTTTGTAGAAGCAGTCTTCATGCCTAGGTGCTTGATTGTATCCAACTGTGGCCATGGAAGTAATTGTAACACCTTAATTCAATGATTTGGAGGGGTGTCCCATTTTTCGCAATATAGTATGTTGTGGCCACAAAATATGGAGAAAGACTATAGAATTACACGAGACGCGTCACTCGTATTGTTTTGAATGGGGAAAAGTGCAATGCTCAATATGGCGGAATAAGTCCCGCCTTTTAAATAAGAGCCTGTCGCTAGAAGCTCCGGAGTCAGTCAGACGCACGCTTCCACTGCACATGCGCATCAGCTTGATCCAGCCGGTCATGATTCGAGTTTAGAAACAAAATTTATGAGACAGTTGTCAGATGTCATTGCTGATTTCAAATATGAAATTTAATCGTAAGCTTGGCGTCTTGAAGAATTTGATGTTTAGGTTTACCCATTCAAAAAGATAGGAGCAGCACTTGCACATTGCAAAGATGGCTGCAGAATGAAATGACTTGTCTTAAAGGGACTTTTGATATTAACTCGTTGGAATGTGATATCACCTATAGTCCTGAAAGAATGGTACTCTCGTAAACATGAACTGTCTTTATTCTGAACTATAAAAATTTAGTTTGACACTAAAACGTTTAAGGTAGATTGAATGGCAGCGAAAAGTCATATAAAGGACACTGCAGCACGTGGCAGAACCATAAAGTAATGCAGCTCTGGTAAAGAGATACTTCTCTTTATTAACGCAGGCTGCTGAGGATGATATGTAGTTCAGGTGTCTGGGGAGAGCGTACAGTATATTCTTCCTCTGGGGTCTTAGAATAACTGCGCCGTTGTATTTCATTGATTGCATTATGAATTTGCTTTCTCTTTCATATGAATTGCGTCATGAGCCAGGTACACCCAAAACCAGGTGACACATTTCTGAACAGAAATAAAGTTTATAAAAAGTGCAAACTTTGCCTTCGGTGCAGATTTCAGGCCAGTACATCTGATTCACAAGTTCAGATATCTCTGAAAGAACTAAAGTTGGGTTTAAGATATTCTAACAAAGTGGTTCTCAACCAGTAGAGACCTAAAAAATAGGTTGCATAGCTGTTCAAATAATTCATTGTAAAATCTCAATAATGCAATATAACTAATATGTATTTGTGTTTAATTACGATAAAGAAAAAGCTTAAGATATAGTCAGTCAACTAAATCCTTCAAATAAGCTGTTCAATCAAGAAATCTTTGACTGGAACTCAATATATTCACTTCTACAAAAAAAAAAAAAATTATTTGCTCAATAATTGATGACTGCATATGTTTTGACACTACTTTAACTCATCAAAATAAGTTAAGCAATTTTCATCCAAGCTGATTAAGGCAGTAACTTTGTTTTTTTTTTACAGTGTATAGTAAATAACTCACCAAAAACAAGGGAGGACAAACATTTTTGGAAAAACTAAATACAGAGAAAATGCCACGATGGAAAATATGAAAAACCTCTGAGTTTGTAGTCACCATTTTAAACTGAATGACCATGAATACAGTGTTTTATGCCAAATGGAGGGGGAAAAAACTAAAAGAAACTGTCGTTCTCGAAATTCAATACTTACTTTAAATGCAATGAAATGAATAAGTAAATTTCAGAATCTAGAAACTGCTGCTTCATTCACTTCTGGGACTTGGTTTACCACAGTTAATTATGCATCGAGTGCTGCCTGTTAAGATTTGAGTGCTCACCAAGGTTATCTGAACAACTGTCTGGAGTACTTCATGACTGTATATCAGATCCAGGTGTCCTTGTTCAGCTGTAGACTGCTTAAACAGAGAACGTGATGTGAGCAATATCTGTATGCAATACTCTCAATTTCTCAAAAGTCTATGATGAAAAGGTACTGCCACGGAGTCGTAATTACAAATAAAAATAAAAAAATACACGAAAGCCAACACAGACTGCGAAATGTTGACACTGCAATAAAGCACTAAGAAAATGTTTGCATTTTAGCACTATCCACAAATAGAATACAAAACAGAGCCAAACCACTTTAAAATTAAAGTAATGTCCTTGAAGAAAATGTCAATCACCAATCTCAGGAGATAACTGAATAATATACAGTATGAGACAATTTAAATGAATTGTATATTCATTTCATTTGTTATATGCTTTACTTGGGGCCATGCTACCAAACGTTGGGACATCCCTACATATCCTGCAGTTTGATATAAGTTTAAACTGCTTGCTGGCCCATCTATCACAGTCAAATCATTAGGCTCAATTTGTGAAAGAATGGTTGGGAGAATTGCACGAACAATCATTTTCCCACATGAATTAGCACCTCTGAGTCCAGAAATTAAACTCATTGAAAGTCTTTGGGATGTAATGAAGTAGACTTTACAGAATGCTGGACTCTTGCATTGTCAATAAAAGATCTTGACCAAAAATGAATGCACCTCTTGATGGGAATAAATGTTGTAATGTTATTTACATCAAGAGGTGCATCAATTTTTGGTCAAGATCTTGTATTGACAAATAGAGTCCAGCACTCTGTAAAGTCTACAAAAACCTCAAGACTGCAATCGAGGCGTTTCAGGGAGTTTGGAAATAGTGATTTCTTATATAGAGAAGAACTCCATTTAAGGGGCTTTCGCACCGGGTAGTTATTGGAACTAGCCACAAGGGGCAATCCCCCTTAGAAGAAAATGTTCCCTCAGGACAATTTTCCTGGTTGCATTCGCACCAACAGTTAGAACTGTGAAGCTGTCACCTACGCTCTGGTTGTTGTGTGGGACTTTAATTTTGACGGTGCGTCAGACTTTATTTTGACAGCGCTGAGAGCGGCTTGGCCAGAGCCAGAGCTCACTTTAGTGTCGGTTCATTTCTCGCCTTTTTCCACATGTTTGTGGAGTAAATATATAGGCTATAAACTTATAAATGGTGGGTGCCAGTGTTTCTGCCAATCAACATACACTTAGATCACTGGTAGTTCCAATTGTGCTGGGTTAGACCATACTCTAGGGTCTAAGCCACGTTTCCACCGCAGGAACTTTACCCAGAAACTAGGGACTTTGGGGTGGTACTCTGTGTGTTTCCACCGCAGGAACCAGGGTCTTAATGAAGTTCCAGGTAAAAATATCCCCTCAGAAAGTCCCTGCTTGCGAGGTAGTACTATTTCAAAGTCCAGGAAGTTCCGGGGGTGGGACTTGGGCACTGAACATGCTGATTGGTTGAGTTCATGCTGCATGTTGATTGGTTGACTCCAAGCATTCTGACTGTTTCATTTTTAAAAATCTGTTGCATTGCATGCAGTAAGATTTGTTTGCTATTCTAATCAACAATGGAGTTAAAAAAAACGACTTACGGACCGACAACAAGGTTCAGGCTTTATTAAGCTTAAATTCAGAGGATGAAATCCAGCAGGAACTGGAAAGTAACACGCAGCCCTACGTTACTGTATTAATTTGCCTAATCTTCAAGGTACTTTAGAACGTGGTGGAAACGCAGACAGCAACAGCTCTGAGGGGAAAAAAAAATCCCGGGACAAATTGTTCCAGGTAATTTTGGTGGAAACGCGGCTTTAGTTCCCCCAAAAAGCATTCCTAAAACTAGGAAGGGTTCCCAGGAAGCGTTCCCACAAATCATTCCCAGAAATCATTCCCAGTTCCTGTGAACCCAAAGCCCCTTTGGAGTGGACTTTGTACTTTGCATACCTTTTTCATTCTTAAACAGCAAGATCAAACAGCATATTTGAATCGCGATGCGGCAAGTTAAAACATTAAGTTTGTGTTTTTGTCAATGTTAACCATACTAGAATAGAAAAGCGAGAGGAATTCTACTTCATTACTCCACATAAACCGCTATTCAAATGTACATCCATTTTCTTTCTACTTTTTCATGTTATTAGATTCATTCACAGCACATGAAATGTCTCCAGGAATGCGTGCACTGGCTCAATGCCAGTATCTCAATATAATATTTTTGAATTCCTTAAAGAATTTCTGTGCCACAGATGCCACTGAACTAAGTTAATTTGAATCGACTGCATTTATAATATTGATTTCGAGTACCAACAGAAGAATTGCCTGTGTTAAGACCACGAGCGCACCACAGCTCGCCCATCTGAGACACACAGAGAGAAAAGGTAGTCAAACGGTAGAGAGAAGGGTTCAATAGAGGTGATGCGTCGCCATGGCAACAGTAGATAGCATCAGCAAGTAATTGCTTCCTGGGATTGTAGCAGTCTGTCTCTCTGTCTCTCTCTCTCTCTCTCTCTCTCTCTCTCTCTCTCTCTCTCTCTCTCTCTCTCTCTCTCTCTCTCTCTCTCTCTCTCTCTAAGGTAAAAGCTGACCATCTGATGGCATCCCTCTTAAAAACACATCTGTCAGGTACTCATTAATTTGAAGACAAAGACGGCACCAAACGCTTCAGAAACAAGTGCTTGTAAAGGGAAAAAAAATACTTTTTGCTCATTACTGTGCGTTAGATATAACAAATTAAATGTCTACGTACTGTTCTATCTATTTTCAAAGACACTTTGGTACAATGCTCCGATACACGACACATTAAAAGTTTGGACATGTTAGACTAAAACGTTTCTTATGATCTTAAAAAAAATTGAGATCTAAAGGCTAAATTTGATCTAAATGACCTGTGCCTACTTAAGTTTTCTTTTCAAAACCTTACATAACCTTTACTTACTTTATGTGCGTACTTAAACGTACGTAGCAGAGAGTGAATACAAAGAAGTTGGCTAGAGTCCCATTAAAAGTTGGCCAAAGTTTGTCACACAAAGATTGGTATGTATTTTAAATGACTAATTTCCTTCAGGCCCGTCCACAACAAAAACAATAACCATAATGATAATGATAAAGATATAGTTATAAAAACCGTTCTCAATATTAAAGAATAGCAAAGTTCAAACCACAGCTATATACATCCAGCTGATGAACAATAAAAACATTGACAGCCAATCAGAATCCACCCTGCTGTAACTAGCTCAAGCACTTAAAGGGGAATTTGGCAACTATTTCAACAATAATAAAACTGTTTAGAAATCATTTGGATGGTTAAATAACCTGTTCTGGGTAGAATGGTGACTTTCCCCGCTCCCCCCAGGGTTCCCAGGCAGAAAACCAACCTTGCAACATGGGGACTAACGTTCCGGTAAGTTGGAAATGGGAAGTCTCGTGAGAAGCGAGAACGAGCGAGAAACACAAACTGCTTTACGGCAATTCGACATTAACACACACGCCACATGATACTGTGTATGATGTATTATACCCACCTCGGTAGACATGGCTCCACACGATAAAGTTGTCCGGCTCCGATAATAACAAATGCACATGAGCAGCGGTAGAAAGGGGGAGGAGGGTGCTGCAAGTCAGTTTTTTTTACGACAGTGTTGTAAAATATACGCCCCACAGCTGTAGGGGGAGCTCCTTGAGACAATATGCGACAACAAAAGTGAAAATCAGCGAAGAAATGGCTAGGGTTGCCAAGTTCCCCTTTATATATATATATGTATATCGTTCTTGGAGTGAACGGGCCTTTAGAATTAAACAATTTTTTTTTCAAAATCCAAGGCTGCCTGATATATCGAAATAAAAGGCTTAGGCCGTGTGTCCACCAAAGCGTTTTTAGTCGGCTGAAAACGCTGGACGCTCTGCTGAAAACGCCTAGCTGTGGGCGCTTGAGAGCGTTTTGGCAGCGCTGCGTTTTTTCAGTTGAGACGATTCGTTGCTATGATACAGAATATCAGCAGCACAGTTTACTTGTAACTGATTTCGCAGATAATTTTGTTTCATACTAAAAATGTATTTTTCATCCATTTTGTTCGGTTAGCTCTGCTGGTTGACGTCGTTGTACAGAAAGGATGTTGTGACAGTTGGTCGTGTGGTATTTGTCCCGCCCCTCCTCCACTGTGATTGGACGTCTGGGTAAAAAGTGACAGTGATGAGCGCAGCGTTTTACCCAAAGTTGAACATTTTTCAACTCTCGGCGACCAGTAAAAACGCCGGGCGCTCAGCGCTTCAGCGTGAAAAAAACGCCGAACGCTCAGCGCTTGAGCGTTAAATACTCGCTCAGCGCCTCGCTACGCTCATGGCGTTTAAAAAACGCGGCGCTCCCATTGAAAACAATTAGAATTTTACGCCAGGAGCGTGAAAAAACGCTTTGGTGGACACACGGCCTTAGTGCGATTGTGACTGATTTAATGAAGTAAATATTTGTTGTTTCCAAGCGAATCATTTAGACGCGTGTAGTTCAAGATGCAGTGTTCCTATTTTTTTAAAGTTTCACTTAAACCTCATGTTATAATAAGAAATACATCAATACAGGGGGAAGAAAGGAGGCTCAGTGCTATTTCTCGTGGTCTTTGAGTTATTATGAGTCAATGCCAATAGAGGGCAGTCATCAGTGCTTTGAATGGATGGATGGGAATTCATTATGATGTTGGAGATCCCAGCTTAATTATAGATTTCATTCATATTTCATTCTGCTGCCACATGTCTGACTCATAATTTCAGATGTCTAATAACGGCAACAGCAGCCAAACTGATTCAGGGACGCCCTGAGAGCCAGTCAAATGAAACCAGAACTGACACGCCAACGTCCAGAGGCCTGTCAACATCAACACCGTCCTGACTTCATGGATCTGCAATGCTTAAACCCCAGAGATGTTGCTGAGCAATGATATGAGAACTATGCAGAGACAGTTGAGTACAAACTGTTAAATCCCCCCTGTGGTGAAAATCAGGCTTCTAATGTAATATGCTTTAAGACAACCCATGTGCAAATTCATAAGTCAACAGTAAGTACTCAGTAATTAATTGCTGAGTATTTTCTCTTTAAAACTGCAGTGAACCAAAGACAGTCTCAAAAACACGGTTTGAAATCACTGGTGTATCAGACGTCACAAATGACCTTCCAACCAATCAGGTCAACGTGTGATCGTCAACGAGTGGATCTCTGAGCTGGTGTGAGTGAGTGGAGTCGGGGCTAATTTGTGAATTCATAGAACCACATATACTAAATGAGGCAAGGGTTTAGAGTAACATTCAAGCTATTTTAAGGCATGAAAAAATAGTTTTCAAGCAAAAATCGTTTAAATATGTCATTTTGGTAATTAAATATGAGTTTAAAGGGATACAATTATTGACTACAGGGAGACATTAAAGTGAAAACAATTACTTCACTATTTACTTCCTTAATGTGTTACCGAATTATTGTGCACAATTCACCAGCCTATCTTTAGATAAATATTTTAACATTTTGTAATTATTTACAGACACTAATGTCATTCCAAACCTGTTAGCGGTTTCTGAATAACATGCATGTTATTTATAATTTAATATAGTTCACAACATACATCTATATCACCATATCTATCCAGGTCCACAAAGGATGAGGAGAAAAAAAAACAAGATTAAAGTGGTCTATAAAACTTATGCACTATATTCCAAGAAATATGATAGCTTTGTGTGGCAAATAGTAAAACAAAAACAGTTTAAGGCATATGAGCTTGGAACAACAGGAAGGTTAGTAAACAATGATAAAATTTGCATTTGCATCTGCACCAAAACATAATCCAAGAAAACAAGAATGCTTGGCCAACAAATAACATGCATTATAGGCTACAGTGGGTTTTCTCCCCCCCCCCCCCCCCCCCCCCCCAAATTCTGTTTTCCGTTTTGTTTTGTTTTTCTGGATTCCAGTTCAATGGTTAAATAAAATTTTAAATCAACAAAAAGCATGTCTGTCTAATCAATTTCATTCATTTAACATTGCAATAAATGATTAAATTGTTAATGTAAACATTGCAATAAATGTCCCGAGAGCCTCTCTTCCGTTCTCTACAAGTGTGCAACACTGGCAAACGTTAGCTTAGAGATCAAATCCACTAACATCAACAAGCGAACAGCACAAAACAGACTCCAACACCAACTGAAATAAAAATGGTTTCTGTTTCACAGTAACATAAACAATGTTAATCTGTGACGATTCAACTACAAAAACACATGAAATGAATGCTTATACAATGTTCAGGATAATGCCGTGTTCTGTACTACTATGTGTCATGCAAAGAAATGGCATTAATTAAAACTATAGTCTCACATAGACAGATTTATATAGTCTATAATGTTAAATATACTTTCGCTCTAAAATCAATATCAGGAATTGAAATTTGACTAACTGTACAGCCCTACTTATTTGCCAATTCCATGACATTCTGCGCTGTAAGTTAAACTCTGTATTCCGCAATTCTGTCCACTTTTTCTGCATTACGGAAATCACATGGCCCTATATGTGTGAACACTAACGCTTCTCTCTTTGCAAGCACGATTTCAAATGCTGCATTCAGAAACGTCACAACACAAGTCATGTGTTGCAAAGAGTATATTTGATGCGTTGCCCAAGCATTCTTATAGTCAAGCCATAAAGCCGTAAACCAGCATCTTACCCAGATCAGTATTAGGGCCAGCCAGAACCTGTCTGAACTTGTCGAGTCTTGACGCCTCTCTCTCGGTCATGACAGGAGTTCCAGATGTGTTCTGATCCGCCATGCGGGCCACCAGTGGAATCGTGGGCCTGTGTGGGAGTGACTGCTGTCTTTGTAGCGCTACCTGTTCAACGCCCACTTCTGACCCACAAACAAGAGAAAACACAGCTGTAATGACAACAAACTGCTGACTGCACATGCCTCAGCCCATTAAATGTAATTATGGAGGCAATTCATGACACAGTTTGTCCCAAGTTACCCCAAGATGCTCAGCTAGTGGTAATGAAACACTTCTCACTACAGAGTGCCATCATCATTAGGAGAGAGAATCTTTTAGAATCACACGATTCAATTCATTTAGATTAGATTCTATTTTAATTTCAATTTAGGGAGTCATGACGAGATTGCATACGATTCTCAATGTACATTCTTCAGCAACAGCACAGGGACCAATCACTTGGGAGTTAAACCTGGCACATCTCAATTTTTGGAAGCGAGCGCACTTTAATCCTATTAGATGAATTTCAGGGGAGGTTGGCTGAGAAGATGCACATGCCAGAGTACTTACTGTAATTAATACTGTATAAATATTAAAAGCACAAATTAGAGTTTCCTGCACAACAGTTTGTGCACCGATAGCAGGCATTAAGAAAGAAAATCTTGCTTTATTTAATATTGTTTTTCTTACAGCTGGAACAATGTGTACAATAAAAAGTGTTAAAATTGTAAGGTAGGGTGAACGAATGAAATTGAATTGGAATTGAACGGCTTATAAGTGTGTGCTTATGCAAACCTTTTGTACATTTAATTCAAACGTCAAGACATTGAAAAGAGTTTTATGTGTTCTCACTTGATAAAAAAAAGTTAGATTGTTTTATTTTATTTAAAACCATTTTTAAAAGCTACATTATCTTTTGTTTTTATGTTTTCAGTTTTGATTTAATTAATTTTCGTTTAATCATGTTTGTTTTGTGCGTTTGTTCTTTTGATTTGTCATGCATTTACAAAAACATACAGACATAAATACACACATTTATCGATTGATCGAATGATTTTTTGCATAAATAAAGTTTAGTCCCAGAGACACGCAATTTAGTTCTACACAGCCAGTCTATATGCAGGTCTTTGTTTTTACCTCATGTAAAATATATATTACACACACACAAACATGCACTTTATTCTGTGTCAATTAGTGGGTTAGAATAAGTATGTTTAATGGGTTCCCACTTCCCGGGTACATTCTATGGTATAAGTTGTTATTTTGGCAGTGCTGCACGCATTTGTCAAAGAATCACAATGCATCGGTGAATTGATTTTGTCCTAATGCTTCATAATCATACTGTCCAAACAATGTAAGTCACTGTAAAATGTGATTGAATGCTTGTTAGAGGCATTAAATGGATGACTTTGAGATATCATTCTTGCATTAAGCATCATAACATCTTCAACATTAACAGATGTTCGTGTAATGCCTGCAGAAATTAGACAGTGCGTGACGGCTGCTGACAGTGTCAACACAAAGTACTATTAAAATAGAGGCAGAACACGTCAACAGGAAGTCCATTATCACAGTCATCCATCGCCACTCTGGCTGGCAAAACAAAGGACTGGCAGAACTGTCTGTCAGTGCAGGTACTGCTGGAAGCGCACAGTTCCTGTCTGATATACTCAAATACTCATTGCAAAAAATTGTTTCGTTCTTCACTCACAAAAAATGAAAATAAAAAAAACGAAGAGGAAAGTTCACTCAACTTTCTGTCATTAATGGACTTTGATAGGTCTCAGCTGTGGAAGAGGTTTAAATGAGAACTTTAAGGAATTGTGGATCTAAATTATCTGCAGTTATTGCTTTTTTTTCTCATTTACCCGCTCGCAAGTCACTCAAAGAGTTTGTATTGTTTTGAATTTTGTCTTTTTAGAAATTTTGAAATTCCCTAGGTTGTTGAAATACCTGAGTTAAGGCCGTGACACCCCGACGTAAAATAACTATAAGCGAAAATAACTATCTATATTAGCAGGTATCAATAGTCTATATTCCTCATTAAAAAGGGAAACCGAAACTAGGACTGCAGAGATACAAACCGTAAATAAGTCTGAATTTTGAAATATAAATTCGCAATTCCGAGAAATAAACTCGAAATTCTGACTTTTTGGTCCCACTTTACATTAAAGGTACAATATGTAAGAATTTTGCAGTAAAATATCCAAAAACCACTAGGCCAATGTTATATAATTTGTTTAGTTGATTACTTACAATATCCCAAATATTTCCAACCATTTGTAAATCGTGAGAAAATTGCGCTTTCAACCAAGGAAACGGGACGTGTGAGCAGGGGTGAGTCGCCGCCAGTCAATGACGTCATATCCGCGTTACCCTCGGTTGCCGCCAGGTTTGACCTCGCACTGCCATAGTAACCATGGCGACAGACGTTGACAACTGGGCTATGGCCATTATGCCTAGCAGGACGCTCACGGTGTTGTTGTTTTGGACCATTATGGACCATGTAACATTATGGACCATGGCAAGCAGACTTTGAGACAAAAAAAGGACTAAAACGAAGTTCAAAATTTTTCGAGATGCCGAGAGCTCCACGTCCGCGACTAACTTCAACTTGACAGAGACGCGAGTGTTGCATGTACTTTATTAAACAGGTGAGCAAATGTACATAAAACTAATCAATGTTACATAGTTCAACATGATGACATGTTAGAATATGATCTGTATGTTATTCTAATGTTGATGTAGCTTAGTTAGTCTCATACAGTCAACACACAACCTAACTAACAACATTCAACACACTCAAATGCCGTTTAGTGTGATAGTGTAACTGTTAGAGCAAGTGAAACAGCGCTGCGTTACCTCAAGTTTAATTATTTATACTGTGTGAGTATTAATTCAGCACTTGCGTGTAGTTCGGTAGAATGAAATGTCCTTATTCCTTTATCCGCGGGACTCACGTTGAGTGTGGCGCTGGTATACGTCTAGCAATCGCGCCCTGCTTCACACGACAGTCATGTTAAAAACATCAATGTATTCACTCATCCATAAAAGATCCATCAGCTTGACAAGATCCATAATTACGCTTAATGTGGAATATACGTCATCAATATACGCCTTTGTTATTGTAAGAGGTTAGTGACCCCTGGTGGCGAAAAATCCTTGCATATTGTACCTTTAAGTGGCTTTAAGTACTATGTACTTACATCGAAAAATAAGTACAAAGTACTTATTGTGTTCAGGTTGTATTGTAAAACACTTAGGCTGCTATCGAGGTGTGATACGGGTAAGGTTAGGGGCTGGTGTGGTGGTTTGGGTCGGTTTAAGGGTAGGTTAAGGTGTAATGGAAGGGTCAACTGTGTAATTACTAATGTAATTACATAAATGAATTACAGCTTTAATTACATGCAGGTATTTTCAAAATATAAGTACAATGTAAAAACATGTATGTACACAATAAGTCCATTGTATCAAATTATTAATTTCAATGTAAGTACATAGTACTTAAAGCCACTTAATATAAAGTGGGACCGACTTTTTTTCTCAGAATTGCATGTTTATGTCTCGCAATGACGCAATTCTGACTTTTTTTCTTGCTATTTTGTGTTATAAAGTCAGAATTGCATGATATAAAGTCCCAATGGTGTGTTATGAAGTCAGAATTGTGAGACAAACTTTCCTTAGAATTGGACTTTTTTTCTTGCAATTGCAATTTTATATAGCGCAATTCTGACTTTATAACAAGAAATTGCAAGAAAAAAAGTCAGAATTGCATGATATAAACTCGCAATTCTGACTTTTTTCCTCACAATTGCGACTTTATTTCTCGCAATTCTGAATGTAAACAATTGTGAGATAAAAAGTTTCCTTAGAATTGGACTTTTTTTCTCGCAATTGCAATTTTATATCACGCAATTCTTACTTTATAACACAAAATTGCAAGAAAAAAAGTCAGAATTGCATGATATAAACTCGCAATTCTGACTTTTTTCCTCGCAATTGCGACTTTATTTCTCGCAATTCTGAATGTAAACAATTGTGAGATAAAAAGTCGCAATTATCTTTTCAAATGTTTTATTCTGTGGCGGAAACAAGCCTGCTGAACAGCCAATCAGAGTTATCTCAGAGTTGCTGACGGATGCTGATTAAACATGCTCAATTGGCCAAAAAAATAAATAAACATCAGTAGCCTGGCTAACGTCAGACCACGTCTCATTGAGACGTGGGTCTGGGAACCACATGTTCATTTTCTCATATTTGAGGCGTGGCTTACGAATGCCCAGAGCCGTTTATTGGGTGCTACGAATGTCTATCAAATGCGCCTGTACGTAGCTCATAGCCAATCGTTTCAATTATACCAGATGACATATGTAGAGCGACAGAAATTAGACGAGGAAGACTACGATGGGTCAGAGATTAATAAACTTGCATTCTAAACTACTTAGAACAATATCTAAGGCTGCATCGAAAGGTAACTTCTCGTCTGCTGCCATGTTGGATCCATAGGTATAAACAAACTGCTTCGGTGTGTCGCATAGACGTCGTCATCGTCTTGCTGCTCCCTCCCCGTTCTGTGACTGGTTCCCTCGCTGAGGCGAAAATCTGGTCCATGGAATCCAGGCTGCCTAGCAGCGTGAATAAAATCGCGCTGCGTGCAAGGCAGCATGGGGAAACCCAGCCTAAAACAACGGGGTCCGACTAGTGCAGATGGTGCGGAACACACCGCGAAACTGGACTAGCCGATGCTCAACGACGTAGGTTGTGTCAGGGCCTTTAATAAATTAACCTCAAAAAAGCTGAATTCTTGGAACACACCGACCTATTATGTCATTATCATGGACCAATGACAGATCAAAAGCGTTTAACAGCCACTGCAAAGTTTTCTGGAAAGTTCACGCAGGTGAGCGGTTTCACCGAAACGAACCCCAGACACAAAACTTTGTTTTCGCCAGATCTTGTACAAAACGACGTTGAGTTCAATTGAAGACCATTGATATTTTAGTGTCATAAAGATCTAGGATTCTAATAGTATTAAAACAAAGATGCTTTCACTTAGTTTTCTATGCTTCAGAAGCATCAGAGAGAAAGTCTGAGTGACAGGTCAGCGGGAAAATACACATAAAAAAAGCTCAGTGGCAAACAAAACAATTGATTGACATTTCACTGACTCCAATTTGCCTGTTACAGACTCTCGGTTAATTACCAGAAGTTAAAATAAAACCGATTTAATGATGGTCGTACTAATTAGCTAGGAAGAGGATGAGGAGAAAATGAAATGCTAGAGTTTAGAAACAGGTCACAGGGTCAGATCCAAAATCTAAACTTTCATGTAAGTCTTATGAAAATTGGTTGATCTTTCCCATGCAGCAAGGTCTAGCATCTAGATGACAACACAACATTGGAAATAATGATAATCAAGACTAATGTATTCTTTTTTCCATGACTAATATCATTTTATCATCTGCCAGGGGAAAATGATAACTCCAATCATTTAGAAAGCAAACAGCACACATCTTTTCAACAAGCTTTAAAATGTCTGAAATGTATAAAACAGAAACCTGAAATACTGCATAATAAAAATAACAATAATTATAATTATTATTATTAACATAAGCCATTGTTATTTTAGTATAATGTATTTACTATTATGGTATGTATTCATATTTTAAATTAGCTTTTAATTCTTTATATTTTCAGTTTTCATTTTCTATTAATTGTTATGATGTCAAATTTTTATTTAAGTTTACGTTTTTCATCTAATAAAAATCGTATATTTTAATTTATTAAATTACCAAAAAAACACTTTTATTTGTTTTATTTGCAAAGATTAATGTCAGAGAGACAGATGTTTGACTGACCTTTAGGCGAGCCGACAGGAGCTTCACTGTGTGACTTCACCAGTCTGTTGTCACTGAGTTGAAGAGCCTCTGAACCGAAAGACAGATCTGTTGTCATCTCTGCCCCTTCCTCTCTCTCCTCCTCTTCTTCTTCCGGCTCTTCCTCCTCTTCCTCGTGCGCTTCCTCTCCGTCTTTCTCATCAGGCTTAGTCATGCTATCTATCTCCTGCTGTCTTCTTTCCTGGAGCTTGCTGTGGTTTTCTATCACCTTATTAGCGGTCTCCATGACGACCTCGATGTTGAGATTTTGGGCTGCCATGGCGAGAAGTTCATCATCATCATCTCCCACATCCCAGGCGTCACTGGTGATGCTCTCGAACTCTTGGAAGGTGGTGGCTTTCTTTGGTTTTCCTGGCGTAGTGGAAGACGGAGGCTTGTTTCCTGCTTTTATCAGACTGCAAAAAATAGATGAGACTTTTGTTGATACAGTATATGAATCAAACGCTGGTGTTCCACGAATAATAATTAATAGTATCCATGCATGTGGGGAAAGACAACTCATAAAGAACAGGGATGTTGTTCTAGTTTCTCTGACTCCCATTGGTAGTTGCTACATCGCTGCTCACCTACAAAAAGTAACATTTTTCTCAACGTTGGTGAATTACTAGTTTATGTTGCCCCGATTTGTCAACTCTCATTTAAATCCAAAGTCTTCCGTACACTTTATCCCAGCAGCTGTCAGAGCAAATTGCTGTCATCATTTACTCACCCTCAAGTTGTTCTAAACCTGTATGAATTTCAGTTAACACTTTAAAATATGTATACAGTAACAAAGCACTAATAAATCATTAGCAAACTATTCGTTTGGTTAATTAATAGTTTATAAACTGCATTTAACACATCAATAGACTATCCCCTGGTTTCACAGACACGGCTTAAGCTAGTCCCAGACTAAAATGCATGTTTGAGCTGTTTTAACAGTAAGTTACTTGCACTGATATATCATAAAATATGTCAGGCCCATTCTTTTGTCTCAAGATGCACATCTGTAATGTTTAAGTACTTAAATATCCTTAATGAACTAAGGCTAATCCTGGATTAATCTAAACCTTATCTGTGAAACCAGCCCAATATACAAACAGCTAGTTTTTCATTCACCGTCACTGAAATTAATAAAGTGTTGTTTAATTAGCTCATATGTAAAGAGTTAGATTATGATTTGTTAAAGGTGCAGTCTCTAAGAATAACAGCTAGTGGTTGAAATAGGTACTGCAGACCAAATTCAAAATATTGGAGATCGTTGTTTCCCTCGCCCGCTCCTCCTTAAACTCGGCGGTCACAGTTTGAAGACTCGCTGCACAACAGGAACGAGCGTGATGACAATGGATGCATTAACTTTTCATGATGAATTAACTTTGCGACTACATGACAACTAACTCTCATTAGTCAACTTATTCTACAAACCTGAACCCTAACACCTAACCATAACGGTCTACTGACATTCTACTACAGTTTACTAGTACTCTAAAGAGAATTAGTTGACATGTAGTTGCAAAGTTACTTATAGTTAGTAGAATGTCTAAAGTGGACTATCAAAATAAAGTGGAATCAGAAATTCATACAGGTTTCATACATAAATAAATTGAGGGTGAGTATATGATGACAGAATTTTCATTTTCGGGTGAACTATCCCTTTAAGACTAAATAATATGCAGAATCATAAATCTATTAATTACTATGAAAAAGCTAAACTAATAAATAAATTACAAAAGGCACAAAATAGTGCTTTAATTATATAAATTCATACTATTTCTGAGTGAAAGAAATCTGATTAAATTGATGCACAATGATATGCTACTCAAAACCAGACTTCCCCAAGCAAAAAGGACGCATTGCATTGCTAATAGCTGAACATAAATTACAGTTTTATAATAGTTTAAATAAGGAAATGAGACACAATGCTTAATGTGTTCTGTTCAGGTTGATTTTATATTCACACTAATAGCTAACCTAAAAATCATATTTCCACTGCCAGTCTGGCTCTGAAGCATCTCATTCTAAAATGCACAAAGGCGGCTGTTTTTGTCCTAGTTTGACGGGCCACTTTAATGGGCTAGGTTTGCTGACACTGAATCATTGTAGCAACATCTGTGTTTGTGACAAAGAAAACAACAACAAGTGTGACCTGACAAGTATGATCACTGCATTTACACTTTTTAATGATATGCAAAGTCAACAATCAAAATGTACCCTATTCATATTCTTAAATCACATTTCTGTGATTATTGTGTTATAATGACATCACATGGGATATATCACACATATACATATATATATATATATACATATAGGAAGCTGGATGGCACTATTCCAAGCTGACACGCTGTGTTTGTAATCCTCAGACATCATTGTAATTTATGCAATAAGTACGAAAACTACTTTTTTCATCTAATTTTGCTAATGACATATTAGGGACTAATATTAACTTTGTTTGAAAATGCGGTCATATGGGCAAACGCAAAGCGAAACACCACTCTGAAACGAGCATTGAGAAAAATGGAAATATTGCTCCATCCCAACTCTTCGCTTCGTATCCCGACGGCGATGATGCAATGTTGACAGATTTATCCAGCTGATTCCGTTGAACCAGAGAAATCCTTAGCAACTCCTCTACCTTGCACTCCAGCTAAAAGCCCAGCAGCAAAAAAAGGAAAGATTACATCTCCTGATTCTGACTTCAACAATGTTATGGCCGCTGTCCAGTCTAGATGTGAAGTCATATTTGAAAAGGTCACTTCTATGGAGACAACGGTTAGAAACACTGATCATGCCATGGCCTTTCTGAATGAAACTGTTGCACTGGAAAAGAAGACCTTAGATCTGAGAGAGGAAAACAAACAACTCAAACTTCAACTGCTGGTGGCGAACAGCTATCATCGAACATGGGGGCTGAGACTGCAGGGGTTGAAGGAGGAAAATCAACAGGAAGACACTCGGTTGCTGGTGATCAAAGTTCTTGGCAAGATCTCTCCGAAAATTACTGGAAAGTTACCGGAGGTGGTGGATTCCGTGCACAGAATTGGAAAAAGGAAAGTCGCCAACACTGCGAGAAGCATGATCATTCAATTCAGCATGTGTCACTATCGCAATATTGTATGGAGGGATGCAAGAAGCTCGAAATTCCTGGAGGATGCCCATCTCCATCTAAAAGAAGACTTGTCACCCGACGAAAGAGCGGTTTGGAAAGCCAGAAAAGAGTTAATATTGCCGTTTAGCTAACACTGAGTGAAAATATTCGCACACTTATAATTGTTTGAAATTTGATTGGACGATTCATAGTCCCTAACAACTTACAATGTGGTATTTGTAATATTTGTTGACATCTTGTTGCATATAAGATCCCAGTGGTTCTATTGTTTCATTGTAATGATAAACCTAACCTAATTTGGGAGGTCTTTTCTTATTATTTTCATTGTTATTATTTTCTTTTGTAGAGATTGTAAAGAGTGAAAATAAATTTCTGATTGAAGACAAAAGTATTTACCGCCCAAAATGTAGCAATAAAACTATAAGAAATGTGTTTCAGTCAAGAAAACGATTTACTCTGCGAGGAATTTTTTTTTGGAATTCCTTGATAGAAAAGATTAATTGGAAAAAAGCATGGCTCTCAAATATTCTCTAACAGTACCCAAATTAAAAAAAATTCTTTGTGGCTTCAATTATTTAATTAAGACACTAAAAAGAATTAATAACAAAAAAGTGTCAAATTTGTGAAAATGTATGACAATATGTTGAGTGATACGTAACTTAATTTACTACCTCTGTTTTTTCCCTTTCCTCTCTACTGTACTTCATACTTAATTTGTTTTTACTGTCTCCCTTTACTTTAATTATGCAGTCATCCATTGCCACTTCATTGTTGAAATGTTCATTTATACTTATATTTGTTATTTGATTGTTCTTATGCAAATAAAAAATAATAATAAATAAATAAATAAATAATAATTTATATATATATATATATATAAATTATTATTATTATTATTATGACTGTCTGTCTATTATTATGACTGACTGTCTCTCTATCATATATCAATCCATCCACCCATCTGTCCGTCTGTCTATCATCTATACAGCATAAATTCAAGTCCTTGAGATTTTGAGCTTTCCTCTTTCAGAACAGTGGCCAGGTCACTATGTGATGCTGATGGACAAACAAGTTTTCTGACTTGGCCCTCCAAAATACACAAAAGTGGCTCAAAAATATTAAGATCTGGGGCCTTATGAATACAACTTTCCATAGATTTCATACTAAAAGTGTGCGTAAGTGAAAAAGCTTGATTTTGCCAAAACCTGAAATATATATCCTATATATAGTTGTTGAATTTCACTCTGAAATATAGGTTGCAACCAGCACTGACTTAAAAAATGAAAGTGGAAGCAAAAGCATGAAAACAATTTAAAAAAGATCCTCTTCTATCTTTAAATATGCCAAATACATACACACATTTTCCTTTAAATATTGCTGCACTTACTTGGCATGTAGCAGAGGGTCAAAGGGAGGATGTTGGGCTCCATAAACATGCTGGATACTGTGAAAAAGAAAAAAAGCATTATGAGGCATGTTTATCATAAAAATCTGTCACTATTTTTAACTCCGTCCTTTATTTATATGAACTGAAAACTGGTTTGACAAGTCAAGGTTCAAGACGTAATGAAGCAATTCTTGATTAAAGAAAAACAACTAGGCATAATTTGAAAAGAGTAATTTGATATATTTGTCACATGTATATATACATATATATATATATATATACACATACTTTTTTTGAGGAAGTTGCTGTCATCACCAACCAAAATGCACCACTGTACCATGTAAATATCGTAGTATTTGAATACAGTAATTATCCAGTACCATGGTATATATTAAAATACTATTATTAACGTAGTATTACAATCATTGTACCAATCTGTAAATTTCAAAAGATTGGCCCAGCAGCACATAGCTAACAGGCTAATTCATGCCTTTATGAACTAAACTAGAGCTTAAATCAGCATTACAAATATTACCACTAAATTCACATTGATCAGATGTCAGTGCTAGAAGAATATAATCATGATCAATATAAACGTAATACATCATTGAGATCAATCAAAACATGGATGTGTACAGCTAGCACAGATTACCTGAGTTTAAGACACCCTTTAAAAGGGTCAGATTTTGATGACACGTGTTATTTTACATATTTGGAGCTCCTCTGGTGATACATCTAGCTTTGACAGATATTGTTCGATTAGCTGAACCTCTAACTGAACACATAAAAGTACACACTCATAGCTAACACACAGACATTAGCATGAACACGTCACTCACTTCCCAGGAACCTTGGCTGTGTTTCTCTTCCAGAACTGTTTTTTGTTGCCGTCAGCTGACATCTTTGGGCTTCAGAGTACTCTCTCATAAATTAATTTAGAGAAAAATGCTGGTAAGTTGTGCAAATTGAGCACGAAGAGTTTATTTACACCTCAATTACTCTTCGGAAACTCAGAGAGCCGCCATGTTGGTACCACCCACTGCACATAAGCGCAGCTATGATTGGCTAAGAGGGGAGATGAGTGGCTGCTGAACAGCCAATCACAAGTGGAAATGTAGTTCCCTCTCAGTTCTTTCACGGGCTTTTTAAAATATTTTCTGTTACGGAATTTATATCTAAACGAATGAAAATTATTTAAAACATAAAACATTAGCCAAAAAAAAAGATAGAATATTGAACAACAATTTCAGAATTTATTGTTTGGGTCAAACCGAAAGTGTTCTCCATATGATGAAAGTGAAATAGTACTAATGTTGTCAGGGTCTAAAAAAGACAGAAACAAACAAACAAATACATAAACAAACAAACAAATAATAAATAAATAAATAAATAAATACGGTTACATTAAATGCAAGTAGTGCAATAAATTTAGAACGATTCATCGGAAAAAAATATATATATTTGATTTATTTCCTTGTTGCTAGTCACAATCTGGAAATTGCTGGAAACCACATCATGCCACTACTTTATTGAAAGGAGAATCAAAACTTTGCTTCTTCATGTCAATGACTTTATAAAGGTATGTCAATCACCCACATCGCCCCTCCCACAATGGGATAATGAGTGACGCATATCTCTAAACTCCTCCCACTTTATCAGGAAAGAGAAAACCGCTATGTAGCCAAACTGCTCAGGAAAAAACGAGCACCATTGTAGCGATCGTAGCATTTTTATAATAATTTAAAGCGTCGGCTGGTATAGTATAAACCCGTTTTGAAGATGAAAGTGAGATAACTGACGTGTTTGTGTTGTTATGAGCAGAAATGGAGAAGCAGCCGCGTCTGTTGTGTTCTGAGCTGTGTGTTCAACGCAGACCATATGAGGTCATATTAAACTGCGCGATTCTCACGTGGAAAGACGTACAAATCGACCAAAAACACACCGGACGCGCCATATATGGAGCTGTCAAAGCTGGTGAGTTACATATCTAAAACAATAATAACACTATAACAGATATACAATGCGTTTTTGCTGCTGTTGTTTGTTCTCACAGTGGCGTGTGTCTCAAAGCAAACAGAGCTGCATACCTAGCAGCCCGCAGTTTAGGGCATTTTACAGGTCAGAGAATCGAAGTACGCAGCATTTTGGGCCAGCAGACTGTGATGCCTCAAAATGAGGCTGGGCTCCGGGGACCGAGGGAGTGCTTAGGGGGTTTGAGAAAAACGTGTAAGAAATATATTGCTGACTGAGAACTTCTGTTGGATGCTGCTGACTCTAAAAATGGATGCTGATTGGAAGACGTCTTTGATGCCCAAAAGCACAGCTGACCTGGAAACCTGTTTTGTTGACCTACAAACACTACTGACTCAGCATGTGTCTTTAATGCCTAAAACCAGTGTTGAGGAAAGTTACTGTGAAAAGTAATGCATTACAACAATGCGTTACTCCCTTAAAAATTGGGTGGCTAAAATTAATAACTAAAAATTAAAATTAGTAACTATTTGCGTTACTTGTTTAGAAAAGTAATGTTACGTTACTTCTGCGCTACTTTTTTTTTCACCTGGACTGGGCTTGTTTTTTTATAACAAAAAAGTTATTTTTGGGTAAATATGAAGACCCTTTCACACCAAAAGTGAAATAATAAGCATTAGGCTGAAGGAAATGTAAATTTCCAAGTGTACAATAGAGGGCGCCGCTCAAACAAACCTGAATGCAGGAGAAAAAAGTTTAATACTCAAGCCTGTTTTATGCTTCTGCGTCGAATCGACGGTGTACCCCCGCAGAGCAGACCCCTCTGTGTCGCCGTGAACCCCTCTCGGACCCATCCGCCGTAGCTCGACGTGCACCTCCAAAAAATTGTAACTACGCGTCGGGGCTGCAGGGCTGTGATTGGTCAGATGCACAGCGATGCAACGCAACCTGACGCAGAACCATAAAACGGCCATGACGCCGTAGGAGTGACGCCGTAGCTACGCCGTGGAGTTGACGCAGAAGCATAATGAGGCCTACTCCACCAATAAAACCAAAAAATCTATAATAATTTTTGCTTATGGTTTAACTGAATCGTCGAAGGTCAGAAGCAAGTACATTGGTCAAAAAACTGATATTAAATGTATAAAAATGTATGTTCCCTTTCGAGAGGTCTCTCCTATTGCGTAAGTAGCTTACGCTATGGGAAAACTCCTTTTCTCGAGAATATTGAAGTCTTTATGTAAAACGCATTGCAGCTGCACAGCTGACAGCAATGAACGAAGGCAGCTCGGTCATTGGCTGTGCTGCGGCAACTTGCTCGAACCAATGACGGGGCGACTCTGAATGCGCGACCAATGAGCGCGCTTCGCGCCCGCGCGCGTCAGAGCCCGCCAAGATGGGCGTGGCCAAGAGCTATATATTGGGCGCCCCGTCATGAGAGTTCTTTAGATTTAATCTCCTTCAGCGAACACCTTCTTCGCTGGATCCTCCGGATTATTGAAGCTTCGCCGTCGAAAAGCATACCAGCGGGATTTGCTACGAGGACGTCGGCACCTTCAGCCGCCTTCTAACGCGATCCTACTGAGCCATCCGGCGTACTGCTCACGCAAGTATTTACATCTGTTCGCTCTGCGACACTTGTAAAAGAGCAAATTTTCCAAGGCGTTGTTTCAAATGCCTTCCTGCGCGTCGTGCAGAGACCTTCTCCCGGACGGGGATCGTCACATCATCTGCGCTCGCTGCCTGGGCCGGGACCACGCAGAAGCTGCTTTGACCAAGGGCGGATGCCCCGAATGTGACGACCTGGGTCTCTCCGCACTGCGGGCTCGCCTCGCCGCTTTCGCCGTGAGCGAGCCCATCGCCGCCATCCCTCTGTTCGAGCCGCGCACTAAGAAAAAGCGCCGCTCACAGAGGCTTCCTGAACCTGAGCTCAGTGACGTCACGCCGAGCCAGTCTCCGCGTGCTTCACCGCCGCTCTTGCCTTCCCCACCGCCGGTTCAGTTCACCCAGCCGGACCCACACCCCTCTAGCAGAGCGGTGGGCCTTGTGACTTTCGGCGCGTCCGAGGACGACGGGGGAATGGATGACAGCTTGTCAATCGACGCTGCATCGGACGACTGGCCGGGCTCCACTCTCGACCCCGCCCCGTCGACGCTAGCTAGCGCGAGCGGGGGCTCCACCATGGATAGTGAGATTATCCGCGTTCTCTCTAAGGCCGTGGAAGACCTCGGGCTCGATTGGTCTTCTCCCGAAGAACCAACCCGGAGCCGACTGGATGAGTGGTTTCTGCAGGGGCGCCAGCAGGCCCCTCGGCAAAGGCCTTCTCCCTTCTTCCCGGAAGTTCACGACGAACTCACCAAGTCGTGGAAAGCCCCCCACTCTGCGCGCCTAAAGCCTTCTTTTTCTTCCTCGCTCTCCTCTGTGGACGGCGCGAAGGAAAGAGGCTACGAGGGAACACCGCCCCTCGAGGAGGCCGTGGCCAATCATCTCTGCCCGCCCTCCACCACCGGATGGAAAGCCAAAGCTTCCCACCCCTCGAAGCCCTGCCGCACTACTTCAGCTCTCGCCGGTCGCGCCTACGCCGCCGCCGGCCAAGCTGCATCAGCGCTTCACTCTATGGCGGTACTTCAAGTGTTCCAAGCCAAGCTTCTCCGCTCTATGGACGAGTCTGGCCCCGAACCCGAAGCCTTTAAGGACCTACGCAGCGCGACTGACATAGCCCTGCGAGCCACGAAGGCCACCGCCCAGTCTATCGGCCGTGCCATGGCTAATTTGACTGTTCTCGACCGCCATCTGTGGTTGACTCTGACTGAGATGAAGGACGCGGATAAGGCGCCATTTCTCGACGCGCCTATCTCCACCAGCGGGCTGTTTGGACCGGCGGTTAAGGGTTTCGCCGAACGCTTCACTGAGGCCCAGAATGCTTCACAAGCTATGCGGCATTTCCTGCCCAAGCGCTCCAGCTCATCGCAGAGCAGACAGAGGCCGCCGCAGCCGCAGCGGGCTAGAACAGCCCCCACCGCCTCTCAGCCCGCGCCTCAGGCTGACGCTCGACGCCGCTCGCGCTCTCACAACCGCAAGCCGCCTTCTGAGCGACGGGGTCCTCGGCCCAAGATTGTGCTGAACCCCGAGCCTCGAAAGCCGTCCTAGCCACAAGAATGAAAAGAGAGAGTGCGTGTCTCGCAAAAGCCGGACCACTCTCTCTGCAAAAGCTCAAGCATTACCCAGTCCCCTTACAGGCGGCTGGATATGTTCATACAGCAGTCAATGGGCCAGTCACAGAGCTCGCTCACCTGCAAACAAACGCCGTTTTTACGGCGACGCACAGAAAACACAAAAAGAGTCTTTTTCTGCCTGTGTCACTAAGGGTTCACATGTCCACAAGGTGTGCATTCCCAGATACTGTCAAAACAGTGCCAAATTCATTCCCAGCTCAAGCTGCGCACCCCATGAATGTAGATCACGTGCCTACGGTCATGTACGCACCACTACACACAAGCACTGTTCACACAGTTATAAATTCATCCCCAGTAAAAGCGGGAAACATTATAAAAGTGACGCGTGTGCCTACCACTGTTTATGCACCCCCACTTATAAACACTGTCCTTACAGTGTCAAACACAACCCCAGCCCAGGCTGCGAGTTTTACAGACACAGCGCGCGCTGCTGTAATCACACACGCGCCCATTCACTCAGCTGCTCAGCGCGCGCCCGCGCCTCTGAGAGCTATGAGCTCAGGCGATTCGCTGGCCGGGTCCCTGCGTCACAGCGGCCCGCCCCTAGCCTGTATTCAGCCCATATCTGTACACGCAGCGGCATGGGAAAATATTCCAGATATGCCGAAATGGGTATTGAATATAGTAAAGCACGGATACTCGCTCCAGTTCGCTCGCAGACCACCACGTTTTACGACTGTGGTCGAGACGAAAGTGAGAAAAGAGTGCTCACATGTTCTACGCACCGAGGTGCGCAAACTAATAGAAAAGGGCGCTGTGGAAACTGTTCCCCCCTCTCTGAGCGAGGCAGGTTTTTACAGCCGCTATTTTCTCGTCCCGAAAAAGGATGGCGGTCTCCGCCCCATCCTAGATCTCAGACACCTGAACAAAGCACTAATGATTCGCTCGTTCAGAATGTTAACAACCAAGCATATCCTCGCGCAAGTACGCCCAGGAGATTGGTTTCTCTCAGTGGATCTGAAAGATGCTTACTTTCACATTCCAATAGCGCCTCATCACAGGCCGTTTCTGAGATTCGCTTTCGAGGGACAGTCGTACCAGTACACAGTACTTCCGTTCGGCCTGTCCCTGGCTCCCCGTACATTCACGAAATGTATGGATGCAGCACTTTCCCCCCTAAGGCGAAGGGGAGTGCGAATACTGAATTATCTCGACGATTGGCTGATTCTAGCACAATCAGAGAGTCAGTTAATAACACACAGATCTTGGATTATCAGCCATTTAGAATGCCTGGGTCTAAGAATCAATTTTGCAAAAAGCATACTATCTCCCAGCCAGAGGATTTCTTTCCTGGGAATAGTTCTAGACTCGATGCAAATGACAGCGCGTCTCTCATCAGAGCGCGCGCTCACCATCCGGCGCCTTGCAACATCATTCAGGGCGGGCGCGCTCGCCCCCGTCAAGCGGTTTCAGAGGATGCTCGGTCTCATGGCCTCAGCATCGGCCGTACTCCAGCTAGGATTGTTGCATATGCGCCCTCTCCAACGCTGGCTCAAGAGCCGCGTCCCTACTCACGCGTGGCGTTCGGGCCACCTTTTAATCAGAGCGAACCACGGCTGTATAAAAGCCCTGACGCACTGGAAAGCCGCCGACTGGTACCAGTCAGGCGTGAGTCTGGGTGTGAACACAAGGAGAAAGATGATAACGACAGATGCCTCCAAAATAGGTTGGGGGGCCCTTTACGAGGGCAGGCCTGTCTCCGGCTTTTGGTCAAACCCGGAGAAGCGCCTACACATAAACTGTCTGGAAATGAAAGCGGTCGCTTTGGCTCTCAGAGCCCTGCTCCCACAGCTGAGAAACGAACACGTCTTGGTCCGAACGGACAACATGACGGTAGTATCGTACATAAATCGCCAGGGTGGACTCAGGTCGAGCTCCATGCATTCAATGGCCAGGAGACTCATTTTATGGTCCCAGCACAACTTGCGCTCGCTGAGAGCAGCGCATGTGCCAGGTGCCCTGAACCAGGGGGCGGACATGCTATCCAGAGACAAAATTCTCCCAGGAGAATGGGCTCTCAACCCGCTGACGATTCACTGGTTATGGAAAACCTTTGGCAAAGCGGAGATCGACCTCTTCGCCTCCAAGGAGAACGCGCACTGCCCTCTTTTCTTCACGAAAAGCATGGATGCGCTCGCCCAGAGCTGGCCGAGCCGTCCCTTATATGCCTTTCCCCCGATCGCGATGCTACCACAGGTCATCAGTCGGGTCAGAGAGGAGAAAGACGCAGTGCTGCTGATAGCCCCACTCTGGAAGAACCAAACATGGTTTCCAGATCTGATGCAAATGCAATCTGCACCACGGCCGATTCCACTGAGGCCAGACCTCCTCAGTCAGGCCAACGGGATGATATTTCATCCCCGCCCCGATCTGTGGGCCCTTCATGCATGGCCCCTCAACGGGTTCCCAGGAACCTCACGAGCGGAGCACTAAAAACCATCGCTGAGGCGCGGGCGCCCTCCACGAGACGCTTATATGCCCAGAAATGGAAAGTGTTCAGTGTCTGGTGTAATGCCAAGGGCCTGAACCCTGAAACATGCGAGATTACGAACGTACTCGCTTTTCTACAAGGGCTTCTGGAGGCGGGCCGCGCCCCCTCCACGCTCAAAGTATATGTGGCGGCCATCACAGCATCACACGACCCTGTAATGGAACGTCCATTGGGAAGAAACGACCTAATTATTCGTTTCCTAAGGGGTGCTAGGAGGATGAACCCTTCACGCCCCCCCTCAGTGCCGATCTGGGACCTAGCTACTGTCCTAGACGCTCTTAAAGGGCCTCCGTTCGAACCACTCCGAGCCGTGCACCTTAAACAGCTCTCGCTCAAGACTGCGCTCTTGCTGGCACTCGCCTCGGTCAAGAGAGTGGGCGACCTGCACGCGCTTTCGACAAGCGCTGCCTGCCTAGAATTCGGACCTAACGACTGCAGGGTCGTCCTTAGACCGAAACATGGGTATATTCCTAAAGTGCTCACCACTCCCTTCAGAGCACAGGTTATCTCCCTAACTGCGCTATCGTCCCCAGCAGACGAACACGACGCTAATCTACTCTGCCCCGTTAGGGCTCTCAGAGTGTATTTGGAGCGTTCTGCCCTATTCAGACAGACAGAACAACTGTTTGTATGCTTTGGCGGCCGTACGAAAGGTTCCGCCGTTTCAAAGCAGAGAATCTCTCACTGGATAGTTGAAGCTATAGCGCTGGCTTATGAAGCTAAGGGACTTCAATGCCCCTGGGGAGTCAAAGCACACTCCACCAGGAGTGTGGCTTCTTCCTGGGCATGGTCGAGCGGGATACCGATCGAGGATATTTGTGCGGCGGCAGGCTGGGCCTCACCGTCCACATTTATCAGGTTCTACAACCTACAGGTCCCGACACTGCATTCCAATGTACTATCAGCATGATGCTAGTTGAACTACGAGTTCGTATCTAGATTATGTATGTGCTTGTGTCACACTGAGCGCCTTCTAGCCGCTCTGTATTCTTTCCCACATATAAAGCTCGCCTCTGCCGGCTAGTTGGATGATAACTTTGCTTTTTTAGCTCAGGCACCTGCCTCTGGCTATCATAAGGCGAAGTTCAGCACGCACGGCGTTTTGCATGGTGTTCCCATAGCATAAGCTACTTACGCAATAGGAGAGACCTCTCGAAAGGGAACGACTCGGTTACTAACGTAACCTCGGTTCCCTGAGAGGAGGGAACGAGTATTGCGTAAGCTGCCGTGCTTGTGCTTGGTTAGTTCGCTTCAGTCGTTTTAACCTAAAGAACTCTCATGACGGGGCGCCCAATATATAGCTCTTGGCCACGCCCATCTTGGCGGGCTCTGACGCGCGCGGGCGCGAAGCGCGCTCATTGGTCGCGCATTCAGAGTCGCCCCGTCATTGGTTCGAGCAAGTTGCCGCAGCACAGCCAATGACCGAGCTGCCTTCGTTCATTGCTGTCAGCTGTGCAGCTGCAATGCGTTTTACATAAAGACTTCAATATTCTCGAGAAAAGGAGTTTTCCCATAGCGTAAGCTACTTACGCAATACTCGTTCCCTCCTCTCAGGGAACCGAGGTTACGTTAGTAACCGAGTCGTTTTATTTAACATTTTTAGTTATTGGAGTTTTGCATATTCTGATTTCACTGATTTTATTCATTTTGAGGACTATTGAATCTTTTGTGCAAGTGAGATGAATACATGCACGCTCACATATAGTCTAGAACTACAATAACCTTCATGTTTACTCACCACGCCTCTGCACTTTGATTTGTTTACTAGTTACTTGAAAAGTAATCTGATTACGTTACTCAATTTACTTGTAATGAGTAACAATTAAAAACACTGCCTAAAACTGCTGCTGAATTGGAACACTTCTGTGATGCCCAGAAACATTGTTGATTTGGAGCATAGCATAACTGGTACTGACTCAATACACATACATAATGCCCAGAAGTGCTCCGATGTACGATCCAGAGAAATGCCCAAAACATTACTGACTCAGAAAATGCCTATGACACTCTAAACATGTGTCCTAGTTAACTTGTCTAGGCCCAAACATGCTGCGTTCTGTGCAAACACATATATATCCTAACGTGCTGTCTACAAAGTAGGCTGTTTAGTTGGTTTGAATTGCAGCCATTATTTAGCCTCATTAATCAAGACTCTTGAAATAATACAATTTGAGTCTAGTTTCAGGTCAGTAATAGAAAATCTGTGATGAACATTTATATTAGTTAAGGCACCCACACACTTCAAGATAATTAGGCTGATTGTGGGCCCAATTCTCCCCTCCAACAATCAGTTAAAGTCCTGATTATCTTCATGGTTCTACAGATTACCTTATCACAGTATTATCGCCATTTCCTTTTGCCCATCGCCCGCCGTGTCTTGTTTAATTTGAAGTCGCGTTTGATCACAAGAAATTTCCTGTGTTCAAGGTCAGGACTTTTGTGAATGGAATCTGTTAGTGTGTTTTGTTCTTGGTTTTTTTGCACATTTTAAAAATCGGATTTAAAAAATATGTTAGTGTGGGGCACCCTTAAGAATAGAAGAGAATAGACAAATAAATGCATTACATGCAATCTGCAAGCAATCACATCATTACTGCATGGTACAAGCTGATTGGCCTCTGCTGATCTTGCAGCCAATGAGATTGTTGCTTGTTCAACATTTAAACAGTCTGGTTCCGTGTTTGCTGTCAGCTAGTCCTACATCAGTTCCTCTGAACCCCTCCACCTCCCCCAGCTCCACCTGTCTAGATCTGCTACAGGATTTATGTATGTCTATTTATGCATCAGCAGGAAATATCGTATCTTACATGCTCACAGTAGAGTGTATGTGTATCTATTACCAGTAGCAGCAAGTCCATACTTGCATCATTTTCTTTACAGAAACATTTTCTGTCCCACTTTATATTAAATGTATTTAACGTTAACTCTTACTTGTTTAAAAACAAAATTGTTTTGGTAAAATGTCCTTATTGTGTTTGTTGTATTACAAAACACTTCTTGCTAATTACAGCCGTAGCAGTTTATCAAATGATGAATTGAAATGTTAGCACATTGTTAAATACTCTTAATCGAAAATGGGTTCAGTTTTTCTTTCCATACACTCAGTGGCTGGTAATAACATCAGATTCAGTAACAGTGAAGCTGTGTATTGAGTTCTCAGACTGTGAAGGTCAGAGGAGGTCACTGATCTAGAGGAATTGGATTGTGTGTTTTCTCCTGTCTGCTACACACACTCTCATTTCTGATGGGTTATGCCTGGGATTGTTAATGAATGTCTGTCATGAATTGTCATATTTTAACCTCCAGGTTTTGGGTTGTTAATCACTGTTTTCAGAAAATCACTCCCATTCGACATGAAACGGTTTTTTTTCGGGGTTACACTGGCAAAATCCTAGACCTTTTCAGAAGAACAACATGGTCAAAAGAGTGACCACAAATAATATACTTCACAAAAACACAACCTTTCCAGATTACTCTGTAAAATGCCAATCAGTTAAAGTTTAAAACCATTTGATACAAAAAGCAAAGACATGCTGCTGTTCACCTTCTGCTCTTAGAAAGAAAATGAATACAGTTTAAGTATAATACATAAATGGCGTGTCTCGTGTATTGAAACAAAATGCTAATAGTCAGGAATAAAGCTTACACAACCTTGCAACTGAAAATAAAATAAAAATAGTTGAGTGTGGTCCATCCAAACACTGAACCTCATCCAAATGGTGTCTTTTCATTTGATAATCATAATCAGTGATAATCATTATGAATCCTGACATACGTGGTTGCAGTGAACCATTGTTGTAAAAGAGTCTGCTAAAAATCGTATGTTCCCATTCATACAGGTTTGTAAAAACATAAGTGTGAGTGGTTCATATCTTGCATAAAAATAGGTTGCGTCTTTTGATCTTTGGAACATGTTCAAAACCGTCCCTGTTAAAGAACCATAAACGCCACATAAAAATGAAGTCCAGATCTAATCCAGTTTTTGAAATGGTTTCACCTAAGCAAGGCCGTGGATGCATAATACTGAATGCTGAGGAGAAGTGTAGAACTGGGTGAATTCCTGTACTAAGATGCGTTACACAAAGCCGACTTTTATTTAAAGGTCTTGATGGATGTTTTCCTCAGGGCCGTGACACATATGAAATGAAGTTTCCACCCTGGTTAAGGTAGTTCAAGTGCCCTGTCGTAGTTTAATTAAAGGATTTCACATGAACAAAGCTATTGCTCATGAGACGTGAGAGCGATTCCAGCTGCCTAAATTACATTTTTGTCATCAGTGCCCAAATATATTTTAGTTTTTTTGTCTTGCTTTTTTATTTTGTGTTTGGTTTAGTTTTGTTTTGCTTTTTTGTTTGATTTGATTTTGTCTTGTTTTTTTTGTTTTTTTTTGGTTTGCTTTGTTTTTTTTGTGTGTGTTTTGCTTGTTTTGTTTGTTTTGTTTTTTTGTTTGATTTGTCTTATTTGTTTTGTCTTGCTTTTTTTGTTCTTTTTTGTTTTGTGTCTTTATTTTGTGTTTTGCTTTTGCTTTAGTTTTGTTTTTCTTTTTTGTTTGATTTGATTTTGTCTTGTTTTTTTTGTTTTTTTTTGGTTTGCTTTGTTTTTTTGTGTGTTTTGCTTGTTTTGTTTGTTTTGTTTTTTTGTTTGATTTGTCTTATTTGTTTTGTCTTGCTTTTTTGTTCTTTTTTGTTTTGTCTTTATTTTGTGTTTTGCTTTTGCTTTAGTTTTGTTTTGCTTTTTTGTTTGATTTGATTTTGTCTCGTTTTTTTTTTTGTTTTTTTGTTTGGTTTGCTTTGTTTTTTTTGTGTGTGTTTTGCTTGTTTTGTTTTTTTGTTTTTTTGTTTGATTTGTCTTATTTGTTTTGTCTTGCTTTTTTTGTTCTTTTTTGTTTTGTGTCTTTATTTTGTGTTTTGCTTTAGTTTTGTTTTGCTTTTTTTTTTTTTTTTTTTGATTTTGTCTTGTCTTGTCTTGCTTTTTTTGCTGTGCTTTTTGTGTGTGTGCGTTTTGCTCGTTTTGTTTGTTTTGTTTTTTGTTTGATTTGTCTTATTTGTTTTGTAAGGGGTATACAGTCAAAGACCCAGAACCAGATATAAAGAATGAAGACCCGGAGTCAGAATTATAAAAAAATTAAAGAAAA
This sequence comes from Siphateles boraxobius, assembly GCF_051911475.1. Classification (NCBI taxonomy): domain Eukaryota; kingdom Metazoa; phylum Chordata; class Actinopteri; order Cypriniformes; family Leuciscidae; genus Siphateles; species Siphateles boraxobius. Next base: position 15,297,899 of record NW_027508799.1, read on the forward strand.
GTTTTACTGAAGATAGCTTGCAGTTTCATCCGCAGAATAGAAGTCAGCTTCAAGACTCACTTAGGAGTTTGTAGGCCGCCCCTCTTTACAGTTAAAAAGATCACAGCAGTTATACCATTTCCAAGGTCTAAGCTACGTCATTGCTTACAGGATGAATGATTCTCATTGGCTATGAAATAAACACAGTAATATTCCACACATATACAGATAGACTAAAAGTATATCTCCATCGATTATTCAGCTGAAGTTAGGCACGTCGTGACCTTCCAGGTCCCAGATTTGGGTTGCTGGGCGCCAGCATGTCCAGAACAACAACTCAGTCAATCTCCAATAATGCCAGTGGTTCCTTAACCTGTAACCAAGAAGACTAACACACACACACCGACACACAGCTTTTCCAAGGTTGGATTTGGCCAGGCTCTCACTATAAACAGGAGAGTCCTCTCAAAACATCAAGATAATGCGTTCTTTCTCTCAAGGATAGCTAAACTTTAGTCTAACTGGAAAGTAAGGCTTTAACAAAGAAATGGCCCCTTAAACTATTGACTTCAATGACCCCTATATGGTTTAACACATTGAAGACCTTTCTCAAACACAAAACAAGTCCCTATTTCATTTCTGGAAGCTGGGTTAAATAAGCAAGTACGGTTACTGCATTCAGATATCATTCAGACATTAAAGAATACATGAAAAGAACATTTCAGTGATCAAACAGGTACATTTTATAACAAAGTAAAATCTCTAGAGAAGTCATTCAACTCGTTTGATATTTAGAAGGAAAAATATTGATTAATCCCTTAATTATAATCAATCATATACATTGAAGCAGCAGTGGATTCCAATCCACCCCCTTTTTTGGTGTGTGTGTGTTGTGTGGTGTGTGTGTTTGATTTGTCTCCAAAATGTAGTTTCTGGAGAAAAACATCCAGATCACTTGACTGCAAATAACGTTTTTCCAACTCTTTGAAACTCATGCTTTATTGCCGTGTAGACATGTTTTTTTTTTTTTTTTTTTTTTTTTTCGTTTGTGAACCAGTTTTTACTTTGTTTTCACTGCGGAGAGCTTCAGGCTGTCAGTGTGACTTGTGTCAGCGTTGGCTGTAGTGTGCGATGTACTATGTCCGTCGCCCATGTAATCTAACCCCTAATCTAAGAATGCACGTAACTGAAGTAGTGAGGACACAAAAGACGTTATTTGTAGAGGGCCCTTTCATACTAAACAAATGTTTGGTTTTGCTGGAAAGGTCACGTTGGATGAATGAATGGTGTGTTATGCTGGTCAAACATTGTGCTTCAGAAGTTTGCGAGAAAATGCTTGGTCCCAAACTCCTGTCTCCATGGTAATAGATGCCCAGAAGGATACGAGCCATATTCCGCAACATGATATGCATCAGGATCCATAAGTAATGCACATGTACTGGGATTGTTATTTCAAATTGTTGCCATTAAATTGAGGTTTCCACTATCCTAGTGGTATTAAATATGGCACGCAGCCCTCAAGACATTAATTTCTGGCTCGGGTGATGTCATAATTGTGCAATAATCAACTGTGCTACTGCAATAATCACAGTTATGTTTTCTTGCGATATTAATAACAAACATGCCTGGGAGGTATAACAATATGCCGTGCATTGATGGAAATATGTCAGTCAGTTGAGATTTGTATCATGTATACGTGGTTTTAATTATTGTAAATATTTTATCTTTCTGTATGAAAATTGTTTATCCCTAAATTCATTTATCTGCCTTTTTTTTCCTGTGCCATAAAATCTTAGATGCTGTAACATGGCATAAAACAACCAAATAAATCTAATTTCTGCATGATTTTAAAAGTTAATATAAAATGGGTAATATTTTCAACAGAAATATTAGAAACTGAGCAGAAATGCATTGAAGTTTTGCATTAGCCACAAAGAATAGTGCTGTATAAGGCTGCATCATTTTGCTCCCTGTTGTTTGGAACAGCCGGATGCCTAAAAATAGTGTCTAGGTAAGTAGATCACTAGGTCTTGGATCAGAACTATTCTGTTTAATTGAGTGCAGCAAACTAAACCTTATTTTACTAAACTCGGTTTGTGGAATCTTGTAGTTCGACATGCCTGTGATGTAAGTCTGTGTGCCAAATACATTATTTAAAAGCTGTGATGTAATGATCAAGGAACCCTGGAATGTCAACTATTGTTCAGTGGTATTTCCTCTATCCCCTTCAAGTTTATTGCCCTCTTTTTAACACAATTTACTAACGTGGAAATGAGAACAAAATGAGTGTCTGCATTGTTTTTTGATATATTTAAACAGGGAGAATTGTAATGGAAATGAATGAAATGAGCTGAATAGATTTAAAATGATCAGACCAAGAGAATATATGAAACATTTTCTACTCATTCCATTTTCTCAACAACAAAAAAAAAAAGAAAATTCTAAATATTTAACCAAATGATGCGGTTGACTGCATTCATCAAGCATTCAGTAATTGAACCCTGCAAAAAAAAATGTCCATAAAGTGTATGCATACATGCATGCATACACACTCACTTTTGACAATAGACAGTTGACCTTTCGCTAAGATTTGGCCAATGTAACCAGACATTTATCTTGAAGTATTTCAAACCCTGTGTGCCTTTTTTGTTTCTTTTTTTTCTTCTTTTTTTTTTTTTTGGTCAGTGGATGCTAGTACATGGGCAAAAAGCCAAGAATGCATGCAACAAGCTTCTAGTGTCCCTTATGAACTCTATAACTCTATTGCAACGCCTTCACATTTCAGTGTTTTCCTCATGAAGTATTCATGCATTATACAATAACTCCCTAATGCAAGTATCATGAAACTTTTATCAGGTTGTTGTTTCCGTGTTATGATGCTAAGTTAATGGCTACATCTGGCCGTATGAATGCTTTCATTAGGCTGTATAAAAATGAAATACACTTACTTATGTCTCATGTAAATGTGTCATGAAGTTTTAATGAAGATAAATCATCACCCTAGCTTTATCTGGGTATTGAGTAAAGTTTCTGAAGCAACACTTTATTCTAATCCGCATAACTCTCTGATCTTTTGAATAAGGTCAGACCTCATTAACTTCCTCTCTTAGGGGTTTTCTGGAATGCCTGCGTTATGTAACAACACAAGATTGACTCATTTGGGCACAAGCTGTCAGAATGCAAAAACCTCCTTTGCTTAGAGATATTTTCCATAGCACAGAGACAGAGATGATGGAAACTGACATTTGCATAATGTTTAAGTGCAAAGCAAACCAAAATGAGGCAGTCGACTTCACCAAGAAATCTCAAAACTCACATTTTGCAAATTGAAGTCTCTAAAGCATTTTCTATAATCATATACAAATTCAGACATTATTGAAAAAAATATTACAAACACTGCAGATGATTTGAGAGGAATTAGCTTATAATAAATTACTGAAAGGCATCATAAACGGTTAAAAGTTGTGCACAAATTCATGTTTACAAAAATCTGCATTGATTTTGAAATATGACTTTTCAATTGTAAATTGCTTATGTCGGATAATAATCTATTTCAAATGCTAAAATGCGACAGTTTGTAGTCACCAATTTGTTTTAAAAAAAACTTGGCGTCGTTTTCATTGTCAAAAATTATATCTGGCTTCCCCTCCGACTAATATCCATCGATAGATGCCAAGTCAACATTAACTGCTAAATAATGTACATTCTTGATATACAGTCTGTTCAATGTTTGTTGACTCCATTTAAATTCCATTTAAAATAATTTAAATGGAAAAGAAATGCTTGATGAATCCAATCAATTCATTGTCAGTTCAAATATTCACACTTCCAATATTTAATTAAAATGGGCTTTCACCCACTATTTGTTATTGTTGTATTTTTATTGTCTTTAGCTTAGCTGCATGTTAATGTTGGAATCAAACTTAAAAACTAAAATTAAAAAAACCTTGGCAACTAAAATAATTAAGTTGAAGTACTAAAACTAAACTGAAATTATACAACAATCTTTAATCTAAAAAAAAAAAGTAAAAAATAAACAACAAAGTTAATAAACCTTAAACTAAAATTTAAATAATGACTGAAAATATAAAAATAAAAGCTAATTGAAAACAACGCTGATTAGGGTCTAGCCTCACAATCGAGCTCTATTCGATTTTGCGAATTGCGAGTTGCTTCCGAAGTCTTCTAAACCTGTCACTTATGAGTTTCCATTTTTTTTTTTAGGTTTTGTAGCAGGTTTTGTTATGTGTGCGTGTTTGTCTTTCATGTTATGTGAATGTGACCCAATGGTCTTCTATACACAGGTAGTCACTGTGTTCCCGTGTGTGAGATTATAGCGGTTCAGGAAAAGGAAGATGACTCTCCCAGTAAAGACACTGGGAAATGGCAGAAGGTTCCTCAGAGCCCAGTGGACTCCCAGCACGCTTTCACAGGTACACCAGCCTAATCAGACTGTCATCTGGCCCGTGATAACAGGAGAATACATAGATTAAGTTTTATCTACTATGCTATGAGTGTATAATCAGAACAATTTTGACCATAAAGGTCACCTTTTACCTTTGGAATAATGTGGCATTCTCCTTTGTGTTTCTCTGCAGTGTTCTACATAGAGAGGACGAGGCAGCACTGCTGGCGGTGCAGCAACGTGACTTTCCTTTGCTCTGAACAATCCCTGTGTCTGCTCTGGGTCCAAACTATAAGGGAGCAGCTTGGATTGTTGAGTGCGTCCTTACTACTAATTTTTGGGTTATTTTCTATTACAAAATAAACTATAGCAAACAAAAGTTATTGTTATAGGTTGGTGATTTTTACACCACTGTACTCTTGGGTTCTTCGCATGTCGGTCAAAAATGACCTAATTTTTATTTATTTTTTTGTCAATGAGATAAATGTACTAAATCTTGGATGTCGTAAATCTTGGATGCTTTAGAGCACAGACTTAAGTTTCTCTTTTCAAAGACGACACATGGCAGATTATTGATGGCTGTGGAAAAAGGTTTAAAAAAGTGAACTTAAAAAAAAGTTACAGAATTGTACGTGTATATTGTGAAAAATGCACAAAAATATTATTTTACATTTTTATATGAAATATATATTTTAAAAATTCTAAACAAGTTGTGTTCCAAATTTGAGCTTGATATCTCAAAAAATTAGCTTTTAGTAAGATTTTGTTTGGCTGCAGTACCAAAAGTGTTCACTAGATAAAATAAGTCTCACGTTCATTTCCAATGCAGTAATTTTTGACCACGAGGATCACAAGTGTGACTATTTTTTTACAGGACCATTTAACCTTTTCAAATCATGTCTGTGATTTTTATTTTTATTTTTTGTTATTTTTGTGGGTGTGTGTGTGTGTATGTGTGTAGCGTGTGCAAAAACCTTTACCAAGGTTCATACCATTCCAATGAAGAAAAAAAAAGTAAAAATTTTCGGTCTTGCACTAAATTAGAGGGTTAAGTGTTTGTTTATAATTTTGAAAAGTGTAATTATTGCTTAGTGTCCATTATGGGTAAATTTACTGTAAACACGTTTATCTATTTATTTATTTTAATTTATAGAGTAAATTATTGCCACACATCTGGTACTGTAGATAATTAGTATTATAGATTATGGACACTAATTGCTTATTGCCATAACACGATGGTAACTCTCTTCCTTTCAAGATGGCTGGCATTTTTTTTAGTTGCTCTGTTTCTATTGAAGCTGCTCTGTACTCTGTAGCTCCGTCTAAAAATCATAGTCCAGCTGTGTATTAAAAATCAATTATGTTCTGATTTGCTGAATTGCTTTTAGTGTTGTGTAATTTGCATTGAGTTGTGCCTAAATCCTATACTGGGAAAATAATGTAAATTTTAAATAACTCAGATTTTTATTAAAAAAAATAAAAAGTAACGTTTAGAAGGGTTTTGAAAAAAGTGCAGTTTTGGTCTTTGTATTGTTGAATCAGATGAAGTTTGTCAAAGTAACTTAATGAAGTAGTCTTGACAACCTAGAAAGACTGTTGTCAAACAACAACTCACTTTTAATGCTCTGCCCACCTCTAATCCCACAGCCAATCGACCAAAGAGGTTGCTGGTGTACATCAACCCCTATGGAGGAAAACAACGCGGGAAGCAGATTTACGACCACAAAGTGGCCCCCATCTTTTCCCAGGCAACCATTTCCACCGACGTGATTGGTGAGTGCCTGTCAGCTACCTGCATTAACATTTAAATAAAAAATGAGCTTTTATGCTTCACAAATAGATCTCCGTTGGCAAATGGCCCCACCTGCCAACCCGTCCCAGGAATATGATTTTATTTACAGCGCCATCTATCACCCGAGCTGGCCATAATGCAAACTGTGATAGTAGATAAACATAGGAATGCAAAGACATCCATTATTTATTAAGTTTGAAAGAGAGGAAGACCCTGGGTTGGTGTGAATATTGGCTGTTAGAGCTGAGGCTTACAGGCTTACTCAGCAGTTGCTTGAGGGTCTTTCTTTTTACGACCATGAGAACATTTCGTAAATGGTAAAGTACATGTCTGGCTGGACAAATACCATTCAAACCAAATCATTAGAGGAGCCAAACAAGATGTTCTGCCGACGGTTTAATAAGCTCTATACATCACCTTTGGCATATATCATCAACGTGATCCACAGGGCTCTGTTCTAGGCCCCATTCATTTTTAGCACATCCCTCCGAGTTACGGTTTTACATCAGTGCTGATGGTAAAGAACCGGTAATGAAATGTACCAGGGATTGTTTTTCACCGTGACTTCAGCTTTATCATTTGATGCAGCTGATTGATATTCTCCATCAAGCCAGCAGAAAAATGCAATTTAACTGCCAGATGAACATAATGATGCCCCCCTCCCCCCTTTGCTCAGCCTCGCTGTCATCGTCCTGTTAACGATGGCTTTTCCCTTTTGTTTCTATAGTTACAGAGCGTGCAAATCATGCCAGGGACCACTTGAAGACAGAGGCCGATCTGAAGAAGTATGATGGGTGAGTGGGTATCCTGCTGGGAGATTGTGGTCGCTGTGCGGCGACTTTTAATTTGCCCAGCGAGGAAAGCGTCCTCTGCAGCAAAGCTCAGATTAACATTTGCACATCGGTCTGGCACTGCGGCAGATGACGGCGGGCAGCTTGGGAAATGACAACTTAAAGTAAAGTGGGTTTTGGTGATGACAACATGGATGCTGCTTCAAACCTGGGCCAGAGGCTAGATTCAGAAAACAATTCGTGACTGTTGCATCTGGATCTTGTTCCTGTACTTTTTAACATGCATTTCTGCTAACAACAGTTTAGACACAATCCACCTTCACACAGTAATGCTGTAAAATCATAAAATGCACTTTACGATACAGGTATGGCATCTGTTACCCACACAAGCAACAATAATTCCGTTATTGTTAACAAAGACTACTATTTCTACCGCTTTGTGACACACAAAGCTGACGATTGGTCAAAGTCAGATCATTGTTGTGCGTTTGTGAGCACAGTTTTTTGACTTCATTGGCTGCTTTTTGGCCGATTGAGCATTTTGAACTTTTACCTAAGCAATATTTTTTAACAACATGGCCGTATGGGATGAAGGTTTCTAGTTTCAGCTTCCCTTTTTGAATGACAAATATAGACTTCTGATACCTACTGGTATATAGTTATAGTATGATATATAGTTATTTCCTCTCACGCAGGTGTGCTAGTGTTATATGCTAGCTAACTAGTTATATGTTGGACTTTGTGGTGTGTTCAAGCTCAAATTTCTGGCACAGATGCAAGTAACTTGGGTTGAAACAGTCTGTTTTCCTTGATGACTTTCATTGCTAGTTCTTTGGTGATGCACTTCCATTAAAATGCTGTTCAAATTTTCCTTTAGCTAACTAGCTATGGTTAGTTGCATCCTTACCTTTTACACTCTTAAATCTTTGAATGTGATGTCACATAAAGCTACAAGTAGAGGGGCTAGACTAACTACATCAGCTCTTTCAGTACTTTGTTAGTACTTTTGTTGCCAATCTGATCAAGACCAGCACGCCTTCTTTGACTCCACTTTTAGTCACAAAAATGAAAGTGATTACATTTTGTCAATTTTATTTTTGTAGAGCATTTCCCAATTTTTGTAATATGGCCAGATTGAATTAATTTGCTAACATGAGGGGCTTTCGCACCGGAGGAACCTTTTCATGGTTCCTAGAACTTGGCGGAAGTATCCGGATTTTGGCGTGTTCGCACCGCAGGAACTAGGAACGATTTTAGTTCTAAGAAAACCTTTGAAGGAACTAATTTAGCTCCTACTTCAGAGTCGGGTCTAAACCAGCACTATAAGAACTACCAGTGACGTTAGTGTACACTGATTGGCTGAACGCACGCGAAACACCAGCACCCGCCATTTTTAAAAAAGCTGTGTAAACACACAGATTATAGCCTATATATTTACTCCAGAAACTAACTCTACGAACAAATGGAAAACAGTGATAGATGAGCCTCTTAACCTTTATGAGGAGGAGAAAATCCAACGCAACTTTGAAGGGACGAAGCCAAACATGATTATGTATTTCTGCTCAGCTAGCAACACTTGACATTAACCACACGGCATACGCTAATTCCTTTTCATATACGGTCTACTTTCTATGTATAACAGTTCTATCTTATAACGTATTAGACAGGACTGTTAGACAGATCGTAAACTAATGAACACGGAGAATGCGAGCAGTGTGAGCTCAGGCTCTGGCATTCTCAGCACCGTCAAAAGTCACAACAACAAGCGCAGCTTACGTTACTTCAGAGTTCCTACTGGCGGTGCGGACTCAACCAGGAAAATGTTCTTAAGGGAACCGTTAGTTCTCGGGGAACCACCCTGGTGGCTTCCCGGTGCGAAAGCACCTATCTTTCAATACAGATAATGTTGTTTTAAACAAATCAGTGTTTTTCTCTGCAGTGTGGTGTGTGTAGGAGGAGATGGCATGTTCAGCGAAATTATGCATGGCCTCGTCTCCCGTATGCAGCAAGATGCAGGTGTAGACGAGAACTCAATGGAGGAGACCCTTGTTCCATGTGGACTTCGCATTGGCATCATTCCTGCAGGTTAGTCTACTGCAGAGTTTCACAATCCTGGTACTGGAGCACGTACCCAACACATTTTGTGACTGTCCCTTATTCGACACCCAATTCAGTTCATGAGCAGTCTATTAACAAGCTGATGAGTTTAATCTGATGCACTATATAAAAGAGGTATCCAAAATGTGCAGTGTTGGTGATGCTCCAGGACTGGGAATCACCTGGCTACAATCACAAGTCTGAGAGTCGGTGCAGCCAGGACAGTTTTTCAGCGTGAATTTCATTGCTTTTTCACGCACATCACTTCTTTGGCTGGGTTCCTGGAAATATCTGTTGCTCATGGTTCCATTACGTTTTGTTTTGAGATATTTCCAAGTCATTGTAAGTTTTACACCTGCTAATGGGCACAGCTGCATACTGGAGGAGAATGGCGGGAGATTATAGCTCTCTTTCAAATCCTAGTGAGCTGCCTAGAGAGAATGTTTCCACACCGTAGGGGCACTCCTGATACAAAGGCATTTTTAGATGCTTTGTTTTGACCAAATTCTAGTGAGCCATTCACACAAAACATGTCGTTGCATTAAGTGTGCACTATTTTTTTTTTAAGCGTGGGACTATGTAAATATATTTTTTCCTGCATCTTCCGTCTAGTTCTCACGTTTTAATTAGGGATTCACGATATATCGGCCATCATATTTCTATCGGCCAATATATGTTAATTTTTATTGTTATAGTTATCGGCCCGCTAATATAATTTGGCCAATATATTAAAGCCGATCAATAATGGATCATTTCCTTCAGCTGAGACACATTAGATGCGCACTGTTAGCCATGATGGTTTTGAATTGATTGAAATATGATTGGAATCACTTCAAAAAGGAAAATAGAGATACTGTAAGTGCAGTATGTGCAGTGCAAGTCTGTCATATAATCTACATAAAATTATTATTAGAACATCGTTAGAATTGTTTGATTGGGACATGATGAGACTTTTGTTTTTGTATTCAGGGTCTCAAAAATCATTTAAAAATTTGGATTTAGATTTATCGGCTTTCAAATATAAAGAATTATCGGTATCGGCCAACATTTTCGTATCGTGCATCCCTAGGTTAAATGCCTCCCGATTGACACCCTAAGGACCTTTTTACACAGTTTTCGCTTCGGGCTGAAGAGATATTCAGGACACACTCTCAGACCCTTAATTTTGTACCATTTTAGGAGGAGGAAACTTGTGGCTTCAACAACCAGATGCATTTAAACTTGTCCATTTTCAACATTCATCGAGCACAAGAAGAATAAGTAGAGACCTTTTCAAAAGCTCTGACAGCAGTTGATATCTTAATGACTGTGGCCTATCGAATCGTGTTTTCTGATATTACTGTTTGCCATATAAACCTGACAATGTCGAACTCTTAAGAGTCCATGTTGTTATCAGTCACGTTATCAGCGTGTGTAATTCTGTCTATTTATGGCCTTATCTCACGTTGTCCAGACACGCAAGGACAAGTGACTGTTTCCAAGAACATCTCCTGGTCCTTTATCTTGCACTGGTGACAACAGATCTGAACAACAGGGGAATTTGAGACGCATATTTGACTTCAATGTCTAATAGATGAAAGTATCATTATGTATCATGTTAATAACGTTTTTTGGCCATCTAGCATGGAAATACCCCATTTCTTTTTTATTTGTACCATGGTTTTACCATGTACCAAGTTGTTACTATGGGATGTTTTTGTTTTTTACATTTACTAATGCCGCTTTTGACATGTTGACTGAAAACACTGATAAAACCTAAAAGTATTAACATGCTGTTTTTAACATAATAATAATAATACCCTTTTTTAAATGTATTGCAAAGTAATACTATAGACTTATGTCGTGATAATACAACTTATTGTGCAGTTTTTGGACGCAAATTGTGATAATCAGATTGAGTTGTTCTATTTGTTTTTATATATATCAAGGTAATACCAAGTTTTTATAATGTTTAATATAATTGAATACAAATAATTCCATGTGACATTTTCTTGATTTGATTATTTAAATAATTTAGTATCTTTTTTAAAATATTTTAATAAATGATTACTTTGATCATTTGTTTATTTTAATTATTTAATTCCATTTACATGTACATTTAATATTAATATATTTTTGAATATTTAACATTATAATACCAAGGTTTCACCATGTTTTTTATAACACTTAATACATATCATACCATGTACATTTTCTTGATTTAATTGTAATCAAATTATTAATTAAAAATCAAAGGTTAATATAAATTCTACAATTTATTTTATTTTACTTTATTTTGTTTAAAGAATATTGTTGTACTACTAAAAAAAAAAAAGTACAATATAAATAGCATGGTATATGAATATGGCAATTGTTCAGTACCATGTTATATATCAAAGTACCATGGTATCCAACACTATCACTGTGTAATGGTACCGCCACAGTATGGTTTTATCATGAAATATATTGATCCAAAATTCAAAAACAGTGTTTATTTTATTTTTGTCCCCTTCATGAAAACAATAGTGGAAATGTGAATTAATTAGTCCGGCACATTGCAGTCTTGTGTGTTTTTAAACCTTCAACCTCATGCTTATAAGCAATTTGAGGAAGAGGAATTAGATTAACAGACCAGCATATAAGAGATAGAAAGAGGGCTGAACTCATCTGAAATCTCATCTCTCTATATAACAGTGCCCTGCAATGCTTCAGCTACAATCATTTCAAGATCGAAAAACTTTATTCTCACAAGGGCTGAATGGAGCAAAACCTCCATTGGCTTGTGATGTTTGGTTAGCGTTCACAATTGAAGGTTAGATTGCGGCTGCCCCCGTATGCTACTGAAATTGAAAAAGAAAGTGTGATTTTCATACGTTAACCTTCAGAGTGAATTATGAGAGGATAGATTTAGGCCATTTCTGAACCCCTGACCCATGAAATGTGTTTTTTGAAACAGGTTCGACTGACTGTGTATGCTACGCCACAGTTGGCTCAAATGACCCTGTCACCTCAGCACTTCACATTGTTGTGGGTAAGTGGGCATCTCTATATCTGCCTATGATACATGTATAGTACGTATATTTATGTTTATTTCTCTATAGCATTTGACAGTTAGGGATGAGCAGTATATATTATGCAAGGGTAGAAATGTGTCAACTAGTAGAGATTCTGCTATTATGGTTTTAACTCAAGTAGGCAACTTGTCAATCATTAGTAAAGAATGATTGACAATCTGTTTTTTTTTTTGTTTTTTTTTAGTTCGTGTCCACCAAGTTCCAAATGAAAAGAGATGATAATATTTTCATTAAGTCATTGACTTATTTTTTTTTTTTTTTTAGCATATCTTCCCTTGGCTTGTGACTTCAAACTGATTTCAAGCACTGGTCCACTGATTTGTAATAAATAGTAATATAAATACTTTACAATAAAAATGTCCTCGTTACCATCATTGGGGGAGATGTGTTTAGTTATTTTATTAATTGAATATGTATGCACTTCCAGTCAAACTGTTTTGATCCATAAGATTTTTAAAAGAAGTCTCTTCTGCTTTTTTTGTTTTGTTTTGTTTAATATTGTTAAATATTGTAGACAATTTAAAATAACTTTTCTATGTTAATATATTTTAAAATGTAATTTATTCCTGTGATCAAAGCTAAATTTTCAGCATCATTACTCCACGTCTTCAGTGTCACATGATCCTTCAGAAATCATTCTAATATGCGTATTTGATGCTAAAAAAAACATTCATTATTATTATCAATATTGAAAACAAGTTTTCAGGATTCTTTGAATTGTACGTTCAAAAGAACAGCATTTATTTGAAATAGAATATTTTGTAACATTATAAATGTAACTTTTGATCAATTTAATTAGTCCTTGATGAATTAAAGTATTGATTACTTTTAATTCTTTCCCCAAAAAATAAGATAAAAATTATTACTGACCCCAAACTTTTGAACTGTAGCGTTACAAAAGCTTTCTGTTTCAGATAAATGCTGTTCTTTCGAACTTTCTATTCATCAAAGTAAAAAAAAAATTAAATAACTGTTTTCAACATTGATAATAATGAGAAATGTTTTTTGAGCAGCAAATCATCATATTAGAATGATTTCTAAAGGATCATGTGACAGTTAAGACTAGAGTAATGATGCTGAAAATTCAGCTTTGATCACAGGAATAAATTACACTTTACTATATATTAAAATAGAAATAAAACAGCTGTTTTAAATTGTAGTAATATTTCACAATATATAAAAATAAAATAAATGAAGCATTGGTGAGCATAAGAGACTGATATTAAAAATATTACCGAGCAAAGCATTACATCAGGTTGAAAATAATGTCAGGATTTTCCTAAAATTATATTTTTGGAGAGATGGAGATCTAATTTTCCAGTAATATGCACTATTCTCAGATGTGACATACTAGCACAGAATACTGACGTCATCAGTTTGTGTTTCCTGAAATCCATCCTGACTTTTACCACAGGTGATTCTCAGCCAATGGACCTCTGCTCAGTGCACAATGAAGACCGCTTCCTGCGCTACTCTGTGTCACTGTTGGGTTACGGGTTCTACGGAGACGTGCTGACAGACAGCGAGAGGAAGCGCTGGATGGGCCCGGCCCGTTACGATATCTCAGGTACACAGGAAAATCTCTCAAGACTGAAATGGGCATTTCTTGTCTGCCTGCAATTTGCAATGGAATTTTTTATTCTTTTTTTCCACAGGTGTTAAAACGTTTCTGTCACATCGCTACTATGAGGGAACCGTGTCCTTCTTACCTGCTGAAGGAAACCTGGGAACTCCAAGAGACAAAATGCAGTGTCTGTCTGGGTAAATGCTGTACTGTGTCTTTTGCTTAGTCATAATACAATCCCATTAATATGAATCAGGGAGCAAACATGAACACAACATGACAGAACCTGTCAAATTAACCAACTAAGGCTGATCATCTGATGTGTTTCTAGTATTGTACACTAGGGCTTGGTGATGATTATACACTACAGTTTGGAGACAGTACATTTTTAAAATGTTTTTTTAAGAAGTCTATTGTGCCGATTCATTTTCAGCATCATTACTCCAGTCTTCAGTGTCACATGATCCTACGGAAATCATTCGAATATGCAGATTAGATGCTCAAGAAACATGTCTTGTTTTTATCAGTGTTGGAAACCGACATTTCGTTTTGTATCTTATTTTGATACATGTAGTTAGTTACATTATAAATGTCTTTACTGTAATTTTTAAACAATATAATGAGTCCTTGCTGAATAAAAGTATTAATAAAAATTAAAACATTGGCTGACCCCTAAATACAGTCTAAATATTTTAATATAACAACTAAATATCATTGTTCCTGCTTATATTTTTAAACCATGACTTGATTCGTTTAAAATAGAAATATACTTGTGTGTGTTAAACATTTTGGATATAATTGGCTATAATTGATGTTTGGTTAAATTGATGGTTCCTTCGATAATTGTGTATACAAACGCACTACAATAATGGTTTTATATTTTTTATGTATATTTATAAAAAAAAAACATTTTTGAATTGCGTTTTTGGCTATATTTTGTTCTCTGTTGGCAACATCTGTTTCTGTTTGACTTGCAGGTGTAGTATCTGTCGGCAAACCTCGTCTGACAGACTGGTCAGCAAAGATGAAGACAGTGTTTCTGATGCTGGTGAGGAGCGTTTGGGAATACTCTCTATGCCAATGTTTAACTGAGCTCGGGCATTGACAGGAAGTCTCATATCTGCTCTGTGGTAAATGCGCCCACCCACAGTACAGGCCAACAAAGTGCATTTTCAGCCATGATTTGTAATGCCCCCATCTGTCGGCTCGACTGGCACGCTGTTTGTGAACATTAGGCCAAATGGTTCAAGCTGCCGCCCGGCTGATCATTTAGAGAGTGCACACATACACACACAGCATATTATCTCTGCCTCACAGCAGCCTCCGAACAACTGGCACCTCCGTTACCCAGCATTCTGTGTGTTTACCCTGAGCACTGATAAGTGCTGTTTACAGAAACGCACTCTCTGCCCTCACAGTCCCAAATTGGCATTTGTGCGTGATGATTTCCTGAATGCTTTTAGACCGCGTGGCATAACTAGATTCTTGTGGGAAGAATGATGTAAACAGGACAAAGAGAGTCAAGGGCCCTTCATGAGTGAGCCAGAGCCACAGCTATACATGCCTTGAGATTTACAGTCACCTTACTTTGTTTTTCATTTTTTCCAATTTAAAATGCGAGTGATTTGCCTGTGAAAAACTATGGCTAATGTGTTCTGAGTTGTAGGGTGTTCTGGTTTGTTGCTTAGACATTCATAGCCATCCACAGTCTTGGAAAAGCTGAAAATATTGGGGGGGGTTTATTTAGTTTGTTTGTTTGTTTTAATCCAAATAGTGAAAATGCATTCATTGTCCAGATGGCCAGAGAATTCACTTACTATCAGTGTTGGGGAAAGTTACTTTTTAGAAGTAATGTTACAATCAGGATTTGAATTTTACTTTTTCACCCACTGGCCAATTTGGCTACTAAATTAAGTTACCGGCAATTCAGAACTTCTACTAGCCTTCAGAACTATATATATATATATATATATATATATATATATATATATATATATATATATATATATATATATATATACTGTATATATTAAATTTGGATTTCATACATTGATTTCTTATTCAAACAATATCCTGTCATCCAGCCATCTCCTCCCTTCCTCATTCATTCCCATCCTTTTCTCCAAAAATGTGTTTTAGGTGGAGAGATCAATACAGTCATGGACAAAGAACATGTCGGATGTTGGAAAATAACAATGTATTTTCTGTAAATCAAATGCTTTTTAATCTTAGCTTTTGCTTCAATGCAACTGAACAAGCCTGTTGTTATTTGTTGCGTAGTGACAGGCATGTTCAAGTAAGCCAGATATGCGCAGATTCTGCACAACACGTTGAATTTAATATATCATGATGACTCACGAGTTGAGTATTTCTGCTAAATATGAGCAGATTTGGCTTACACGAATTTCCCCAGCAAAGCGAGTAAACATAATAAGTAACATGCCAAATTGTTTAGTGATTTGACAGCGTTACCTGCCACTGTTGGATTTTACCCGCATCGGGTGTTCATTTCAAACCCTAGTTAAAACAAGGGGCCTTACTCCCTAAAAAAAGTAATTTGCAATACTTAGTTACTCTTTATGTAAAGTCATGTGTTATGTTACACCTGCGTGCACCGTGCACCTGAGACCCGCAGTGACGGATTAATTGACAGCTGCTGTCAGACTCTAAAATGGAGAGTGACTGGAGTGACGCAAGTAGCTTTGCAACAGAGCTGTCATTGTAAGTCGAGGATGTTGAATTGTCTGTGGACACAGGGCCAGAGCCATATCAATTCGAGCCGCTGGCTCAAACTGCGGTCTTAACTCCCGCATCGCGATTGGCATCCAATGAGTTCTATCGAGTTGATGTCAATAGCACGCGCTCTCTGTAGGCATATTCATGTTTTGCCGCTATGTGAAAAAATCCAGCAAAATGTCCCGTGCGTTTGTTGACCCCAGAGGATTAACTTTAGCCTAACCATAAATTGTGATTAAAATATATATGATCACTCAAGACGCCGCTGCAAAGTAGAGTTTGGGGAGGTAGTCTAATATGTAGTCATTGTTCATTGCCGAAGTATTTTTTGGCACACAGTGCCGCGACAAATCAATCACTGCTTTAGACTGGCTGCCTGCACATTCATTCACTGAGCTCGCGGCTGCTGCAACTTGTGCTCTCTTCACGACTCAAACTCCACGGACAGTTTTTAATGTTTTATCGGACAATAACTAGGCCTACTCAAGATTTTGCTTTAGAATAATTTTCGGGACAATCAGGGCAGGATTCGGGATTTGAGACAACAGCTTAGATTTCGGGACTGTCGAAACAGTGGTTTTGACGAAACCAGATGTTTTTTGTACTGCCAAGGGCGTGGTAGCTCGTACCAAGGGCGTGGTGAGCTGGAACCTGCTTACGTCACCTCCCACCCCTTACGTCACGAACCACCCCAAACATCCAATAGGAAAATTCAACTGCAGTAGCCACCTTTCAACCTGAAGAGGGCAGCTCTCAGATGTTTTTACACCATATATTGTAGAATTAAATCACTTTATACCCAAATGTTAAAAAAAGTTACTCGAATCAAAGAACAGCACTAATAAAGCCAATAAAGTTGGTTTAGGGATTAGTTACCCTTTAATAAGAATTTATTTGGCCAAATGTAAAGGCCCCTCAACCTCAAAAGTGAAATGAATTAGCCTCTGGTTGAATGAAAAAGCAAATCACTCCTTTACAGTGTTGGGTTTATTTGAGCGGCGCCCTCTACTCTTCAACATTCTTCCTTCAGCAATAAAAACAAACGAATTTAACACAAATGTGATGTTTAGCTAAAGTCATTTTTGCTTTTTCGTATGGTTGAATTGGATCATCGAAGGTCAGCAGCAAAGACATTGGTTAATGAAGTGAGATTAAATGCATAAAGTATATTTGTGTCATGTAATATATTTAATTGTCCCAGGTTTGTGTAATATTCTGATTTTGCATTTCACTGTTCCTATTTGTTTTGAGGAATACTGAATGTTTTTGTGCAAGTGCGATGAGTAAATTCATGCTCACATTTTGTCTAGAACTACAATAAGCATCATGTTCACACAACGCACTTAACGCCTCTTCACTTACTCCCGATTCTCTCAACATGGAGATAGGAGAGCTGTCAGTCAATAAATGGAAAACAAAGGAACTTGCGTAATTCATTTGAAAAAGTAACTCAAATATTTTGTTGTAAATTTAAAAGTAATGTTTTCCTTTACTAGTTATTTGAAAAAAGTAATCTGATTACGTAACTCGCATTACTTGTAATCCGTTACCCCCAAAACTGCTTACTATACTAGAAGTCACATGATGTTGTTGTATTTCAGAGTGTCGGGACACGTGGACAGTCATCAGGGGCAAGTTCTTGGCCATCAATGCCGCCAGCATGAGTTGTGCGTGTCCTCGCAGTCCTAAAGGTCTGTCGCCATCAGCACACCTTGCAGACGGTACTACTGACCTCATCCTGGTCAGGAAGTGCTCCCGAATCGACTTCCTGCGCCACCTGCTGCGGCACACCAATAAGGATGACCAGGTACCTGCTTTATCTACAACAGTAAATATCAGTAGAATTATTGTTTTAATGAAAGAGACTAATCAAAGCCTGGGGAAAAAACGGCACTTTATTTTACCAACTCACTTCAAAAAAAGTATCCCCGCTGTCCACCAAATGCTTACTATACATGTTATATTAATATAGATTCATATGTATTTTTAATTAAGAGCAGGGAATCTTGTTCTTTGAAGTACGTTATCACAGCAGGGTTCCCATGGTCATGGAGAACCTTGAAAGTCATGGCAATTTGTCTAGTCTTTTTCTATTTATGTTTAACTACTAAAATATTAAAATGTCTAGAAATGGCTCTTTTGTGAGTACAGTCTCTACCAAAACACTCCCATCTTTACCCATTAATCACAAATATTTGGAAAAGTCATAGAAATGTATTAGCATTTGAACATTGTAACAGTCCACATTTCAAATGCCCCTAGTAATTTATTTATTTATTATTTAAAAGTAAGATTTATATTTAGGATAGAACTAGCCTAAATCAGTGCATTGATGTTACAGACCTTAATGATTACAGTGATTGTAAGAATACACAATATATTAGTTTATTTCTCATCAAAGAAACAATTCTTGACATTTTCGTTTGTAAATAAATACACAGTATACAGATACAGATCCCAAAATTCCTTAAAAAATACAAATTGCACCAAATTTCAGATTTCAAGTTCATTCACATTTGTTAAATGAATCCTTGTCAGAACAAACACTTAAATTGATTAAAAATACAGTTAAATACAGTTAAAACAGTAAATATTTGATATTTTTCAAGATTCTTTGATGAATAGAAAGTTAAAAAGACCAGCATTTATTTGAAATATAAATATTTTGAAACATTAGAAATGCCCCTTTTTGTCAATTTCATCTGTCTTTGCTCAATGAAAGTATTATTCTCTCCCTCTCTTAAAAAAACCTTTTGAACGGTAGTGTTTAGTGATATTTGACTTGTTCTTCTCTTTTTCTTTAAACAGTTTGATCACTCTTTCGTGGAGGTGTACCGGGTCAAGCAGTTCCGATTCACCCCCAGACATCAGGAGTGTGATTCCGAAGTGGACCTGAGAGAGAGAGAGAACGGAGCGGGAGGCAAGCGATTCCTCAGTCAGATCTGCAGAGAGCACAGAGCATGTGGCTGTATGCCTTCCCAGAGCAACTGGAACTGTGACGGAGAGATCCTTCCACACACAGCCATTCAAGTCCGGTAGGACACGCCCCTGTCCAGATACACCAATACTTACTTCTACATTTAGGCAGATACTTGTATCCAAAGCGCCTTGCATCCCAGACAGCAACATAGTGTCGGCCCAGATACGGGCCACATCTGGTACATGTGGATTCTACACATACCAGATGTGGGCCGGATTTGGGCCGACACTATGTTGCTGTCTGGGATTTCATTCTGGATATACCTGCTTATGAATTGGTGCACTAAAAATCTCCAAATGCTCCAGGCGAAACTGCGGTCTTCCGACCTTTCACTATCATGTCAATTGATTTTGATTAATATGCACGAGGGAGATAGAGCAAGACAGCACTCGTGTTGTTTGAAGACGTGAGAGTGTGCGCCCTGTCAAGCGCAGCTGTCATTCTATTACATCACTCACCGATCAAAAAAGGCTTTGACGGGACACAAATTTGCTTTGGCGGCCGCCAAAAAGCGGACGATCTGACGCGTTTAAGAAGATTAAATACAACCCAAAACTAAAAAACAGACCCGGCCTCTATTTGAGACCTGCCTTTATTTACCCAAACCTGTCGCCACACCAGGCGTGTAAAAGAGACAGGCGTCTATTTGGGACTCGGCTATTATTAGAAGTTTTACAGTACACTAATCCAGATACATTTGGAATCTTTTTCTGTACATTTTGGCATTTTGCCACACTGAGGCAGCAAAAGAGTGTCAATCCCATTGAACCCCACATGTTAAAGGGACAGTTCACCCAAAAATGAAAATTCTGTCAGTAATTACTCGCCTTCATATTGTTCCAACCTCGTAAGACCTTCGTTCATTTTCGGAACACGAATTAAGATATTTTTGATGAAATCTGAGAGCTGGATCACTCCTCCATACTCCTCCATAGGCTTCTTCAGGGATTGAAACTTCCCAGCCCCGAAAAGTTATTAAAGACATCGTTAAAATAGTCCAAGTGACTACAGTGGCTCAATCTTAGGTTTATCAAGCGACGAGAATACTTTTTGTGCGCAAAAACGAACAAAAATAACGACTTTATTTCAACTATTCATTTCCTTCTCTGTGGAACTCTAGTCAGTTAACTTAAGTATGATTGCGTAGAGCCACGTCACACGTAGGCTCACTATTGGCCGACGCTGGTCATGTGTGTGATACGTGTGACGTACAACAACAGAAGCTTATGCCATTACACTAGTGAACTGACTCGAGGCCCACAGAGAAGGAAATGAATAGTTGAAATAAAGTCTTTATTTTTGTTTGTTTTTGCGCACAAAAAGTATTCTCGTCGTTTGAGAAAACTTAAGATTGAGCCACTGTAGTCACTTGGACTATTTTAACGATGTCTTTAATAACTTTTCGGGGCTGGCAAGTTTCAATCCCTTAGAAGCCTATGGAGGAGTGATCCAGCTCTCAGATTTCATCAAAAATATCTTAATTTGTGTTCCGAAGATTGGGATGGAACAACATGAGTAAATACTGACAGAATTTTCATTTTTGGGTGAACTATCCCTTTAAAATACCCAGCTTTACAGCAGAAAAAAATGTGTTTGTAGTCTGCTGAAAAAAGTCGTTTTGGTCTATATAGCTAATTTTCATGACAACTGTGATGGGGGAGGGAGGGGGGGGGGTATTTTTCTAAATTATATTAAGCCTTAAAGTTCTGCATAATTAAGGGCGTGGTCACTTGAGTGACAGGTGCTGTCACTACTAGCCGTTTGTCTGCTTTCTGTTAGCCGTCATCTCAGCTAATGCCGCCTCTTTGCCCATTTTCGTTTATCTGGGACTGACGCGCTGCCAAGATGGCTACGGTCGGCTCCGCCCACTATGGGCTTCAAAAATGCCCTTTTAAAAAAAAAAAACTACGGGTGACGTCACGGACTCTATGTCCATTGAAATACAGGCTATGGTTTAACCGCTATGTGCCTGTTATGTGCTATTCACTTTCACAGTGTTGATAGAGATAAATGTTGCGTCTACAGTCTTCATATTAACGATTAATCGTCGCTTGATTAATTGTAGATGATGATAATTTAATGTATCAATGGTCAATTAAGCAAGGTCATCATTAGAGTGCATAGTTTTGAGGTGTGTGCAGCGTGTGCAGTAGACACACAAGGAATAATGACGCGAGCGTGGCGTAGTTACGTATTCTAAATGTATTAATATCTTCTAGCCATTCAATGGATTAGGCAGGCTAGCCATTTATTTTGAAAAATAATTAACCAAGGGTCCAAAAAAACGTCCAAACAAATAATTTAACTTAAACATAAGAACTACTCACTTGTGTAAAAGACACAATAAAAGTACATAGAATAAACAACAATTAATAAGAGCCTGGTTGATGAGTGATGATCTTTCAGCGCATGGTAAATCAAGCTGTCAATCTGAGCAATCAAACCAATCCAAGTGCGCTCCAGCTGTAAAACAGAGCCCGATTGGTCTCGACACACACCTGAGATCCAGTTTCCACTGGAACTTTCGAATGACTTTGAAAAACACTGCGACGCGATCGGATCACGGAAGTTCTATAACTTTAGAACTAAAGAACTATCATGTCACTCCGTGATTGAGCTCGTTCAAGACCACCTGCTCTAAATAAAGATATGCGATCTTCTATGGTTTACCAATGTTACAAACCAAAACCTGGCGCAAAAGCATTTTGCAATAGGGGCTTTTGCACCAGGTAGTTCTAGGAACTAGCCACCACGGTGTTTCCCAGAGAGCTAATGGAACATTTTCCTGGTTTGCATTCGCACCGCCAGTAGGAACTCTGAAGTGACGTAAGAAGTGACGTTGTTGTTGTGACTTATATTTTGACGGCTTTGAAAACGCCAGAGCCTGAGCACATTTTTATTGATTGCCTTCTCTGTGTTCATTCGTTTACAATATGTCTAACAGCCCTGTCTGATACGTTATTTGATAGAACTGTTAAACATAGAAAGTAGACCGTATATGTAAAGGCATTAGCGTATTTAACATAATGTAGAGTGTTGCTAGCTGAGCAGAAATACATAATTATGTTTCACTTGGTCCCCTCAAAGCTGCGTTGGATTTTCTCCTCAGTGTAAAGGTTAAGAGGCTCATCTATCACTGTTTTCCATTTGTTTGTAGTTTATGTTTATGGAGTAAATATATAGGCTATAATCTGTGTGTTCAGCTTTAAAACAAAACAGAACATGGCGGGTGCTGGTGTTTCGCGTGGGTTCGGCCAATCAGCATACACTAACGTCACTGGTAGTTCCTCCAGTGCTGGTTTAGACCCGACTCTGAAGTAGGAGCTAAATTAGTTCCTCCAAAAGGAGTTCCTAAAACTAAAATCTTTCCTAGTTCCTGCGATGCGAACACGCCAAAAAAACAGGTACTCCCGCCAATAGTTCTAGGAACTATGAAAAGGTTCCTCCGGTGCGAAAGCCCTTTAAGTTACAAACATTGTGCCTTTAAAGGTACTGCCCAAGTGACAAGCTGCTGTACCCCTTAAAAGTATACATTTTTCTGACAGCTTAATGACCAAAAATTAAAAGTTACATGCGGTGAAAATGGGAACTCTTTCACTGTGCCATGTTTCCAAAAGGAAAGAGTGTGGCATTATACTTTTAATGCACTAATTACTTCAAGCAAGTTCTATTGTCATTGTAATGAAGGGGTGCGGACATCACTGCCACTCACACTGAGACTTAATCATAAATCTAAGAGATGTCACAATATATGAACAGTTTTCAGAAAATGTTCCTCTAACTCAAAAGGAACATGCTTCACTGAAGTGACGGTCGATTAGTGAAGGCTTTAGTTGAAACGTTGAGGTCTCATGAGCACCAGATTGTCTCAGCACTAGCATACTAAACAGGGTAAATAAATGGACTTTTGTGTTCTGAGCCTGTGCAAAAATGCTATTAAAATTAAAAAACTCCCTCCATTGTGCCCGCTGAGGAGGAGTTCTCCTCCTCGATACAGCATGACACCTCGCCCGAACGCATCATTTCCTTCACGCCCCATTGTTCTGTGTCAACAATGCGTAGCAATGAAATGCTCTTAATTTAATGGCCTTCTCACTGTTAAAGGCTCACCTCCTTTAATTAAAATAGAAGTCCATTCATTTATTCCATTTTCAGCTTCAGTAATTGTTTCTCGAATGAGTAAGCAAATAACCTGTTGAGATAATTGATGATGATACCACGGCCGAAAGAGGCAATCGCCTGGCACTGAACTCACCTCCAGAGTATTGAGTGGAATTAGAGGAAATTAAAGAGCCCCCGAACCTCCTAATAGCACATGCATTTAACTGCAAAACTTTTTACTCAACACGACAACTCATTTATTGCTTACCAGCGCTTAATCGCACTTCTTTTTACTCCAGGACACAACGTATTAGTGGTGTTTGCTAAAGCAAGCATCAATTTTACTATTGCAAATAGTTTGAGATTTGAACGAACCATTATACTTCAGGGTTTCTGCGAGTCTTAAAGCCTTAATTTGCCCTTACACCCATTAAGGCCTTAAAATAGTGGTAAATCAGAGCAGAAAGTCTTACATTCATAAAAATCATGGCATTAAATGCTGCATGCTTTGCAAAACATAAATATCTTCCTTAGTATTGTTGTCCTTTTTTCCAATACAAATATCTAAATGTTTAAATCAAAATAAAATTACTCTAAATGTAAAATAAAGTCTTGAAAAATATACTATTTATATATATATACAACAAATATTTTAGTCATAAACTTCATTTTGATTAATTTCACAGAAAACAAGACTTTACATTTTGTCATTTTACAGCTGAAGCAAATGTATATTGATTTAGGAATGTTTCGATATTTGCACTGGAAAAATAGAGAAATATTAAGGAAACATCACTTTTTTGCAGTTTCCATATTGTAGAGGTTTTAAGCAAAACAATTCAAGCTTTTTTTTTTGTAAAATTATTTAAAAAGTAACATATCTGTTGGAAGGTGCATTTTAAAATTCTAAAGTGTTTCTCCTTAAAAATTGAAAGAACATAATTCCTAATAATCCCTTCAATTTATTTCTTACATTTTCGATACTTGGTCTTGAGTCTTTAATTTACCTTCATACCTAAAATGTTTTGTAAAATAGTTTTTAGCAACCTAGACTCATTGGAAAAAACTATTTTCACTGCATTTTCCAGTTGAAATGAACACTAGTGGCAGTAAAACAAAAAACTACTTTTATTCCTTTTCGCACAAATTAATACTTTTACCATAGGGAATGATTTATAAACTAATGCATTTTCACATGTGTTCCAAATAACCAGCTCCAAATGAATGGTCTTGCGATTTGCAGCGCTCGGTACGAGTCCCACGAAACGCAATTCAAGATAAAACCACTCAAAGACTTGTCAAAGCAAGCTAGAATGGCCTGGTTGCTTAAGCAAATGTTTTTATTTTATGTTTGCTTTAGTGTAGGTGGGATGGTTAGCATTAACCTTTTACCGCCACACACTAATTCTTTCACAATATGTACAAACAACCAACGTAATAAAACATTGCCAGATTCACGTTCAAAGATATCCGGCTTTTAGCACCACTCACTTTGAATGTGTCACAAAGTGAGTAAATGTAATAACATTTAGCTGAAACGCCGCCTCAGGGACACATTTCCAATATGCCTGGGCCGGTTTTTATCGTGTTGTTTTTTCCAGTGAATTGGTTGAATTTTGTTTGACTTTTTCTTTCTCTATCTCAGGGTCCACTGCCAGTTGATCACGCTGTTTGCAAGAGGAATCGAAGAGCCGCCGGTGTTTGAGGACCCGTACACTCACTGTGCAATATAGATCTCCATTAATTCACTTAAGAAACCTCCAGCTGGAACATGAAGGATTGAGATTCTGTGAATGGAAGAGTCACCTTCAGCTCAGCACAATGTCAGGCTGTTATCTAGATAATCCTCGTAAAGATGCTTTGGAAACACAGAGCTGGTGTCAACAGCATCTTTATACAGGCTGTATTAGATTTGTGTCGGATAGGATTAGCTGTTTCAGCTAGGCACTGGTATTGCTATTTTCTTTTTTATTTTCATTTCAACCCTTGAAGTCCTTGAAGTTGCTGGTGATATCTCTTGTTGTGTGCGACAGCTTCCAATTGTCTTCCACCGCGATCAAGCTGGTCTTGAGAGTAGCGTTAATTGAATTCCAAAGTCAAATTCTTGGAACCGTGAACTGTTTTGGTTATGAAACCATGGTAGCACCTTTGCTGTTTTGTCTAGATATAAAGCACACGAGGTGGTCAGCCGATAAAGATAATGATATACCAAAAAAAGGTTGTGGTTTGTGTTCGTAAAATAAATAAAAATCTGGCATTTACTACAAAAGTTCCAAACAAATGTAGCCAACTTTGTTGTTTTTGGCAATGTTGTTATTGTTAACTAACAAAGACTCAAAAATGTTTTCGGCATTTAAAACAAATCTGAAATAAAATTAAATAAAATAAATATTAGATGAAAAACTAAGTTTTGAGTTATAAATAAGTTATGAGTTGATGTAAATGAGTTGAAGTACTGTAAGTACTAAAACTAAGACTGAAATAAAAATAAATTCAAGCTTACATAGAAATCTTTAAAAAAAATATTTACTCATAAAAATGACAAAAACACAAGAAATTACTAAAATTAAAGTGAAAACAGAAAATATAAGGGGGCATTCTAACTAAAAACGGTGAAAAAATGTATGCGTTTTTGCAGTTCATTTACACAAAATGCCCGAAAATGCAAACTTTTCAAAACAATATTCTTATCTGTGTAAACTAGAAAAAGGTTAATTTGTGAAAGCGGTGACATCACACACATTACGTGTTCAGTCCGTAGGAGCATAGAGTTTCTTTACACAGTGACATCACCAACTACTGTCCTGGCATGAATATTACAGCATTTTTAGTTGTTTTCACGGATCCGTGTGAATGTGTAAACGTTCCCTTCGGTATATACAAACTTGTCATGTTCTATTTTGGTTACGTTATTTTGGAAAAAAGCAGCTACGACATTCTGCTAAATCTCTTTTTTTTGTGTGTGTTTTACTAAACGTCATACAGGTTTGGAACGACATGGGGGTGATTGAATGGCAGTATTTTCTGTTTTTGATGAACCGTTCCTTTAAAAAATGTGCATGAAGTAACATCAAATCAAATCTACACATGATCAGTAACATCCCGTTATTTATTTAAATGCAAAATTTACTGTTATTGTTCAAATGGAACGTCCAATCAGTATGAATCCACTTCTCAAAATAAAAACACATCTCTTAGATGTTTGACCAACTCTAATTCTAATTGTCCCACTCTTACCACGGTCAGTTTTGTTTTCTGGACATTTCATGCATGTAAATGTAGCATTAGTAATAGTGAGCTGGACTACTAGAGTAACACTGCAGGGTCAGTGTACATACAGTGTTCATCAGACAGAATGTAAATGAAAATACGGTAGCGCTCTGGTTGCGTCCCTCCCCTCGAGAATGCTTCCTCTTTTATAATGAATTCTATGTTTGTTTCCTTGCCGACGTCTTATTTCTTCTGAAATATCTTATTGTTCTTGCAGTATCAAAGGATGGAGTTTATGACAGACAGAAAAATTGCTTTTCGCCGTGGTGCATGTCACCTGCTTTAATATGCATGTTTTTTCTAAGTTGTTCCTTGAGCTGTGCTAGTGATTTACAGATGCATCATGGGAAACCAACGCTCTCAGAGGATATACATGTTCTGTACAATTACAAACAAAATGTTCATGTCCTTCATAGACTGGAAGATTGTATGGAAGCTTATTTCCACCACATTAGAAAAAAAATCATGCTTTGGCAAATTATAATTATATGGAAGTTGACATTATGAGATTAAAAGAAGCAAAAGATTAAAAGAACCCCCCCCCCCCACCCAAAAAAAAACAATTAAGACGTTCCCTTAATTTTTCTCTTAATCTAATTATGACTAAGTATCTAGTAATTTTGTATTTTATTCCATAATTAGGATTCACCGAAGCTTTTTGTTCTTAATTTTAATTGTATTATTTCTTTGTCATAATTATGACATATTGCCAGTTTTTGCGTCATTATTATGACTATCTAATAAATTTGTATTTTATGCCATAATTAGGATTTACCAAAGCTTTTTGTTCTTAAAAAAAAAAGAAAGAAATTCATTACCACACTTATTGTAGAGAAATATGACCCCGTTTTTGATGATATCCACCCATATGTACTAAAGTAAGACCATGGTAATGATATCAGTGTATGCAATTCTAGAGCTTCCAAGAGCCTCTGCTGTTATAAATTATGAACTGTGGCTCGCTATTCTTGTGTGAACAGTACTTGTCGTGTGTAGTATTAGCCTCATGTCAAAGCGTGTGTATTTGACACCTACTCCTGTTTGACAGCCCTCTTCAGCCCTAATCAAACCCATGCTGTGCCACCAACTTGCCCTACTGATCCAAAGATATCAATCACAACCCATTTTAATCACTTGAATGTGGCTACATTTTTGATTTGCATCGCCCTGGTGGCTGCTGGTCATTGATGGCTCGTGACAGGTGACTGTAAAATGTACTGCAATGTTTTTTGTGTGTGTGTGTGTGTGTGTGTGTGTGTGTGTGTGTGTGTGTGTGTGTGTGTGTGTGTGCGTGTGTGTGTGTGTGTGTGTGTGTGTGTGTGTGTGTGTGTGTGTGTGTGTGTGTGTGTGTGTGTGTGTGTGTGTGTGTGTGTGTGTCCAGCAGAAAGCAATTGTCAAGTCTCAGTGATGATTGAGAGTGAAGTCATCTTGCAGGACTCGAGATGACGTGTAAGACCTGATGTTTAATTTGATTTGTTGAATGAAAACAAAGAAAATCCGCTAATAAAGTTTATCAAACAACCTTTAGTGTCCTGAGTGGTCCGTTTTGATACGATTCATTTTGGTATGTATATGAGGAGAAAACTTTCACAAACATGGCCAGAATCATGTATAACAAAAAAAAGCCTGTTTGAGGACTATTTTCATGATGATTCAGTGCATTTTCCGTTCTCATTACTACACTGCAGAACTAACAATATATTTAAATTGTAGGTTTGAGTACAATATGCTACATTTGACTGGTGCTGGATAATTTCTTGGTGAGATTGCCATGAGAATCTGGAAAATGAATGGAAGAGAATGTACATGCCTGTAAGATTGAAATTTGAATATGATATTTGAAAATTAAGTGATTATTTTTTTAATCACTGGTTTCACTTCAGGACCTTCATTTTAGGCAATCCACAATTGTTTATATAAAACAAAACAAAAAAAATCCTTAAAATAAAACAAGAATAGATTACCATGTTCTTGTATTGTTTCATATTCTTGGCAGTCAATAATTTGTAGTACAAAACATATTTTAGTTTACACAAACTATGTTTATCCTTGGGTTTTAAGGATGAGGTCATGTCACGCAACCTAGCCATTTCTACATCCACCTGATTTGACTAACTTTTAACAAGTGACACATGAATTTGTGCCAAAACACCATAGATTACCATAAAAAACCTATTATTTGCATCAAGTTTTGTTTGTTTTTCCCTACTGTGCACATCCCTGTCAGAACACACCTGTGCCCTAATTTTCGGGTCACAAGCTAAGCGATCGCCCCCCGTCTTCAAACTCACGCCATTGTTAGAGCATCGTAGATGTTGCATCAAAGTCCTCCTGGAAATGTCCGTATTTGTGAGTTGGGAGGTAAGAATTAAGAAATCAAGTGCATTGAAATCGCTTTAAAAAAATCACAGAAAAATACAGCATGGTTTTTCTACAAAAGTATAAATTTAAAAAATGCACATCAAGTGTGTTTTCTCGCTTTTGTTGATGTTTGTATTCAATTTATGAAGGTGATGTAAACTGCGTTGTTGATTTAGTACATGTATCTTGGTTATTGCAAATTAAAAAAAAATGATACATTTTAACAAATAAAGCTATTACTTCTGCCATATGTTCTTAGAAACATGCCCCCAACTTGGAAACTCAAGGCTCAAAGAAAATCTGAGTTACTGAGTCAGACATACAATATATTGCCAAACGTTTTGGGATGTCCGCCTTTAAATGCACATGAAATTTAATGACATCCTATTCTTAATCTGTAGGGTTTAATATGGAGTTGGCCCACCCTTTGCAGGTATAACAGCTTCAACTCTTCTGGGAAGGCTTTCCACAAGGTTTAGGAGTGTTTATGGGAATTTTGGACCATTCTTCTAGAAGAGTATTTGTGAGGTCAGGCACGGATGTTGGACGAGAAGGCCTGGCTTGCAGTATCCGTTCTAATTCATCCCAAAGGTGTTCTATGGGGTTGAGGTCAGGACACTGTGAAGGCCAGTCAAGTTCCTCCACATCAAACTCGCTCATCCATGTCTTTATGGACATTGCTTTGTGCACTGGTGTGCAGTCATGTTGGAATGGGCCATCCCCAAACTGTTCCCACAAAGTTGGGAGCATTTTGAAATTGTCCAAAATGTATTTTAATGCTGAACCATTAAGAGTTCCTTTCACTGGAACTAAGGGGCCAAGCCAAACCCCTGAAAAACAACCCTTCACCATAATCCCCCCTCCACCAAACTTTACACATGGCACAATGCAGTCAGGCAAGTACTGTTCTCCTGGCAACCGCCAAACCCAGACTCGTTCATCGGATTGCCAGACAAAGAAGCGTGATTCGTCACGTCAGAGAACACATCTCCATTGCTCTAGAGTCCAGTGGCGGCTGCTTTACTCCACTGCATCCGACACTTTGCATTGGACTTGATGTAAGGCTTGGATGCAGCAGCTCAGCCATGGAAACCCATTCCATGAAGCTCTCTATGCACTGTTCTTGAGCTAATCTGAAGGCCACACGAAGTTTGGAGGTCTGTCTGTAGCTATTGACTGCAGAAAGTTGCCGACTTCTGTTGTTCCCAATTGCTTCCACTTTGTTATCACTAACAGTTGACCGTGGAATATTTAGTTTTCACGAATGGACTTATTGCACAGGTGGCAACCTATCACGGTACCACACTTGAATTCACTGAGCTCCTGAGAGTGACCCATTCTTTCACAAATGTTTGTATAAGCAGTCTGTGTGCCTACAGGCTTGATTTTATACAACTGTGGCCATGGAAGTGATTGGAACACCTGAATTCAATGATTTGGAGGGGTGTACCAATACTTTTGGCAATATAGTGTTTTTCTGTAGGCTATCCCAGAAGTTAGCATCACCCTGGTTCCCTTGACAAATTAGAATTTTTCCATTGGCTTTTGGATTATTCCAGTTCATCATGATAATTTTCAAAAATGAACAGAACTTTTACAAATTTTGAAGTCTAAATACAATCGGCAGAAATAATGAGACTGTAAAACTGGACAGTGAGTAGATGAGTATCTACATTTGGCTGATACCGTCTTGTAAACCGCATTTTTTGTCGGTTTTCAAAAACTTTTTTGCTTCAAATAAACTTTTGTAACGTTATGATTCACCTCGTAGCTGGTTGGCTTGGATCATGCCTTATACTAAGACTATACAAATCCCTATGGGTAAAATGAATGAAAAACATACTTAAGAAACCAACAACATTGTGGAGACGTGCATGTCCGACAAGACTTTAATGCACAATTATATGTTTTTTAAGCGCCACAGAGATAGTGTTTACATTATTTCTGGCGAATCAGCATTCAAAACGGCTACGAATATTTGCATTTTCAATTTGGATATGAGAAAGTAGTACACTTCACCTCTACACAACACCATCCTACATTTGTTAAAGTACAAAACACATCTGATCTCCCAGCTCTAGGGAAGGCAGTATCTGTCAAGAGCTGTTATTATGAATCCACTACATCTACTCATGTTTCAGTGCTATTCTTAAGAGGCTTTAATAATACAGAGCCTGTGCTCCTGACAAATGTCATTGGCTGGGGGGAAAAAGACGAATGGGGTTCCTCCACGTTTAACAGGCTTATTTCATAAAAATGACTGCGGGGGAGAAATAATTCGTTCCCTCCAGTGAGATGGAGGGATATTTAGTTCTTCGTTTTGCTCACAGTTTCGATATGGTCCATAGATTATGCTGCTATCTGGACCGGCATGGCAATGAAGCCGGGTAATTTTCTCATCTCTCGTCCACAAAGTAAATTCCATTTCCTTTTCCTCCTCTCTGTAGCTTCTCCGCGTCTTGATTGATTTATTCTGCGGGGTTGCACCCCGTCGAGACCGACCGTCTCATTCAGCGACTCTTCCCTGGAGACATTACAAAAGACAAACAAACAGCTGTCTTCAGGCTCTCGAACCACTGTTTGGCGACAGCTCGTCGTGAGAGTGATAACATCTGCGGCTTGACGCGCGTTTAAAACGCTCCGCCTTTAAATAACTCAGCTGAGATTGGATGGACTCTTTGTCTGCAGAAATCGCACCTGAGCCCCAGACACCAACTTGTCTGTTTTCAGTGTCGGGATTGAGTTTAAGGCTGCGTCCCCGAAGGCTGCGTACGCCTGCTATTCACTGAAAGAATTTACTTTACTGCCGATGGGAAAGTAGGCCTATCTGTTGTATGTTGTAAAACACTACACGAGTCCTGGGACATGTCATAATGTTGGGCCATGAAACATTCCAGATTATGTACATTTAAGCTCTATCTACAGCATTTGTGGCATAATGTTGATTAATGATTACCACAACTACAACAAAAATGCAGGTAGTTTACAATGGAAGTATGCCAATAGGCCTAAATTATGCCAATTTTCAGAGCATTTAAAATTTAGAAATATCACTATTTATTATATCATATTATACACTATTAATTGCTATATAAAATAACTTGCATTCATTGTTCTGTTAAAACTATTAGGGGTGTAACAACATAACATTTCACAATATATTGCTATACAAAAATCCAACAATGTGTATCGTGGACAGTGGCAATATGTATTGTGTATAGTTCACCCAAAATAAAAATAACTGGTGAGAAAAAATTCTAGTTTTCAGAGTTTTAGTGTCGGTACTACATTAAACTAGCCTACTATATATAATGTTGAATTTAATGTATAATAATGCAATGGGGGGATATGTCTGGGTCCTTATAATGCCAAATGTCTTCTGTTACCAGTAAAAAGTGGCTTACATTATTTATCTAGTCAGTGACAGAGTGCAAGCATATTCGTCTAAAATAATTCTTTATTTCCAGCTTCAGAATCATGAATATTTTTATTCTGGTGTCACTATTGTCTCGTGCATTGGGTTACCATCACCAGCCTATTCATTTACACACCCAATGTAATATCAAATCCAGCATTTGAATCAACAGAATATTTTTTGTATTTTTGTCATTTTTATATTTTCAAAATACATCACTTAGTATGATTTCTAAGCTGTTTTTCCTCATGGGGACCAAACATGTTTTTGTCCCCACAACTTAGCTGTTTCCGCCACAGAATAAAACAATTAAAAGGTAACTGCAACTTTTATCTCACAATTCTGACTTTTTTTCACAATTTACTGTTCAGAATTGCGTGATATAAAGTCTCAATTTTGAGTTATAAAGTCAGAATTCTGACTTTATCACTCGCAATTGTGAGTTTATATCACGCAATTCTGACTCGCAATTGTGAGTTTATATCTTGAATTCCGACTTTATGAGTTTATATCTCGCAATTCTGACTTTATCACTCGCAATTGTGAGTTTATATCACGCAATTCTGACTCACAATTGTGAGTTTATATCTTGCAATTCTGACTTTATAACATGCAATTGTGAGTTTATATCACGCAATTCTGAATTTCTAACACGCGATTGTGAGTTTATATCTCGCAATTCTGACTTTATCACTCGCAATTGTGAGTTTATATCACGCAATTCTGACTCGCAATTGTGAGTTTATATCTTGCAATT
Organism: Siphateles boraxobius; assembly: GCF_051911475.1. Taxonomy (NCBI): domain Eukaryota; kingdom Metazoa; phylum Chordata; class Actinopteri; order Cypriniformes; family Leuciscidae; genus Siphateles; species Siphateles boraxobius. The sequence continues at coordinate 15,331,200 of NW_027508799.1, forward strand.
CTTAGTTTATAACATGCAATTGTGAGTTTATATCACGCAATTCTGAATTTATTCGTTAGGTTCACATGACGTAGAGCTTAGATCGGGCCCAAAAAATCAAGCCCGACCCGAGCTGAGCCCGTGCACGTTATGTACGAGCGGGCCCGGCCCGACACATTAACTGTAATTATGAGCCCGAGCCCGATTTAAACCCGACCGTTTTTAATACGTGGGCCGTTATAACCAGGGGCGACGACAGATCATTTTTTAACGCATGCAGGTGCTGAATGGGTGCTAGACCATTGACTGGGGAGCTGCGCAATTTTATATATATATATATATATATATATATATATATATATATATATATACTATTAATAAATGTGCAAAAATTGGCCACTTAATATTTAATATTCAATTATTTTAATTATCACAATGATAGTTTTAATTCTATTAAATTGAACAAGCACAACATTCAGCATTCAATCAAATATTCTTAAAGATTCATTATTATTAATAATGTTATTTCGACATATGTGTGCGTGCAACAAGCAAGATGTGAATTTGTAAATTCGGTGACAAGCGTGCCGAGAATTGATTTAATTTTATGATGAGATGGCTCCAGTTCACGTGCTATGGTGACCGCGGCTCGCCGGCGCCTCCGTGTCATGATTATTGTCTGCTATATTTGCTTCTTATTTATTAAATCCAGCCAATTGGTTGATGAAAAATTTATTCAAATTAAGATACAATTTATACAAAACGAAATTCACTTTAAAGAAAGGCTTTCTACAAAACAAAACATAATGAAGTGGTCAAAATCATGCCTGAACCACTCCATGTCTCCTGATATTGCGCATCCTCCTATCTACTCTGTTCACTTTCATAATCAACATAGATGGAAAAAAATAACATAATAATATTTGAATAAATATGAAACTAAATGCGCTTATTTAATGGCTACAACACTTACAGACTCTTTAGCAGCACGCCGCACTTGCACTCAACAAAGCCAACACATATGTTGTCACTGCCCACGAGTTTAAAATATTTCCATACCTCCGACTTTCCTTCATACTTGCTCAAAGTTAATTCTCCTGTTTTAGTTTTTTTCTTTACTTCTTCAAGCTCCATGTTGCACTTAAAGTGTAACTAAACCCCTGGTCAAAGCCTGACTCCACCCACTGGCATTATTTGAAAAATGCTGGAAAAGTGAGAAGCACCTGGCTGCAGCCTGCAGATTTGGGCGGGGGTGCACCTGGGGCGGGGCTGCATGTGCAGCCCCTCCCACAATGCTTCTCATTGGTTAGTGGCAAAGTGATGACGTCGATCGAGGTGGGCCCGCACCTGGGGCGGGGCTGCACGTCTCTACCCACCAACATCTCTTCTTATTGGTTACTGACGTGAACTCATGACGTCGATTCTAGCATGTTTTTATTTCCGCTGTTCATCTCTGCATGGTGAGTACAGGCAAGCTACTCTTCTTTTCTCTAATTTTATTTACAATTTTTAATTCTGAAGTGACGTTTAGTGTGATGATAAAATGAAGTGATGTAAAAATAAGATTGTGTAACTTTACTCACCATATCGCACAAATAACTAGGGCAGCGTTTCCCAAAAGCATCGTAGGTGTGTGTGTGTTTAAATTAGGATATAGTGTTAAAACAAAGCCCTTAAAAAGAAATACAGTGGCAAAACTGAACCAGGAAAATAGGATTTAATAGTTAATACAACATCAAAAAAGTTATATTGTAGGCCTTTTTTTTTAATGAATAAATCTATTAAATGTAAACTATTTTGATATTATTGTTATTAATAAGTATACATTTATTTAATTGAACATGAAACTACATTCAATAGTAATACAAATTCAACAAAACTCATTGGAAAGTAGGGCTTGTTTTATACATTGCATACTGTTACTTATACTTATGTTGCTATACAGTATATGCACTGTCCAATCCTTCTGCTGGAGGGCCACTATCCTGTAGAGTTTAGCTCCAACCCCAGTTAAACACACTTGAACCAGCCAAGCAAGGTCTTACTAGACATACTAGAAGATTCCAGGCAGGTGTGTGGAGTCAAGCTGGAGCTAAACTCTGCAGGACAGTGGCCCTCCAGGAGTGACTTTGGACACCCCTGCACTAGAGTAATAAAATAATAAAACATTTTATGCTAATTCTGATGCTCTATACTTCCTTCTCTTTGCAGATCCTTGGCATTGTGATCCCCATTTATATTTCCTGGGTACCACTTTTGCTATTTTACTTTATATTATTTTTGTGGTAACACTTTACAATAAGGTTCATTAGTTAACATTATTGAATGCATTAACTAATATGAACTAACGATCAGAAATACATTTGTTACAGTATTAGTTAATCTTTGTTACTGTTAGTTAATAAAAATACAGCTGTTCATTGTTTGCTCATGTTAGTTCACAGTGCATTAACAAATGTTAACAAATACAACATTTGATTTTAATAATGTATTAATGTTGAAGTTAATATTAACTAAGATTAATAAATGCTGTAAAGGTATTGTTCATTCTTAGTTCATGTTAACTAAGGTAGTTAACTAATGAACCTTATTGTAAAGTGTTACCATTTTTGTTTTGCTGTGTTAATTATTCTCTAATTCTTACTCTAGTCCTCCATCTCTCTCACCTATTTTTGTTGTTGTTTACTTTATAACTCAAAGGCTCTTTTAAGAGCCACCCCCCCCCCCCCCCGCCCCCACCCCCCCGCAAAAATGCACACAACTGTGTTTAGCAAGGGGGAGTGTGAGCAGTATTAGGACTGCAGTAGTAAGTGCCCATTCTGACAGTACACCAGCATGCCACAGCTGATGTATTACCACATCAACAATCATTTTCCATCATATCCTAATCTATCTATCCTTCTATCTCTGTATGTCTATCTATCTATACCTATCTGTCATGTCTATCTGTCTGTCTGTGTCTGATAAACTGTATTGCCTTCAAAACATTCAGCTTCAAAACTACTTTGATATTCAAAATGAAAACCTTCAAACTTCAAGTTTTTAAAACTATTTCAAACTTTTAGGATAGGCTTTCTCAAGCCAAATGAAAGTTTGTCTTGACAAACTTTTTTTTTAACTAGTTTATGTTGTTCATAAACAAAATAAGTCTCTTAGGTACTTTACAGACAAAGCTAATAACACTCAAGTATATCTTGTTTAACATTTTCCTATAATATGTTTAAAATGTATAAAAAAGAAAGTCCTTGTATGACTCTGTACTATGTTAATGCCTTTATTCAAAATGATTCAATATTGTTTGTTCTGTATTTTATTTAAATTAGGTGTTGTGAACTGGAGTGCATTTTCCAGAGAATATAGGCAAGAGTTGCGGGTGCCGTACTCGATGACTCTGTGCTTGCACTGCACTGAAATACACAAGGACTGCCCACCTGGGTCTGTGGTGATGGCAGAAGGGAGTCCTGCGTGTGATGGCAGAAGACGAGTCCTGCGTGTGTGTGTGTGTGTGTGTGTGTGTGTGTGTGTGTGTGTGTGTGTGTGTGTGTGTGTGTGTGTGTGTGTGTGTGTGTGTGTGTGTGTGTGTGTGTGTGTGTGTGTGTGTGTGATGGCAGAAGACGAGTCCTGCGTGTGTGTGTGTGTGTGTGTGTGTGTGTGTGTGTGTGTGTGTGTGTGTGTGTGTGATGGCAGAAGACGAGTCCTGCGTGTGTGTGTGTGTGTGATGGCAGAAGACGAGTCCTGCGTGTGTGTGTGTGTGTGATGGCAGAAGAGGAGTCCTGTGTGGATTTTTTTTCCGAGAAGGAGGTTGAGGGCTATTGCTCTGTTGATAGTTTTTTCAATGATGGAGGGGAATTTCAGGCTGAGTAGATTGTGTGTACGTGTACGTGTGAGTGTACGTGTACGTGTGAGTGTACGTGTGAGTGTACGTACAGAGTGTACGTGTGAGTGTACGTGTGAGTGTACACGCGCGTGTGTGTGTGTGTACGTGATTATCTGTGTGTGTGCATATCTCTTTACACAATTATTCTTGTTTTGAAATAAAAGTTATCACTGGTATGAGTTTGGTTTTTTGGTATGAGTTGGCATGCATACTATGGGATAAAGAGATTGACAATGTACTTTATGTAGTTGGTTTAAATTCAAACTACTTTATTGGCATGAATGTTTTATAATAACCTATATAATGCACAAAAATAAACAAGAACTATTACAGAGGAATGATTAAAATAAGAAATATATAAGGTGCCATTTATGTTTAATTTACACAGTGAAGTGCAACAGAATGTGAAAAACTTTTAAAATACTACACAGATATTACACAATATATGCTCTGTAATTCCTTATAAGTGTACCTTAGATCAGACATAGTTAAAACTATGTATATGTGCTCTACTCCTGTTTGTTGCTTTCATTATTACTTTAGAGTTTTTTTAATACTTTATCATTTTATGAAAGTATTTCAAATTTGCGGCGACGTCATTACTGTACCACTTAACGCAAATACGATGCATGCGCTGTCAGCGCGATATAGCGCATGAGTTTTAAAGACTGCATTGTTTTCAAACACATATCCTGTTTACCGTGGCGTCGACGTCATTACTGTGCCACTAACCAGAGAAGCGTTGGTGCGGCCCCGCCTCGATCGACGTCATCGCTTTGCCACTAACCAATGAGACGCGTTGCCCCAGGTGCCGGCCCCGATCTGCAGGCTGCAGCCAGGTGTACTTTGGAAAAGTGGGCAGAGCCCAGCGGAGATAGAAGCGACGAACCGAGGGCGGGGCTGAGCGGGGGGGGGGCGTGCACCTGAGACCCGCAGTGACAGCTGCTGTCAAACTAGCTAAAATGGAGTGACGCAATAAGCTTTGCAACAGAGCGGTCATTTGAAGTCGAGAACTTTTCTCCCCCACCTTCACCTGAAGTGGAGGAGGGTGAATTGTCAGTGGACACCAGCTCAAACTGCGGTCTTGGCTCCCGCATCACGATCGGCATCCGATTATTCTTATATTCAGTCATTTTGAGGTATTTTTTCCAGGATTATTATTACTATTACGTTCAATATATTTTGCTGCTATGTGAAAAAAATAATCAGCAAATCGCGCCGGCGCGTTTGTCGACACCAGAGGATTAACTTTAGCCTAAGAAGGAACATAAATTGTGATTAAAAATATATGCTCACTCACATTATGACGCCGCTGCGGTGGTGGAGTTCATGCAAGAAGAGGTATGAAGAGCAGCGTTTGGCAGCGCGAGCTGTGTGGAGAAGCCCATTTCCACCTCCGCAATGGAGGTGGAAATGGGCTTCTCCACACAGCTGGCGCTGGAGAAGCAACCCCACGTAAAATGCAGGTTGCAAACTGGAGCGATAGGCGAGATTAACTCCTAGAGTTGACAAAATAATCTAAATAACTATATAAATGCTATGCTAACTAGATGCTAATATATACAGTATCTATCCTGATCGTTTTCAATACTTGTAATTCCAACCCCTGACTCACTACAGTAGTTTTGACGGAACCAGATCCTTTTATAGACCTTATGTAGCCCCGCCCCTTTCCAGCGCTGCGCTCGTTGTCTTTTGACTTCCGGTCTGTATTTTCACAGCGATCTAGCATAGGTATGAATGAACTGCTCGTAAAAAAATTCCCGGTCGACATTTGTTATGACATCTGCTTTACAATGCTTATGATAAACATTGCAATGCTCATGATAACTTTTGTTAACTCTACAATAAGTAAATCCACTTCACCAGCTAATTACTCCTGGACATGCCATAGAAATATACAGAGCTACCGCAAAAACGGAAGTTCAAAGACAATATTCTAAAGATGACAGTGCCCACGTTTCTCTGGTGCATAAGGTCTATACCAGGGGCTGCCAAGGGCGTGGTGAGCTCGCACCAAGGGCGTAACCGAGTGACGTCAGAGAGTATTCTACGTCAGAGAGTAGCCTACTGCAGGAGCTTTCGGTTTAACCTGAAGAGGGCAGCACTCAGACGTTTTTACACCATATATTTGAAAATTAAAACACTTTATACCCAAATGTCAAAAAATGTACTCGAATCAATGAGCAGCATTTATGAAGCTCCATTCTTACAGATAATTAACTAAAAAAAGTTGTTTTAGTGTTTAGTTACCCTTTAAGCTACACAATACAGCACAGCGTGCGAGTGGAGGAGACGCTGCGCGTGACACGTGACGTGCTTGATCAAGGGCCCGACCCGACCCGAGCATAGTGGCGGGAAATATCGCCCCGGCCCGCGGGTTGGGTCGGGCTCGGGCAGAGAATCTAAGCTCTAACATGACGTCACTGTTTTTCGCCGCCATCTTGACGACCGACGGTCTCAGTTATGCCTGCAATATGTTGTGCATTTGGCTGCAACAACAGCCGAAAGAGGAACCCCGAACTGGTATTTTATTGTATACATAAAGAAAAGGATAGAAGAAATGTCTCATATTGTATGAATGTCTCATATTGTATCATGTCTCATCTTTCTGTGTGCACACACCCGACCCGAAGTGTGCAGCCATAGAGCCCTATACAGCGCGCGAGTAATGAATTGAGCTGTTTGGAGAGTATTCATGTAAAATATGTTGGTTATTTATTAAACAGAGTTGTCATTCAGTCTCTTTGGTAGAGAGAGAGAGAGAGAGAGAGAGAGAGACGAGGAAAACAAAGCATGCAAATGAAAATTACCGTGGCCGGAAAAACTATCGAGCTCATTTTTTTTATTGTGCGATTAATTGATTTATTGACTATCATGACAGGCCGAATCCAGATTAATGACAGCTAGCCGTGAGCCGTGGCTCACAGCTGGCAATCTACCAGCTGAGCCACTTAGCTAGCTAACAACTCGCTACCTAGTCAGAGCAAACTACCACCAAAATCATACATTTGAATTTCTTTTATAATACCAACATTTCCCATGATTAAATATAAATCCTTGGTGGCCAGGTGCCGCTCTTTTACGTCTTTTACCCATCCAGCAACAGCATATTGATACGCGTCTGTACTCTTGAAAGCCTTCAAGCGATCCCCACTGTATGGGAGAGGGTTTATGCACAAGATATATATATATATATATATATATATATATATATATATATATATATATATATATATATATATATATATATATATACCATGGAAGGCAAATTGGGGCAAGTCTGGGGCAGATAATAAAGGACAAAAGAAAACTGGGGGTAACAAATAAGGATCGGAGCCTAAAATTAAAATTTTATCATGTATCTCTGTCTTTCTCTCTCATTCAAATGGACAGATTGGGCGGCCATACCGGGCGAGATCGTTCGTCAATATGGCGGCATTCTATTTCTAGTGACGTAGGTGGCATCTATGAATAACACACAATTTGTGAGTTTATATCACTCAATTCTGACTATATAACATGCAATTGATAGTTTATATCACGCAATTCTGACTTTATCACTCGCAATTGCATCTTTATATCTTGCAATTCTGAGAAATAAATTGCGAATTGCGAGATGTAAACATGCAATTGTGAGATTAAAAGTCGCAATCATATTTTAAAATGTTTTATTTTCTGGCGGAAACAAGCTTCCATAAATACCTGAACCCCACCAAAAAAAAAAAATTTAATTAAAAAAAATATCAGTCAGTCACAATGCACACAGATATGAAGTTGTTAAGATTTGAACACATTTACATTTATTCATTTTAGCTGACGCTTTTATCCAAAGCGACTTACAATTGCTATATATGTCAGAGGTCGCACGCCTCTGGAGTAACTAGGGGTTAAGTGTCTTGCTCAGGGACACATTGGTGTCTCACAGTGGATTCGAACCCGGGTCTCTCACACCAAAGGCGTGTGTCTAATCCACTGCGCCATCACCACCCGATCTTTTTTTTTCTTTTTTCTTTTTTCTTTTTTTTCTGCATTAACAATGCAGAACAACCCCCACACCCCCCCCCCCCCCAACCCCCCAAACAACACACACGCACATTCAACATATAAGAAACTTTTTTTAACCATTAACCTTACCGTCTGAACCAAACAATTTTGAAATAAAGGGAGTGTATTTATGACACAATGGGATGAAAGGAAACATCCACAATGAGCTGAAAACAGAGTAATTTTCAATAAAAGGATAAAGATTATGTGTTAAAATGCATAAATGCAGCCTTTATAGTCTTGAAAGAGCAATTGAGCACAAACAAACTCAAAGTCAATGGAGACAAAGCACTAAAGGAATGCCATATGGAATACAGAGAGACTCACAATAAAGACTTTGAATATTATTCAGTGGCCACATAAATGTCTCCAAGGGCCTAACTTTTAAAAGATCTTATTTAGGATTATTAGAGCTGAAAGCAATAAATATGCAAATTGTTGTTTCCAGGTGTTATTGATCACCGGTCCTTTGTGTGTTAAGAGAGGTCATGAAGTAGGGGAGAGAAAGAGAAGGACTGGAGGATGTAATGTACACCTACTTATCATACCATACATCATTAAACCCCTTCACACTTTCTGTCATCATGACCGATTCATTGAGACAACACTGCAAACGGCCTCAAATTCACAGTTTAATTGAGCACACAGTAATAACAGTAAAACTATCTTCAGTTGCCACATGAAAAGCAATGGAGACCATACAGAGCTAATGATCTAAAACCAGGACAATATCATAAGGGACATTTAGAGAGCACTGCTTAATGTCCCATGAGCCTTCATTGTTTTTTATTATTTCAACAAAATCACAAGTTTTCTAGACCACTACTTCATGGTGTAACAAATCAAACATCGCTTTTGGTTGCTGCAGAACGTTTTCTATTAGATGTCTGCTCATATGCCTGAATGTCAAACATCATATGTAGTGAAAAATTGCTGTGTGGTTATGATATGCTTTTTGCACATAATTATGCAGTTGCTAGAGTCTCCTGGGTGGCTGTCAGGGTGTTCTGGGTCGTCTGGCTGTTGCTAAGGCATTTCAAGTGGTGTATGCAGTTGCCAGGGTGTACTGTTGGTTGCCATGGTGTTGCTAAGTTGTTTTGACTGGTTTTAGCACATTGCTAATGTATGCTGTTGCTAGGGTGTTCTGTTGGTATTCAGGGTGTTGCTAAGGTGTTTTGAGTGCTTCTTAGCACATTGTGGTTACACTTTATTTCAAGGTGTCAATGTTAAAGTGTAGTTAAATGTTTTAGTACTGAGTAATAATAATTAACTACATATAGGGTTAGGGTTTGGTTGAGTGTTAGATGCATGCAATTTACTGTTATTACTACGGTAAGTGCATGTAACATATGTAACAAGGACACTGTAAAATAAAGTCTTACCCACATTGCTAATGTACACAGTTTATAGGGTGTTCTGTTGGTTGCCATGGTGTTGCTACAGTGTTTTGAGGGGTTCTTAGCATATTTTTATGCAGTTGCTATGTGCTGCTGGTAGCCAGGGTGTTGAAACCTAATGTGGTTTTAATGGTTTTTATCACATAGTTAAGGTATAGAGTTGCTAGGAAGTTCTGCTGGTTGCCAGGATGTTGCTACAGAGTTTTGAGTGGTTCTTAGCACATTGTTATGCAGTTGCTATGTTCTCCTGGTTGCCAGGGTGTTGTAACCTAATGTGTTTTAATGTTTTTTTTTTATCACATTGCTGTGTGACAGAATTAAAATAACCCTATGAGCATTGTGCAATAGTTATAGCTTGCTTTGGTGATTGCTTTAGCAAACACCACTAATTAGCCACACTATTAGTGCATAAACAGCAAATATACATAATTATTTTAAAAACAAACAGCCTTTTAAAGCAGAAAAGGTGAATGAAAATCAAACAGCTGTCTTTTTGAGCGTGAAATGTAATCTCTGTTCAATTCAAGTGGAGAGCGAAAACTGGACTTTGTTTTTCCTGAAAGCTATTGCATCCCTATTGGTTCTTGCAGGCTGTTTCTGAGACATTTTGATTGCTTTTCGAAGCGTGTCTCTATGCAGTTGCTCAAGTGTTCTGGTGGTTGCCAGGTGTTGCTAAGGTGTTTTGAGGTTTTTTTTAGCACACTGCTATGCAGCTGCTAAGATGTTCTGCTTGTTGTCAGTGTGTTGCTATGGTGTTCTGTGTGGCTTTTAGCACATTCTTATGCAGTTGCTAGGATGTTCTGCTGATTATGTGCAGTTGCTAAGGTATTTTAACTTTTCTTTTAGCACATTTATATGCAGTTGCTAGGGTGTTCTGGCGATTGCCAAGGAGGTGCTGTGTGGTTGCTAAGGTGTCCAGAGTCGTTTTTAAAAAATGCTAGGGGGTTCTGAGTAGTTTTTGGGGGGTTCTGTTGGTTGCCATGTTGTTGCTAAAGTGTTTTGAGTGTTTTTTAACACATTGATGTGCAGTTGCTACCCAGACAGAAACATAGGATACTTTCACACTGTCAGTCCAAATCCAATTATTTGGGTTTCCGATTGGAATCTGATCTATATTTATTGACGTCCACACTGTGTTTCGCAACTGTTCAGATTCGATTTGTGTGTCCATGCAGCTCTTTCGTTTTCTGGAATATCTGCATTGGTTTCTATGGCAATGACGTTGCATTGGTAGGAATACGCTAAATGCAACATCAACCGGAACTTTTACATTTTACATCATGAGTTGCCTCACTGGACTATGTTTCTTCTCAGGCAGTAGCAAAACCGTAGGAGGCTTGTACGCATGGCTTTATTCCGTCCTGTCGCCTCCTTCAGTTTACAAACATGTCAATGTTATATTGTCTTTTTCTGCTCGTCCGGCACTTTGGAACAACACAGCCTTGTTTCTGCAGTGACTTTCAGCATGTTTCCTATAACAAAGTCTGACGTTTACAATTTACGTGGCGTGAGAAAGTCAAATAAACCACACAAAATCTGATCAGAGCCGTCAGACTGAAACGGATTTCCAGAAATACGATTTGAATTGGATTTCAAACCACATATAGTCCAGTCATTTTAAGCCAAAATGGGGGTCAACCTACAAATTGAAACAGAAGCAAACTCAACTGATTTTGTATCCTCAATATGTCCTGAGTAAGGAAAAAAAGCCCAGAAGAATCCCATTAGGGGAAAGTTTTGAAAAAGACCCAAATATAGCCTATTCATACTAGTTTAGGGCCTTAAGCACATTTTCGCGTAAATTCATCTAAAAGTGCCAAATTTGGCACAGATGTAGCTCAGGTCATACTGAAATTATTTAGCTAGGGCGCCGGAGCCAGCGACCCTCGGGGCGAAGATGGCGGCCAAATCCAATATGGCCACTGCCCGAAAAAGGGTTCCGGTTATAACTTTTGAACCACATGAGTTGCAAATACAAACTTGATATGTTTTTCAGCTTAATTGATCATGGGAATAGGAATGTTTATATTCATATAGTATATCTTGACCCCTTGATCCTCCAATTCCAATATGGCCGTTGTCCAAAAAAGCAGTTTGTGCTGTAGTATGGGGCCTTACACCCCCTTGTTCACACAAATTCATCTACAAGCACCAAATTTGGCACAGATGTAGCTGAGGGCATACTGAAATGATTTAGCCAGGGCGCCCGAGCCAATGGTCCCTGAGACCAAGATGGTGGCCAAATCCAATATGGCCGCCGCCTGATAGGGATTCGGCTATAGCTTTTTAGCAAGATGAGATACAAATACAAACTTGATGTCTATTTTACCTTTTTTGACCATGCGAAACCCATAGGAATACTTACATTTATGATTGGGTATATCAGGACCCCCCGAATTCCCTAAATTTAATATATCCGCTGTCCAAGATTGCGCGACAATGAGGATGTTGTGTCTATTTTATGTTTATTGACCACAGGAACTCCATTGGCATATTTATATTTATGCTTGTGTAAGTCTGGAACCTGTATTCTTTTCAAGACTGTGGTTGAAAATCCTCTTTGTTACCACAACTTTGAAGGTTATTCTCAATGTTGATTCATTTCCTTATAAAAGTGAAATGCTTGTCAGTGTACCACAAGTGAATACATTTCAAAGTGTAATCATATAAGAAAGAATAAGACACAATTATTATTGCAAGACAATATTTATAATATCTCAAATTGTTAAAAGAATAATATAGTCAATTTGTCCAAAACTCTTAAAGGTTTGCTTAGCATAACAAAAAAAAAAACAGCAATAACATAAAAAACAACATTGAATTCTCAAGGTCTCTCACATGAATTATCATTATCACTCACAATCACCGGATCTCTCATCGTCTCCACTATCATTGTTTCTACACGACCCTCACATGGACATATAGAAGTGCAACGAACTCTGGCTTTAGAGCACTTACAGTGCTCTCTACATGCTGTCTTGCAGCCACCGTGGAGGAGAATGGTGCAGGCTTTACTGGCGTCTCCGAGATTAGTCCAGTAAGGTTCCCAGCTCTTGCTCGTAGAGTCCCAATACCATCCCCATGCATTGAACTCTGGGATATCTTGCTGGACAGCGGTTGCCTGATTCCAGTAGAAGCTGGCCTGCAGCAGTGCTCTTTTGATGTGCTGAATCAGTGCAGCTTGGGTGGGAGGCAGGTTCTCGAGAGACTTGGTACCATTTGAGAAAAGGTGATGTCTAGCTTCATCTACATGGCTGGAACCACAGCTCTTGCTGTACATGATGACGAACATACGCTCCAGTCTTTGGACATGGACGTCATTGTTGATTTGTTCAGGCTCCAAGGTGAGGGTAACCAGGGATTCTGTGAGATCTGGTGTTGCCTCCCAAGCTGCCCATGCACTCTTTTTCCCATGGAAGGCTGAGGTTGTGTCACAGTTAAAGCGTGGAAGAGTGGTAAGGCAAGTGACTTCTGGGGACCAAGATCCTTGCTAATTTCATGAGCAGGAATGTCCCTATAGTTTTTTTTTCCACCTGCAAAGCCGATCCAGAGCTCTGTGAGGCAGAGTGTGTTGAAGAAGCAGATGGAAATGATGACAACATCGCTGTCGACAGTCCGGACAAATGCCTTTTTTTGGCCATTGGGTCCAGCATGTGCAAGACACAGTATTATTCTTGTTTCTGCTTCTGGATGATTACAAGGCTGAAGGGCAGACATGGTTGAGAGTAAAGCATCTTTCTTGGTGGAAAGGAGTTTACCTGACATGCCTTGCTTGGTTATCTCTTCACTGATATATCCAAATAGTTCATCCTGTTGTCCTCATTTTTCAGGAAGTCACTGTTCCAGTTACGTTTTGGAATTGGAGTTCTCCCATCTACTCTAGTTCTTGATCCGGTTCCTCTGCATTGGTGAGTTTGTGTTTTGAGGTTCTCCTCTGGATATGTATCAAATACATTATCCAGCCGCATGACAGATTCATAGCTCATGTGTGACCTCACAAACCCAGCAATATTGGAGTTAACGTAGTCATGGAATGTTTTTCAGTAGATGGCCGGACCATTTGGACCATTACAGCACCATCAAGCACAACTACAGTTGCGTCTCTAGCTGCAGCTACGTGTTTCTTTTTTTCACCTTCATGCAGTCATGTTTTGCTTGTGAATCCCATTTTTTGTTTTGTGCTTGGCTTTTGTGTCAGGTCGATTGGCAAATGTCAGTATATTTGCCTGAGGGATTATATCTGATACAGGCTTGGTGACCTTGTCAAGTCGCTGCTCTACATAGGCTATACCAACTTCGTGAGCAGTAGTGAGCGAATCAGCCACTTCTCTTTCCATAATATCTTGGGTGTCGATTGTTATGAGTTCATGATTCGCTGATAAGAAGGGATTTCCAGGGGTTTCCATAACCTCTGTAAAGGATTTGACATCCTTCCTGAACATGACTTGTAAGCTGTGTGCCTTGTGTGAGATGTTTATGATGATGATGAGCTGCTATCATGCACAGCTTGAAACTCTTGTACTAATCTGGCACAGTCAGGCCCTGCCAGCATGAAGAGTGTGAGGGCTTCAGGGTTTTCATAGAGTCCAGCTGCACCACCACAGAATTGCAGGATTTTGTTTTACTGCTCATGGGACTGATCTTTTGCAATCAAGCTGAACTTGATTGCTCTGACCGCTGCAAAGTTCTACTAAGTTCCCCTTCATGAACTCTTCATAAACGACAGGATGTTTTTCAGGCAGCTCAACAATGTCTCGCACATGGATGGGTAACCAACGGGCACAGTTCACAGTTCATCACAAACTTGAACAAAAAGCTGAGTTTCCTTCCCGAAGTGATCGAATGAATCAACAGAGTAGGAACTCCACCTCCATGATGGTAGACCAGTAATTGAACTGTGGGAACTCGGCTTGAGATGGTTGGTCCCACATTTCAAATGTTTCCGGTGGGTCTAGAAGATCTGCACAGTAGGTTGTGTATGCTTTCTGCATGAGAATATAAAGAGACATGAGAGTGAGCTGGTGGGAGTACCGTGTTCGTTTGATATGGTGCTCATTGAGGACAGACTGAGCACGTCCTGTAGTCAGGACCTGTGCCTTGGAAAGGATTGGTGGTCCAACCTGAATCATAGAGCAGCTTCCCCATCATAAGATGAGCTTTGTCTTCGATATGTAATGCTCCCATTATCAAGATGAGCTTATGTTCACCAAGTGTCTCAGGATATTGCCATTGGAGCTGCTTTGTTATGGCATACAATGGTTGATCAGCACCAATGACAGCAATCTGGCCGGGATTCAGGAATAATGTGCCTTCCTGTGCTTGGTCCATTTCATGTTTCATCATGGATGCAGAGGCTGCTTTGTCTGGGAATAGGGGATACACTCCTATCTCAGCACAGGGTTTCACTGTGTCATCATTCAAAGGGAGTGAGTTCAATTTTGACCATGTAATAACATCCTTTTCACCTAATGTATCCTGATCTAGTATGCCTTTGCCATGCAACAACCAACTCTAATCTTTCACTTTGGATCATGCGATGGACGGATAGGACCAGTGCCACTTCTAGGTGCCATTATATCTCCTTTATTGAGTTCTGCGGGCTTCACAAGTGTATATGAGTCTGGAAGTTTGGGTGTGGATGAATCTTCAGAGTCTACCTTTATTTGAGGACGCTTAACTCCCAGATTGTCACGAGAGAGGTGATTTGTAGTACTCATGGAACTCGTGCAGTTCCATGGAACTCATCCTGTGAGAAGTTTCCTTTGCTCTGGCCATCAAGCTTGTAAACATCATAAGTGGTAAAGACATGCTGACAAAGATTAGTAGGAAGAACAATGCCATCTACATTTTGTCGTTTACATACTGCGCTTGCCAGTGACTTCTTCACTTCCATGATTCGTTTCTACGACACCGAAAGCTCTTGTGCATGTGCTTCATCGATGTCCCCTTTCTGGCGTCCACTTCCATGCAATTTGAGGCCACAATAAAGTGTAAATGGCATCTCTCAGTCCTTGCTATGGCGTATTGCATCAGTCTTGGAGAGGTGTCTGTTGCCGATATATGCGTTGTACTTCTGACATTGGGTGATGAGGCATGCTGTTTCCGTTCTCTGTTTCAGCTTGGCATCCTCTATATTTGCTGCACTGGGTTTGGGGAGTGCTGGTCCCTGAAGTATGATGTCATTGAACACTCGTAAGGGTTCAGCAACAGATGTTGTTAGTCAGTTGGATGGGAAAGAGCCATCAAATATGTAGCCTGGCTGTAAGCAATACTTGTGTAAGATCAAGGCAGCCCTCATTAACAGCAATGCTTCATCCTGGTTTATCTGGTAGGAATTGTGAGTTGTAACTGCTCTCTCGGACACCTGTTCCTTGCTTGCGATATATGTGTCTTTGCCTTTCCGGTACTCTGTCCAGTCAGGGAGATGGCTGAGGTGGTTTTCCTTGAACCGTGTTGTGTGGGGCTAATAATAAAGATAGGAATGCCCGTGGTCTTCCATAAGGTCCCTGTTGAGTTGTCGTAAATAGGAAATTGTAAAAGGACTTTTTGAATGCTCAACTAGAGCAACTATTTGTGCAATGGTTAGATGGTCAAACGTCTCCCACTCATTGGAAGATGCTTCCCCCTCTAACACCCTGGAAGTGTCCTGAGATTGCCGCCTTGCTGTATCACGCAATCTAACATAGCATTTAGTGTGATAGTAAACGTCTGCTGCGTGCACATCGGATGCTTCGGTTTGGAGTCTTCCAAGAAGCTTAAAGTTTTTACTGGTTTCTGCCCAGGACTTCAGATTATAATCAACATTATCTTGTGAATGTAATCTGTATCCTCCCCCTCACATATCACACAATGAATTGGCCTACCATCTGCTTTAGGCTGGCATGATCTACATTTTTTTGGACTCACTAAAGGCGGGGCATAGTCATTATTTCGCACTCTTTTAACACAAGAACTACTGCATTAGCTTCTACAGCATTTATGATACTTAGCATTGTGGATTTTTAGTGTTTCTGCGATACCTGATCCATTATTCAGCTGATTAATTGTTACATTCACAGAAGAAGGGAGAACATTAGCAACATCGAGGAAACCTTTTAGATCCCCTTCTGGTGATAAACGTCCTTCCTCTTTGGGTGTTTGCAGTGGTTCATTAGCTTCTTGTTGGCATAGGCAGCATAAGTCCCAGTTGATGTTGCTGCTGGTAACATTACTACCAGAGGTAGAGGCCATATTGGTGACAACTTCTAGCAGTGGTCAATCCCCTCCATTCCATCTTCAAGTAATAAATGAGAGTGAGAGAGACAAAACTGTGTGTTATTCCAGTGGTCCTCTCTGTGTTCTTTGAGGATGCACCACAGTCGTCATGGCAACTCTCAACTCCTAACTGCCACTCAGAATTCAGAAAATGCAACTGAACTGTTCAATGCAAACTCATTATAATTAAAGTTTTTATAAAATTTTATAAATTTAAATAAAACTAATATATATATATATATATATATATATATATATATATATATATATATATATATATATATATATATATATATATATACTGTATATAAATTGAAATAGACATATACAAATACAAAACAATATACATACAAATAACCAAACACGTTCGTGACCCAAACATGCAGGGTGGTCACATTTGTCATCTTCATCTTTCACCATTGTTTTCCATCTTGCTCACAAGCATGGAGTAGCACTAAACAGCTGCTCCACCACAGTCCATACAACCATACAATAAACTAGTATTCTCAATATTTGCTCAGTATTGCCCAAATCTATGCTGGAATTCTGACTCTCCCTCATATATGCCTTCCCTACATTATCAATTAGAAAATTGGTGGGAATATTTGGAAAGTATGAATGATCAGGTAGTTGCTTTCTTGTAAATGCAAATGTGGGGTATAAACATAGGCAATCACAAATGTAAGCTTTCCCATGTGTTTGTCATGGTAAAGAAAAAAATTAAATGGACATTAAGTTTTCATTTGGGTCAAAAGTTGTCAAAACCCTTTTTTGGACAGTAGCCAGATTGGATTTGGGGACTTTGAGGGTCCACATATACCCAATCATAAATATATATATATTTTTTTGTGTTTCCCATAGCCAGAAAAGGTGAACTAGACATCAAGTTTGTATGTGTATCTCATCTGGTTCAAAATATGCAGCCGAATCCCCTTTCAGGTTGCGGCCATCTTGGATTCGGCAGCCATTTTGGTCTCAGGGACCATTGGCTCAGGCGCCCTGGCTAAATCATTTCAGTATGCCCTCAGCTACATATGTGCCAAATTTGGTGCTTATAGATGAATTTGTGCAAACAATGGGGTGTACGGCCCCATACTACAGCCCAAACTGCTTTTTTGGACAGCAGACATATTGGAATTGGAGGATCCATATATACTGGCTCTTAAATTTAAACATTCCTATGTGTTTCCCATGATCAATTAAGCTGAAAAACATATGAAGTTTGTATTTGTAATTCATGTGGTTAAAAAGTTATAGCCGGAACTCTTTTCGGGCAGTGGCCATATTGGATTTGGCCGTCATCTTGGCCCCGAGGGTCGCTGGCTCCGGCGCCCTAGCTAAGTCATTTCGGTATGACTTGAGCTACATCTGTGTCAAATTTTGCATTTTTGGATGAATTTGTGCGAAATTACCTATTTATGTGCTTATGATACTTCAGCTCTTGGAAGATGAATGTGTATTTAATAGTGGTCATTTATATAGTAGAAATGTGAAATTATTTTTGAAATTGAAGCATTCTAGACTGAGAAAAGGCAGAAAATATATTTTTTACTCATGTGGCTGAAAGACAACAACTCCCAGAATGCACTTGCTTTGCTGCCCTTACGAGGCCAAGCCACTCCCTAAACACGCCTACCGGTTACAGGCGGCAGTATCCGAAAAAATTTTCTCTACACACATTCTCTAGGCTGATACATACACTAGTAACAGTAAAGGTTTATAAAAAGAACCACAACCAATGTGAGTTATAACTTTTAATTAAAAAAATTATTAATATTAACACTTTTACACTCAAAGCTCTTCCAGAGCTTCAGCTGTTTCCTTATTCACAGTATTGCCCGTCAGAAGCTGGATATCTCCGCTGATATCCTGGACAACACAGGTGGGCAAAATGAGACGATAGTCTTTACTATCTCTTGCCTTGCAGGACCCATTCCATAAAGTGACGGTAGGCTGTTAGGTGTCGGCGATATTGTCTACAAAACAGTAACGTTAAACATCAACGTTAGCAATGCGAACTATTTGCACATACAGTATGCTAGCATAGATGTAAATATAACAACAATTGCTCAGCTGACTACGCGTGAAGAACATTGTGATAATGCCGAGTGTCCAAACTCTGTACATTACGTCTTAGTAAAAAAAAAGAAAAACAAACCAAATACTCACTTTACACTAAGCCGTCCGTTTGTCCCGGCAGGCTTTGGCTGGCGTTTCCAATTTATCTCGTCCAGAAGAAAATTAGATCGCTGAAATTCGCGACAGCAATAGGACTCTCTATGTGTTTCCATAGGCGCACAGCGAGAGCACTGACACCACCAGTCCGCCCAAGCTCGAGTCTGGCCGGGCTCAAGTCAGGTCTAGCTCCCCTGCTGCAGCAGCTGTTCCGGCCTCCTCTTGTTCCTCCATCTCGCGCAACTGTTCGTCGCTGTATTGCGGCTCGTACAGGTAGCCGCGAGCATCATATTCGCAACAGATATTTGAAATCCCCTTCTGCCATTTCAACTTCTAAACTTGTAAATCGTGATTAGACTACTATACAAACCTTCTACACAGAGCAAAAGCCTGTTAGCTTAGCTTCTACATAAAGATGGCTGACACTATCTTTACCTTCTGTGAGTGAGATCCCGCCCCATATGGGCTTGGTGAAAACATGCGGAACTAGCTACTAGTACTGGCTGTAGTTTTAAGCCTCTGTCCCAAAAATCCTTCGATGTGACAATTTTTGCGTCATCGGAGGATTTTTCCCAGACTAAAAATACATAAATCTCTCATATCAGGGGGATATGAGGGGGGGAAGCACGGTAATTTGAAAATACTACTGGTTTTCTACTGATACAAAGCTTAATGCTAAACCCTGAAGTATCCCTTTAAGGGCTATTATAGCCCCCGGCTATTCATTCTTTTTCTCACGTGAATTGGGTAAAAATTTGAACCTTTAGATATCACCATGAAAATTACTGAATTCATTACTTACATCTAGACAAACAAAAAATGTATTACAAGTTTTTTTTTTTATTGTTTGTTAACATGGACAAACGGTGCATAATCTAATTACAAATGTGCTAATTTGCATAAATACACAAACAGATCTAAACATTGGGTATAGCCAGGTGAAAATATCTTGTTGAATCTTGTTGACATATAACAGTAAAAGACTTAATATTAAGGTCTGAATGGAACCTATTTAGGCTATACCCACGAACATTAATACACAGAGGCAGGAAGAAGTACTTTATAAAACAGCCTTTATTAATTATTATTGCAGAGTTGGGGTTTGGGTATTGAGTGCATTGTGTATGTAATTTGATCCAGTTTTTTTTACCTACCTTTTGTCTTCTGCATTCTCCTTACCCTTGTCTCCTGTTCTTCCCTCAGAAACAGTCCCACGGACCCAGCCCCAAACCCTGTCATAAAATGATTGGACTAATATGGATGTAGCTTGAAATGAATTTTTAAAAATGCGATTTTTTTGCCGTTCACACTTGTTAAATCTGATTTAACAAGGATTTCAATCGGAAATTAGACTGACAGTCTGAACGTAGCCATAGTGTCGGCCCAGATCCGGGGTGCGACACATCTGGTACATCCGACACTATGTTGCTGTTGGGGTAGTATGTTCTGCTGGTTGCTAGGATGTTGCTAAGGTATTTAAATGTTTTTTTTTTTAACAAATTGCTTTACAGTTACTACAGGGTTCTTATTGGTTGCCAGAACATTGCTAAGTTGTTTGAGTGTTGAGTGTTTTTTTTTTTTTTACAGACCACCAGTTGCCAGGATGTTCTACTGGTTGTCAAGGTGTAAAGTGTTTTGTGTGTTTTTATCACATTGGTGTGCAATTCTTAGTATGTTCTATTGGTTGCCAGGGTGTTGCTAAGGTATTTTGACGGTTCGTAACACATTACTATGCAGTTGCTAGAATATTATGCTGGTTGCCAAGGTGTTGTAACCATAAGTGTTTTGAATGCTTTTTATCACATTGCTGTGTGTTTTAACACATTGCTATAGTATTGTGTATGTTTGCTAGAACTTTCTGAATGCAGGTTAGTGTGTTATGTGGTTGATAGTGCTATGCTGTTTAGTTGCTAAGGTGTTCTGAATAGCTTGTTGCTTTGTAGTTGGTTTGAGATTCTGGGCATTGCAGGTGGTTGCTTACTGGCCCAGGTCACAACCTTAGGTGAAAAAATAAAATTGAAATAACCCTAGGAATGAGCATTAGGCAAAAGCTATGGCTTGACTTGATGATTGCTTTAGCGAACACCACTAATTAACCGCATTATGGGTGCATAAACAGCAAATATAAATAGTTAGTTTAAAAATAAACAGACTTTTAAATCAGAAAATGTGAAGGAAAGTCTTTCTGAGCGTGAAATACCAGCGACAATAGCCCTTTCCCATTCTTGCTTTTTAATTTGAAAAAGACAAAGTTTGAAAGCTTTGTACTTTTTCTCTGTCCAATTCAAGCAGAGCGAAAGCTGGACTTTGTTTTCCCTGAAAGTTATTGCATCCCTAATGGTGCTTAAAGTAATTACACTTTGTAATGTTTCTCTTTTCTTTCCTTCAGCGGGCCCTATCTGCGTGTGCCGCAGCTCTTTGCTAAATGATGCCATTAACCATATTGCATTTGTTGCCTCTCTGGCTACCCAAATGAGTTTCAGTTCACTGAGAGTTTAATTGACTGAAAACAAGGTTTACTTAAAATTACAGTGGTTAGACCAACTTCCTCGACAATGTAAAGAATGTGTTTTGAGTCACACACTTAGTTTCGTAATAAACGGCATCTGTAAGTGTCTGTTTTGTTAGTCAGCACATTTCAGCTATAACATATTTCATACTCCTTTATTTATCTGCCATAAGATTTTACAAGACTAAGCTAATGCTAATCTAACATATATATCAAATGCCTGATTATTTTTTTCGAGGATGCTTATAAGCATGAAAAGCATTTTTTGCACAAATCTAATAGCTAGTTCATGTTTTCGTACAATCTGCTTACACTCCAGTGACCTTAATGCTTTTTTTTTCTCAAAAAATCCAACATTTTCATACAGTCCTCCACATTGTACTAGTTCATGCGAAATCACAAACTTGTAAAATAGTTCACGTGAGACTGGATTTTTCAATATCTGCTTTTGACATCATAGCTAAAGTTATTAGTGAAGTGTCTGGTGACACTGTTGTTGACACCAGGCAATCAGGTTTGCATTTATTTTTGTAGTTATTAGCATATTGGTCCGCATTAAAACAGGATTACTAAGGTGAATGGGAAAGCTAATGGATAACTTTCTACAGATATTTTAGTCCTACTTCAATGTTTTCCATTGTCTGACAGTTGAGAGATGTTGTTTTGTTGGTGTATTATTACTTACAGACAAAAAAAATAGTCTCACAATGTTTGGGGAACAGGTTCAGGTGCTTTTCTAGAGCACTTTGCGTTACTTTGAATAAGTTCTTAGCTACCGTTAAAAAGTATGTTTTATATAGTATGAATGTGTGTAGTAATCCGTACATACTACATTCACTTCAATGCCATGCACAACTCTCAAGGCCTTATGAGATATTGTTTCATACTCTAAGTATACTCTAAATAAATACTACAGTCATACTGTTTGTGTTTGCATGAAAGCATTAGCATCTAGCTGAAAATCTGACAAGGACGCTCTATTGCACTATTAGTGAACGATGGAAATTTTGACTTTCTGAATTAAGTGGAATGTAGCATAATATCTAAACATGCTTTTATTTAATTGTAGTGGCAATTCACTGACGTTTTCTCTTAATGATTTCTCAAAATAATCTCAAACTTCACAATTTCAGCCTTTAATTTGCAGCTGACAGTTTTATTTACAATACAACAACCAACGCGTCAATCAATGGAAATGTTGCAGTCTACACTTAGCGGATGTTTTCGTGATGCTAATGATTTAGAACGCTTGTGAATTTGCTCTTGATTCTCAAATGTTTTTTTGCAAAACTATGATGCCTCCGACAGAACAATATGGTTTATTTCACAGGTGACTTGTCAACATGTGTGCATACTGCAACATCCCAATTGAAAATGAATGAACAATCACCAATGAGTTGATTTTAATATGATTATTGTTTCCCTACACCAGAGGTGTCCAAAGTATAAGTCCAACTGTCCTGTAGAGTTCATCTCCAACTTGCCTCAACACACCGGCCTGAAAGTTTCTAGAATGCCTAGTAAGAGCTTGATTAACTGGTTCAGGTTTGTTTAATTGGGGTTGGAGCTAAACGCTTCAGGAGCAGGACAGGACAGATGAAATGTAAGACAGATGAAGATGTATGCATAAAGACTTTTGGTTTTGGTGGAATGGACTTTCAGTGAATAGACAGAAATCTCTTTTATTAACTATCCCAATGTACTTCACAGAAGTCTACTTTTCTCCTTAAAAAAAAAGTCTTCTGCAAAGTCTCTGAAGTATCTTCAACGATGTCCTTGTCCTCTGATTTGCTCAGATACCAAAGTCTGAAGAATTTGAACTTGAACATTTAAGAACATTCAGACTATCTGAACTATGCTACCCACATGAATTCCCTAGCTGTAGGTTATACTTTCACTTGCATCATTGATACATCTGTCTTATTTATTTCTCCTAAGGAATTTCTGGCAATGTCAGACTTTACCTCAAACTCATAAACTAAGTCTTTTCTTTCTGATTTCATCAAATCCTCTTATTTTTCAACCTCTCACTTATGCAAAGAGTACCGTCTGAGCAATGGTATATAGCACAAAGGTATCTATTACAATTTAGCTTTAAATAATAGTTTTTCATCCCCCTTTCACGAAAATCTGTGCTGTTATACAACACTGTATCCTCCAGTTATACCCTTGTTTTCTCCTCTCTGGTCTGTTTGTTGATTATTGGGGAGTTTGAGGCATAGCATGGGTGAAAGAGCTGTGGGCTGACAAACAGAAACAAATATTGTTATCTGAGAGGGTCAAACTGACATGCCTCTAGGAGACAGTTTACTGCCTGGGTTGGTGGAAAGAGCGATGAATTGGCACACAAGATTCCATTCTTTCCATTCTACAATGAGCCTGCACGGTTTGTCTATACAAAAATGAAAACAAGAGGGCAAAGAAAGTGAATCTCACAAAACCTTTCAAGAACATATCATATTTTACCATGAAATTTAAGGTTAAAATTTAGGTGAAATGTGACTTCGATAGATGGATAAATGAAATTCACTTTTAAACTATATATCCCTGAATGCAGCACTTTTATCCTATAAGCCTTCCGGAGCTTGGTCCTATAGCTCCCCCAAATGGCTTTGTATCTTTTTCAGTTTCCATGTATTCATTTATCTCTCTCCTTCCTGTTCAGTTACTATCTAACAATCACTGTTATATGTCTAGAGATGTTCCACACAGTAAATCCATTAAAACAAGCAAACAGTCATTCTGGTATCCAAATACGGTTCAGGCTGAGGGTGCGAGTGTCAGTTGAGCTTGTGAAAAGGAACAAAGCTGCTGTCTTTTCCCCTCCGGGAAATCTTTGAAAACATTCATTTTTACCCTCAAGGCTCAAACCACCACTGAGATATGGATCCAAATGGCCTCTGTCAGCCTAACTGGTTATTCTGGCATCATAATGGTTGCGGAAGCATGTAATCCATTAAAGAAAAAGGACTAGCACAATTGCATTTAGGAGCTTGTGGAATAAATTAATCATGTTTAACTGAGCATTTATACAAAGTACATTTATACAAAGCCATCGGTCACTGAAAACGTGATGCTGCATCTACATCAGTGCAGCTTAAACTATAAATAACATCTAAAGTCCTGAAGATGTTTATTCAACATGCTTAAGGTGACAGATGTTTTTTTGTTACATATTAAATATATTTTCACAATTGTTGCAAAAATATTTTTTTTGACGTTGTTAGCCGATGTCTTTGCTATGTCGACGCTGGATGTAATGTACTTTACATTACATGTAGTGTTGACATTGCAAGGAGATCTACAACGTAATACAAAAGGTTGTATTATGGTCATAAACATGGATTCTGTAAAAGAAATAAAACCATTTTCACGACTCTGGAGGGGAAAAAAGATGTAGGAATTAATGTTGGACAATTTAAACAATATTTCTTGAGAAGTTGCTAGTACAATGATTTCACAAATAAGAAGTAACACATTTAATGAAGGAATGAAGGACATTAAAGGACAAACACTGAAATTTAAAGTATTTTCTTGTTAAACGTACCCTAAAAATAGTTGTTGTACCCTAAAAACTTTAAGAAAAATAAATAT
Organism: Siphateles boraxobius; assembly: GCF_051911475.1. Taxonomy (NCBI): domain Eukaryota; kingdom Metazoa; phylum Chordata; class Actinopteri; order Cypriniformes; family Leuciscidae; genus Siphateles; species Siphateles boraxobius. The sequence continues at coordinate 15,356,032 of NW_027508799.1, forward strand.
ATTTGCAACTATAAATGTTTTTTTCTAAGTGGCAGTTTGGTACTAGCTTATTTCCACGACTAAATAATTTTTTTAGGTAAGGTAATTGCTCTTTATCTCACAATTCTGACTTGTTTTTCAAAATTGCGTGATGTAAACTCGCAACTGTGAGTTATAAAGTCAGAATTGTGAGCTAAAAACTTGTAATTTAATTTTAAATTAAAGTGTTTTTTTCTCAGAACTGGACTTGCAATCGAGAGTTTATGTCTCGCAATTCTGAGAGAAGAAGTAGTTAGATATAGGCTAAACGCAATTGCGAGGAAAAAAAAGTCAGAATTGGGAGTTCATATCTCTCAATTCTGAGGGGAAGAAAGAAAAGCGAGATTTAAACTCACAATTGTGAGAAATAAAGCTCGTATTACCTTTTAATTTTTTTCTGCACATCCTGTTTTAGTTTATATGATTAATATTATTATAACTTTGCTAGGTGTGGTTTCCAGAAGTGTTTTTTTTTTTTTTAAATGTTGTACTGCAAAAAGAAAACACATAACCCCAAATAACTGCAAAATACTGAAAAAAAATAATTTTGTTCTTGCTTTTGTTATATATTTATGCTTTGCTACAGAAAGGTAAAATTCCTTTTGGATGTGGTTTTGGAACCATCTCAAAGTCTCTGCATTTGTCATTTAAGACAGTTTGGTGGTATGTTACAGCCAGCTGGTATATTGAATAGACTGACATTTGCAGCTAAACTGACCTCTTCTCTTTATAGCCCATTTCTCCTTAATTTATTCCATACATCCAAGCCGGAGCAGCTCTCCAGTCGAGCTAAAGAAGAGCTGTAATGACCACATTGATCATGACGGCCTCCGCTGGGACGCGCTCTCTTCAAGGCTGACCGAACGAACCTTGTGCGCTCTCTCACCCAATCAAAAATCCATCTTCGCCATCCCCCCAGCCCCCCAGCCAATCAAAAGCTCATCTACTTTACCTCCTCATGGATGGGATACAATCAAGAACGCGGCTCGCCTTGGCCTTTCAGGTGGACATGCCTTTTCCACCCTCTCTGCCTTTACTTAACCAGTGGTGAATGCTTTCACAGAGGTAAACCAATGAAGCGCAACCAACATTAGCCACCTGGCAACAGAGAAAATACCTTCTTCCAAACTCAAATAGAAAATCTCATCGAAAAGTTGGTCCTAATCTCATTGGTCCAACTCAAAAGTTGTGTGAGAAACAGCCAGGCATACGCTTGAACAGTTCAGTTTATATTAGCACACAACAGTAGTTGAAACACCGGATGCATCTGACAATATTTGAGAATTTTGAGATAACCATGTTGGCTGAATAACAGAAGTGTTAGCTCTGCCTTCAATCATTTCCAGTCACTATAATTAAATTATTTTATCAGAAAGGTTATGTGGGGAATAAAAGTTTTATCCATATTTGCATCTCAGGTATATTTAATTGATTTTATTGGATTTATTTGTCAAAACAACCAAATCCATTCGCCCAACGACAGTTTCCGATACCCGGGAGAAGGTTTCCTGCGCTTTTCTGTTTTTTCAGTGTGGCAAAGTAGTTTAAGTCCAATTTACTTTTATTTGACTCTATTTTATCTCTATGATACTTTATCTAGACATTTGATTATTCTATTTAGGTCTTTACTTTATATTTTACTTGTTCATTAGGAATGTCGCATAGAGAGCCTTGCGCCGGCCGTTTAACGCGGGTCTCACAATCACAAACTCGTCAGTCTTGGTCACTAGACACTAGATAGAGGTAATTGACTATGTTACTTACCTGATAGTAGCTTCCCAGACAGCAACATAGTGTCGGACCAGATCCGGCCCACATCTGGTACACGTGGATTCCACATCCTTAACTCAGATTAAATTCAAATGTAACAATGTATTATTAGTCAGGTAAATTAATCATGCCAATTACATAACTAATTAAAAGAAAATTAATACAATAACATCAAATGCTCTGAAATAATGAGTTAAAGATGAATACCTGACATTAGAAAAATAGTATATAATGCTGAGTGTCTGAAAGACACGGGCTGATCTGATTACAAGTCGAGCCTTGAGCCTCATGCAACATCTCTGAGACCAAGACTTTCAAATGGAAATATTAGCTAGCAATGGGAAATTGCATTACTCAAGTCTCCAATCATGGGCAGTTTACACCTTACTTGGGACAGAAGGTCATTTGCATTAGGGCCGTCCACCACAATAAGCAAAATATCTCTAAACTCTAAACTTTTATTACCTTTTGGTTTACTTCTGTGGGAATGAGACTTCTGTGGGAATGAGAACTCAAATCTGATTGGTTGATTGGAATGTTGTTCGAGGATCAATAAAGATGTTGATCCAGGAACAGGTTGCACAGGGTGAAGTCACATTTACCATATTTTCACTGGAAAACCCACCCTGTAAATAATATGCTGTTAAATCGCAGCTACAGTTGCCAAAAAATCCCCCTAAAAAGTACGGTGACAATATTTCAGGGATGGCATTACAGAATGGCATATTGGTGCCTGCATATTGGTGCAACTTATAACTGTATATTGATTTTATGAAATGATTAAGTGAGTCTTCGGTATCAGGTGATCTTTCAGAAATCATTCTTCTAATATGCTGATTTGGTATTATTGGTAAATTATTAATGATTAATTATTATTATCAATGTTGAAAACCATTTTTGCTGCTTAATATTTTTGTGGAAACCATGATGATTTTTTTTCATGATTCTTTGACGAATAGAAAGTTTAAAAGAACAGCATTGATTTGAAATAGAAATCTTTTGTACTCTTATACACGTCTTTACTATCACTTTTGAGAAATGTAATGTACCTTTGTCGAATAAAAGTTTATACTATTATAAACTTTTATATAAAATTATATAATATTCAGCACCAAATCAGCATATTAGATGATTTCTGAAGTATAATGGCTGCTGAAAATAATATTTCACAATATTACTGTTTTTACTGTATTTTTCACCAAATAAATGCAGCCTTGCTGAGCATAATACCAGCTTCAGACTACATAATATCAGCCCAATTTTGGCACGATCTGTTCAAATAAGCAGATCTAGCAGCTTTTAAAGCCTCTCTTACAGGCCGATCTCAAATCTACCTTTTCTGTCAAAGATACTAGAAAAGGCAGTATCCTCACAACTGTGTTTCTTTCTTAAAAGAAATGGTATCTGCGAGGATTTCCAGTCAGGATTTAGACCGCACCATAGCACTGAGACAGCTCTCATTAAAGTCACAAATGATTTGCTCTTATCATCCGATCGTGGTTGTATCTCTCTATTAGTGTTACTTGATCTTAGTGCTGCTTTTGACACCATTGACCACAACATTCTCTTAAATAGACTAGAAAACTATGTTGGCATTAGTGGAATTGCACTAGCATGGTTTAAATCATATTTATCTGACCGCTATCAGTTTGTAGCAGTAAATGAAGAGATGTCTTATCGATCACAAGTTCAGTATGGCGTACCACAAGGCTCAGTACTAGGACCGTTGCTGTTCACTCTCTACATGCTACCTTTAAGAGATATCATTAGGAAACATGGAATTAGCTTTCACTGTTTTGCTGATGATACTCAGCTCTATATTTCTTCCAAACCTAACGAAACTCACCAATTCACAAAATTATCGGAATGCATAGTTGATATTAAAAATTGGATGACTAGTAATTTCCTACTACTAAATTCTGAAAAAACAGAGATTCTAATTATTGGACAAAAAACTTCCAAACATAATAACCTAGAATACCGTCTAACACTTGATGGCTGCTCTGTTAAGTCTTCGCCGTCAGTTAGGAACCTAGGTGTGCTCTTTGATACCAATCTTTCATTTGAAAGTCATGTGTGTAGTGTCTGTAAAACCGCATTTTTCCATCTTAAAAATATATCTAAATTACGTCATATGCTCTCATTGACAAATGCGGAACAACTAGTTCATGCGTTCATGATATCAAGGCTAGATTATTGTAATGCTCTACAGTGGTTGCCCTGGACGCTCAATAAACAAACTACAGCTAGTCCAAAACGCAGCCGCTAGAGCTCTTACCAGAACCAGGAAGTACGACCATATTAGCCCGGTTCTGTCAACACTGCATTGGCTCCCTATTAAACATCGTATAAATTTTAAAAAATTTCTGATTACTTACAAAGCACTAAATGGTTTAGCTCCCCAGTACTTGAGCGAGCTCTTAACGCATTATAGTCCTTCACGTCTATTGCGATCTCAAAACTCCAGCCAGTTGATAATACCTAGAATATATAAATTGACTGCTGGCGGTAGATCCTTTTCCTATTTAGCACCAAAACTTTGGAACAATCTTCCTAACATTGTCCGGGAAGCAGACACAGTCTGTCAGTTCAAAGCTAGACTAAAAACACATCTCTTTGACCTAGCATTCACATAACACTCTATAGACTTCTATAATTTAATATTAGGCTGCTTAGATTAGGTCAACCGGAACTGGGAACACTTCCCTCAAATCCTGATGTACTCGTTACATCATAAGAAGAATGGCATCTACGCTAATTTTAGTGTCTTTGTTTATCCCGAGGTTTTCCCGCAGCCTGCCGGATCCAGGCCGTTTCCAGATCTGACGAAGGACTTTCGCCTGGACCCCTGATGACAATGCAGTGCTGAAGTGCCAACTAGCCTCTCCCTATGGAGGATCCCTATACCACTCTACAGATAAAGCGTTGTGGAATTTTTTGGTTCGCGTACCTACCCAAAGTGATAAGATAAAATAAAAATTCTGCATCAAAATTTATAGACAAGTAGTTTGTTTAGGCATGGTTTGTAAGGAATTATAAACCTGCGCACATATATTCAAACGCACATAACTATAGAATCAATTCTTAATGCGCATGTGAACGCCATCAGCGTCTATCACAGGTTCACGTTTAAAGTCTGTTTAGAGAGAACGGTGTCGTCTTAGCGGCCCCTAATTTAATAACAAACTATCATTTAGACGGAAGTGAATCAATCAAAACTAACTTTAGCTGGAAAAAACATTCTTCAAGAGCCACTATAAAACCAAACCAATCTCTGTTACCTTAAATTATAACTTTATCTCTGTAAAGCTGCTTTGAAACAATCTACATTGTTAAAAGCGCTATATAAATGAGGATGACTTGACTTGACTCTGTAAGCAATCGAGCTCTCCTTCCATGAAATCCGAAATACCTCTAGTTTTGTTTTCTTCCAGTTGCGCTCCATTTTTCTGGCTGCTCTCTTTAGGACCCGGGTGTGCTCGTTGTACCACGGCGTTGGACTATTTTCTTCAATCTTCTTTAAGCGCAACGGAGCAACTGTGTCTAAAGTGCTGGAAAGGAGAGAGTTAAAAGTTTCTGTTACATTATCAAGTTCTTCTAAGCTATCTGGGATGCTGAGACGATGAAACTGATTAGGAAGATTATTGATAAAGCAATCTTTAGTGGCAGAAGTGATAGGTCTAACATACTTGTAACACGGAGTTGGCTTTGCAGCCTTGGGTAAATGTAATTTACATGAGACTAGATAATGATCTGAGATGTCGTCGCTGTGCTGCAGAATTTCAACAGCATCAACATTGATTCCATGTGATAATATTAGATCTAGAGTATGATTATGACAATGAGCAAGTCCTGACATGTGTTGTCTAACTCCAATAGAGTTAAGAATGTCTTTAAATGCCAATCCCATTACATCTTTTCCATTATCTACATGTATATTAAAATCACCAACAATTAGGACTTTATCTGCAGTCAATACTAATTCTGATAGAAAGTCAGCAAATTCTTTGATAAAATCTTTATGGTGCCCTGGTGGCCTGTATACAGTTGCCAGCAGAATTCTCAAACTCGATTTATCGTTTACATTATATATTTTTACACTAAGCACCAACACTTCCAAAGAAGTATATTTAAAACTAGATTTTTTATTGGTTTTGAAAATATTACTATAAATTACAGCAGCACCTCCCCCTTTGCCTTTCAGGCGAGGTTCATGTTTATAACAGTAATCATGGGGGGTGGACTGATTTAAAGTAATGTAATCGTCTGGTTTTAGCCAGGTTTCTGTCATACACAGCACATCTAGGTTATAATCTGAAATCATATCATTAACTATGAGCGCTTTTGAAGTAAGGCATCGAATATTCAGCAATCCAAGCTTTATTGTTTGCTCATCTGTATTATATCTATTTTTTATTTGTTGAATATCAATTACATTTTTAACCTTAGATCGGTTTGGACGTTTTTTGGATTTCCAAATTCGGGGAACAGACACAGTCTTATATGATGATATGATGATGTGAAAGAGGCTCTATGTGATGGGATTTATCTGACCTTGGTGACGTGAGGCCGCTAGCAGACGGTCGGTTTAGCCAGTTTGTCTGCTTCCTGACCTGAGCCCCAGATTGTCATGTTTTGTCTCCAAGACTAAGAGCCAAATTACTAGAGAGAAGAGCAGCACCATCCCAGGACGGATGAATACCATCTCTTTTCAACAGGTCAGGTTTGCCCCAAAAACTTTTCCAATTGTCTATGAATTCTATATTATTTTGCGGACACCACTTAGACAGCCAGCCATTGAGTGATGACAATCTGCTAACTATCTCATCACTCCTTCGAACAGGAAGGGGGCCAGAGCAAATTACAGTGCCTGACATCGTACTTGCGAGTTCAAACACCTCTTTAATATTAATTTTGGTGATCTCCGACTGGCGGAGTCGAACATCATTAGTGCCGACGTGAATAACAATCTTAGAGAATTTACGATTAGCATTAGCCAGCTCTTTTAAATTTGCTTTGATGTCAGGCGCTCTGGCTCCCGGCAAACATGTGACTATGTTGGCTGGTGTCCCTATTTTCACGTTCCGTGTAATAGAATCGGCAATTACCAGGGCACAATCAACAGAATTCTCAGTGGGTGTTTCACTGAGTGGGGCAAATCGATTTGTTGTGGTAATCGGAACGGAAGAGTGGTTTTTTGATCCGCGACTAGAGCGATCCCTCACTGTCACCCATCTGCCTGGCTGCACAGGCAATAATTCAGCCGGAACCGAATCATGTAAAGAGTTCACTATCCTAGGCGCATCCAAAATAGTATCTAAAGCTCTAGCACACTTACTATCCTCGATTAAAGTTTGGATGCGTGTTTCTAATTCTGAAATCTTCTCCGTCAGCCTGACTGTTTCCTTGCATTTATCACATATAAAACCCTATATTGCCGACGGGGAAGGCTATGCTAAACATGTAACTTGAAGTGCAGGTGACAATAACAGGACAAGACATTACTCACCGTGTTTGTTGACTGATTCTTACTCACCTGGGATTTTTATGAACTCAGAGGCACGGGAGCGCGAGAGAAAAATAAATAAATAACTGAGCGCACGGGTGGCGCGTTAACAGGCTAGCGAGTTACTAGCGTGTTGTGCTAACAATAACGGAAGCTAGCGAATTCAGGTTAATCTTAGATGTTGTCTAAGCTGTATTTAGTAGTATAAACAACTAGAAATGGTAGTAAATGATGGTTCAAAACAGAAAGAAATACAAAGCTAATACGAGGCTTAGACGGAGCTTACAGCCTCGAAGCAAACAAAACACAGCAGGCAGCTAGGCAGACAGGAGCAATTGATCAGGATCAGGAACCAAGCGATCAGGATCAGGAACGTACCCAGACGTACCGAGACAGCAACATAGTGTCGGCCGGGCCACATCTGGTACCAGATGTGGGCCGGATCTGGGTCAACACTATGCTGCTGTCTGAGTAGGGTGTTGTGGTAAATCGTAAACAATAATTGCAGTCTCGTTTTATCTCGTATAGTGTGTCATAGTGATCGCATGTGGCGCTTCACAACTGTTTCGGTAGCCATTGTTTGTTAATGCTCTTGTTTCCGTAAGTCAGTCGCTAGTTCTCGATGGAATGACGTTAAATATTGATCGGGAAGCAAGTCTGTAGTCTGATATGTTTCATGTCCACGACAAAAATTTTAGGGTCAAAATCGCATGATCTGCCAGAGTGTCTATCGTAACAGAACAAAACATTGTGTAGCCTGAACCCAACATGAGACTTCTTCAAGAACATAGAAAAAAATTCTTAATTATCCCAATCTTTTGTGTTAGTCATGATAAGACATCTTGAACACTAGATTATCTATTCTGTCAAAGAACATGATATAAACCACTACACTGGTACTTTCAATCTAGTGTCCTTCATTTCCAAAGGGAGCTATTGAGCCGGGCCCAACAGTCCTCTTGCCAACTCTCAGCTCATCTGATAAGACTACAAAAGAGTCAGTCACCGGCGGCATTGTGCAACCCAACCACAACAAAAGAGGACACGGAGAGTTCTCTCTGCCTTTTCATCTAAAAAGATCCCAGTGAGTGAAAAGATCCCAGCTTTACTTCAAGGCCTTAAACCCCGGTACGGGTGTCAGGGACGCCGGCCCTTTGTGTTCACGCCACATGGGTCGTGTCCAAACAAATCGGCCAACAAACCACATGACTGGCGCATCAATCAGAGGGTGAGTGATGTGAGAGGAGTATTTTCTTTTTTCGTTTAAGGTAGTGACAGATGCGCTGGTAGGTTACATAGGTAATGAGAACCATTTGTTCAGCTTCACTGCAGGGGAAAGGATTCATCCAGATTTATTTTTAGGAACAGAAATGGTTCAAACAGGCCCTTAGGTCTCTTTTGACTGTCTTCTATTCTATCTATATGTCTCCTGCTTGCTCTCACTTGCCTCTTGAGTGTTAGTGTCTTTCTTTCTGTCTATAGTACCTGCGGCATCCTCAGCAAACCATGTCATTTGTGCTTTAAAATTTTACCATTTCATTTGAAAAGGTTACTGCCGAACTCAAGAAGTCTTTTTCCTTGAAACTACCAGGGTTGTGACTGCAATAGATATTAGGATATGTATGTGTCCTCATCAATATTCAGATTAGGGGCCAGCAATTTTTTTTTCATTGACTAATTCCTAAACTATTACCCCCAATCCTAAATTTCCATTTCATACCTGTTACATTAAGTTTTAATATGCACTGCAACTCAAAATGCTAGAAATCATATTTGTAGATAAACATAAATTTTGTGTACAGTTATTTACAAAAATTAACATTTTCATTTTATTTTAGATATATCTGCCAAATGCACGGTCAAACCGATCTCACGGCAATGCGTATGTATTTTATGAGTTGGCCAATTCGTATGAATTTGTTTTTGACTTGGTTTAGACAAATCGAATTAGCCACCTCATACTCACTCGTACGAATTGGTCGCGAGATAACGTTGGCATGGTTACTTCGTAGTTTCCGATAAGCCAGGAAGTGTCAACAGACTGCCTCGAATCAACATCAAGACAAACTCCAGACAAGACAATGCCAAATCCAGACAAACACCACACAGCGTTGAAAAGGCAGTGAAATGAAAAGGCAGTGAGAACTCTCCGTGTCTTCTTTTGTTGATTTCAGCTTAGCTGCATAGTGTCGGCCCAGATCCGGGCCCCATCTTGTTCTATGTGGATTCAACACATACCAGATGTGGGCCGGATCTGGGCCGACACTCTCTGGGACCCCAGGTACGGTGAGATGATTAGGTTGTCTCTTCTTATATTTATGATCCATTTCTTATGTTTTTGGTAATTGTAGGGGCACATGTGAAAACTGATGGTCGAATTGGATTCTGTTGACGAGGAACACTGAGGGAAGCAAGAGAGAACCAATGCCCATGCACTGGAATCTTAAGATCCAATTGTAAACAAAGGCTGGTTGGTGACTTGGAAGAAACTATTAAATATAAGAGATGCTTTATTTAGTCAGAGCATAATTCCCATGTGTTGTGTTATTTATTCCCTTGTGAAGCTCACTGTCAGTGAGTCTTGGTGTAGAGTGACCGATCTGCTCTGATATGGTGATCATCGGGATTCCTCAAACCATCAGAATATAAAGTGTTGTATAAAGTATCAAATCATCATACTTACAGCTGATGTGTTGATGGCAGCTTAGCTGCAGTTTTAGGATATGTTAGAGATGAAGAGATTGTTATCGAAAAAGAAAATTTGCCTTAATTTCCCTCCCCTCGTGTTGTTATAAATCTGTATGTATTTCTTCTTTCTGGTAACACTTTCTATGAAGCCCATGCTTATAATGAATTATAGAGCCATTTACTTATTTACAAGTAAGTATAACTATTCTATAAATATATTTATAAAAACTTATTAAGACCTATATTGCATTATAAGAACAGTTATATTTATATTTATATTATTTTTTATAAGTACTTACTTACTTACTTACTTACTTAAAAGTCAAAAGCAAGACTTATGCGTTTGATTTTTCAATGTTCATGTTCATTATCCATTATACACTGATTTATAAATGATCACATATCAAATAGTTCCAGAGAGACTGTAATGGCTAAGTTTTGCATTAGAGGTCATGAATGGTAATTTTGATTTGTTAAAATCTATATCTCCTCAGCCATACGCATGGTATTGCTTATTGCCGTTTGAAATTGTACTTTAAAAAATATTATTGGAGTGTTTTGTTAGTCTGTAAGATAAAAATAGATATAAAGAAGATTCAACAGTTTGTATGAATGATTTCTGGGGTTTTTTCTTAGTTTTATTCTAGGAATTATTGTTCAGTAGTTCCATTTACAAGTAAACAACTTAAAATGTATAATGAGAACATCTTAATGATTTGTTTACATTTGCTTTGGGAAAATTGCATCCTGTGTTTTCACTTTACCTGAAGCCATCAATCATGCATTTATAGAGGTTAGTAACTGTATTTTCACTCACAATAAGTATTTATAAAAACACAACATGGCTATTAATAACAATATATTCACTTATTTGAAAGAAATTAATTTGAATTACTAAAAAAAACATTGTAACTATAATATAATAACATTATAGCAATGCAGGTTGCATCTTTATAAATACATTTATGGAACCATACGACTGACTAATTAATACTTATAAATCAATGTAGCTATAATGGATTATGAGCATGCGCATTGAAAAGGCAAATGTATGACTTATAAGTAATTATAAATGTATTTATAAAATAGTAATACTTGTATAAATGGGGAAATTATAAGTTATATATAAGTAGAAATTATAAGCATGCATAGAAAGTGTTACCCTTCTTTCTTCTAATCTTTGTTTTAATCTTGATTAATGTTAATTTTTAAATATACTTTTGTTCAATGTTTCTGGGTACTTTTCACCTACTGATTTATGAATACTGCAAATTCGGACATACTTCTATGTTGGAATTTTAATTTAGATACAATTAACGAAAGATTATTCTAATTGGAAATGACATTTACTAGGTGTTTGAAACCAACACGCACCACCTCATTCAGTTCCCAGAACGTTTTGATATACTCAATATATGATGTAATTAACAGGTTTAAATACTGATGTAAATATTAATCCATATAAATTTATGAGACAAAAATGTGGTAGACCAAATTAAAATAATGACTATAAATTGTTTTGAAATTTAAGAGACATATGTCTAATAAAAATACAACTGGTGAATTAAAAGGGAGCCAAATTTCTGAACTTTACCCATCGCTGTTATGCGCACTCCTTTAGCACCTTACATAAAACCCCAAAGAACACCATCATAACAGTGCGATTCATTTTTTTCATCAAGTACACCTTATTTTCCCTCTCCTCTCTTTCATTAACTGCCCTGCACAATCAATAGGCTCTGAACACAATTTCCACCTTTCTTATTTTTGAAGTACTTGTACACACAAAAGATTCACCATATCTGTGAGGCACATTCTGACTATTGAGGCCCAAACACATGTGCAGAGTCACACACACACACGGTAATGAGTGAGAGGAAGCTGAAAGGGCCCTATTCAGATGTCGGGCGTCTGCGGGGAGCTGATCTCATTCTGCGGGGTGTCACGGGGCAGGGCCGCTAAGATTACTGCATAATAAATGGAGCCAGAGCAAAGGCAGCTGTTAATTACCAACGTGTCTGTTCAATGGGTTTGTCTTGTCCCCCATCATGTCCCTTTTTGTGTCTTTAACCCCTCACCTCCATTTCCTTTCTCCTCCTCCTCCTCCATCTTCTAAAGGTTCAGCTATGGAAAAAAGATGCAGAGTCAGTGCATTATAGTCTGTATTTTCCGTTACAATACACATCACATATTTTGCTTATTCACACAATAGATAATAAGATTGTTTGTGTGTTTCACTATATTTTTTTTAGATCATCACATCTTTAAAAATGTAATGATCGACGTAGTTCTTCTGTCATCATGTACTCACACTTATGTCTTTGCAAACCTGTATTACTTTCTTTCTCCTGTTGAAAATAAAATATATTTTAAGAAATGGTTTTATTTTCACATAATGAAAGTCAATGTCAATATTTTTTTTGTGTGTTCTTCAGAAGAAAGAAAGTCATACAGCTTTGGAATGACATGAGTGAGTAAATTATGACATTATTATCATTATTATTATTTTTACTTTGTGATCAGTTTGATTTTTTTTTTGTGGTGCCACAGAGAATGATTCAAAATGCAGATTGTCGCTACAGTCTGTCGTCTCATCAACTGGGTAATCGAGTCGTACTGTTTCACTGTTTTTCAGAAACATTCAACATTCATTTAATTATGGTCAATGCTAATTAGCTTCCACCATGATTTCATTAGAGTATTAATGAACTGTTAGGTTAGAGTTAGGCTTTAGGGTTCAGATAAGTAGGATAAGTTTTCATTTAGTTACAATCTTACTTGTAGTCAGTAGATTGTCTGTTGGAGGACCATCAAAATAAAGTGTTAGCAGATATTAAGCAGACAGTCTACTAATAGGCCTACTCTAATGAGAATTAAGGCAAGCTCACAGTCACACTACATGACTTTTAGCTGGATTTTGCTGTCACAGACAGATTTCCAAGGTCTGTGACAAAACCCCTGGATCACTGTCAAAGCGGTGCTTGTTGTGGTTGGCGATGGTTAAGTATGGGCAGGTCAGTGACAAGAGGAAGCAGGAACAGGAACCAAGCGAAATTACAAAGTAAAAGTCCACAACCAAAACCAGGCCATTGGGACAGAAAAAACATGGCTTAATTACTATTATTTTTTTTTTGTTAAACATATTGTATGTTATAGGTCATATCATAAATGTTAACGCATGGTCTGTATTGATGATTTTAGAGGCACTTTTAATTTACCCAGACTAGGAGACTAGCATGCCAACCATCTGAACAAATTTGGCTACTTTAGGGACCAGCCAATCCCACTAAGACTAGCAGATCTTTTTTTTTTTTTTTAGCAAGATTTCTCAGGCATTGGGAATCCTTCTAAAATAGACGTCTGATCCAATTTCCGTTGTGCCAGAACCATTCTTTTTTTTCTTGTCCAAGCCTTGCTACTAGTCAATTGGTAAGTCAACTTTAGGAATGTTGATTAGAAGATTTCTATCCCTTTTCCTGAGCTATGGTCATAACCTCAACCTTGCTGTTTTCTGTTTCTTTTGTCGGGTGGGCGAATGCAGGGGCTTCCCCTCATTGGTCCATGGTGCGGTGAAATGAAGATGAAAGGCCGCCGTGTGGTGTAATCAGATTGTCTCCTGCAGTTGGGTCTCGTATTCATCTTCTCTTGGCAACCCGCTGCTCCACAAACTATGGCTGACATAAATCACAATTGGGCCCCAGTCAGTTCTCATTCCCATAGAGCCACTGAGAGCCCATATTCAGCCCACAGGAACCCTGAGCTCAGGTCACAATCAGCTCAGCCTGAACTTTATTTACAATGGCTGCTTTTGTTTGTGGTAAAAGAAAACTCTAATTAAGATGGATTCCTAGTTAATAACATCATGATCATGATCTTCAGGGGGATCACAGTGACTTTCTTAGCTGGATTTCCCAGTCGGAGCCCAAAAATAGACACGCAATGGCTCTTTACCAGGGTTCATCGTGGTTTCTTTTAGTTTAAGTGTCATTTTCTTCAACAATGCTGAGTTTGACGCAATATTGGTATCCTGTAAATTTCTCTTGTAACTGCAACTGCTCAATGAAAAAAAGCATTTATTGCTTATTGGTGGTGCTTGCACAAGCATTACTATTACTTTTGTTCCATACTATAAGAGTTTGAACAAACCCCTAGCCCAAGTATCAAACTTGTGCCACATCATTTATGCTATATACACATAAATGATACCTCAAATTGTTCAGCTTGTATGAAAGCATTACTTTGCTTACTTCTCTCACTTTACAACAAAGTAATTTTAAAATTATGTAATCATGCAGTAATTGGCGTACTATATGCTGTTCATTCAGCTTTCTCAACAAAATAATTTCTCTAAGATTTTGTTCCCATTTTTTTGTTGCTTTGCTTTGCTTTATTTGTTTTTTTTAATCATCATTGGCTTCCTTACAGTATGTCATACTCTGCATACAAACTACGCTGACTGCTGACAAGCTAAAATACATTGATTGAAATGTATATTTTTAAACGGAACAAAAGATAAAGAACATATAGTTCCAACCACACACCACTGGATTTTATTGGAACCATTTTTTGGGAAATACTGAATCATTAAACTATGTTGGTAACGGCGGACATTTTGACCATAGGTGGCCATTTTGACTTAGGATCGAGCATCACATTTTCTTGATTGAATTTCATAGCTATTTGAAATTCAAAGCTCAGCTTTGTCTCCAGGTTTCTTATATGCTATTCCATATGTGGTTTGCTCTTTGGACAACACACACACATACACACCAAACATCTTCATGTCTTAGGCTGTGAAAGCCAAAGGAGACATCTGCCACACTTTGTGACCAGGTTGTGTGTCTAGATAAGATAACTTACCTTGGTCCCAGCCTCAGTTTGGCAATCATGGACTCTGAGCAAATCTACACTGGCTCCTTTTTCATTGAACCAACTGTTTTCCATATGTTGCATGACTACAGTATATATCAAATATGCCCACAGTCCATTGAAGAATGGATCAGTTGTTTTTAGCCAATGCCTGGAAAATGAACAGATGTCTTCATTTACATACATTTTAAATGTTCATATATCATCTATATCTAAAGCAATAAAGGTAAACTGGTTTGGCCTGCTGTCGGAATAGGGCTGAGTGTGACAATCATCTCAAGTTTTCCCTCTGGACCTAATTATGGACACAAATGTGGAGTTCAATATCTGCAAAATAAGCATTTGTGGGATGAACATGCTTGAACTTTTCCAAACGTTTGTTGCAAACTACATTTAAATTGAATTTATTGGTAATATTTTTTTACATGCATTCTCTTGAACGGCTCTTTTATTCCTTTGGATTCAGAGATAGATTTCCTGGTGTGTATATGTGCATCATGCTTAATTAGAGGACGTTAAAATAACATCTACGTAAGCCACATACACAGTGACATCAGGAGCATTGAACCAGATTTTTATATTGTCTAATAAAGGTGGAAGTGTTGGTAGGGTTTTCTTAGTGGTTGCCAGTGTGTTGCTGTATGGTTTCTAAGATGTTTTGTGTGGTTTTAGCAGCATTGTAGTATCTCAGCCCAAATCAAGGACCATATTTTCATGGTCTTGGTCTTGGGAACACTTGGACTTGGTATTGATCTTGAGTACAACAACACTGCAAAAACATTTTGTGGTTGCGTGACACTGACTCAAAACTAGACTTTATTTACTCCAAAGGAAAGCATATTCACACAATTTGAATCATTCAAACCCTCTCCAGGTCTCTGTCTTGACTTGGACTCGAATAAGCTGATCTCGACAATGCCTTTTTAACATGGCATTCTGCTAATGTGATCTGAGCATTTTTAGCATGTTGCTATGTCGTAGCTGTAGGATCCTGGGTGGGGGTTTTGCTGTTTCAGGGGAGTCTAAGTTCACTTTTATAGTCTACCTGATAAAAACTGTAAGTTTGAGTACTTAGAAAAGTAATAGGACACCAGCCCTCAATTAACCACTTGATCTGAGGTGTCATTCATGTTTGTAGCACATATGTTCCGGGACGAGTAACATGCAAAGTTTAATACTTAAGGTTAGAGGTTTGTTCAAATACAAACAATAGTAAACTTTTTTTTTAAATTCCCTCCTTTGTTCTTTTTTTGCTCTCTTTTGGTTAGTCTCATGCGCATGTCATGGGCAGGTGTTAATAACACAATACTTGGTTTTCTCCCTGAGCTCACTGATGCTTTTCTATTTTCACCTTGTGACTGCAGGCAGATGGAGGCTGATGTAGTTCATAACAGCAGGTAAACTGCAGCAGCAAACATTATGACAGATGCCAGTGTTGCCCATAGCCTCATAGGAGATGAGTTTAAGGAATTGCATTAAAGTGGATGAAGTGCCCGAATTTAGCTGATAGGATAGTATAGAGATCAACTGTACTTTATAATCCTGATGCTTAAAATATATTTAATTGGTTGGAACTGATTAAGATGTCATGACTGGTTTTGTTTGTTGCGTCATCATACACACAAGTAGACAAATATAATGCTATAACATCACCACATTGTCATATTTATATGGAAGCTTGTTTCCGCCACAAAAAAAAAAAAAAAAAAAAAAATATATATATATATATATATATATATATATATATTTCCCCGCAATTCTGTCTTTTTTCTCAGTATTCTAAGATATAACCTTGCAATTGCAAGTTATAAAGTCAGAATTGCAAGATATAAACTTGTAATTGTGAGTTAAAGTCAGAACCCAGACAGCAACATAGTGTTGGCCAAGATCCGGCCCACATCTGGTACTCGTTGAATTCACATATACCAGGTGTGGCCCGGATCCGACACTATGTTGCTATCTGGGAATTGTGAGATAAAAACTCGCAATTGCAACAAAATGTTAGAATTGTGAGCTGAATTGGGCTTGCAAGTTTATTTCTCGCAGTTCTGAGAAAAAAGTCAGAATTAAGGTATATACACTCGCCACTGCAAGAAAAAAAAGTCTCGCAATTCAGAATAAAGTCAGAATATATCTTGCAATTCTGACTTTTTTCTTGCAAATGTGACTTTATTTCTCAGAATTGTGAGATAAAAAGTCACAATTATCTTTATATTTTTATATTATTATTCTTTGGCAGAAAATACCTTCCATATATTTGCCAGTAAGGAAACCGTACGTTTTTTTTACGAGGTGGCATTTTTGTATTAATTCGTACTATGTGATTTGTATGATTTTTTTTAAAAGAAAAAGTAAGCATGAAGGTCCATCCCTAAACCAAACCATCAGTGGGGCATAAGCAGAAACATTTTACAAATGCGATTGAACGAATTCATACGAAATAGCCACCAATTCAGCAAATCATAAAAAACGTTACAAATTGCCAAATCAATCAATGTTCCCTGCCTCTTACACCTGGGGAAAAGAATCACCTAAGCAGCAAGGGGGTTTTCTGGTTTTAAGCTGGTTCAGCTGGTCTCCCAGCCTGGCCAAACTGGTGTTTAGCTTGTGTAGATGGTCTCCCTGTCTGGCCAGCTGACAAGTTCCCCCTCTAAAACCATCAAAACCGACCAGCCTAACAAGCTTGGATTGTTTTTTTTTTTTTTTTTTTTGGATTGTTTTCTATAACTTGCAATATCTCTGAAAAAAAATAAGCAATGCTGTTATGAAGGCATATGTAAAGCCTACATACTGTATAAAAGCCAACTTTCCATTGCACTGCTTATTTGCAGTGGGTGTAATACCACTCAGCAGTCATAACCATCACTAATCATTGCTGCAAGACATCATATTTACAAATGAACACTGCTAATTAATAAAGAAGACATATATAAACCAGTCAGGTAAAGTCTTGGTTGTCCAGACTATCTACCGATGATCTCATAGTGTCTATCACAATGGACCAACAGACACTCTCTCAGCAAACCCAGGTGGAACTTTATATCGCTCAACTTCTCTTCACAATTTTCGAGTCATGCACATGGCCCTGCAGGTGCATTAACAGGGTATTGACTCAACCTTGAGAACAGCACTGAAAGATGTGATTGCCTCGACTCCCTTTCCACAGATCAAAAGCTCTACTGTTTGAAGCTGAGTAGACCACAGAGACTATAAGCTAGAAAGAATACCTCCGTTTTAAACATAAATCACTTAGGTGAATGGTCTTACCGGCAGTGACACAATCTAACAGGCCAGAGTTAAAAAGATTGTGAAAATGGTGATGGCTAATCTAGAAGATCCTTGAACAATCTTCTGCTTACTAACCTAATAGAAGACAAGGAGCACCATTGGTCACTGAGAAAATACCCCTTCAATGTGGATACTGTCACCAGCTGACAGGGAAATTATTAAAGGGTTAAGAGAGTGTTTGCAGGGAGAACAATTGGATTTATACCTACCAATGGTGGGTAAAGTACAGGCTATAAATATTTAGTCCAATACACCACATCTGATAGGATGGGGACCATGTCCAGCATTGCGGTTGGATGCCATGACACCTGCTCAGCAAGCAAGGACGTGAGAGATTGGCTTACATACTGTACTGGACACTAGCCAGTGTGTCATGTCTTATTTCTGCTCAGCTGGAGAACCGTAATGCCAGTAGTGGCAGCTTCATAAGTGTGCCTTTGACACTTCATTGACTCCGGCTGCAGTGCGATGCTGAGATTGAAATTGAACCTGTTTGCAGTCAAAATCCCACATGACTACAACAAGGACAAGGTCAATATGTTTGTCAAAGTCCCACAAGCTGTTTGCGGTGACATTTACTGTACAATTGTATTACTTTTATTACTTATAATACATTACAAGGATAGTAAATACTGTGATCACGAGAGAAATGGGTTAATAAACTAAATTATATATTTTTTGAAAATGTAAAACAGAAAGTTTTCTGTAATGGGTAGGTTTAGGGGTAGCATTAAATATAGAGTTTGTACAGTATAAAAACCATTATGCCTATGGAGGGTGCCCACAAAGATATAGCGAACCAGACATTTGTGTTAGTAATAGTGTCATAGTAGTCATAGCGTCAGAGCGGTATAACCATCATGGAATCATAATGAAGAAAATTAAATATTAAATCTTATTCAATTCTTGCAGTCAGTAAGGCACAATCAACAGTGTGTAAAGGCTAATAGGTTTCTAGCGTTGGCAATGTTTGTTCAGATTGTCACATATCTAAAGATAAACCCAAGAAAACTATAATATTCATGTATAATAAAAGTTTTAAAAAAAATCACGATACTTGCAGAACCAAAATACAAAATAAAACAAAGCAAAAAATCTTTACGTCACTGAAGAGTTAAAATGGTATAAAAACAACAGTACTACAAATTCAAATTGCATTTCTATCAACTTGATTCTATTAACTAGATTTTTGTAATACATTTTCATGTCCATGCCATGCTTTACCAAGTCAAGTTTACGTTTAAGTCACGTTTACTTTCAAGTTATCATTTTGTTTTGTACACCGTTTGAACCAAAACTGCACTTGGTTTCAGAAAACCTCTGAAAACTGAAACCGAGTCAACTTCAGTGGAACTTTTATACTGTAAATGTCTATTGCACTGTTTGATGTCTCATGCTAAAGTAACTGTAAAGTTTCTCTTGACCACTTTAAAGAGTTTAAAAAAAACCCAGAAAGGAATATAAGGTCAAGCTTGTCAAAACTGCCCTTATGCTGCTAAATGACTCAGCCAAGAACATTCTACTCCCTCCTGAATTATCATCTGGATGGCAAGATCTCTCCAACTGTGCCCAACATCATTAGGGATTCTCTAGGTTTCTCTGCAGGCAGCATATCCATCATTAAGATTAATGTCTTACCACATTTCAAATTCCTACTTTCATGCCAAGCCTCTGTCCAGCTTCTGGTTATTTTGACAGGAAACATCCAACGGCGTCTAAATTCAACTGGACGTCCTGGAATACATTTTAGAATGTTGTAAGGACCAAACATGTATTGCAATTTCCAATATCAAACCGTATTTATAAACAGTTCCATATAGAATTTCCAGGATTCATTATCACCACAGCAAAAGGTGTTAGATTATGTAAGCTGCAGCAGATGGTATATGAATATCTTATGATTCAATTTTTGTCTTTGGATCATTTTTTTACCTGTTTTCATTAAAGAACATGCCATAAATACCACATAATCTATAATATTATACATTTAAAATCCTTGAGTGAGTCCGTTATAATGATGCGCAAACAAACCGTATGTATGCCCTCAACGAATATATATATATTCGAATGTATTAAAATTATACAGTTCATATTGTAATATTTGGGCCATAGTGTTCTCTAACATCACTGTGCTGATTCTTAGGAAAACAGAGGCATTAACAATGTATAGTTATAAGTTCATAATAAAGTTACCATCTAATTGATAAGTATGCTGCCAGTTTTATTTACAGGCAGAGTAGTAGAAGGATAGATTATTTATAATTGTGACATAACTAAAGCCTATTGGCTATTATAAAAAGGTTAATCTCTTTCAAATATTCCAACACTAAAAGAAAAATATATTTTCATGATTTATCACAACTTTTTTTCTTTTGTCAAACCAAATTAGATAATTAATGTGGTTCAGATAACATAGTATTTTGAGTTTCTGTTGATTATCTCCTCATTGTACAGGTGAAACTCAAAAAAATAGAATATCATGCAAAAGTTCATGCATTTCATTAATTCAATTTTTAAAAGGTGAAACTAATATATTTCGTATATATAACTATATACACATGCATGATTATACTTTTCAGAGGGCCGACATTTCTGTATTTAAAATCCTTTTTTTTATTGATTTCATATAATATTCTAATTTTCTGAGATTTTGAATTAGGGGTTTTCATAAGCCGTAAGCCATAATCATCAAAATTATAACTTTTTCACGATATTTTAATTTTTCGAGTTTCACCTGTATTAACTCAAATTTTTAATTTCAATGAACTCAAACTTTTAAGACAACCATGTAAGTTCCTTAAAAAAGTTAAATCAACAATATTTTTTACAGTGAACCCACACTTCTTGCTTCAATAGGTAATACATGAACATCAACACAGAAAACTGTACTCGTCAAACATTTCCTTTGTGTCTGATCAAAAAGCTCAAGTTGCATATCTCCTGTTCCAATATAACACTCACTTACATTCCCAACACCTTCCTTTCTATTCATGTGCCTCCTGTGGGCAGTGCTGCAATTGGGAACACCTGTACTGAAATAAATAAATTTCTAAAGGCCAATGGTAAGGGAACACCGCCACCAACAATAAATTCAGCTCACAGAAAACTCCAACCAGGGGAATAAACTTTACAATGCTACAGGGATGGGAGATGTAGTTCCTCTGACACACTTCACTATGAGAAGGTATTAGTGTTTGTTCCAAGAGGAAGCGGAAAAAAGGTTTCTGTAGAGACACATGTCCTAAGGGAGGGGGAAAAAATATAAGTGAATTGAAGTAGTGCTATTAGAACCAGCCCTGTGATCATAGTGTCTTTTTATAACCTGGCTAAACCAAAGAGATTGGTCCTATAATTGAGGATAATAACTTATTATTTTAAAGCCTTCGTGTACTTTGGATTGGCTCTGAGAGCTTTAGATATAGTCTTATGATCTGATAAGGCTGCTCAAGGGCTTCTGGGTTGCCTATTTTAAGGATCATTTTGAGAGCGAATACAATGAAACCAGCACTATAGAGTCCTCTGCACAAAAAGCTTTTTCATGACGAAATAGCCATTTGTATAAAATGAGAACACCATGAAGTTTGTTGCATGTGAATTCAATAAACAACTAAAGTATTGCTAATAATTATGTTTTGTGAATCAGAAATGCGCTCGAGAATACTGCTCATAAAGCAGAATGAGTCTACAATCTTGAAAGAAACCCAATAATTTCTCATCACTGTACGCACATGTATGATCTTGTCATGTCAGAATGATGTGATTACAAATTTGCAAGTAAAAAATAAATGTGTTGTTGACTCTGACTATTATAAAAGTTCTAACTTCTCTCACTTGAACGCGTTGACATCAATTTTAAAATCCAAACCCACAGCTTATTCATGTGTAATTGTTTTATATGTCATTTATTACAATGATATTGCTATGCTTTCTTAGTTCTTTATATTGCAAGAGGTTCTAAAGGCAAAAGAATGTAGTGATAAAGTAATTAATTGCCATCATCATTAATCCAATTCGAATCAACGAATTCATGAGAAAATGTAACTATTTTATTGGTCTACCATATCATATGAATTTGTATGATTTTAATCATATGATTTTTTTTTTTAAGAAAGCATTAAGGTCCACCCCTAAAACTAACCCTCAGTGGTGCGGAAGCAGATCATACAAAAAAGTATTAATAGGAATGTACGAATTGACTACCAATTCACAAAATGTAAAATAGTTTCTAATTGCCATAAGAGTATGTTGTTCAGATCCATAATTCAGATCCAAAAGAATGTGAACTGCTCTGGGGTTTCTCAAAAACATAGTTGGATAGTCAATACTATGAAACCAGTACAATAGAGTCATCTGCATAAAATCACTTTGAGCTTTTTCATGATGAAATGATCATATTAACTAAATGAGTTTGTTGCGTTTGAATTAAATAAACATGATGGAAAGTAGTTGGTACAGTATTGCTTATTATTAAATTTTGTGAATAATAAATGCAAGACTGCAAGAATATACTACTTTCAAAGCAGATTAATGGGTCTACAATTGGTACAAAACTATAATTTTCCATCATTCTGTGCATGAGAAGGGTAGCAGAGCAATCGCAAATAGCATCGCAAAGTTGAAAGGGGTTGTATAACTACAGGTACAGATCTTGACCTGTAGTTAAAAGCATAGTTTGACTCAAATATTTAAATTAACAACAGACAATAAATATAGCAAATCGTTTCTCAGATGCCAAGTCTGTTTTAAATAATCTGGCATTAATTCGATCTCAAATTACCATAAGTTTATACTCCACAAACGCCATTAACTATTTTTAAGGAAAAAAAAAAACAGTCGGGAGTAACTAGTTAATTTCGCCAACAATACATACTATGGTAGTTAAGCAGAGAATGACTTTGTTGTTTGGGAAACGCACCTCTGTCTAGAATCTTAGATTGCCATCTTGTATCTCCAATGAGAGTTGAGCATAACATAAAATACATAAATACAGCATCAATTATGCACCTAATGCACAGCCTTAGTCTTCATATTGTTGCATAAGAACTAAAAAAAGCTTACATTCGTGATCTATGACAAAATTGCCCAACACAATCAGTTTCAAAAAAGACTTAAAAAAAGTGTAATTACCATAGTACCTTTCATACAAAAATCGCAGCTTGAAATGCTTCAGAGATCAGCATACAAAACCATTTACAAGAAACATTTAATGTCACGAGGAATCAAAAATGATTGCTCCAGTTTTGATTATGTGCAGACCATCCATTTGGACTTAAAAAAAAAAAAAAAAAAAAAAAGCAATTAGCACAGCTTGTTTCCAAGAATTCAGAGTTAGGAGAAAAACACTGTTTCGTAGGACCTTTAATTCCCAGAGTGGAACAGCAGAGTATTATGTAAATACTGCAGCTTAAAGTGCCTTTTCCAGCTTCCTGTCACCACAGGAAGCACATTTTCACCAGGTAGGGGGTCTTCAACATCACATAAAGAACAACTGCTGGTATAGTAGAGGGCCCAACACATCCAAAGTGGTTCAACCCTCAGCGAAGCTGCTCTCATTTCAGCCAAAACTCCAATTTAAAGCTCTCATCCCCATTACATATCAGTCTCATGGAGCGCAAGAGAGACCAAACAGCAGTCGGGAAAATCTCTTCTCTCTTCAAGACAAGAGTGGCATGTTCACTCACTCTGTGAAATACAACAACCGTTAAGTAGCTGTGAAGACCCATAGCGCCCATTGGAATCCCTCACATGAAAATGAGGCCTTTTAGGGGGACCGCTCCCATGGTGCTTTGTATCTGTACCCGCGGTGGCTCAGAGTCATCCAATGGGAGTTCTTACGCCCTGATTGTCTTGTAGAGCTTATTGGAGAGAAAAAAGCCACAAAGACCTTGGCAGGAAGGCCGTAATGGGCCAAAGATGTGTCGTTGAACAATGGTGATCTCTTAGTATGGCAGTGAGAAGATAAGCAGCGTTTCTTTTTGCTTGGCATGGCATTAAAAGCACCCTCACAGTCTCTGGAGCGATCGTGCCTGGTAAAGGCAAGAAACCGCAGGCCTGTGGGTTCATGTTATTGCTGAACGAGTGTTTGATGCAGCAAGAGTGCCATATGCTGGTCGCTTGGTGTACAACACTTCACTAGCCAGTCGCTTGCAATGGATGATGTACAAATGGATACATTGTTTTCCTATATACATCTGCCTCAAAATGTTTAAAGATTAAACCTATTTTGGAAATGTAAAATGAAAAATTCAAAGCAAAGCATGATGATAATACAGAAAGATATTTTTTTATAGTAAAACAGATTAGTGCAAACGAAATACAAGGTACAGGGTACAAAAAATGTAAAAAAAAAAAAAAACAACATGTTTAAAGGTATGGGATCAAGGTTTAAGGGTGGACCTTTATGCATACTTTTTCCCTAAAAAGTCATATAATTTTATACAGATCACATTGTGCAAATTAATATGAAATCACCACCTTTTAAAATAGTTATGTTTTCTATTTTTAATGTTTGGGTTTGATAACCTAATGGTTTGCTAATATGTTGGCAGGTTAGGTCTCAGGTAATACTGTGTAACCTAGGAACTGGTAAATTGATCAAATTCCACTTATGCTACATTGATATATTTTAAAGTCCCCTTTAGTCAATAATTTGATCCTTTAAAACTCATCTTTTATCACCAAAATTACATATTTAAAAGTTTTTTTTCTAGAAAAAAAAATTCTTCATGCCTTAAAATAGCTTGAATGTAACTTACCCTTACCTCCTTTAGTATACGCGTTCCTTTGATATGCAAATTAGCCCCGCCTCCACTCACTCACACCAGCACTGTTGCCAGATTGGTTCCCACCCAATTGGGGGGTTTTGAATTTGATTGTGCGGGTAAAAAAGGGTTTGTGCGAGTGAACAAAATTTAGGCTGGTTTGGGGTCAGTTCGGCGGTTCTTAAAACATCTACATTTTAAAGTCTAATTGGTTAATAAACAAAACTAAGTGCGCATGTAGTCCAGAAAATCAGTCATCAGGACATTACTAAACACACACGCCCATTCATAGTCAGCTGGCGTTGATGTTAACGTCGCAGACGAGCACACACTTTTAGCAAATCAGCTATCAGCAGGCAAACGTGATTTAGTGCCATAACTTGTAGCTGTATATTCAAGTGATCGCTAATGCCAAAGTGGCATAAATATACAGTAACTTGTATCTACAGACAGTAAAGAGTGAGATGGTGAGCAACTCTCAAAATGTGGATTACACCTGTGGTGGGAGATGACTCGATGGCTCTTAATAAATATAAACTCTGAGAGCACAAGTTGAATGACTGGTCATGTGCATACTGGCCTAACCAGACATCTGCACCATCTTTTTTTTTACAACATCCAGACTGCACTCTACTCGTCCCTGAATGCCCTGAAAAGGTTTGAATCAACGATAAATTTTTGACTGCTAAATGCGTTATGTTCTTCAGTGTGCACATCCGGGGGTTATAGTCACCAGTTAATTTCTTGATTGCCGTTTTGACAGTGTTCACCTGAACATTTTAGTCACATTTGCTAATTCTCTTTAATTTATTGCCCTGTTTTGATCCGCTTTCCTGGGAAATTGATTGATTTTTTATTTTATTTTATCATCGTTATTTTGTTTTAAAGAGATACAAAATAGTGCTTATCAACCTTGTTTGACATGGCAATAAAATTATATCACATTATTTTGGCAGTTAAAGTTTTGGGCGGGTTTTGGTGAGCTTTTGGGGTGGAAATCACCTTCCAATCTGGTGAGACTGCACACCAGCTCAGAGATCCAATAGTTGACGTGATTGGTTACAAGAACATTTAATTGATGTTCAACAAATAAAAAGCAGATATAATACGAATGAACAAATGATAAAGCTCGGGTTGCTGAATATTCGATCCCTTACTTCAAAACCACTTATTGTTAATGATATGATTACAGATTATAACCTAGATGTGCTGTGTTTGACAGATATCTGTCTAAAAACAGACGATTACATTACTTTAAATGAGTCCATCCCGCAAGATTACTGTTATAAACATGAGCCTCGTCTGAAATGCAAAGGAGGAGGTGTTGCTGTAATTTATAGTAATATCTTCAGAATTACTGAGAACTCTAGTTTTAAATATAATTATTTTGGAGTGTTGGTGCTTAATGTAACACTATCTAGTGTAAATGATAAATCACCTTAGAGATTTGTGCTGGCTACTGTATACAGGCCAACAGGGTAGCATACAGACTCTATCAAAGAATTTGCTGATTTTCTATCAGAGTTAGTACTGGTTGCAGATAAAGTCCTAATTGTTGGTGATTTTAATATACATGTAGATAACGAAAAAGATATATTGGGATTTGCATTTTAAGGCATTCTGAACTCTATTGGAGTTAGACAACACGTGTCAGGACCTACTCATTGTCGAAATCATACTCTAGATCTAATATTATCGTATGGAATCAATGTTGATCCCGTTGAAATTCTACAGCAGAGTGATGACATCTCAGATCATTATCTAGTCTAGTATACTTCATTTAGCCAAGGCTGCAAAGTCGACTCTGTGTTACAAATATGTTAGACCTATCACTTCTGCCACTAAAGATCGCTTTATTAATAATTTTCCTGATCAGTTTCATCTCCTCAGCATCCCAGATAGCTTAGAAGAACTCGATATTGCGACATAAACTTTTGACTCTCTCTTTTCCAGCACTTTAGACACAGTTGCTCCTTTGCGCTTAAAGAAGATTAAAGAAAATAGTCCAACGCCGTGGTACAATGATTACCCTTAAGAGAGCAGCCAGAAAAATGGAGCGCAACTGGAAGAAAACAATACTAGAGTTGTTTCACATTTCATGGAAAGAGAGCACGATTGCATACAGAGAGGCCTTACAAGCTGCTAGATCTGCTTAATTTTCAATTCTAATAGAAGAAAATAAACAAAACCCTAGGTATTTATTTGAAACAGTGGCTAAATTAATGAAAAATAAAGCTTTAACCCCAGATGTTTCCAAGCAGCACAGCAGAAATGACTTTACGAACTTTACTTACAAGATTGATAATATCAGGGCAGAAAATTATATCTGCAACTGTCTACTACAGTATCGCATCAAGCAGTGCATTGTAGTCTCCCTGAGGAAAAATTTGATTCATTCATTGCTATAGGGGAGGAAGAATTTTCTGAACTTGTTAAATCCTCTAAATCGACAAAATGTAAGTTAGACCCTATACCGATTAAGTTATTGAAAGAGATGCTTCCAGAGGTCATAGATCCTCTTCTTAATATCATTAATTCAACTTTGTCTGTAGGATACGTACCAACAGTGTTGTGCCTGAACGCATTCATTCGATAGTTCATGAACTCGTTCATATTTTGGGCTAACGTGAACTGAACGTACTGTATTACTCTCTGATGAACGTTACTGTGAACTCGTTCATTCTGGTGTCAGTGAACGGCACGCTCTCTTAGTTAAACTTAATTCGTTCAATAGGGTGCCAGATTTCCGAATAAAAACACGCATAAAACACATAGTGCGCAGCATCATTTGGATAAAAAGAACTATGAACTAGTTCAAAATTTTAAAGTATGAACTATGAACTGAACTATTTCATTTTAAAATTTGTGAACTGAACTTTGAACTAGTTCATGTAGAAAGTGAACTTTCCCAACATTGCGTACCAAAAACTTTTAAGTTGGCCTTTATTAAACCGCTTGTTAAAAAAACGCAACATGATCCTGCTGAATTAGTCAATTAAAGGCCGAATCTACCTTTTCTGTCAAAGATACTAGAAAAGGCAGTATCCTCACAGCTATGTTACTTTTTTAGAAAGAAATGGTATCTGCGAGGATTTTCAGTCAAGATTTAGACCGTACCATAGCACTGAGATAGCTCTCATTAGAGTCACAAATGATTTGCTCTTATCATCCGATCGTGGTTGTATCTCTCTATTAGTGTTACTCGATCTTAGTGCTGCATTTGATACCATTGACCACAACATTCTTTTAAATAGACTTGAAAATTATATTGGCATTAGTGGAATTGCATTAGCATGGTTTAAATAAAACTTTTCTGACTGTTATCAAATTGTAGCAGTAAATGAAGAGAAGTCTTATCAATCAAAAGTTCACTATGGTGTAGGCTACCAAAAGGGTCAGTAGGCTACTATGACCGTTGCTGTTCACTCTGTACATGCTACCCTTAGGAGATATCATTAGGAAGCATGGCATTAGTTTTCACTGTTATGCTGATGATGCTCAGCTCTATATTTCTTCACACCCTGACGAAATCTACCAAAATTACTTGTTACCTACCAAATTAACGGAATGCATAGCTGATATAAAAAAACTGGATGACTAGTAATTTCCTACTACTTAATTCTGAAAAAATAGAGATTCTAATTATTGGACAAAAAACTTCCTCACATACTAACCTAGAATACTGTCTAACACTTGATGGCTGCTCTGTCAATCTTCGTTGTCAGTTAGGAACCTGGGTGTGCTCTTTTATACCAATCTTTTATTTGAAAGTCACATGTCTAGTATCTGTAAAACCAAATTTTTCCATCTTAAAAATATATCTAAATTACGTTATATGCTCTCAATGACAAATGCGGAACAGTTAATTCATGCAACATTGTATACATTTTAAAATATTGCTAATTACTTACAAAGCACTAAATGGTTTAGCTACCCAAAACTTGAGCGAGCTCTTAACGCATTATAGTCCTTCACGTCTATTGTGATCTCAAAATTCCAACCAGTTGATAGTACCTAGAATTTCAAAATGAACTGCTGGTGGTAGATCCTTTTCCTATTTAGAACCAAAACTTTGGAACAGTCTTCCTAACATTTTCCGGGAAGCATACACACTCTGTCAGCTCAAATCTAGACTAAAAACACATCTCTTTGACCTAGCAGACACATAACACATTATAGACTTCTATAATTCCATTTTAGGCAAGGTTTACCGCAGTTCGCCGGATCCAGGCCGTATCCGGATCTGATGAAGGACCTGCGCCTGGACACGACGACAACGCAGTCCTGAAGTGTTAACTAGTCTCTCCTCTGTGAAGGCCTCCTTACCTTCTCTTTTACCTCTGTACAGATAAAACTTTGTCGGGATAATTCCGGTTCATGTGGCTAAGCGATAAAAAAAATTCTTTATAATACATTTTTCAAGGCTTGTACCTTGGAACGCATGGTTTGCATTCTCAAGCCACAAGGCACTGTTGTTGTGTGAATGAGCGGGCCGGATTGCTTAAAGGGTTTTCTGTTAGAACGGTGTCAAGTAGCAGCCCCTAAGTTAATAACTGATGCTCGTTTCGATGGAAGTGAATCAACCAAAGCTAACTTTAGCTAGCCAATAACTTTATTCTAGAGCTGCTGTAAAGCCAAAACAATCTATGTTACTTTAATTTCCTATTATCACTGTAAAGCTGCTTTGGAACAATCTATATTGTTAAAAGTGCTATATAAATGAAGGTGACTTGACAAGGTAATTTGTGACATCAGAAACACCTGCGATTTCAAACCGCGTTTTTGAGACTGTCTTTGGTTCACTGCTGTTTTAAAGAGAAAATACTCAGCAATGGTGTTTACTTAAGAATTTGCACATGGTTTGTCTTCTTAAAAACACCACATAGACTTATAAACATTAAAAACTTGATTTTCAACACTTTAAATAAAAGACACAGAGGCACATGCTAAAACTAGATACAAACGACTGTCTTATGTCAATTTGGTTGTACCAGTTTTTTACCTGCTAAGTGGAAAACTACAAATATCCATGGCTTCCTTTATTTACAGTGAAGAAGCTAAAGAGTCGTTTAACACATCCTAAATCTTTTTGACTGCAAGGGTCAATGAATCCGTGAATGAATTTGTGGAGTTTGTTACCTGAGAGTTGATAAATAGCCCTGACCTCTTTGAAACGCAGCAGAACTAATGTACCATCACAGTGTGCTAGTGTTAAAGGCTACATGGAGCACATGGCCTCTTCATTATTCAAAGGTAAAGAGACCCCCGGGCATCCAAGACAGTCAAGCGAGTCCACTGGCATGATGGGAAAGAGAAAGCAGGACTCATCCGTTGGGAATGCCGTGCTTGGTTCCAACTCCAAGAAGGGACTTAACCCATAACTCTTCACCTCTCTGGTTCCTGACAGACAGTTGTTATTAAAATGTAATGACAGAAGGGACAAGTGTTTGTTCAGTTACACCCAGGCTTGTTTCATGTATGTAGCATCCAGCATATGCTGACCTTGTGGTCCTTTTGACTGGTCCACGATCTCATTCAACTATAGACAGAAGCAATCGGAGAACATCCACACCTAATACCCAATGTAGTGACACAGTAAATATGCTTCAGAGACAACTATATGGACAACTATACTATATGGCTATCATCAGTGAAGAGAATTGGTGAAGATATTTTGATTAAAGATTACAAAGTAAAAAAAAACAAAAAACAAATAAAAATTCAAAAAATATGTGCACACTGCACAGATAAATCTTTTTATAAAAAATAGTGCAGTATTCCATAAAATATAAGAATTGTTCATTTTGATTTCATGGTTACTTAAAAAAAGTCTATACAACTGTATGTATCAAATATATTTATATTTAATATGTTGTGATTATTTTACTTACCTCACCGGAATTTTCCTCTCGTTTTAAATGTAAACATCACTAAATCAAAATATAGGCACGTTCTAAAGATAAAGTCATAATATCTTACATTATTATTGTTGTTATCATTACTATTATTCAATTTTCACTTGGAAAAAATTACTTATTAAGATTTTTATCGTGATAGGCCCTGTCTCAAATCGCACACTTCATATGCAATTACAATCTTGTGGACGTACAATGGCTGTTGTGTGCGCGTGTCCATTACGTCCACAAGACTGTAGGGTGTCCAATTTGTCATTTTAGGTTTCAGAAGGGTGCTCATTTATGTTTGCCTATTTAAACCCTGGCTGAATGCAAAATAGCCTCAAATAGGCCGTTATTCGAGGGGACAGCCATTTGTAGTTGTGTCTGAAACCTCAGTGGACGTTATTAAGTGCTCTCATTCAATCCCACATTGCACTGCAATCCCACAGAGTACAACCGATGTACGCTCCTTTTCATTCACTCCTTCAAGTGAACAGTATTAGTGGACTAGCGTAAGGAATAGTGAATGAGGGGCAATTTCGGATTCAGCCCCTGTGTGTTCATTCACTACTGGCAAAGTCTTGTCGGTGTTACACTGCATTTATAAGTGTTACTGGTTTCCGTGTCATGGTCTTGATATTCTGCCTGTCTCCCTGGATTTGCCTCTGCCTTGGACTTTTGTTATTATCTGGATGGTTTGCGCTGTGGTTTGACCTTAGGTTTGACCTTATGCCTGTTTAATTCATTATGATTATGGATAACACTAAATAAAGCTGCATTTGGATCTCCTAACCGCATCTCCATGCAGTACATTTAACAGCGATATAAATGAGGAACACCTATCTTTCTTTGCCGTTATTCATTTCCCCTCCCCTTTCTCCCTTTTTCTAGATTCTTGATTTCCCGAAGGTATGTCTTTAAAGGTGCTGTATGTAACTTTTCACTCTACTAAAGCATAAAAATACCATAATATGTTTGCAGATATTTAGGAAACATGCTGAGTTCACATACTTGTTTCTCAGAAAAACACTTCGACAGCCAGTTATTTTACTTTGTAATCTGTGTTCCATGTTGAAAACTAGGGGTGCGCCGATCCGATACTCAGTATCGGTATTGCTCCGATACTAGCAATATTTGCCGGATCGGGTATCGCCAGACGAGACCATCCAAATCCGATCCGATATTGTATAGCCTACGTATGTTATTGTTATACAACACAAAAGGCACAAAAACATTATAAAGCACTATAATGTTTTCGTGTACTGTATTCCAAGATTTCTGAAGCCATTACATATAGTTTAATGTGAGGTACAGATTTAAATCGTTAAATTAATCTTCACCTAAGTGCTTCCCTCCTTCAGTCAGTCATTCTCAGCACTCAAACAGCGCGTCGCACTCGGGTAAAACAGTCAACACGATGAAACTCTCTCCAAGATGAGTCATGGTTCCTATTATTATACTGTAGATATGTAGATAAAGGTCTATGGTTTGCATAAAAGGACTTTAACGTGCTGGAGTTTCACATGTTACTTTCAACCGGGTGTCTGTTAGATCACAACACAACTCCTCAGTGATCACAACACTGGAGTAGAGAGCGATATAATTGCTCTTCACACGCACATTAACTGAAATTTAAAACTATTAAAAGGCTCAAACTAATGAATAAATAAAGAAATATATGTATATCTTACTTTTGTGCTTTGAACTTTTCAATGCGACGCGCTGCGCGCCGTGACTCCATGTTGCTTCGAGCGCATCGTTCTGCGCACGGGATGCGCATAAGGTTTCGTGCCGCTCTGAATTGGAGCCTTTCATATTACAATACTTTTGCGCAATGGCAGTTTATTGATAGCCTTAGTTGTTCTGTCCAATCTATGTATCATATGTTGCTGCTTCATTAAAAAGTTGCGCTTAAAATTTTAAAATAAATGTATTTCAATTATATAGTATATATTTTGTCTTTATTGTTTTACAAAGTAAGGAAAATAATGTTTAAGTCAAGCTTTGTCAATTGACAAATTGTGCTTCATGTGCAAAAAGTCATATCTTTTAAACCAAATAACCATCTTTAAACAATTTGCAACCAACAGACATGACAACAATCTATGAAAAATGGATGTTTGAAATGATAAAAGTACAATCCATCTAACAGACACTAAAAGCCCAGAAATAGGTGAATGTCTGATAGAAGTTTAGCAGCTCTTTCTCCACAACTCTGCTAACACTTGTGCCTTGTGTTTCTGTTTCGACTTAAACATCTGTCGATAAGAGCCCAGTGGTCCCTTGCCTCTGATGCGTATGCCACATAAGATCATTAAAAACAGGCAGCCGTCACCCCATGTGCAGCAGTGCAGCACGCATGACGGGTAAACAGTATGCTAGCTCATTAGCAATTGACAATGCAGACAGCATCGGCTTAAAGCCGCCATCAAGAACGTGAAAGCAATGGATTTATTCCCAGATCGAAATCAACAGTGGAATTAATTCAGGAAACGGGGCGGATGAGCTAATGTCAGGATCCGATTCATTTATTCATAAGTAACCTTCAGCACAAGGCATGAGTTGACAGTGAGATAATGAACCAATCAGTGGAGAGATTTACTCAGTCTGTTTCAACATTCACCCTTCATGACTTGAGTGAGAGAAAGAAAGAAAAATAGAAAGTTAGAGAGATTATAATAATGAACAAAGAAAAAATCAAATGTAACAGTTTGTAAAGGTAAATATTTCCCAAAAGCATCCAACAAACTTTCTCAAACAGCATCGCAAGGTTGTGTGACAGCCGTCGACCTGTGATTAGAATGACTTAAGTTCAGGCTCTTAAGCAAAATAAGCAAGGTATCATGCACTACAATACTGATCATATACAGGGCTTGACATTAAGTTTTTTTCTCACCAGTCACTGTGGCTTGTGGTTTTCCAAAGTTACTAGCCATTTACTATTTTCACTGGGCACAATTTTGACATCGATACCATGGGCAAAAACTATCATTTAGATATTTTTAATATTATCTCATAATTTGGCAGCATGTATATTAGGCTGCTGTCACTTTAAGACTGGCGCACGGATCCATTATACTGTTACACATGCATTTTCTTTCTCAACTGTTTAAGTTCACTTAAAACATAACTGACTATGTTTACATGAATACTTACCAAGACCGGCATTTTGACATTATTTTGTGTGTATTTGCCTGTTTAAGGGCAATAAAATAACCCAATTTAGTACTCAGAGGAGGCTTTATGTGCGCACATTTTAGGTGTGAGCACAAAATCTGCAGAAATGAGTCAAATTATGCACACTACGCACAATCCCACATCAAAATTCAAGCCCTGTACAATATTCATCAAATGCAAATGAAACGAATGAGGGAGAGGAGGCGGGTTTGTGTGTCATGTCGCTGTCTGAGAGATTAGAGAGCGAGAAAGCACAGCTGGTATCTTGTATCTATTCTGTGGTCAATCAGTATTGGAAGTGTTTCAGATAATTCAGTATCGACATGTATCGAAAATCGAAAATCACTTCATTGCAGTTAATTTATTATAGTTTATTAGTTTTATTATTTCAGATGACAGATGGCATTTAACAGATGAGGAGAACTGAGCATTTTCAGCATAATATCTTCTATCACTACTGTTCTTTATACTGAGGCAAAACAGCAGCTTAAACACACAGAGGAAGATCATTAACAGAATTGGGAACAGGTGTGAATTAATCAGGAAACATGACAACTAATGATGAACTCGAACACAGGCAAACATTGACAAAGAAAACAATGGCTACATGTAAAACCAATAGGTACTTATTTTGAATATGTAACATAGGTGAGTCGGCTATACAGTATAGCCCTCCTCTCTTAATGATTGGAGGGGCAATTTGAACGTG
This sequence comes from Siphateles boraxobius, assembly GCF_051911475.1. Classification (NCBI taxonomy): domain Eukaryota; kingdom Metazoa; phylum Chordata; class Actinopteri; order Cypriniformes; family Leuciscidae; genus Siphateles; species Siphateles boraxobius. Next base: position 15,390,715 of record NW_027508799.1, read on the forward strand.
TTCCTCGTGAACTCTGTTAATAAACATCATAAGTCGGCTATATTTATGTTACCGTGGGGGGTCATGCTATTACTAGCATGATTATTATATTTCCAGCTGCCACACATCATTTGCCTCTTATCAAATGTTATAAAGTGTTGTGCATCAGCTCATATGGATATTCTGTCCAGCACAAAACACAGTTTTGAGAGAGTGATTGCTTAGGGTCAGGTCCCCTGTGCTGCTGTTGCCACTTTTAACATTTGCCCATAAAATATGGGTGACATAAGTTGTCAAATGACTATGGCATGGCCTCCTAATGCAATAGCAGGGTCACCTCTGCCACATAGATGATGATTGCCACATCATTCAACAGCCCTGCATCAATCTGTGCAGCCGTTATTGGCCTCCAGAGACGACCCAAGCTCTCTGTCACGTCCTTTCCTCTTCCCTCATATCGCTCGACCTCTGTTCTCTACTCTCTGATCATCTAGTCTACTCTCCGATGGATCATGATGGATCTGGAGCATCACAGAATCGCCACATCTCTCACTGTTTACAAACTGCCCTGTCAAAATTGACAGACGCCAAGCTTGCCAAAAATACTCTGCCTCCATCGTCAGCTTTTGAAAGTTTCTAGTCATTATACACTGTGTCGCCTGTCATTGACACCAAATGTCACTAATTCAAGGTAAATGGAGAATGTCATTTGAGAGCTTTATGCAAAATGACGTGACAAGTTAAAGTAGATCATTAGAAAAAATACATTAACCCTATAAATCCTACTGTACATGCAAATGTCTGACTGCAATTAGCCATCAATATTAGACCTTCACCGAATTCACTTCACAAATGAATACACTGAAAACTAAAAGACTGGCCCTCTTTTTTGGTGTCTAGCTCATCTTCACTGGCCTTTTCTAAGGCTACGTTTACACGTGGCCGGCTATTTACATAAATGGACATTTTACCCTCTCCGTTTTCAAACATAACATTGTGCACACCTGTCAGTTTTCAGAAAAGTGTTAGTTTACACGAACCCGTGTATATATGCCGTCAAGAGCATGCCACACCTGCAGTGTAACGAGAAGCTCAAGCCCACGTTAGCCAATCAGAATCCCGAAAATAGCAACAACCATAGACAGTAAAAGAAATGGACAGAGCGACCCCGTTGATTTCAACGGAGAGAGTTGAAGCCAAACATGGGTACTCACTTCCTGATAGCCAAGCGTTCTGCGCAGGCTCAAACTGAGCTTGATGACGTAGATGTCACGTGAGCAACCTGACTGGGAGTTGTAAATCTTCTAGTAGCTGTGCCAAGACAAATCTTAATCACCCGTAGACAGTCACCCAACCGCGACCTGCAGCAACTTTTGGTAAGTATTCTGATTAATTATTTTGTCATTTTGCTTAATATTTATTTATTTAAAATGTAACGTCAGTACGCCATATTAAGTTAATGCTTTATATTAATAAGTTATGTAAAATGATATTCAAGAACTTATTAATTCATACCCAATATGTATATGTAAGGAGATACTAGGCAAAGGCTAATTATTGCTAACTAAATGATAGTTAAGATTAGTAATTTAACTTAAACAGCTAATCTAAGTCGAATGTAAATTAAATGAGTCATACTTATTTAACCGCCCAAGAAGCGAATGTTTTAAATATAATTTGCACGGTGAAATTAGGCATTGGTAAAGATAGCATGCTTGCTGGGCATATAATTAACATGATTGCTTGATGCACATGATGTTGTATAGTGTTAATGGACGCAAAATGGCGTTAACTGTTATCTACACAGAGACAATAAAAGATCTATCGCAAGAGAAATGGCCGAATTAGTCATATAAAAAAGTTATTCAGTAAATCGCTTTGTACAAAAGCGTCTGTTTTGGCCAGTTAAATAAAATGTAAGTTAAATAATAGATGGACAATAACATCTATAACTAATGGTTGCCCTTTTCATCTTTCTTTCGTATATTCAATGTGACCATATAATATTCCAAAATATAAATCATGTAGTTTTGGCTAATAAATCATGATCAAAAACACTTGAACAAAAACGTTTTTCTTTATTTCACGTTATGTAGGCTAGGACATTTGTACATGGCTTCCGAACGGGATCACATTCATCTTCAAGCGTAGATCTATAAATAAATAAAGGAACAACGTTAACCGCGATAGACATTGAGATGGGTTTTTTCTTCTTCCATTGCATGTATAATTTCCTGATAATTTCCCCATCCCCCGTTAATATATATAGGTGAAGTAGATAAATAATTTAAAGTTCGTGGATAAATGTTACTTCATATGTATTCACTTGCCACATATCAAATTATTTCGAATTATTTCAAATTCATCAAAAACGTTGTTGAAATATTTTGTCGCGTTGCTTTTATGGACTCTATCTATGCCATGGGCTGACTTTAGACAGTAAAAGATTGCCTGCGAGCTTCTCTTCTTGTCTATACGGTAATGTCTCTATTGTGCGACATAAAGGCGCGTGGTTATGACGCAATTTTTAGCCTATTTTTACAAGAATGGCTTCTACGGGGCCATAACGTAAGATACAAAGTAATGGAGCCTTTTATACATTGTCGTGTTTCTTTAGAAATAAATAATGGACAAATGGAGTCTTTGGACGCCTCACATGTAAAGTTATTCGCTGTCAAAGTGACGCCAAAATGAATGGGAGTCAATGGGATGCTAACAGCAGGTGATAGCCAGCTACAATGGCGGCCCCCGGAGGCGATATTTTTTTTCACAGGATGGTAGGGGAAGACTCATGAATATTCATTAGGGAACTCATGCTTGATTGGTCTGATGACCTACCCCCTAACCCCGCCCCTAAACCTACCCGTCACTGGGGGTCTGATGACCTACCCCTAACCCCGCCCCTAAACCTACCAGTCACTGGGGTTAAGACCAATCAGGGATGAGTTCCCTAATGAATATTCATGAGTCTTCCCCTACCATCCTGTGAAAAAAAATATCGCCCCCCGGAGGCAGCTTCAACTTCCGGCTGATGGATTACCCCCTTGGCAACAACAGCAACGAATCACTTTGAACAAAGAGGTCGCACTTTGACGCAGTTGCAAGTTGTGTCGCATACTGTGACGTCGGCTGCCTAAAACTCAGTTTTTCTCAGTTTACATACAAATGTGCAAATGTTTATATTATAAATAAATAAATAAATAAATATATATATATATATATATATATATATATATATATATATATATTTATTTATTTATTTATTTATTTATTACAAAAATATTTGTACCCGAGTAAAAAAGAAAACTAGGCTGGTTTATGTTTTTTTCAGCAAATATGAGGAACATGGACTACTTTTAAGATGATTTTATGCATTTTTTAAGACTTAAAAATTAAAGACTTAAATTTTCATTTAATAGACACGGTCATTTCACACTCATTCTTTTAAGATTCTCCAAAAGTTTAGTATGGTTTTCATATTTTCAGAGACAGGCTCTTAAAGTAGAATTTAATCATTTATATTTTCCCCTGTGTCTGAGATAAGCAATAAACAGCACATCAACAATGTAGTCAAACATAATAGTAAACAAAAACAAATATAAATTAGTTGCTTTTCAACTTGGAATGCGGCCTGAACGATGTGAATGTCCGTGGCAGGGTTTTGTGAAGATTACAGATTGACAGCCAGAATGTCTTGAAATGGATGGAAATTCCTCCATGAAGGCACAGCACAGACATCGAGAACCTTTTTTGCACATTAATATGACTCCGCTGTAGCACTTGATGATAATAATCGGGGACTTGAACCTCTGCTGGAAATAACGTTTGTGATCATGTGTATTACACGCTCCACAGAGCCTTTTAAAACCACCACACTAAAAGCATTTATTGCTTCCTCCAGCCGTATTACGTGATTTACAGGTAGCCTATATCGTCCATCTGGTGTCTTCAATCCCTTCACCTCAGTGCCGTCTAGTGGCAGATAGCAGGTAGTGCTAGCTGGTCAAGAGGTCTTGAATAAGTTCACCTCAAAATGTAACTGAATAAAAGCACAGTCCTCTCATTTCTTCTTTTTCCCATTTAGAATAATCTTGCGTTTTAGGGTTTCCCATATCTCACTGCCATACAGAGCAATGGGTTCTTTTAGGAGCTGGGAGATTCTTTATGCTTAAGATTTTTAGCCAGGTTTTAATTGGAATTTCAAATTAAATTGTATTTTTAATCATGTAGAAGACCCTCATTGCTTTTATTTCAGTTCATTCAAAGCCAGATTGAAGTTTCCTGTTGAACTTAGGTTTAGTCGCAGATAGGTGTGTTGGAGGACTTTTCCCTACACCTGAATCTATTTTGAAAAAAAAAATCATTATTTTTGTTTATGCTAGGTTAATTTTAAGAGCCCATGTTTGACTGGATGTCTCTGATATCGAGGAGCTGTTTCTAGTCCTTCTTTTGTTTTTGAAAGAATGATTCAATCATCTGTAAAGAGGAGGCATCCAAGACAGCGACATAGTGTCGGCCCAGATCCGGCCCACATCTGGTAGGTGTTGAATCCACATGTACCAGATGTGTCCCGGATAGCCGGCTTTATGTTGCTGTCTGGGATTTAATTTCTGATTAAGTTGGCCTGGGGCAGTCGAATTATCGAATGCTTTGTGTGGTCAGATGTTCTGTGTTTGGGCAGAAATCCAATTTGACTTTTCTCCAGGATTTTGTGGGTTTTGAGAAAGTTCTACATTCTTATATTAATAACCAAACCGAATATTTCCCCCAGGTTGCTATTGACAATTTTGTCTCCTTGTTTAAAGATGGGTGTAATTAGACCTTGATTCCAGATGTCGGGATAATATCCTACTCTCAAAACAATGCTGAATAACTTGATTATTGCGGTTTTGAATTTGTCATTGGTGTATTTGATCATTTCATTTAATATTCTGTCAATGCCACATGCCTTGTTGGGTTTTAATGTACCGCATGAAGTGAATCTGTTAGCTCATTTACTGTGATTGGGAGATCTGAAGATTGGGGTTCTGATTCTCTTTTTTTTTTTCTTTTTAGGATTTCTAATTTGGTTTTTATTTAATTTCGAGCAGGATTTGTTTCAGTTGTTTTGTACAGAAGTTCAAATATGTCTTCCATATGTTTCCATTTTGAATGGCCACTTGTGGTCTAAAGAGATTGTTCTAGTTGTTCCAGAAGTTGCTGGTATTTATTGACTCCTCCATTGCTTGAAATAATTGTTCAGTTTGGTCTAACTTTTTTTGCTCTTAGAAATTGTTTCTACATTTTAAGAGCTTCATGATATTGATGGCGGAATTCTTGATTGCCTAGATCTCTGTGTTTTTGGTTTGAAAGATTTCGTTCTAATACTTTTACACTCACTGTCAAACCGCTTTTCCATGGTGGCTTTTGTTTCCTTTTTAATAATCTTTTTCAAATTGCACATGGATGCTGATTGGTGGAATATTTTGGTTCCAGATTTATGCCTACTTTATTAAGTGGATTTTTGTTCATTTTGATAGTTCGACATTTTATTGCACTTTGATAATTTTCTTTGCTGTTTTTGTCCTCTTGTAGGATTGTTGCATCCTTTGTAATTGAAGGGGCTGTCTGCATGTTTCATTGGTTTGAGTTAGTTTTAGATAGTGTAATTTTACAGTGATCTGACAGTGGTGTTTGAGGACTGACTGTGTGGATGCACTGAATCAATGTCTGAAATGAAATAATCTACAGTACTGTTACCCAGACAAAAGAGTCTCCCCGTATGCGACCGTTCACTATATAGGCTACAGGCCCAGTTATTGACAGAGGTCTAGTAGGCTCTTCCCCCTTTTGTTTGTTTGTGAATTTGTCATAATTACTCTATTGCTCTTTGTAGTTCGTATTAGTTAATGCATTAACTAATGTTAAAAAATGTGAACTTAATTTAAAGTGTTACTGTTTAATTGACAGATCAAGAATATATTAAATATGATGATTTATTTAAAAATATATTTTAAAGGAGTCATGATTTGCATTGTTTTATTATTTTATAATGTTTCCTGGGGTGCACTTATAATGTTAGTCTGAATTTTTTTAAATTAGAAAAAAAATAATTTAGAAATAAAATGCATTTTTCCTAGCCTGATTTGATCCCTCTGATTGCTGGAGACTTCAGTGTAAACGTCCACTGCAGTGATTGGCTAAAATTTTTGCATATGAAATGGCTAGTATTACATATGGACAACTTGAAAACGTTTAGCACGCTTTTACTATTACAGCTCTCAAGGTTAACTAATCGTGAAAAGTGTTGATTATAGCATTACATTTAGATTGTGGCATGAAAGGTTGCAGTGATGAGCATGTAGCCAATCACAGACATGTTAAGTGCATGAATGCAGTGATCTCATCTTTGCAACTCGATTTCTGCACACTAATGAATGCTTCTATCATTAATAACAGTGCAAACACAATGTAAATAAGAGATTCGGTGATTATTACGGGAGTTTTGGCGAGTGTCCAGAACTCAGTCTCCAGCAATTATATATATATATTTTTATGCAGTGTTGCACCTTTCCTGTCAGATCCAATATAGAAGCCACACAACATGTTTTTTTTTTTAATTTCAGTCTCTGCAAATCCAGCGTCAGAACGAAGGTTATGCAGTAACTATGTTGTTTCACAACCTGGCATGGCATAGCATTTTGCACTCTTCAAATGCATGTTTATCGATTAGCGTCATGTTTGTTATTTACCTAGTATTTTTTATTTACCTTTTAGCTCAAATTCATTAAGAACATATATATATATATATATATATATATATATATATATATATATATATATATATATATATATATATATATATATATATATATTTAAAATAGACAGACACATAAAAGTCTATACAATTAATCAATTTACTTAAATTTAAAAAACGTGTACAACACATTATGATTTAACAATATACATTGTTGTATTCAAATCAGAACAGAAGATTTCTTATATTACTCTATTTTTGTATATAAATTCATTTTTAATCATTTGTCTTCAGACAGTCAGAAAAAAACACACACACATAACAAATAATAACAACAATTCACATCTGTCAGATGAACTCTTTTTGCGGTGAAATTATGAAAATAGCAAACATTTAGACAGTTAACAAACACTTTATCAACTAGTGCCACATGAAAATTCCAACTTGAGCACCTCCAGATACACAGTGACTGTTGGTGCTTAGTTAAACAGCTCAACACAGCGTTTTAATGTAAACCGTGTTTCTTTTAGCATGTGTGTGTGCGTGTGTGTGTGTGTGAGAATCTCACAAACAAGTCAATGTCATATTTCACCACAAAATCAAAAGAAAAAATAATGTATATTTTGCATAAGAAAAAAGGGCTTTTGTTTTGTGAAATTAAGTATCCCCAAATTCGCATTACCGTAATGCAAAAAAGGTTTATTTATTTATTTTTGCTGCATTACAGTAATGAGAATTTGGCAGATGGAAATGAGCATGTGACCTGGACACATGTTTTAAAAATTCAAATCAGCATAAATTTAAGGCAGTACAATAAATATAACCATGATAAATACTTACAAATATACTAAATTACATTATATTATTTAAATATATATATATATATATATATATATATATATATATATATATATATATATATATATATATATATATATATATATATATATATATATATATATATATATATTTAAATAATGGTGGCCAATAATTTGCTGACTTGTTTTAGTTAAATCATGGCCATGAATTAAAAAATGTATTCCCACAACGTATTAAATTGTTCCCTTTTTTCTGTAAATCGTGGCCACGCTGAACTCATTCGTTCCAGATTTTTAAAAAGAGAATTTCGGGAAATGTGTCTTCATTTTTTGAGGGAAATATAACCTAGGGCCGGATTCACGAAACATTCTTAAGAATAAAATTGCTTTTTTCTAACTTTAGAAAAAATATATTGTATTCCCAAAATATTTTCTAACGAATGTTCTCATCTTTTTTTTTTTTGAGATTGTTCTTAAGACAATCATTGACTTCCATAGTATGGTGTTGAAAAAAAAAACTATGGAAGTCAATGGGGCTGATCAACTGTTTGGTTTCTGACATTCTTTAAAATATCTTCTTTTGTGTTTCAGAAGAAAGAAATTCATACAGGGTTGGAACAACTTGAGGGTGAGTAAATGATGATAACATTCATTTTCATTTTTGGGTGAACTATCCCTTTAAGAAAAAAAAGATGTTCTTAAAAAATATTTGAGAACTTAAGAATTTTTCAAGAATTGCACTTAGGAACATTCTTACGAACTTAGAAGTTATCTTAAGAACGTAACTTAACTAAAGAAGATTTTCCTGAATCCAGTCCCTGGGCGTGTTCTTGACCATTTTTGTGAAATTCACTCATATATGCTGTATTTATACAGTATATTCATAATTAGTTTATTAGTGCTGATACATTTTCTAAAAGCATTTGTGGTCAATACCATAAGAAGAAAAGAAAGAGAGAAAAAAAGGCCAGAAATGATATTATACCAGTTTTCACGCCCCTGGGCTGCTGGGCTGGTTAGCAGGGATCAAACTGGTCTGGACTGGATTTTAACCCAGCTTGTGTAAACATCAGTTTGAGACAGACAATGAGCAGTTAAACAAACAACATTTGGCAAAACTATTGGTTACCCGATTCATTCTGTGCTTAAGTGCAATCCAACACGACAGCCAGAGTGCGGGACACTTCCAAAAGCTTTAGGGTTGGCAAGGGTAGCCCAGACAGCAACATAGTGTCGGCCCAGATCTGGTACATGTGGATTCAACGCGTACCAGATGTGGGCCGGATCTGGGCCAACACTACGTTGCTGTCTGGGAGACAACCTTCCTGCAGACTTCAGTTCCAACCCAACTCCAACACACTTACCTGTTATACCTTGAACACATTGTTTAGCTGGTTCAGGCTTGTTTCATTAGGGTTGGAGCTAAACTTTGCAGGATGGCCTTTGGTAAAATACACAGATTCATCTTTGGGAGTTGAGAAACATTCAACAGTCCCTCAAAAATGTGAGAAAACTATGGGAAGACAAAGTATGAACAGTATTTTCTCCTAAAATTATGATCTTTGGAATGTATTAGATACGGATAAAAATCTGCTACTTATTAAAATGTTGGTAGTACATCTGTGCAAACAACCTCTTCAGTTTAGGGTAGAGCAACAAAACGTTTGGCCCACTAATATTGTACAATAAAAATTCCTTCTTTTCGGTTTCTCTTATATTGCAGGATGGAACTTATTATGGTAAATTGCAACGTTACAGGCTATTCGCGTCGTATTGAATTTACCACTACAGCATCGAGCAGATGTGATGCTTTTTTGTAATGTTTTTCAAAATTTTATACACAAACTGATCTGATAAATTAATTCCCCCCAATGTTAATTAAACCAAAGCGATTTTAAGTTATTCTTTATAGTGGCTGTTCAAGATGAGTGTAAAGGGCTGAATCTCACAGAAAACTGAAATGTTCAAGTCATATTTTACCTTTAACCTTTTTTCTCAATGTGACATTTTCTTGATGCGAAAAAGACATCTCATTCATAACAAAAAAATAAACTTAAATAATAAAGTGCATTTGAAACAAATGTTAAGTATAATTTAATTTATGACATTATTTTGCATTATAGGGAATTTGTGGAGGAAACTGTCTTAAGTTACATTATATATATATATATATATATATATATATATATATATATATATATATATATAATGTAATTTTTTACATTATTTTCACTGACACGTTGTATTTTTTTATTTTGAGGTGAAATATGATCTGAATATTTCCTCGTGAGATTCATCCAAAGACTTATACTATAGTCGCTTTATGAACAGGTTCTGTGAACATCTACGACTTTGCTGTAAATCTGAATTGAACTTAATTTAGTAACGGTTTAAAGTGACAAAACGTTAATAAGTAACCGGTGTTTATCTGTAAGACATACATACATGAAATACTTGGTTAAAAAAATTCTACAGCACTTTATTTGACAGTCCTGTTCTAGTATGTACTATGTACTAAACTTAACCTTAATATTAAATCCAAGTAGTTACCTTATATTACTCAGTACTTTCTTGTAGGAGTACAAAGTTAGTACACATACTGAAAAATAAAGTGCGACGTTTGACACCTTTCATATCTAACTAGTGCTTTCAAGCGTAAGCAAACCAATCGATTAGCCGACTGCTAAGACATTACAACCATTTTTAAAGAAAGGCCATTTGAAACCATTTTGAAACTACACTTTCCACAAAGTTAAGTTTGGGAAAATGTTCTGCTAAACAGACATGAAGCACACTTTGCTTAGAGGTGAGATTTAAGTGAGTTTGAGTGTGACTGTTGTGCGCACACAGCAACAATGTAAACAAATGTAAAAAATAAAGGCGTTTTTTTTTTTTTATCAGTCTGAAAGGTCATTTGCACTGACAGTGATTTGCAGTGACAAAGCAACCAGAAGTCATTTTCAATGAAAGCTGTCGATTTCTAGCAACTCGAGCAACAGCGACTGTTGCCAACATGACAAAGTGAGCAAAGTTTAACCATAACCAGCCTCATAACTTTTAAAAATAAGTCTTTTTGAGATTTGAAAGATGCTGAAGATGGTGAAGAATGAATATAGTGCACAAGACATATAAACTACCTGTACGGCGCCTTCAATCGCCAACTCTAATTAAAAATGAATGACTTCCTGTCGATTTGTTACTGCAAAACGCCTAAAGTGTGAATACACTTTTTATTTATTTTTTGTATTTATCATTGTTTTTGTCTTGTTTTCCAGTACAAAATATCTAAATTTAGTTAAAAGACAAATTTACTTGTGAAGCAAAATTGTGTAAGAAAACAAGACACATATCTTGAATTAAGTAAAAAAAAAGAAAAAAAAAGAATACTGATTGAGAAAATGAAATCTTGCAGTGTTTAAAGTGTTCAAGATCTTCCTTAACAACACCCCCCCCCACGGATAACATCTTCCAGGTTAAAACCAGACATGACATCTGAATCATTGACAGATGAGTACAAAACACAAAGTCGGATCAGTGTGCTCATCTTTTGAAAGCCAAAAAAGGTCACAGTCGCATGACGAGAAGCCGGCCCGCATCCCTCCGGTTGGAAAAGTCTCTTTCTTTGAGATGCAGAACTCTCGCTGGAATGTCAGCTCGCTAAAATCTCCTGCTGGTCACGTCTCGAGCCTACAATCATTCAAATAACTGTCAATTAAAGTTAACCAGACGCTGGTCCGATACTTTTTTTCCAAACAGGATATCCTCAAGAAGGATAAAAGGTTGAGTTATGTCTCAGGGTTGGCTGTGGTCATGATCTTCATGTACTGGGTAAAGATCGTCTCAAAGGCCTCGTCTCTGTGTATCATGGCACCAAAGACCAGTGGCTGCGAGAACAAGATAAAGCGATTCACTGTCAGACTTTACTCAATTATTCATCAAAGCAAAAAGACAGACACTTTATCTATTTCAATGAGAGTGATGTTGCTGTAAAAAAAATAAAAAAGAAGACATTAAATCGCTTTTAACTCTTTTTCCGCCATTGACGGATATTTCTAGTTTTACGCGCTTTCACTGTTATACGGTAGGGTGCGCTATTACGCATCTTCTGAAAGAGTTCGGAATCTCCTGATCAAAAGAAATGTGAAGAAGAAGAAGCAGAAACAAGCGATAGCATATGTATGGAAGCTTGTTTCCGCCACAGAATAAAAAGATAAAAAGGTAATTGCGCCTTTTTATGCAATCGCAAATTTATATCTCACAATTCAGACTTTATTTCTCACAATTGCGAGTTATAAAGTCAGAATTGAGATATAAATTTGCGATTGGAAGAAAAAGAGTACTTAATGGACTTTATAAATCGCAATTGCGACTTTATATCTCACAATTCTAAGAAAAACAATTGCGTGTTATAAAGTCAGAATTGCGAGATAAAAAAACAGAATTGTGAGTTTATATCTCAAAATTCTGACTTTATAACAGACAATTGTGAGTTTATATCTCGCAATTCTGAGTTTATAACACACAATTGTGAGTTTATATCTCGCAATTCTGACTTTTATAACACGCAATTCTTTGAAATAAAGTCAGAATTCAAAGATGTAAACTCGCAATTGTTAGATTAAAAGTCGCAATTATCTTTTCAAATGTTTTATTCTGTGGCGGAAACGAGCCTCTATGCCTATGCAAGCAGATAAATATGTAAAATAACGCGATCGTCAACATTAAACAGCCAATAAAACTGCCTAAATGTTACAGAATGAAATGTCAACCCAGGATGAGCTATAGGACTGTGAAGCATTGGTAAGTAAGTTGATGGACTCGATCTACTCCATCTGTGTTTTGATCATCGTTTTGAATCCGATACGACTTTGACAAAAACGTGTTTTTTCAGCTTTAAGCTCAAAATGTTGCTTTTTTTATGAAACTTCCTCGCATTCAAGTGTTGATAAAAAAGAATGTATGAAGGTAGAATAAAACTGTTTGTTTGTTTAAAAGCAATAAATACAATAAAATATTCTGGGGGCCATGAAAATTTTGTGACAATGCTAAAAAACGCTGGTGGCTGGCAACCTTTTTTTTTGGTGGGGAAAGAGTTAAGCAGGACGTATTTAAGGTACATCCAACTCGCAACTGCGTGATTGTTTTATCGTAACAAAATTGAACTATATTATCATCCAGCTCTTTACATAAAGTAGGATATATAAGTATGCATTTACAGTATACTCACATAGAGTGGTACTTTAGGTATAGCAAATCTCAACTGTTTGATTGTTTGTACCATTGCAAAGTTTTAACTATTATCGCCCAGGTCTAATCTGCTAAATATGTCTCGAAGGTATTACGATAATAAAAATATTAACATCACGATTTTCTGCTTTGAAACCATGTGTATTGTGAAGCGCTATACAAATATATTTGACTTGACTTGACTACCTTCTGTGTTGACGGTGTGGCAATAGAAATGCCCATTCCAGACCCAGGCAGAACTGATAAAACTTTATACTGTGAAAAAAGAAAAGCAAGAGTTATTGTAACAGTAAGCGATTTGCAATAAACATTAAACATGATATGGTAACAACCCAGACAGCAACATAGTGTCGGCCCAGATCCAGTACAGATCTGGTACAGTACATCTGGATTCCACCCGTACCAAATGTGGGCCAGATTTGGGCCGACACTATGTTGCTGTCTGGGAATTCCTCAAAATGTCCTATTATGGGGGAAAAAGGATAATGAATAGAGTATAGCTCACTTTGGTCCACTTTGCAGCTTTGAACCATTAAATTACTCAAGAAAAAAAACAGTTAACCTCCCCTCCCCCTCGAAACGTCGTCTGCATGCAACTCTTCATGTTGTGTTTCGGAGTAGACTACATAAATATTAGACTAAATATCCCTTCACAACTGACTGCAAACTGCCATTCAGATCTGCCTCCATTTAGTTAGCAACGCCCAACTTCATACAATCCAATCCACTTGAATTTCACTTAAATATATGTCACAGCAGGGAAGAAAAGAATAACGTCCGTTTAATGCCGACTATAAATAACTGAACATGTTTAGAAAATCTGATGTGGTAAACCTCACAAGCTTTGTCAAATCTAGTGACTTAGCTCTTCATCAGACGTGTTCTTTTGTATAAAGTTTTTCATCATGGAAATTGCAGAAGTCAAATTTGAGTTTGCCATCGTTCAGTGTTAAGGCTGGAATACACTACACCACTTTGGCCCCGATTTTTTATCTGGATAAGAATGACGATAGTAGCTAAAAAAGTCATAGCCAGTCTGCAGATGTTTGGGCAGTTGGAGTTGAGTAGTCTGGCCTCAGATCCTACATTTAAAATCAGACAGACAACAGTCAGATGCCTTTAAACAAATTCTGTGCTCATCAGACTTGAGTAGGCCGTCGGTCGGAAGCTAGGTATTTTAGTTGATAAAGTTTTAAATATGGATATTTTTCTCACACAAACGCAGTGCTTGGCTTCAGAAGGCCTTTATTAACCCACTGAGACGGTGTGGAGCACTTTTATAGAGAATGGATGCACTTTTTTGGGCTTCAAATTTTGGGCTCCCATTCAAAATTATGCCATTATAAAGCTTAGATTAGCCACTTCATGTTTTAATATAACTCCGATTGTATTCGTCTGAAAGGAGAATGATATATACACCTAGGATGACTTGAGGGTGAGTTAATCATGGGATAATTTTAATTTTTTGGCGAACTATCCCTTTAAGGTATGAGAAAATGTGTGTATAGAACTTATATTTTAAGGTCTAAGATGAGCAGTTTTTTGTTCTGATTGCAAAATAAATGTGAATATTTGCAAATAAATATTCTAATAATTACAATTGCATGATAGCTGTGCGAAATTATAATTTAGAAACTCTGAAATTGCTTTTAGTAATTTTAAAATAATTCCACAAATATTTAAATGAAAATGCATTTTTCATGGGCAGCCAGTGATGGATTGCTATGTGACGCAAAGTTCATAGAGCTCATATCTAGAAAGTGCATGAAAGAATAAATAGTCAAAGATCCATTAAGTTTATTAACAAAAGCTGAAATAGTCTCATTTATTTCTGTTAGCTGCCAAGGCAACATTTTCATGCAATATTTATATTTTACTTTGTTTCAGCTTTATTTCAACGACTTTTTAGTTGGAAATAACACTGCACATACCTTCTGGATATCTGTGATGTCCACCAGTTTAATAACTTTGTTCTTCTTTGAAGACCCCGATCTTGAGCTGGAGCTCTCAAAACACAGGTAGCTGATGGATGGACAGCCAATTGTAATTATAATGTTACTGCATTAATGTACATGTTGATTCTATGGTGCTTCTCAATCTGTTATTATGTTAAACAATGACATGAACTTATTCATAATGACTATCAGATACTAAGCAACAGTTGTTGGGGGTAAAGCGTTACAAGAAATCCGATTTACATATGTCATCAGATTACTTTTTTAAGTTACACATTACTTTTAAATTTGCAACAAAATATCAGTTACTTTTTTAAATGAGTAACACAAGTTACTTTGATTTTCATTTATTGACTAACATCTCTCCTGTCTCCATGTTGAGAGAATTGTGAGTAACTGAAGAGGTGTTGTGTGCGCTGTGTGAACATGATGGTTTTTGTAGTTCTAGACTAAATGTGAGCATGACTTTACTTTTCACTTGCACTAAAGCATTCAGAATTCCTCAAAATGAATAGAAACATTAAAATGCAAACTCAGAATATTACGCAAACCTGCAATAATTAAATATGTTAAATAATACAAATATACTTTATGCATTTAATCTCACTTTATTAACCAATGTCGTTGGTGCTGACCTTTGATGATCCAATTCATCTCTACTAATACGCAAAAATGACTTTAGTTAAACATCAAATTTGTGATTAGATTTTTTTTTCACAATCCAGAATGGCAGCACATCTAAAGTTTAATTTGAGCTGCCCAAAAATTTAACTTTTATTAAAACTGTTATTAAAACACAAACAAGCAAGCCTAGCTCAAGTGACAAAAAGTAACGCAAAAGTAATGCAACACATTACCTTCCTTAAGAAGTAACCAAGCAACACAATTAGTTACTTTTTAGAGACTAATGCAATATTGTTTTGCACAGCTGGTCCAAAATGGAGTCGCTACAGTTCTTACCAGAACCAGGAAGTATGACCGTATTAGCCCGGTTCTGTCAACACTGCATTGGCTCCCTATTAAACATCGTATAAAATATTGCTGATTACTTACAAAGCACAAAATGGTTTAGCTCCCCAGTACTTGAGCGAGCTCTTAACGCATTATAGTCCTTCACGTCTATTGCGATCTCAAAATTCCGTCCAGTTGATAATACCTAGAATGTCAAAATCGACTGCTGGCGGTAGATCCTTTTCCTATTTAGCACCAAAACTTTGGAACAATCTTCCTAACATTGTCCGGGAAGCAGACACAGTCTGTCAGTTCAAATCTAGACTAAAAACACATCTCTGTGACCTAGCATACACATCACACATAATAGACTTCTATAATTCAATGTTAGGCTGCATAGATTAGGTCAGCCTGAACCGGGAACACTTCCCATAAATCCTGATGTACTTGTTACATCATAAGAAGGATGGCGGCTACGCTTATATTAGTCTCTCTGTTTATCCCGAGGTTTACCGCAGTCCGCCGGATCCAGGCCGTATCCGGATCTGATGAAGGACCTGTGCGTGGACACGACGACAACGCAGTCCTGAAGTGTCACTAGTCTCTCCACTGTGAAGGCCTCCTTCCCTTCCCTTTACCTCTGTACTGATAAAACTTTGTCGGGATAGTTCAAGTTGACATGGCTACACGGAAGCAATAACAAATTCTGTATTATAAAATGTTCAAGGCTTGTACCTTGGAACCTATTTCATGGTTTGCATTCTCGAGCTACCAGGCACTGTTTTGTGCAAATGCGCGGCCGGATCGCTTAAGTTAATAACTAATGATCATTGCGACAGAAGTGAATCAATCAAAATTAACTTTAGCTGGACAATAACTTTATTCTAGAGCTGCTGTAAAGCCAAAACAATCTCTGTTACTTTAATTTCCTATTATTACCGTGAAGCTGCTTTGAAACAATCTATATTGTTGAAAGCGCAATATAAGTGAAGGTGACTCGACTTGACTATTGTAACATTACTTTTAAAAGTAACTTTCCCAAACACCGCTGAGCAAATGTTTCTTACTTCTCAGTGACGAAGAGCATCCCGTTGCGAATGTAGTCAGTGGGCATCTTCCTGTCTCTGTTTATCAGACAGCATCTCCATCCATTCTCACACACTGAAAAAAACAACACTACTAATTCAATTGGTTGTACACAAGTGGAAAAATAAAAATCAGTTTGGCTTGTCCAACTGAAGCCTTTTTTGTTTTGTCTATTTATGTTTCAAGTACTTTTTTTTTTTTTCAGGATGCGGAGTCTCATAAGACAAGAACCAAGTCTACGAGAGGTCTCACCGGGCAGAGGTCTCTCATTCTCGGGTAGGTTGAAGATCTCATGGAATGCTCCTTTCTTTGTGTTGTGTGAACGGCCAGGCTCTTCCTCTCGGGTCACTCCGGCTGGGATGGTGGCTAAACTGCTCCGTGAGACCACTGGCTGAATCTTAACATAAAAGAGAGGGATTTTGTAACAACTCAAATAAATAGCTTGCATTAACTGATACTTTTAGCCATTACATTAATGTGTAAAAAAACATTTTACTTACATAATGGGACATATTTCTGGTATGTATGATATTTATATTCAGAAAGGGTAGGTGTTTGAGGGGGTGAACAATTTTTTTACTCTCTTCTGGAAAAACATGCACTAATCAATCACTCACAATAGCAATTATACCATGGTCTGCCTGAATACTCAATTCTGATTGGCTGAAAGGTGTGCAGTAAAACCGTTTAATGCACAGATAGTTCCAAGTCAGTTTAATCACCATTCTATATCAATGTGCTGCTTTTTATTGAAGCACACACACTCACATGTATCCCAGACAGCATCATAGTGTCGGCCCAGATCTGGGCCACATCCGGTACGCGTTGAATCCACATGTACAAGATGTGGCACGTTTCTGGGCCGACACTATGCTGCTGCCTGGGATGTCACTGACTCGCACACAGAAATCAAAGATTTCGCTGTACATACAGAAACAGAAGCGCAGAAACTTATCAACGCTATCCCGTTTAGAGAGAAATAAAACTAGATAAAATTAAGTTATAACTACAATGTACAATACCGTTAACTAAAAGCTAAGTTAAAAAGATAGGTTTTTAACTGAGACTTAAAAAATTTCTATTGTTTGAGCCAGCTGGATATGAAGGGGAAGACTGTTCCACAACTTGAGAGCCACAACTGAAAAAGATCGGTCACCCCTTTGACGACTTTTTAGAATAATGGACAGTCAGCAAAAGTTGGTTCGTTGATCTTAATGTCCTACCTGATATGTAAGATCCTAAAAGGTCAACAATGTAGTTTGGGGACATGTTATGGAATGCTTTAAAAACCATTAATAAAATCTTATAATCGATCCTGTACTGAACCGGCAGCCAATGACAAGAGGATAATACTGGAGTAATGTGGTCCCTTTTATTAGTGTCAGTCAGAAGCCTTGTTGCGGATTTCTGCAACAGCTGCAGACGGCAAAGTTGACGACAACAGATCCCTGCATAGATCTGAAGGACAGTGCTAGGACTTGCAGTAGTCCAGTCTTGACGTAATAAAAGCATGGATGATGACCTCCAAACTTTAAAACTAAGAAAGGGTTTATTTTATCTTAGAAATCAATCTAAGCTTTTAGATAATATTACTGAAACATTACTCAGCAAGGAGGTTGTAACGTTGCTGTTTTTATAGTAATTCAACTCACAGCTTCATTGCTAATAGAGAGACTCTGCACAGCCATCCACATCTCTCTCTCTCTCTCTCTCTCTCTCTCTCTCTCTCTCTCTCTCTCTCTCTCTCTATATATATATATATATATATATATATATATATATATAAAGGCTAATTAATTCAAATAAATGTCCTATCATACAATCAAATCATTTTAACCTTACCGCACTACTTTATCTCTGTGTCAGATTTAGAGCGGACAGAATGCTATATCTAACAAGCCATAGCTGACGAAATTAACCACCATTTTAACCCTTCCAGTCAAATTTAGCGCTACAAACATCAATGACAGCTTTAATTGGTCAATTCTGGCAAATGACCATGGTATAAGTGGAATAATTAACGGCTAGCAGTGTATTAAAATGATTTGAATGCTTCCCTTCGCGTCAGGTGGTTCCCTTTCAGTCGATAACGTCGGACGTAGTCGACGCCGACTGAAATGGGATCACGCTAGGGAGCCTATCGTCTTCGAGTATTATTGAACGAGCCAATACACATTGGCGTGCGAGATTTGCATCTCACACTCCGCCCCGCAGCGCGGGTATAAATACGGAAGTGGATGCACGCACCATTTGCCTTTCGCTTCGGAGCCGAGCTTCATGTCTGGATCTGAAGAGTGTTGTTGTACAACGAGCGAGTGTGTCGGCGCTTCTTTGGGAAGTCTCTCCTGGTGTCGGTGGTTACAGCGCGAGTGCAGCGGTGATCGCGAGCTTTAAGCTCTCAACTGCTGTTTTCACAGCAACCAAATTTCTGTTTGTGTTTGTTTGTCTGACGGTCGGTTGAGGGCGAGAAAGTGAGTGCTTCACTGGCACAGGGTGCACCATTCCTGTGTCAGTGTTGCCGCGGTCATTCCCCTGTGTGCTCCGGCACTGGTGAGAGTTTTTCACTTCCTAAAAGAGCAACACGGGTGCGTTTGCGTCTTTTTCAAGATAACCATTCCCGGTAACCATTCCCTGTGGGCTCCTCACCCCTCCCTTCCACTGCTACCATTGGAGCCTCCGGTGTTATCTGCTGGTCCATCTGTAATGGGTGGGCCAGCGGTTTCACTCGGGGCTCCCCTGGGGGACAGGATGTGGATTGCAGCATCAGAGGGTGAGCTGATGTCTGGAGATGACGACTCGGCTGCGTTGTCTCCCTCCGGGAGTTCAATGTTGCCCGAGCCGGATCCAGAATTATCAGCTATGCTGAAACGGGCCGCCGAGGCTGTCGGGCTCGAGTGGAACCCTCCACCGTGTCCTGTTCAGTCTCGGTTGGATGATTGGTATCTCGGGGCGGGCCGTGCTGGTTCTCAGCCCGCCGCCCCAGTGCCCTTCTTTCCCGAAGTGCATGAAGAGCTTACTTGGTCGTGGACGGCACCTTTTACTGCTGAAAACGACTTAAGTAGTTCTTCCTCCCTCACTACCCTTGTCGGAGGAGCGGTGAAGGGTTATGAGGCTATCCCTCCAGTGGAGCGGTCTGTTGCGACTCATTTATGTCCAACGGCCACTGCATCCTGGGTGGGGGATCCTTGTTTCCCCTCGCGGGCCTGTGAGTTCGCGTCAGGATTGGCGGTCAGAGCTTACAGAGCTTGCGGGCAAGCCGCTTCCTCTTTGCATGCCTTGGCGTTGTTGCAGGTCTACCAGGCCAAGACACTCATGGACATGCACGAGGGTAGTTTGGACCGGGCGCTCATGAGTGAGCTCCGCACCGCCACTGACCTCGCCCTCCGGGGTACGAGTGTCGCGGCGTGTGCGGTCGGTCTAGCGATGTCCACTTTGGTGGTCCAGGAACGCCATCGTTGGCTCAGCCTGGTTGAGATGGCGGATGCGGACAAGGTTCGGTTCCTGGACTCCCCAATTTCCCAGGTTGGGTTGTTCGGCGACGTGGCGGAGAGCTGCGCCCAACAGTTCTCTGCCACCCAGGTTCGGACGGAGGCTCCCCGACACACCCTATCCCGGCGGCCCGCTGTTGCCTCCACCCTGCCGCCGGGGATAGTCCCTCCGCCCGTTCGTCGCCGAGGGCGCCCCCCTGCCGCTGCCTCCGGTTCCGCGGGGTCTCCGCAACAGCCTTCACCCAGGCCCCAGCGTAGAACCAGCAGCAGGCAGGCCGCCCAGTCTGTCTCAGTCACTGCCCAGCCAGGGGGCGAGTGTCAGAAACGTTCCTGAGACAGGCCACCCAGGGATGGGGGGACTAACTCTTCAGATGGTTACCGTTCCACCATTGGTTCTCCGGAGTCCAGTGGTACCCAAATTATCAGAAGAGCGAATTTCTCCGTCCCTGGGTCCCAAGAGGGCGAGGCTGGCGGCTTGCGACCCTGTAGAACAGCCTTGCTCCCCCCAGCCCCCTCTTGTTCGCCAGCCCGCAACACGAGGCGGTCGAGGACCCGGTCATCCGCCTTCTCTCCCATCCTCTGTTGCCCCGTGGAGACAGGTAAGTGCAGCACGGCTCACTCAGACCCCGCTTCGGGCCGCCCACGGGCCTTCCGAGCCGGGTCCCTGTCCTCCACCGCGCTGCCCCACCCCGGGTATGCCTGTGTTACCTTTGGTCCCCCTGGTCCGGTTCGTCGAGGCCTGGAAAGTGCTCTCCAACCCGTCCGGCTGGCTCCTCCGTACCATCAGGCTCGGCTACACGATTCAGTTCCGCCGGAGTCCGCCCAAGTACAGTGGCATTCGCCACACTTCAGTGTCGAGCGAATCTGCTCCTGTCATGCGCGCGGAGATCGCGGTCCTGCTGGCGAAGGACGCGATAGAGCCGGTGTCGGTAGCCGATATGAAGGCCGGCTTTTACAGCCCGTACTTCATTATACCCAAGAAAGGGGGTGGGTTACGACCAATCCTGGGCCTGCGAGTCCTGAATCGGGCCCTTCACAAGCTCCCGTTCAGAATGCTGACGCAGAAACGCATCTTCCAATGTGTCCGTCCCCAGGATTGGTTTGCAGCGATCGACCTGAAGGACGCGTACTTTCATGTCTCCATCCTGCCGCGACACAGGCCATTCCTGCGTTTCGCGTTCGAGGGTCAGGCGTATCAGTACAAAGTCTTACCCTTCGGGCTGGCCCTGTCACCCCGTGTCTTTACGAAAGTTACGGAGGCAGCCCTCGCTCCCATGAGAGAGCAGGGCATTCGCATTCTCAACTATCTCGACGACTGGCTGATACTAGCTCAGTCTCGGGAGCTGTTATGCGAACACAGGGATTTGCTGCTCCAGCACATCAGCCAGTTGGGTCTTCAGGTCAACTGGGAGAAGAGCAAACTCGCCCCTGTGCAGAGGATCTCTTTTCTCGGTTTGGAGCTGGACTCGGTCCAACACACGGCGCGCCTCACAGAGAATCGCGCCCGGTCGGTGCTGAACTGCCTGAATTTTATCAAGAGCAGAACAGTGGTTTTTCTGAAACATTTTCAGAGGCTCCTGGGGCATATGGCAGCCGCAGCCGCAGTTACGCCGCTCGGCCTGCTTCATATGAGACCACTCCAGCACTGGCTTCGCGACCGAGTCCCGAGGTGGGCGTGGCGGAGAGGCACGCTCCCTGTGAGAATCACCCCGGCCTGCCTCCAAACCTTCAGCCCGTGGTCGGACCTTTCGTTTCTCCGGGCCGGTGTGTCCCTAGAACAAGTCTCCAGGCATGCTGTTGTCTTCACAGACGCCTCCAACACCGGCTGGGGGGCCACGTACAACGGGCATGCAGTAGCTGGCACCTGGACGGGGTCCCGCCTGCATTGGCACATCAACTGCCTCGAGTTGTTAGCAGTGCTCCTTGCTTTGAGACGCCTCAGGACGACGCTGCTCGGCAAACACGTACTGGTCCGGACGGACAACACTGCGACCGTTGCGTACATCAACCGCCAAGGTGGTCTACGTTCCCGCCGCATGTCACAACTCGCCCGCCACCTCCTCCTATGGGGTCAGAAGCATCTGAGGTCGCTTCGTGCTGTTCACATCCCTGGCCTGCTCAATCGTGCCGCCGACGAGCTCTCACGACAGATTGTGGCCTCGGGAGAATGGCGGCTCCATCCCCAGGCGGTCCAGCTGATATGGGACCACTTCGGGGCCGCACAGATAGATCTGTTTGCCTCTCCGGACTCGTCCCATTGCCAGTTGTTTTATTCCCTCGAGACGGATGCACTGGCTCACAGCTGGCCCCGGGGCCTCCGCAAGTATACGTTTCCCCCAGTGAGCCTTATTGCACAACTACTGTGCAAAGTCAGGGAGGAAGAGGAGCAGGTTTTGCTAGTTGCCCCTTATTGGCCCAACCGAACCTGGTTCCCCGAACTTTTTCTCCTCTCGACAGCTCCTCCCTGGCCTATTCCTCTGAGAGAGGATCTACTCTCTCAGGGACGGGGCACCATATGGCACCCGCGTCCAGACTATTGGAGACTCCATGTGTGGTCCCTGGACGGGACGCGGAGGTTCTAGGTAGTCTACCACAGGCAGTCGTAGATACCATCACGTCAGCGAGAGCTCCCTCTACGAGGCTTGCTTACTCCCTGAAGTGGAAACTGTTCGTTGAGTGGTGTGCTTCTCAAGGAGAAGACCCCCGAAGGTGTTCGATCATTTCCGTGCTTTCTTTCCTGCAAGAGGCTTTGGAGCGTCGGCTGTCCCCCTCCACCCTCAAAGTGTATGTCGCCGCTATTGCCGCACATCACGATGCAGTAGACGGGAAATCCCTGGGGAAGCATGACTTGATCGTCAGGTTCCTGAGGGGAGCGAGGAGGTTGAATCCGCCTCGCCTCCCCTATATACCCTCTTGGGACTTATCTCTGGTGCTAACCGCACTGCAGAGACCACCCTCCAAGCCTTTGGAGGTAGCAGAGTTAAAAATTCTGTCCCAAAAGACAGTTCTCCTACTTGCTTTGGCCTCCATCAAGAGGGTAGGGGACCTGCACGCATTTTCGGTCAGCGAATCGTGCCTGGAATTCGGGCCGGCTAACTCTCACGTTATCCTGAGACCCCGGCCTGGATATGTGCCCAAGGTTCCTACCACCCCCTTTCGGGACCAGGTGGTGAACCTGCAAGCGCTGCCCCCGGAGGAGGCAGACCCAGCCCTGGCTTTTCTCTGCCCCGTTCGCGCTCTGCGCTTGTACGTGGACAGAACGCAAAGCTTTAGGACCTCAGAGCAGCTCTTCGTCTGTTATGGAGATCAGCGGAAGGGAAAGGCTGTCTCCAAGCAGAGGTTGGCCCACTGGATAGTGGATGCCATCATCTTGGCGTATGAGTCCCAAGGTGAACCCTGTCCCCCCGGACTGCGAGCTCACTCCACAAGGAGTGTTGCCGCTTCTTGGGCGTTGGCGCAGGGTGCCTCGCTGACAGATGTCTGTAGAGCTGCGGGCTGGGCGACACCTAATACGTTTGCTAGATTCTATAGCCTACGTGTCGAACCGGTTGCTTCCCGTGTGCTCTCTTCTCATAGAAGCCAGTAACACCGTGAGCCCCGGTTCAGTGTCGGCTTGCTGCGCCATTCCCCTCTTACGGACCGGATACGTGCGCCGTTTCGCTCCGGTTGAATTCCCTTGTCCGGAACCTGTTGACCTCCTCCGTACCCCCCCCCCCAACGTCGGACGTGGCGGAACGTCTGGTGTTAGGCCTACCACTCGTATGCAGTGTGGCACCCGTGTTAGGCTGGGTCCATATGTTGCGGTCCCTACGGCGACCCCATATGTGTATTCTTCCACGATACGGCTCCCCAAAGTGAGCCCGTGTCTTTCCCTTGGCAGAGTCCTGCCGTCACTGCAAATTGGTGTGTCTCCCCCCTCTCTAGGCTGGAGCCACCCCAGTGACATTCCATACGTTATACTGCCCGGCCCTCCGCCTAGTTCATATGTGTATATCCCCCCCCCCCCCCTTTCGGGTTGGTTGGGCTTCCGCAGCGTCCCTTCCTTCCAATGTTGGGCACGCTTTCCCAGTGTTACCAAGTCTAACTGAGTGGGTCTTGTGGAACAGCAGCGACTTCCTGGCCTAAGCCCTGTCCTTTTCCGCTAGAACGTCGGGAGGATCAGAAGGCTTTTGTCTAGGCACTGGAAGGTGGCAGCGTTAGTGGCGTGTTCAATGGTTGATCCCATTTCAGTCAGCGTCGACTACGTCCGACGTTATCGACTGAAAGGGAACGTCCTGGTTGCGTATGCAAGCCACCGTTCCCTGAAGGAGGGAACGGAGGACGTAGTCCCCTTGCCACTACCACTGGACCACCGCTGACTCCGAGTTACGCTCGGCTCCTCAGCGAAAAGCAAATGGTGCGTGCATCCACTTCCGTATTTATACCCGCGCTGCGGGGCGGAGTGTGAGATGCAAATCTCGCACGCCAATGTGTATTGGCTCGTTCAATAATACTCGAAGACGATAGGCTCCCTA
This sequence comes from Siphateles boraxobius, assembly GCF_051911475.1. NCBI lineage: Eukaryota > Metazoa > Chordata > Actinopteri > Cypriniformes > Leuciscidae > Siphateles > Siphateles boraxobius. The sequence continues at coordinate 15,415,489 of NW_027508799.1, forward strand.
GCGTGATCCCATTTCAGTCGGCGTCGACTACGTCCTCCGTTCCCTCCTTCAGGGAACGGTGGGTTGCATACGCAACCAGGACGTTCTTTGCCTGCATGTATTAAAATCGTTTGATACACAGCTAGCCGTGAATTATGCCTCACTTTTAATATGTATTAGGGAAGAAAACAGGTTTCATTTTGATTTCATGTTGAGTTTAAGCTCAAAACAATACAAAGTGCGTTCACGGCATGTCTTAATTAACGTAATTATGAGATTGCGACTTGTAAAAAGCGTTCACGTCCTCGTAGAACTCATAATTACAATTTGGAAACAAGGATTTTTCCGAGAGTTCCGATTTGCAGATTGATAGTGTTGCCATAAAAAAAAAATTCCAAGTCCGAGGACATGAACAACTCCGAGTGGGAAGACGCGTGTTGTCATCTCGTAATTACGACATGGCGTGAACACAGCGAATGTCAACGTGAAATGAGTTCATGTGGGTTTCAGTAAGTCAGTGTAATGATGTTTGAAGGTTAAAGGTAATGTTAGCAACCGCCATTGAGCTCATTCTCAAGGGCATGTAGTATGTTCTCTGTACAGATTCCCAAACAACACAGTCAAAATACTAAATTTCATTCTCCTAAAGGCAAACATTCAACTATTTCTACCTCTAATGATCTACTTCTAAGAACCCAAACTACAGCTGCATTGTTGTGTAAACCAGTGTTAATTTAGTTAGCTAAAAGCATGAAAAAAATATACTGACATAAAATATTATATAACGAATAAAATAAAATTTGATTTCAGCTAGTTTCCAAGAAAACATGTCTCATTTTCATTTAGTTTAAATTGATGTACTAAAATAACTAAAATTGAAACAAAAAAATGATACAGACATAACAAAATAATACAAAATTACAAAAACACAGAAGATTACTAAAACTAATAAAAATAATATTAATAATAATAATTCAAACTGTTAACAAAAACAATATAATAATATCTCCCTAATACTAAAATAACACTGGTGGAAACTACTCAAAGTAATCCTTTTCTATCTATGCACACACACACAGAACAAACCCATCAAATCGTCTGTGAAAATGGATTCAAAATGGCACATTAGCTGTTAACATTACATTAATATGCAATAGCTACATTAGATTACATTAAGCAAAATCATTAATATTAAATACTTTCATTAGATCAGTCAATTAATGCTATTTTATATCAGATTTTAAATAAAGAGCCAATTCTGCAGAGAGCAAGAAATGCCCATCTGATATTACACCACATAATTATATTTTGGATGAAGGAAATAAAGACTATTTTTAAGACCGTTAATATTTGCATAGTGACTTAGCTTTCATGACAATAAGGTACACCCTCAACACATTCATTACCATAATGCAAAAAATAAAATAAAAATCTCATTCCTATTACTGTAACACAAACGATTATACTGTATAATGCTTTTATTATAGTAATGAGAACAGGATTTTTTCATTATAGTGATTAGAATGTGATTTGATCACATTAGAGTAATGAGGATCACTTTTTTATTGTAGTTAGAGAATATGTTTTTAAGGATTAGGGTAATGTACAGCATACAAGCTTGTTTCCGCCACAGAATAAAAAAGGTTATTGCGACTTTTTTTCTTACAATTGTGACTTTTTCTCAGAATTGCATGTTTATATCTCGCAATTTAGACTTGTGAGATATAAACTCGCAATTCTGAGGAAAAGCCTGTATTTTCTCTTTAGAAATTTGACTTGATAACACGTAATTGCGACTTTATATCTCACAATTCTGAGAAAAGATGTCAGAATCGCAAGATATGAAGTCTCAATTGCCTGTTATAAAGGTTTTATAGTTTATATCTCACAACCTGTCAGGGTTGTGAGATATAAACTCTCAATTGTGAGAAAAAAAGTCAAAATTGCAAGTTTATTGTGAGTTTATATCTCACAATTCTGGCGTTATAACACGCAATTGTGAGTTTATAACACGCAATTTTAGCTTTATATCTCGCAATTGTGAGAAATAAATTCAGAATTCCCAGATGTAAACTCGCAATTGTGAGATAAAAAGTTGCAATTATCTTTTAAAATGTTTTATTCTGTGGCGGAAACAAGCTTCCATAGTACAGAGCCCCTGAAGGGACATGATGATGGGAAAAAAATTGGAGATGGGAGGAGAAATTACATGTCTTTTCCCTATCTCATTTTTTCCCAACACCATTAGATGCTCTGCATTTTGACATTACAATAAAAAAAGAATGGGCTTTTTTTCATTACAATAGCGTGAACTTAGGTGTGAAATATGCCTAATTGTAATGAAATAAACTAAATAAAATCCTGGTCCTAAAAAAAATAAAATATGTCTATTTTGTGGTGAAATAGGACCTGAACATTTCTCTGTGAGATAAGAGTTAAGTTAGTTGAGATTAATTGAATTGGGCCACTGAGACTAAGTGGCAATTTTGATCCACTTGGCCACAGACGAAAATTCATATCACAAGGTGCATCTAGATCCAAACACACACAGGTAAAGAAAGTAAGGTCAGCTGGTTTGATCACACACACACACACACACACACATGCACACACACACACACACACACACACACACACACTGGCAGAAGCACACCACAGTCCCTACCTTCTCACACCCAGACAGCTGAGAGAGAAAGACAACAGATTATATGTGATCGTCATGTCAGCGACCTATACTGATGATGATTCCCTTACGAGGCAACACCCATCACTCTCATACGCACATATTTACAGTGCCTGACACTCTGAAAAAAAATGTTTTAAATAGGTATGACATTTTAAGTGTGAAAACAACCAGGAGGCTGCTGTATGAGTATGACATTATCTCTTTCTGTCTCACCCGTCGAGACACAGTGGCATTGCTGCGCTCTTTCAGCTGAGGGTCCGTGGGCAGGTTGTTCCACATGATGAACGGAGTGTCGTATTTGTCTCGGAGTTTCGGGCAGCTCTTAAAAAGGAAGTCTATAATAAAGAACTTGATGCCTGCGTAAAGCCCTACCAGGGAAGACACATACACACACCATGAGAATGATAAAAACAACTGCATTTCAGCACAAAAACCTTCTATTTTGCAAGATTTATTTCATTGTGTTTAATAAAATTAACTTTAATTTAATGGAACAAGGTGAAAACACACTTAATTTCACAGAATGATCTTCTGTACTAAATATTATGGACAAAAATACAATACACTACCATTCAAAAATCGGTAAGATTATTTAATGTTTTTGAAAGGTGTTTCTGATAAGGCTACATTTATTTGATAAAAAATACAGTAAAAAAAACTAATATTGTGAAAAAATGATTACAATATAAAATAACTGTCTTCTATTTTAATATAGTTTATAACTGTGATGAAAAAGCTACATTTTAAATGCTACATTTTCAGTAGACTTTAAGTCTTCAAAGAAGTTGTGCTGATCGTTATTTAATTTTTTTAACAATGTAAAGTATTTACAGTCACTTTAGATTAAAAAAAGGCATCCAAGGCTAATAAAAGTATTCACTTCTTTCAAAAACATACATTTTACTGATCCCACATTTTTGAATGGTACTATACCTTGTTGCTAAATGTCTCTTGTTCAAAGTCCCCCTGTGGTGAAAATCAAGTTTTTAATGTTGTTTATACCTCTATGTGGTGTTTTTAAAATGCTTTAAGACAAACCATGTGCAAATTCATAAGTCAACACCATCGCTGAGTATTTTCTCTTTAAAACTGCAGTGAACCAAAGACAGTCTCAAAAACGCGGTTTGAAATCACTGGTGTTTCTGACGTCACAAACTACCTTGTAACCAATCAGGGTGCATTTCCCATACAACGATGTAACTCGATGCTTCACTACCGTAGTACGATGCATCGTTGAAGAAATCAACTAGCCAGTCACGACTATTTCCCGATACCATATTGTTGCAAAGTGGTCATTGAACCACGTTGGTTTATAGACGTCACATAGGTGGTGGAGAAATAACTTATTTTAATGAAACTATTTGAGATCGAAATAAAGCTAGATGTTTTGATATAAATTACAGACATGGCATCTGAAGACTATTTCTCGTTTTTCTCAGTTATTTTGCTTTATTTCCAGATTCAATCATAGGCTTGTTCTTGCATACTAGAGCACATTCGCACATGCGCAGTTTTCAAAAACGGTGCTTTAAATCTCTTGACAAACTCAAAGACGTAAATGACATTTGTATGTATTCTAAATAAAAGAGGGGCTAATTTGCATATTCAAACAACCGTGTATACTAAATGAGGCAAGGGTGTAGAGTTACATTCAAGCTATTTTAAGGCATGGAAAAAATATTTAAATATGTCATTTTGGTGATCAAATATGAGTTTTAAGGGATAAAATGATTGACTACAGGGGGACTTTAAATATGCTTACAGCATATTTAGTTTCACATGAAAGCAACACTGAGCCATTCAGAATGGCGGTGTTATTAGTGTGTATGGGGTGTTTATGTACAGTACATATGTGGGGTTATGTATAATGATTCTCACCGATCATAAAGCCCATCAGCTTGTATGGCAGGACGCAAGAGGAGATGAAGGCCACCCACAGAGCGATGTACAACTTCTGAGTGATCTCAGGCTGAACCCACATAAACAAACTGATGTACACAAACACATACAAACATGGAGAAACATTCATTAATTTCCTTCAGGTCACTTTCCCTGTAGTTTTTGCGTTCACCTGTAAACCTCACAATACATGAAACATGTGTGTTGTCAAAATTGTGTGCTCTCACATAGGCAATGAAATATATTTTTCCCCATCTCATATTATTTTCATCATTTTTGTATTTGCTAAGGTTTTGCCCTTAGAAACTTCTCAAAACGTTTGCTCTGTCTTGTGAAATGTGTGCGTTATTTGCGAAAATTGCATTTTCTCTCATCTCATATTACTTCCATCACCAGCTTTATTTTTGCAAAAAAATGTGCATTTGTTTGTGAAGTTTTTAGGGAAAATGCTAAAAGTTTTGCAAGGGAACGCAAAAGCACATTGATAATGTTTTCACCCATCTCATATGTTTCCATTACCATGTCCCTTTAAGGAGCCCGTAGTCCTACAATAAAAGTTACAGAGCTACTTACTTTTTGATTTTCTCCAAAACATCTGACATCTTACCAAAAAGATTCTGCAGAAAAATACACACAAAATGAAATTTGAGACATTTCCATAAAATTTAAAATCACAATCTAACATTATAAAATAAAAGTCCTCAAAAACTATGAAATAAACAATTTTACAGTAATTTCCATCTATGCTTAACAACTATTGGGTATTTTTCTTTCCCAATGACTATTACAAACTCACTCATATACAATTTTGTTTTAAATTATTTTTTTGTAAATAAATTTAAACATAAAATAAGCCTTCTAATAGAAAAGATTTCGAGAGCAGGAGTGTGTCCAAACTTTTGACCAATAATATAAATGCTATGGATAGCTTTATTATTTAAATGAAAATGTAAAGTTGATACCTGTGCTTTTTGTGCGACGTCGAGGACTAACTGAAACTTTTCAGACACAGTCAGGTCTTCTTTTGGAGGTTCCTGAAAAGAAAAAAAAAGACCACAAGGAAGAAAATTTAAATATGCCAAATATAAAAATAAAAGTCACTTACATGCTAACATACACCCTGGAAAACCATTCCTACCACAGGTTCAGAAACTTCAGGCACAATACTCCACTGAATTCTCCATCCTCTATAGAAAAACAACAACATTAAATCCATTTGTTTACGTTACATGAACACGTATATACAGTGCTGGTCAGAATTATTTGCCCCCTTGGTAAATATGATCAAAGATGGATGTAAAAAATAAATCTCCATTGTTTATCCTTTTGATATTTTATTTTAAAAAATGCAAAAATCTTACCTTCTATTGAAGTAAAAGAATTGAAAGTGGGGGGGATCAGATTATGAAATAAATATTTTTATTAAATACTTTTTGCAACCTCCTTTTTCCAAGATAACAGCTCTGAGTTTTCTTCTATAATGCCTAATGAGTTTGGAGAACAACTGACAAGAGATCAGAGACCATTCCTCCATACAGAATCTCTCCAGATCCTTCAGATTCCCAGATCCATGTTGGTGCTTCTTCTCTTCAGTTCAGCCCACTCATTTTCTATAGGGTTCAGGTCTGGGGACTTGGGTGGCCATTGCAGATGCTTGGTTATGTGCTCAGTGACCCATTTTTGTTTTGATTTTGATGTTGGTTTTTGACAACTGACACTACTGGAACTTCAAACGGGACGGGTTCAGTTACTTTTTAAGCGTTCTATGGTCAGATGAAACAAAAAAAGTAACTTTTTTGGCAGCAAACACTTTAGATGGGTTTGGTTCATACAGGGATAAAAAGTACCCCATGTATCTTTAATGCTGTGGGCCTAATGCTTTCTGCCAGAGGTTCTGGACATCTTGTTCAGATACATGGCATCATGGATTCGATCAAATACCAACAGATAAAAAAAACAAAACCTGATAACCCCTGCTAGAAATCTTATAACGGGCCATTTCTGGGTCTTCCAACAGGACAGTGATCCAAAAACAAACATCAAAATCAACACAAACATGGGGCACTGAGCACATAACCAAGCATCTGCAATGGCCATCCCAGTCCCCTGAACCCTATAGAAAATGAGTGGGCTGAACTGAAGAGAAGAAGCACCAACATGGATCTGGGAATCTACAGGATCTGGAGAGATTCTGTACGGAGGAATGGTCTCTGATCTCTTGTCAGCTGTTCTCCAAACTCATCAGGCATTATAGGAGAAAACTCAGAGCTGTTATCTTGGAAAAAGGAGGTGGCAAAAAGTATTTAATAAAAGGGGGCAAATAGTTGTTCCCAATGTGTTTTGGAGAAAAACATTTATTTCATAATGTGATTTTCCCCCCACTTTCAATTATTTTACTTCAATGAAAGGTCAGATTTTTGCTATTTTTTTTAAAATAAAATATCAAAAGGATTAACAATGCAGATTTATTTTTTACAGCCATCTTTGATCATATTCACCAAGGGGGCAAATGATTCGGACCAGCACTGTATACGTACACATATGTATGTTTATTAATATACAGTCACTGCATGTGCAGTACATGTACAGTGATAATGTCTCCCTGAGTGCACTCATATGCTGACACAAGGCCCAAGTTGACTACTGATCTTTTGGTAGTATAGAAATTCTTACAATTGGCAATTTCAGGCAATACACGACAACATAGAAATTTAAGTTAAATCTAGGTAACATTTTTAATTTAACCCTGAAATGATTTGACCGTTTCAAAGCCATTCTAGTGAAGAAATAAACATTTTACCTGGCGATGAGGTAGTTCAACGACAACCTCAGAATGGCTAAGAATAGAAACAAAGGAATAGCCCAGCCATGCCATGCTGCATTCATATAAATCTGTGACAACAACACAAAACACATTACATGGCTGTCCCCTTGATGAGCAATTGAATGAGCAAGTAAAGATTTTGCAAATAAAACATTTGGTAACACATTATTTTAATTTTAGTTACACTTAATTATAAGGTGTCCCTGTTACAGTGTAATTATATATTTAAATACTGAGTAATATTAATCAACTACATGTACTTACTATAGGGTTAGGATTAGTGTTTGTTTTAGGGTTAGTTGCATGCAATTAACTGTGCATATTTACTGGTATTACTATATTAAGTACACACAACGTGTAACAAAGAGACTAAGGTTACACTATTTAGTAATAACTGTAAATTATGCATAATTACATGCAAATAGCCCTAAAACAAACATTAATCCTAACCCTATAGTAAGTACATGTAGTTGCTTAATATTACTCAGTACAATATATAATTACACTGTAGCAAGGACACCTTAAAATAAAGGGTTACACTTTATTTTAAGGTGTCACCGTAACCGTGTAATTATATATTTAAGTACTGAGTAATATTAAGCAACTACATGTACAGTACATACTATAGGGTTAGGGTAGGATTAGGCTTTGGTTACCGTAACTTATTTGTGTCTAAAAGAAATGTATATGTGTAAAATGTACAGTATATATGTGTAACTGTAAACATAGAAAAATGATGAAGGCCGCTCACAATGAAGGCAATTGCTGACGTATATACTGAGTGCCAGTTAGATAAGGCGGAAAGATTCCGTAAGAAATTTGTTACCGGTCTGGCACCCCGTTCTAGAAAACAATAAAAAGATAAACAAGTAAAGCTGAAAAATCGAAGCAAAAGAGCTTTTTGTAAAACCATGAAGTACATCAACAAAAACAACAGCAAAAATAGACTTACTAAGTCGTCGCATATTTTCAGTTAATCTGAAAAAAAAAAAAAGCAGTTTAATTTAGCCACAGTTCGAGATATCATTCATGTCAATGGCACAAACAGTGGGGGGCAAGTTACCTTGCCTTCAGCTAACATCACTAATTTCTTCCACCAACCACGGACTGTCTTGTATTTTTATAGCGAAGTGACACTTAAACTGTGTAAATCAATGAAAGCAGACAGCTGTAGGCAGCACATACTCAATTCCTCTCTTCAGAGACAGATAGATGTACTTCATTGATCCCTGAGGGGACATTTAAAAGACATGGACTCAATAGCCTCATGTATAATTGAGGCAGGAACATGCATTGACTGGACATCAGATCCAGAACTCCACAAACCACAAAACCTCAAAGATTCTCAGGTGGTTTCGAAATAACTGTCTGTATGATATAAACCAAGTGGATTAAAAAGTGAGGAAGCTCTAAAACTTTTGAAGTTCTGAACATACTGGATTCTTCTTCTTATTAGGGGTTCAAGTGCATAGCTTGAGTAAAAAAAAAAGTTTAACAAGGTAATTTAGAAAATGAGTCTGGCCAAGTGCATGCAAAAGCCTATAACTCCTAATTGAAAACTCGGAACTTCATGAAAATAGGTGGGCACATGTGGGGACAAAATAATCGTGCAGATCTGACAATAGGTGCTTCTATCCACATTATTCCTGCGCCCCATGACGCTTTGCGCGAATTATGGGTGTAACTTCCATTAAGCTGTAAACAATCAGGGAAAGACTAGCTCTGGACGCAATAATATATTTTTAAACCGTGTACGATGACATTACATTATTCTACTTACCCTTCAACCATTGAACATTAAAAGGACATTTAAAAGTGTAAAAGCGTAAACAAGGTACTTTCAACAGACTATGAATAATCTATGAAAAAGTATCTTTCCACAGCAAAATCGGCGGTAATCTGTATTATGTAACATATGTTGCCTTAATAATAAATTAAATGTTTTACTTCAGCATTGCGTGATACTATTTTAAAGTGATTTCAGTCATTTTGAGAGATAAGAAATTGTAAATTTACCTGTGAAACCAAACCTGGAAAGAGACGTGCAGGATTTGGGGAGTATTCCAGTGAATTGGTATAGGCTACATCGTAAATTAAATCGGGGGAGAACAGACCACAAATGTGCAGTATATGTTGACCTTTATCATACTATTTCAGCGAAATTCAAAAGTAAAAAAGAAAATAATCATGAGGAAAAGAATGCAGAGCTCTTACTATAGATATTCTTGTTATAACCTGTCACGTTAAAATACCAAGTGTTACGTTATTCTGATGTTATTCTTAGATAAAACATGAAAGAAAATTGATAGCTCATTAAGTCAAACTGACGGATCAGCTTTATTTGTAGGGCAACCTTATGATTTGAAATGATTCGTTTCAGTCCTTTTGAATGGGAGTTCCCCAAACCGGAAGTGCCACCCATAATTCAAAACGCAGTAAGCTTGTCAGGAATAAGGTGGATAACAGTTACAAAGATGAAGAATGACAATGGTCCTATGATTATAATGGGGAATTCCCTGTAATTGCCATTCTAACCACTAGGTGGCAGCAGAGGACCAATCCCTCAATTTTGAGTCAGCCTAGGGTCATCAGCACCCATGTCATAAAGGTCATAAACCCAGATAATTGTTGCTGGCAGCTATATTTATTATTATTATTGTAACTTGTTGAGTCCTGCTTCACTAGTTTCAGTTCAGTGTATATAAATGGAAAATTCCAGTAGACAAAAGGTAAAAGCAAGGCTGTACAGCGCATGTTTGTAAGCATAGATATAATAAATACATAGACGCTCTATTGGCCGCTTTGGAACGTTGCTGCCATACTTCAATGTGTCCGCCATATTGCTGAGGGCAAGACTGCGCTGTAAACAAATGCAAGTAAACGGGTGAGCTGCGGTTTTTCTGGATAAAAACAAAAATAACGATTTCAGTGGTTTGTATGTGGTGTACAAAAAGTTCCATCTCTAGTTATTTAAAATCTCGATAAATAGGCTTATAAAATATTTTTTTTTAATAAGGAATTGTCAAAGCTCAGGCTTGTCATGTATTTGGCTTTTTATTCTTGGATAAGAATTGTGAACCTCATAAAAAAACTTCTAAAACCTTTACAAGCAGACTTGACTTGAGTTAAGATCTTGTAAAAAGATCTTAAAAATTAGTTAAGATCTAATTATAATTATAGTACAAGTAATTATAATTTCTGAAAAAGAGCTGGACCACCAAAAATTAGACGACCAAGGTTAAATTTGGCATGGTAAAACCTAACACTAACCCACTGATAAGTACATAATTTGATAGAACCAGAGGATAACATATTTTAGAAAACTTTTATTTTGACAGTTCTGAAAGTAAAAGCTTAATTTTATGTCAGTTGATGGGTCTCCTCTTTGTCACTATACTTGGCCTATTCTGACTAAAAGCATCCTTAACACAGGGGGGCAGATGTTTACAATAAAATGTAACTGGACAGAGAAAGAAGAACTATGGGAAATGATAACAGCGCAGAGTATTTTAGTGTCACAAGAATGAACACTTCTTCCAAACCTGTACAGAGTTGTATAATGTTCCACAGGTGATCGTTCTTCACTGACCTTTTAGCACTTAGTGGCTCCTCAAACTCAACTGTGTTCTCCTCAGGCTGGAAGCGAAAATCCTCGATGTAAACCCCAAACCGATCATACAGCCAACTCTGCAGCTGCGAACACACCGTCTCCTTCTGCTGTTTGTCTACAGTGAGAGTTTAGAGATATACTTCATTCAGAGGCCATAACCAAAGCTCTATTAATCTGAATCCTGAGAGTCAGGGAGCTTGTGCTCTACATTCTCATTTCCTGCCTCAAACAAAAGCGGTCGATCTGGCCTAGTTGGTCTACAAATTTAGAAAAGTGCCTAAAATAACAGCTGAAAGCTTCCTGGAGCAGAGATTTCAGAATTACTAACCAAAATCAGGCGGAAAATCCAAAAACGTTATACTAGATTAGAGCAACTATTGTCACTTTAACCCAAATGACTGAGACAAAAAGACTTTTCAAAAAGAGATTTAATTGAAATTACTGTTTTTGTGGCTGTAATTTACAAAATTTAGTTTTTAATGTTTTTATGTCGTTTATATGTCTATGTGGTGTTTTTAATATGCTTTAAGACAAACCATGTGTATATTCACAAGTCAACAGCATCGCTGAGTATTTTCTCTTTAAAACTGCAGTGAACCAAAGACAGTCTCAAAAACACGGTTTGAAATCACTGGTGTTCCTGACGTCATAAATGACCTTCCAACCAATCAGGTCAACGTGTGATCGTCAACGAGTGGATCTCTGAGCTGGTGTGTGTGAGTGGAGGCGATTTTTGAGGTCATTTTGGCGATCAAAGAGTTTTAAGGGATAAAATGATTGGCTACAAAGGGTCTTTAACAATTAGGATACTATATTTACCATATTATGTATGACAACAGATGTACAATAGTCATACATGACAAAAAAAAACAGCAGAAAGCGTAAACAAGATTTATTAGATTTAACAACTTTCATTTTATTAATTTTTTTAACTAAAAATAAGAACAAAGAAGCAAATTACAAACCATTGAAAACAATTGAAAAAATACCTCAGCCGCGTGAAAAAACTCTTTGGTGGACACACGGCCTTAGAGTTGAACTAAAAATGGTGAGGTGTAGACATATTTTCATCCAAAAGTGAATCATTTTGAGACTTTTAGGGGGAGTTTACACAACACTAAACTCGTTTTCAACTAAAAATGACAACAGCGTTTTGGGTAACAATTTTTGAAAACGGGTTTCAAAATACAATGTTAAATTTTATAGTCTCCATGTAAACTACAAAAACATGAATTTGTGATAACAGTGACATCATGCGCATGCGCATTACATGTTCAGTCCATAGGTGCATAGTTTCTTTAAAAAGTAATATCTACTACTGGCCTGGCATGAATAATACAGCATTTTTAGATGTTTTTCGTGGATGCATGTTAACTGGGATTATTGTCGTTAGTACACAAAAACTTTTACATTTTAAGTACATCGTTCTTGTGTAAACGTATGCTTAAGCCCAATTTATACTTCTGCATCGAACTCACGCCGTAGCGCGTGCGTACCCTTCGGCGTACCCTGACGTGCACCTCTCCAAAAATGTAACAACAAGTCAATTCTACGCAGACGCAAGCGCTGTGATTGGTCTGCTAGAACCCCTCCCTCGGGTTTCACATGCTCCCTCTGCAGAAGTATAAATGAAAACCAACGCGTAGTCTATAGCGTAGAGGCTCCGGCGTAGGTCCGACGCAGAAGTATAAATCAGCCTTTAATGTCATAACATTGTGGGTTGTGTTACCTGTGCCATTAGCTGCAGGTGGCTGCTGTTTCCGTGGAAGCTGAGGTGGAGAATCTTCACACCTGCACCAGAAAACAAAAAATACTTTAACTTTCCATTCATACAAAAACTTACATTAAAAAAAATGACTATAAATATGTACTTCTATGAAACATATTCACAGTGGCAGAATATGACAGAAAGCAGGAGCAAGTGGCATCTGCAAACAAATTATGTTTTCATAGACCTAACCATACTTTTCTGAGCTATTTTTGCAATGACTTTTAACCAACTTGAGTCAAGGAGTCTGCAATAAGTGTCCTTATTAAAAAAAAAAGAAGTAAACTCTTAAAAATCATTTTTGACAATTGAAATGAGGCTGAAATAAAATAGAACAAAAAATATTAGATGAAATACTTAAAAATGTTTGAGTACTTAAAAACTGAAATAGACTAAAATAAGTGTAAGCTGAGCTACTAAAACTGACTGAAATAAAATCAAATTAAAGCTAAATAGAAACATTAAAAAATATATATTATAAAAGCACATAACAAAATGAAACTTAACCTGAAATTAAAATTCAAAATATAAAAATAAATTCAAAATATGAATATATATATATATATATATATTTATATATATACTAATTTAAAAAATATAATATATAAATTATTATAAGATGACGGTCAATGACAAGCCACCATTCACAAAAAAACAGTGTAAAAATAAAGTAAAATAGAAAAAATAAGGATGCAATGTTTATATAAAACTATAATCTGATTATTTTGATAATTGTACAGATAAGAAGTTAGAAATCTATTACGGTTTTAATATTTATAAAAGCAAACACATTTAATATTTATATATTATTTAAGTTTTAATTGTTTTGCCATTTTTCCAAAATTTTGAGGACTTTAGTATAAGCTAAAATGATATAAAACGTTTGATTTGTCAAAATCTCATCCACACATATTTGCAGATCAATGGTCAGAAACCTCTCTTCAACCTACAGTGGCAGCCAAACAGAGTACAGGACCGTGTCATTGAACACTGTTTACACAAACTATAGAACTAATTCCAAATAAGAAGCATCCCTAGTACTTGCATAGAGCATCTGTGGTCTCAGGCTCTCAGGCTTGTTTGAAACTTTATCTCAACTCATTTTATGTAACGAGCTCATTTGTGTTGGTGTGATTTTTTTTCACCTGGTCTTCAGCACATCGCTCATCTTCTGTTCCAGGTCAAGTCTTCTGCTGCGTTCTCTCTCCAGCTCCTGCTTAAGGGTCTCCACATTGGTCTCTTCTCGGAGCTTCCGCAATTCCTCCTCTGAAAAATAAACAAAAACAAGAACATACAAATCAATGTGCTTTCTGTATGAAGACAAATATTATGATCCAGACCTGGATATGTAAGTGTTAACAGGAAGTTTTATAAACATATTTGAATGTTTTCTGACATACAGTACATAGATGTACCATGTAGAAAAATTGAGTGATATTTATTTTATTTTTAGTGATTTTTATTTATTTGGCACATGAATATGATAATAATATATCACCACCTAATGCCCAATGACCCAGACAGCAACATAGTGTCGGCCCAGATCCGGCCAACATCTGGTACATGTGGATTCCACACAGTCTAGATGTGGGCCGTATCTGGGCCAACACTATGTTGCTGTATGGGGAGTGATGATGGATCTATTCATAATACCATACTATACTTTTCCATTCATACAAAAAAGTTATGACTTTTTTTTTAGTTAATACAGTAAGAAAAAATAAGTTAGTAATAGTAATTTTAAATGCTATAGTTAAAAAATCTTCATTACGATACTTGTTAGCTGTACAATCCCTTACAATATATGCCCATTCGACATGGAAACCAATGCTATACTTCGATGTCCCCTGTGTCACTTCACCCTCTCTTTTTCTTATGTGACGATAGAGTTCAAATAAATAATTAATTTACATTTATATACAAAGGTACTTAGTAAAGTAGCTTTGTAATAAGCAGGTTCATTTGCACTCATTCAGTCATTATTGGAAAATAAACCCCTTTTGGATTATCGAAGATGTTTCAGCTTCACATCGGGAACAATTTGAAAGTGTTTTCCTCAATAACTCTCCAGTCTTCTCAGTGGGCTAATGTACCGCTGTGACCCTGCAGCTATGTACTCTACATGGTCTTTGTTCCCAGCTAAGCATTATAAATATCTAAGTGCTAATATGAGCTTCCCTCATACAGAGAGCCATAAAGGAGAGAATAAGATCTGAGCGACCATCAGCGCTCTGTAAAACTCTAGTACCTGAACCCTGAGTTCAGAGAGATGACCATTAGTGGAAGTGCTTCTGTGTGACAGATGGTTTCAGAAGAGATGAACATCACTAAGCAGGCAGTCAATTAATCTATAGCGATGTTTCTATTCACAGCATTTAGATTTTCACAAGGCTGAACTGCCTAAATATAGATTCTAAATAAAATAAAAGGCCCAGTGATCCTAATATAGGCCTAGCATCCCTTGTTATTGGTGTTAGCTAAGGTACGCACGGTAAGGTAGCTAAGTAGCTGTTGCTCATGCGTAGAAATAGAAGTTTAAACAAACTTAGTAATAAACTTGGTGTGTAATGTTTCTTCTGGTATTCATTTTCTAAGCAATTTTACTCATAGTTCTCGCACTGTTTTCAACTAAAAACAGAAAACTATCAACTACTCAGAACACTTTAGCAAACTGCATAGCAAGATGCAAACAGTTACTCTGAAACCCTTCGTAAGTGCACTGCAACTTTGTTACATCCACTTAGAACATCTTAGCAACCACAATGTCCTGGCAACCATTTATAACACCATAATAACAGCACAACATTGCGTCAACAACCATTCATAGCATCTTAGCAACGCTAGCATTGAAACACTCTGAAAACCTCCTATTACAGCCATAGCGAGAAAATCTAATTAATACAAATAAATTTTTTCATGGCAAAAAGTTTTTTTTAAGTAAATAAAGAGTTCTTCAAAGTGTTTTTAATTTGTCAATAGCTGATGGACAAATCACACAATGTACTGAGCTGTGGTCTGTCTCATCATCTGCATCCAACATCTTTAGATCTGTCTCCATCATTAGAGACAGGCCACACAGAGAACAGACTGATTATGATACTACAGCAATCAGTTCATCTCTAATTCTCATTGATCTTCATGAGGGGAAAAAACACATTTTCTGCCTGTCTCTTCAGGCAGAAAATCCTATATTTCTGCCTCCTTTATTATTACTCGAAGGCTGAATGTGTCTGTGGTCAGTCTGTTAATATGAACTACAGAATATGTTGACTGAAATGCTGAAATTATATGTTAGAAAGCCATGCTAGACACATTTTACACTCAGTAGCTTCAGAAAAGCATGATGACTAATACAGTGTGTGTCTGGCTATTGTACAGGGTTTCCAAGTTTCGTGTAACAAAACCAGCCTAATTACTATTCAAAACCTGCCTAGTCACGGCCAAAACTATCCCAATTGTGATATTATGAAGAATGTCGGTAACCAAACAGCTGATGGTCCGTAACCGCATTGACTTTCATAGTATTTTTTTCTTTATACTATGGAAGTCAATGGGATACATCAACTGTTTGGTTATCCATTTTCTTCAAAATATCATCTTTTGTGTTCAGCAAAAGAAAAAGATTTCAGGTGCCCGACACCTATAAAGACACTCCGCCAACTCCCGCGAAGACTTCAGATGATGTAATAACTGAATCAACATGCACCAATGCTACATTTTTCTAAATGTCATAATCATTTGTTAACAAACAAGTATTCATTATTTCAATGAGCTAATTGTTTTTGCATTAAGTTATTAGATTGTTTAAATGAATACCTTTTTCGCTAACTTTGATTGTGTATAGGCCTATGTATATTTCGGAAATACATAACTTAGACAGTTACCTCTGATAACAGATCACTCTAAATTGTAATATGGGCTCATGTATTTTCTGTAAAGCTGCTTTGAAATGATGTATATTGTGAAAAGCGCTATACAAATAAATCTGAACTGAATTTAATTGAATTGAATTGAATTTGGAACAATGTTAGGGTGAGTAAATGATGACTGAATTTAAATTTTTGGGTGTACTATCCCTTTAAGGAATAGTGAGAGCAGACGAAAGAATCGTGAAATAGAGTACATTTTTACATTTTCTTAGCAGGTTGCAGTTAGGTGCTCACAGAATAGATTTGAGCTTACAGTTTTTGCCTGTTTCTTG
Source organism: Siphateles boraxobius (assembly GCF_051911475.1). Lineage (NCBI taxonomy): Eukaryota > Metazoa > Chordata > Actinopteri > Cypriniformes > Leuciscidae > Siphateles > Siphateles boraxobius. The sequence continues at coordinate 15,432,456 of NW_027508799.1, forward strand.
AAAACTGTCAGGGTTTAGTTTGAATTTAATTAGTTTGAATTAATTAAAATTAAAGGATAGGTGGTTTGTTCCAGATTTATTTTTCTTTTTTTTTAATTCTGGTTAAAAGTCTCTTCACATCCTAACACCAATCACTAAGTTAAGTGGTCTAAATATATTTATATGTATATAAATCGTCTGTGGAAGGTGTAAAATGTCCGTCCAATCGTTGCCCTCGGAACGATGTCCTACCTGCCTGTCAACGTATGTATTTTCATACCTCCGCATACATGCTCATGCCGACATCAGCGCATTTCAGCCCATTTTATGCTGTGCAGAGTTCGACAGATGTCAGTCACAGCACCTTTTACAGTTCCTCCTGAAATAAAACTAGAGCTTATGCTGCGTTCACGCCAGAACTACTCTAATTCGGAAGAGATTGACGTTGTACTTGGTTCGTGAGTCGAATTTATGCGTTCCATCATTTGCAGCAGTCAGGTGGTACAGGCAAATGCTCTTTAAGTTGTTTATGTTCCGTATTATTGTAATATTATGTGCTTTTGAGACATGAGGTAGTTTAACGCGGTCTCTCGTGATGCTTTTGTTTGCTCTCTGCTGTGTGTGTTCATGTGTTTTGGAGGAGGGTCGTGGCTTTGGAGACTCTCTGAAGAGAGGGTGAGATCTTATGATTTCAAAGCTAGCTCGCTATTGCTAGCCTCTCTGAAAATCACCTATACCCTTTTTAACAAATCTTTACAGTGTTGCATTAAACATTTAGCCTATATTTCTATTTCTATTACAGCAATTCCATCTGCTTTTGTTCTTGTCAGGCACAATATCTTCAAGTAGAAGGATGCCACCTGAAAAATTTGCTTCATAAAATAATGTTGTCTTATAAAATAATACTTATCTTACAACAACAGCCTTTAACTTTGACTGTATTAACAATATAGAAAGGCTTCTAGTATTTTTTTATTATTATTATAGGTATGGATTAGCTATAGATTCTTGTAAAAGAAATGATAAGCAATATAAAACCTATCAAAGTAAGAATGCTGGAAGGTCATGAATATATATATATATATATATATATATATATATATATATATATATATATATATATATATATATATATATATGGCACTCTGTCTCTGCCTCTTTTTCATTCCTCCTTCCTCTCCCGACACTCTCTTTCTCTCTTAGTAATAATAGCCCTACACAATGTGCTTCACGATCTCGCTCTCAATGCCAGTAGATTTACAGCACCCCGCAGACAGACAGGAGACGCCATAAGGCAGCAATAACAGAAGTGGAGTGATCTACTGTAGTGCTGATAGTCCTCCATCCTCCACAACAGAGCCATTTCAGAATGACCACACACGCTAGACAGATAAATAGAGATACGAGTCATTATGTCTGATGTATGTTATGAGTATACGTTGCATTTGTTGTGCTATTTTTTATACTAAGTACTGTATAGGTTGAAATTTGAAAGAATATAAATATAATATATAAATCATCTATGCTCAATTCAGTCCTTATATTAAAAAGGGCTGTGGCTGCACCATGGTAATGTAACGATATAAAAGAAAATTCTGTCATTACATTCTCATGTCGTTCCAAACCTGTCGACTTCCGTTCATCTTCGGATATTTCTTATGAAATCTGAGAGTTTTCTGTCCCTCCATAGACAGAACTACCACTTTGACACTTCAAAAAGTTCATAAAGAGATCATAAAACCTATCCGTATGAATTGAGCGGTTTCATAAAAAGTCTAAATTAAATCTGTTCATCATAAAAAGCGATCAAGTCTTTTCAGAGAATTTGGACTAAACCGCTCAATTCATATGGCTTAGTTTTACAAACACTTCATTGACTTTTTGAAGCGTCAAAGCGGTCAATGGAGGGACAGAAAGCTCTCAGATTTTATTAAACACTTCATTTGTGTTCTGAAGGTGAACAAAAGTCTTACGGGTTTGGAACGACAAGAGGGTGAGTAATTAATGACAGCATTTCCATTCTTAGGTGAACTATTCCTTTAAAGGGTTAACTAACACAAAAAGTCAGCATTTACTCACCCTATTGTACCAAATCCAAAAGATTTTAATTCATCTTAAAAACACAAATGAAGACACTTTTTAAAACCTAAGAGATTTGAGGTTTCAGGCTACAAAAGGCCAGCTTTCATGTGATCAGGCACACATATTGAGCTATGAGGAAGTGAGGATATTTTGTGAATAAAGACTTCGTTTTTGTTTTGTTTTCACACACAAAGCAATCACATCGCTTCATAAAATGTGGATTAAACCACTGGAGTCACATGGATTACTTTTTATTCTGCCTTTTATTATGCCTATATGACTTTAAAAGTTTTGATTACCTAGACTTTCAGGTTCCTCAAGTTCCTAAGCTTTTTCAGGTCAGTACGTCTACCTTGGTTTGTTTCGCCAAGTGTGTAGTATAAACGCACATAAAAAAATCGGGGTCACACTTTAGATTGGGGTCCAATTTTCACTTTTAACTATTAACTACAACTTTTGCCTCAATAAACTCCTAATTACTGCTTATTAATAGTCAGTAGTTGTTAAATGTAGGTATTAGGTAGGATTAATGGATGTAGAATATGGTCATGCAGAATAAGGCATTAATACGTTTTTTTAAAGTACTAATAAACAGCCAATGTCCTAGTAATATGCATGCTAATAAGCAACAAGATATTAGAATTAGACCCTAAACTAAAGTGTTTCCGAAATCGGAAATAGTCAACAAATCAGAATTGGGCATCAAGTGGCCTTAGCAGTCTGGATGCAAAGCAAGTAAATGGCATCATATATATCTGGTCTAAGGCTAGTTTCGATCGATTAGAAAATGTATCCATATTCAAATAAAATGTACCAAAATTAAAATATAATTGCATATAATGTATTTACAAAAAAACAAACAATATTTACCCAAAATAAAGGAATGTAATATATTGCTGACTCATACCTTAATATCCAAGTTAGAACACCGTAATAAATTAGCACACATATAAACAAGCTAATTTCATCTCCACCTATCAGACGATATAAAAGATTCAGGAGCTCTCAGAGCTGTTACACACAAACACACCAGACTAGCCGTATAAGGCTGAGAGATGTATCCATCCACATCCGTAATTCCCTAAATAAAACCTTGTTGGCTTCCTCTGCTAATGGTTTGACACTGCAACATTATGATTGTTACTAGAACAACACAGTCACACCACAGATTTATTTGAGAGCTCCACTTCGAGAACACCAATTATACAAAAACTCAGGCCAGCCCATTTATATTGCAGTGCCGGATCCTGACATAGGCGATACAGGATTGCGCCCACTCTCAGTTCTGCTTGCCACTTTAATTAAATTTATTTTATTTTATTTCTTTATGGATAACTTTTATGGAAACTCCATGAGCTATTCTTTATAACAAGTTTCGAATGACAAAATCTATTGAGATTTTCGTCAACGAATACAAAAACTAAACGAAAATTTAGGTACGATTTGAGAAGAGATCAGAACTGATGTCCTGCGTGTGTGGTAGATGTGAATTATAATGTGCTGATCTACCCGGCGGGACATGAGTTGTCACGTGCTTGATGCATGTCTCATAAAACGTTAAAAAATGTAAACGTCTGGGAGAAAGAGAAGAGCAGACATATGGATTTAAAAAAAACAAAACAACAATGAGTGATGCAAATTTTAGCAAATTAACACTGCATCAGAGACTAAATTTGATAAAATTTGCATCACTCATTTTTTTTCACGTTTATTACTGTGAAGCTGCTTTGAAACCATCTGTATTGTATAAAGCGCTATATAAATAAAGGTGACTAGACTTGACTTGACTAACCAGTTCAATTTAAAATATTTTATAGACAACATCAGTGGCCTAAAGTTGAAGAAATATGTGCTGACCAACCTCATAACCTAAAGCAAAGGTCACAACCAGTCACTTGTGGTTTGCTGATCTTAGGAAGCTTACAAGTGCTCTTACTAAGCTTGGCTGCGATTCATGTAAACCTATTAAGAGCACAGCAGAAAGGAATTACCATATACCCTGGAGAAATACTAACACCGCTAACAAAGCTAACAAACAGCTCCCTGTTAGCAGAGAACAAACATTCTTGTCAGTTTGTTCTCTGATTGTGTAATTAGCATTGACCAGTGGCCTGGTTTGATGTTCTGGTAATACTGCCACTCTGCATTGCATCATGGTACTATAGCTTTGGGCATGACCTGTTTTACTGTTGTCACAACACTCCATCAAACTCTCAGCCAGTGCATTATGTGTGGATGCCACTAGACAAGTATATACATTACTGTAAATACCACACATTTAAAAAGTAACTGAAGAATGTAGAATTAGTAATACAGATCTAAGACCCTAAAGAAATAGAACACCCAAAAATGAGAATAAGGCCATCACTTTCTCACCATTCCAAACTTCTTTGACTTATTTCTTCTGTAGAATACAAAAGGACCAAAGTAAGTAACTTTTTATTAAATTACAATTGATTTTCAATTATTGAATTCCATGTACTATAAAATAATCCTTGTGCACAAAATTCCAAGTCTTCTATATTTTTGTGTGAAAAACACATGGAAATTTAAAGCTGCAGTCCGTAGTTTTTCCTCTTTGTCGCCATCTCTGTTCGAAATCTGCAATTGCTGTTATTCACGGAATTATCAACTTTACGTGGGTTGTGCCTTGGCACGGCACAGCGCGGATGAATTCAATGTTTTGAGGAGAATGTGTGGCTGTCAGTCACCGCGCCGATGTGGATATTGTCATTCTGAATCACAGATTCTACTTTTTGGAAGTATGACCAACATAAGAATTTTCACCGGAAAATGTCATCTGAACAAGAAACATTCACTTTTGTTCTGGCCAACTAAGGGAAAAAAGCATTGCAGTAAATCGCACTGATTAAATCTAATGATCGCTTAGTGTACAGTCTTTATGTGTACAGAATAGATGTGACGTAATGACGCAAACACATGCTCGAATTTCCCACAGAAATCCACCAGTACCACTGGAATTAAAAACATTATTACAAGCTTATCATTTTGAATCGAGCTAAGGCAAGCAGATAGTTTTGAATACTGGCTGGTTTTGTACTTTCTCAAACATTTATTTTGGTAAATTTTTAAACTAAAAAAAGTTACGGAATGCAGCATTAAGTGTAAATGTCAAAAGTCAAACTGGTCTGAATGATTCATTCACAATATCTGACATATTCAGTACTTGAAATAAGCTCACTGACTTGGTTAACTGCTCACTGGAAAGGAAAATTACCAGTGAAAAATGTATTACATTTCAGTCTCTTTCTCACATTTGGCTTCAGACGACATTTGTGATGCTTATATTATGGTTTTGAGTCCTTGTTTAATCTTAAAGGCTTCTATTCCCATGCATTGTAATTGCAAAGAAAAGAGCGACCAGAATTTCTCCTTAGGCACAAGGGACAAATATGAGACAATTTAAATTTTTGTGTTACCTATTACCTTAAATCAACACTTTTAACAAGAAGAATCGAATCAAGACAAGAGCTTGACTAAAATAGTGTTTACCACTTACTTAGGCTATGGTTGCCTTTGAGGTCATCTGTGACTCCATTGCAGAAGAAATCCATATCTGAGAGATAGGCCTCCATCTTGGCCTGATGCATCAAGAACTCATGAACAATCAAAGTCACGCAGTGGTTCTAATGTTCAAGCATAGTTGCCTTCAGTCATCAAGGCCCCAGGGATTTTTTGTCGAACACAAATAAATATTCTTAAAATTCATCTATTCCTGTTGGTGCACCAAAAACACGTGGTCAATTTTGCCTGTTGTGAACTTGTCCAAATGACAGGAAATGTAGAATCTAGAAGCTGGCATCCAATAGATTATGTATGTCCTTTACTACAACCCTCAAAACAACAATCATAACATGCAGCTTAGCGGACTGGATCTAAACCCTGCCGGTAAATCTACCTAAAGGAAAACTACTGTTCCCTACTGATTGAGGTGAAACAAAAGCTCTATTCATCAGAAAAAACCATTGGTCCGTACTGTTCACATTCTGTAAGGTCTTTTCCACAACAGTGAGTCATGTACACAAAGACAATAAAGTGATGTTACCCAACTCAACCAGGTTTGGTACAGATGCTTCCATGACTTCATGTGGTTCAGTGTTGTCAATGACCAGACTGTAGTTTAAAAAGGATCCATTTGAATTTTTTTCCATTCATGATTTGCATGCTCAAAGAGTTTGGTGTATCTTTATATAAATCAGCCACTACTTATGACACCTATTCATAACTCTAACAGAATTACACCATTAGGAACGAGGGTTTAAGTTCCTCTAAGCATTTTTGCAAATATCTTTTCCTTGCATCATTAGCATCAGTTTAACTTTGATATTGTTTTATATAATGCCAATGGGGACCATTATCCTTTGTTTTGAATTCAAATGTCAAGGGACTTGTCATATATGTATTTGCAAGAGCAAGCAGATAATGCCTTTAAAGACAAATACAGAGGGCAACGCTTCTGCTGTTTCATACCAACATCCTGTTTCTAAGAAACTTCCTGAGATGTAGCTCATCTGTCTTTGGGTACACAAGAAAAAGCTTACTTCCTGCACATCAAAGTCAGAACATCATTTCAGTCACCATGTCATTCATCATTTTCTACTTGGTATTATCAAAAGTGCTCAGATAGAATAGGATGACCATTGCTTTGTTTGTAATCCATTATTTTATTAAGCAGGGCTCAAATCTTGTGCTCTTGGACCTTTAAAGACCACATAAACATAGCCTTGGTTGGACACATTACTGGTCGTGGTCTGAGTCTCATTTTTCACTCTTTTTGGTCCAGATCTGAGTCATGTTTTATCTCAGACCACAGTCTATTTTCGCTGTACAGAAGGTGATAATTACCTCAACCAGAGGTCAGCAGGCATCTTCAGCCATAAAGAGAATTTGCAATAATTTCATAAAAGCTCAGAAAAGCAACTGAGTCACCGTACGAAATATCTCTGTGTTTGAAATAAATGCTGCAACAAAAATCAGCATGTTCTCTGTTTCAAGTGATTAAAATGGTTTTCGATCAACAGGTCTTGACTCGCCTATCTCAGGTCTTTTCCTTTTCTAGCGGTCAGGTCTTGGTCTGGCTCTTAGGGTGTGTGGTATTACTCTGGGTACCGTTGATGCATCGCATCTCACCGCAACGGCTAGAAGCTGTCTACACTGGACGTGACAAAGCGAACGTTGCAAATCCATTTGTCCTTCCTATGAGAAGTATCGGGAGTGCTTGGGATTACATCAGTTTCTGTCGGGATTTGTCGTTTCCCATCGCGTCGCGAGGCATCCTGTGTAATCAACGTAAAATGGATTATATTGGCGTTTGTCGAGTCGCAGCAACGCTGCGCTCGCATCCGGAGTAGACACGGTGTTGGCAGTCTGTTATGTGTTTGGATCTGAGTCTTAGAGGGAGGGGCTGTTATTAGTGTAGGCTCTTATTGGTCTGAATCTTAGGAGGTCTGTTATTGATTTAGGTCTGGGTATCAGAATGTGTGGTATACTGGTGTTGGTAAGGGCCTAAGGTGGTGGTCTAGTATTGTTTTGGGGCCTGGTATTGATTTGATTCTTTGGTAGTCTCTAACTGGTCTAACTCTTAAGGGATCTGGTATTTGTTTGGGTCGTAGGGCATCTGTTATTAGTCTAGGTCTTAAGGAAGTTTTGTTTTGTTTTGAGTCTTTGGTTGTCTGGAATCGGTCTTAGTCTTAGGTATTTTAGAGACGGTCTGGGCCTTAAGGGGGCTGGTAATATTTTGGGCCTTTGGGTGGCTGAATTAGTCCTGGTCTTTTGGGAGTTTGGTACTGTTCTAGGTCTTAGGGGGGTCTAGCAATTGAAGACTTTGCTATATTACTATATCCATTATTATGGTTGAAGAGAACATTAGAATAAAGTAAAATTTCTAATATCAAAGCTACAATATTCTAGCAAACAAATGCCTGAATAGACTATTCTGCTGTCATCACCAATCTTTAATTATTCATGGTGACTCTGAGACACTGTTCTTGGTATTGAGAGCCCAGGGCTGAGACATGGTTGGTGTATTGTTGTACTGTGTTAGCTGCCTTTCACAGCAGTGATCCTCTCGTTCCTCTGAGAGAAAACATAAGCTTTCTCTCTCTGCGTCAGCGGCAGGCTTTCAGTGCAACAATAAACTCCTAAGTGAATGCCGCAGTCGCATGGTAACCTGCCTGAAAGAAATAGAAAGTGGAGGAGATGGTGTGGGTGTAGTACATAAGAGAGTATCATACATAGGGATGTTGTTTTCGTAAATAGCAGAAAACCCCAGCAGGTTTAGGCCATTTGAGCCACCAGGCTTCTTCTGGCATTTATGGGGGGGGGCTACTGAGTTTTTAGAGGTATAATGAAAGTCATTTTCATTGTCTTTTAACATCCTTGTTTTCTTATTCTGCTGTTTCATTCTCTTTTGTCTATCTATCCTCTATAAAAGTGCTCTGGATCAATGTTGGCCCACTCACTGGCCTAATTCTGTCCTGCTCTTCAGCTGATATTTTACAGGCTGTCACAGTTCCTGCAAGCACCACTGTCATACTAATTATGAGTCAAGGCCACAGTGAGGGGTCAAATCTGACAAGCAACCAACGATTCTTTATCACTTTTGGAGGATGGCATTTTTACATGTCTATAGACCAATAGCTTGCCAATATAAAACAAGCTTGCTAGGTTGTTGCTATGTGGTTGTTGAAATTTGAAAGGTGTTCTGAAATGTTGCTTGTGATTTGTTATGTTGTTACTAGGGGGTTCTGAGTGGTTGATATCATATTCTAAACTTTATATTCTAAAACCTACAAATGACTCTGGTCATTTACTGATCATAAGGCTAACCGCTTAAAGTAATCTTTACTGGTATTTGGTTGATCTTATACTACTGTACTGTAAATAAAGGGCCTTAAATTACACAATAATAAGTGGTTTATGGCCTTTTCAAATTTCTTTCAGGAAACTTTAATGTCTACTGTGTTCCCTTTCGTTGTCACTCCGAGTTACGTCGGATGACGACGAATGGGGTTTCGCTTAGAAAGCCTATCAACTTCGAGTATTACAAAACGAGCCAATGGCAAAGAAATGCCATGGGTCTGCGGAATTTGCATAGCGTATCTCGGCCCTACCTCGTGGGTATAAAAGGAGGACGCCGGCAACATGCAGATATGTTTTCGCTTCGGAGCCAAGTTTATTCTTCGTTCCACAAGCCATCTCTGAACTGTCAGCTTTACAGAAGAGCGAGATTCTCTGGTGTTGGTGTGACGGCGATCTCCCGGCGAGCGCACACTTCCTGCTTATCTGTGCAGTGGTTTGCCAGTGAGTGTGTTTCTCCCCGGGCGCTTCAACACTCTCAGAGTTTCTTTTCTCTCATAAAAGAGCTTGCACGTGGCACGTCTTTTTAAAGATGCATCGCCCGTGCACTTCTGGTTGCGGTAGACTGGTGGCCGACTTTGATGGGCAAGAGCGCTGCATAGTGTGTTTGGGCATTGATCACGCTAGAGCAGCGCTCGTGGATGACTCATGTTCTCACTGCGGGAACATGACCATCGCAACATTACGATCAAGACTCACTGATCTCGCAAGAGTGTCGGTCCCCTCATCCACACCCCGATCTAGCGCCTCCACGAGAGGTTCTACTTCGGCTGGTGGCAGGGTGATCTGAGGGTGACGGTTTGGAACAAAGCGCCGACTATCCGTCCGTGCCCAGCCGCACACTCTCCAATGTTGCAACCCGCGAGTGTTCAGGGGATTTCCGCGGGACCATCTTCTGATGCCCCGCGGATTTCCTTTGGCGCACCAGAGGAGGACACTATGTCTATTGCAGCATCACAAGGCGGGTCTGATTCTTCTGGAAGTGAAGATTCGTCACAGCTGCCACCTTCTGGTGTGCATACGGTTGTGCTCGAGTCCGATCCGGAGATGACGGCCATGCTTTCCCGGGCCGCCGCGAACATCGGTTTAGAGTGGTCCCCTCCACCCAGTCCCGAGCGCTCGCGGTTGGATGATTGGTACTTGGGTAAGGCCGCGGACCCCCGTCCGCGTCAAACCCAATACCTTTCTTCCCGGACGTGCATGATGAGATCTCAAAGTCCTGGAAGACCCCCATGTCTTCCCGTGACCGCTCGTTGATCTCATCCGCCTTTCCTCCCCTCGATGAGGCGGCTGCCCGTGGGTACACTGGGCTCCCCTTGGTTGAACGCTCTGTTGCGATGCAACTGTGTCCTCAGAGCGCTTCTTCTCGTGATGAGCCTAAGCACCCATCCAAGGCCTGTAGATATTCGTCTACGCTAGTGGTGAAGTCTTACAGAGCGGCGGTACATGCAGGCACCTCTTTGCATGCCATGGCCATTCTGCAGGCCTACCAGGCCCAGATGCTCAAGGACATGCACGAGGGTAGGACAGACCCAGGGCTCTTCAATGAGCTGCGCGCCGCCACCGACCTTGCTCTCCGAGCGACGAAGGTGACCGCACGCTCCCTGGGTTTGGTGATGTCCACAGCTGTGGTCCAGGAGAGACATCTTTGGCTGAACCTCGCTGATATGCGGGATGCCGAGCGGTCCCGCCTGCTCGACACCCCCATATCACAGGCCGGCCTTTTCGGCGATGCAGTCGAGGATTTTGCCCAACAGTTCTCGACTGCGCAGAAACAGACTGAGGCTATCAAGTACATTCTGCCCCGACGGCACGCTGCTGCCTCCACCCAGCCGACCGGGCAGAATACTCAGTCTGTTCGCCGCCGAGGGTGCCCTCCTGCGGTTCCCCCCCCTCCCGGGGGAATCTTTTGTTCTCCACTCCCCGCTGCTCACCCCCGGGTGGGCAGCACCCTATTGTGGTTAAAGAAAGAAGTGACATGTTCATCCCTGAGCACACAGAGTTCTCGGACGACACGGTGCGCCGCCTCCGAGCCGTGCACCCCTTGTCCCCCTCTGTTCCAGAGTCGGATGACAGCACGCGCCGTCCCCGGACCGTGCAGCTCTCATCCCCCTCTGTCGCCAGCCCCCTGGCAGAGCAGACCCCCGTGGAACGTTCATCCTTCCCTGGTCTCCTCTGTCAGGACGCGGTCAATGACAGTCATTCCGCCTCGCTGCCCCACCGACGGGAAGTCTGTGGTTCGCATGACCCCGCTGGTAAAGTTCTTGGGAGCCTGGCTAGAGCTCCCCAACCTGTCCCGCTGGGTCGCTCGAACGATCAGGCTCGGCTACGTGATTCAGTTCACGCGGTCTCCTCCCCTCTTCTGGGGAGTCCGCTCCACTTTGGTCGCTGGCAATGCCCCTATCATGAGAGCGGAGGTTGCCACCCTGCTGGCGAAGGGTGCGATCGAGACTGTCCCTCCAGCCGAAATGAGGTCCGGCTTCTACAGCCCGTACTTCATTGTCCCGAAGAAAACCGGTGGGTTAAGGCCAATCCTGGACCTGCACGTGCTGAACCGCTCCCTTCACAGGCTGCCGTTCAAGATGCTCACTGCCAAGCGCATTACGCAATACCTCTTTTCTAGGTATGGAAATCGACTCGGTCGCCATGTCCGCGCAGCTTACAAGCGAGAGCGCGCAGTCACTGCTGACTTGCCTGAGACAGTTCGAGGGCAAGAGTGCGGTTCCACTGAAACTTTTTCAGAGGCTCCTGGGGCATATGCCATCTGCAGCCGTGGCAACGCCACTCGGATTGTTTCATATGAGACCGCTTCAGCTTTGGCTTCGCGACCGAGTCCTGAGGTGGGCATGGCAACACGGCACCTTCCGAGTACCAGTTACTCCGACATGCCGTCAGACCTTCACCCCATGGTCGAACCTCAGTTTTCTACGGGCCGGAGTGCCTCTGGAACGAGCTTCGCGGCATGTTGTTGTAACGACAGATGCCTCCTCCACGGGCTGGGGCGCCATGTGCAATGGACGTGCTGCCGCGGGCTCCTGGATAGGACCCCAGGACCTATGGCACATCAATTGCCTCGAGTTGCTGGCTGTACGTTTTGCTCTGCGCCGCTTCCGGGCCGTGCTCAAGGGCCAACATGTACTAGTCCGATCAGACAATACCGCGACTGTAGCGTACATCAACCGCCAAGGTGGTCTGCGCTCCCGCCGTATGTCGCAACTCGCCCGCCACCTCCTCTTATGGAGTCAGAAGCATCTGAGGTTGCTTCGTGCCATTTATATCCCCGGAGCCCTGAACTGTGTAGCCGACGAGCTCTCACGGTTTCAGTTCCTTCCGGGGGAATGGCAGCTCCATCCCCGGTCGGTTCAGCTGATTTGGGACCAGTTCGGGGACGCGCAGATAGATCTGTTTGCCTCTCACGACTCGACCCATTGTGCCCAGTTTTATTCCCTGACCGAGGGCACGCTCGGCACGGATGCACTGGCACACAGCTGGCCGCAAGTATGCGTTTCCCCCAGTGAGCCTTCTTGCGCAGACCTTGCGCAAGGTCAGGGAGGACGGGGAGCAGGTCATTCTGGTTGCGCCTTACTGGCCCAACAGGACCTGGTTCTCCGAACTAGTACTCCTCGCGACAGCACCTCCCTGGCCGATCCCTCTGAGGAAGGACCTCCTTTCTCAGAGACGGGGCACCCTATGGCAACCTCATCCCGATCTTTGGAACCTCCACGTGTGGCTCCTGGATGGGACGAGGCAGGTTTGAGTACCCTACCACCAGCGGTGGTGGCTACCATCACTTCCGCTAGAGCCTCGTCCACGAGACATCTCTATGCGTTGAAGTGGAACCTCTTCGTCAACTGGTGCTCTTCTCGCCAAGAAGACCCCGGGATATGTTCGATCAGTGTCGTGCTTTCCTTCCTACAAGGTGGGTTGGAGCGAAGGCTGTCTCCCTCCACCCTAAAAGTCTATGTCGCCGCCATTGCCGCACAGCATGACTTTGTTGAAGGTAAGTCTTTGGGAAGGCACGACCTGATCGTCAGGTTCCTGAGAGGGGCAAGGAGACTGAATCCTCCTCGCCTTCCTCTCGTTCCCTCTTGGGACCTCTCAGTGGTGTTAACTGCCCTGCAGAGTGCTCCATTTGAGCCTCTGCAATCAGTGGAGCTTTAGTTCCTGTCAATGAAGACAGCGCTCCTGGTTGCACTGGCCTCCATCAAGAGGGTAGGGGACCTGCACGCATTCTCCATTTACAAAGCGTGCCTGGAATTCGGGCCGGCCTACTCTCACGTGATCCTAAGACCCCGGCCTGGATATGTGCCCAAGGTTCCCACCACTCCCTTCCGGGACCAGGTGGTGAACCTGCAAGCGCTGCCCCCGGAGGAGGCAGACCCAGCCTTGGCACTGCTCTGTCCAGTACGTGCTCTCCGCGCCTATGTCGATAGAACGCAGTGTTTCGGTCGACCGTGCCCCCTTGGTGTGACTGCCCACTCCACCCGGAGTGTGGCGTCCTCTTGTGCTCTAGCGCATGGCGCCTCGCTGACAGACATCTGCAGAGCTGCAGGCTGGGCGACACCGAACACATTCGCCAGATTCTACAATCTCCGAGTGGAACCTGTGTCCTCTCATGTACTCGCTTCAACCAGCTAGTACTGGACCCGCTCAGGTGTCTTCGCTTGCTCGCCATTCCACTCCACGGACTGGATACGTGCGATATTCTCCTCAGGTGAGCTTCCCCGAAAGCCCTGAGTTCCTCCAGCACTCCTGACGTCGGCGCCAGCGCTATTGCCTGCGCGTCGGCTGGGGGCCTCCCGTGTGCATGGTCCTTCCCCTGAGCGACCCCCACATGTGTATTTCCACTGTAAGCCTCTCTGAGCATGTGTTTTTCCCTTGGCAAGCCACCTTGCCACCCCTGGGGTTGAAATATTCCACCTGCGGCTGGACACCCCAGTGTTCTCCATATGCATCCTTCGGGTCATATGTGTATTTACTAAGTCCCCCCTCTGGGTTGGCAATAATTGCATTTCCCCTAAACCTTGGGATATGCTCCCCAGTGTACCTTGGTATTCCTGTGCTAAATAGGAGTCCTTCGTCCGTGCCAGTCTCACGACAGGGATCTCAGATTTATGCAGGGCACTGAAAGCAGCCGAGAAGGTGGCGTGATTAGACTGGTAACCCCATTCGTCGTCATCCGACGTAACTCGGAGTGACAACGAAAGGGAACGTCTCAGTTACGTATGTAACCCTCGTTCCCTGAGTAGGGAACGGAGACGTTACGTCTTCCTGCCACTATCTGCTGTACCGCGGGGATTGCCTGAAGCTCAGTCTTGGCTCCTCAGCGAAGAAACATATCTGCATGTTGCCGGCGTCCTCCTTTTATACCCACGAGGTAGGGCGGAGGGACCATTTCTTTGCCATTGGCTCGTTTTGTAATACTCGAAGTTGATAGGCTTTCTAAGCGAAACCCCATTCGTTGTCATCTGACATAACGTCTCCGTTCCCTACTCAGGGAACGAGGGTTACATACGTAACCGAGACGTTTTTTCTGTAGGGAGGACAAGGAAATAGGAGACAGAAAACATAGGTTATAAATAACAGCAAAAGAGAATAGCTAATTTCAGAGCAGTCTGGTGTGAAGCAGCGCAATTGAGATTAGGCTAAATAATGCAAGAAAAGGAATCCTCAGCTGTGATGTGTCTTCACGAGGAACTGTTATGTAACACTCCTTCCTACACATATGTTATGAATATTGTGTGAGTGATATTTTTCAAAGACCTCAGATGAATTATGATTGGATTTTCTTTGTGTCCAAGAGAATGAGCTTCTATGCATTGCTTAAATGGAGTCAATATACTGAAATATGTCTGATTTATATGGTTGAATCAGCATTTTCATGTGTGGGGTTTGTGTGTGCTGCCAGAGAGAAGGCAATGAACTTCTCATCTCTTAATCTCATTACTTAACCCTAACAAACATAGAACTGTGACACTGCAACAAACACACATATGCTGCCATGACTCAATCATGTCTATAAATCACATCATAAAATGAATTCAATATAGAGTGGGGTTCAAATATCTGACACCACATTGAATGTAGGATTTAAAATTTAATCTAAACCTATTTGTAGGTCTCTAATCAAAATGGTATGACATATTAAATAATAGGGCTGCCCCAGACTAAAGATATTTCTAGTCAACAAGTAGTCACTCATTTAAGCCATTATTCAACAAGTCGGATGTAAATGATATTAATTTAATTACTTGTATACTTGGGAAGTCGCATCGGAAAATGGTTAGTTTCAGGGCAGAGAAATAATATTGTGTGTTACATTGTTCTACATTACAGAGAAATACTAAACCATAATAATGAGCATTTATAATATAAATTAAGCACTCAAGCGCACACATAAAGCTTTCAGCAATGCACAGGCCAAAGTAATGATGTCAAGGAAAAAAAAGCAAGGAGGCTGTCTGAACATTTTAACAATATATTAATAAATTTGTGATTTCTGAGTCAGTGTCGGCTGCAAAGATAGCGCCTTTAGAGAGAAATGCTCTAAAACTAAACACTGAAATTGAATAGGATTAAATTTATGTCCTGTACACTTACTTGTTCTGAGCTCCATGGAAAACATTTCTAAAATTAAAGAAACATTTCTACATATGAAACAAGAAGCTAATAAACACACGATTACGACAGTATATGAATTGTGTGTGATTTTCAAAAAGTGAGTTTTGAGTAAGCGTAAAATATATCTTTAAAATTGTGTCATTGCTTGATGCTAATTGAGCTCTAATGCACCGGACATGCCAGGAACGTTTGTTAAAAGAATTCACATAAGGTCCCAAAAATATGCTTTTTTTTGTTTTGTTTTTAGACTTTAAATCATAGGTGGATTATATATAGGGATCAAGATAGATGGTAGATGGGCAAGCCATGTAATGCCAGAATAAAGGCTAATAATGGCTGAAATTCTGAATACAAACAAAAGAATAATGATAAAAGAATAATGAAGATTAGGTCAAAAGTGAGAAAGGTTTGTTTGGCAATAGACTGCAAGTGGGTGTTTACAGGGCAATCCAACCCATACAGAAATGTAATATATGTCAATATATGTAAACTACACATATAATGTCAGTGCCCATGTATGTCTGCTGCCTATATGAGAATATATGCAAAATGCATATATATATAAAACACAGACATATATGAAACATTTATTTAAAATATAGCAAAAATGGCCGTTTTCATGTAAGTGCCATATATTTTCCCGTATATGCACATAAATATTAAATATATGTAAGACGCATATATGTATATATGCATATATGTGCTTATTTCAATTCATCAGTATCACATGCATGTATGTTTACATACATTTATTAAATATGTGGGAAACAAATATGGATCGATGTCACATATTCATACTTAATGTTGTCCATATATGCGAGAAACCAATACTATACTGTAATATATGCAGATATATGGTATCATTTATGGATGAACTCAAATATTTTCTTCACATGTTTGGACACATAAATGTTCATATATGTTGCAGGCATATATTGTGTTCTCAGATAAGTCAAATATATGTACAGATATATGTCATACTATTTAAAATATAAGTACATATATGGCCATATATTCGATTTTGGTATGGGAATATTTGATTAGCATCTTATCAGCCTTCTCTAAAAACTCACTTGACATGATCTTAGAAAATGATACATAAGAATCATAGTTTTACAGATTTAAAGTGAAGCATGACCACATTTGTGGCTTCAGTTTCATTGTGTTTTAAATTGCTACACTACAGGCACATCATATTTTATAGATTTAAAATATATATTGTTAATATTTTTTTAAGATAATATATCTCCATATTAATTAAAAAAAGTCTTGAACTGTAAACTCTCAAGTGTTGGCTTTCTAAATACATGTTGGTTATCTATTTAGAATGACTTTTTTATTTTGGGTATGTCATTTATGCCCCACTTGCCAAAATGAGGGGGTGTGGGAGAAGGTGTTAAACAAATCTGAAGTCCAAATCTTTAAGTTTGAGAAAAAACAATACTGGAGACAAAAATTGTAACATGGAGTGCCTGTGATGTCAGCACAACTGCTCTCTGATGACTGGTAACGCATTGTTAAATGGGTCAGAGCCTTAAGACGGGAACACACGGGATAACACACACACACACACACACACACACACACACACACACACACACACACACACACACACACACACACACACACACACACACACACACACACACACACACACACACACACACACACACACACACACACACACACACACACACACGCTTAAAATAGACTCTCTGTCATATGTGGAAATTGATGTCAGCAGAGGGTAAAACCCAGCGTCTGTTCCACACACACTCCCATCAACAAAATCTGTAGTTTAACTGGTAGATCATGGCGCTATCAACAAAAATAATATAGGTTCAACTCCTGGTGCTGGCTAGTGCATCAATGTCAAATATATGTGCTTCGTTGAATGAACAGAACCACAAAATAAAAAGGAAAACCATGATTTTCTTGTCCATGAAAAATAAAAGTTCATCTTATACAGAATTTCCAAATAAAACATAAAAAGTGGAAGGTGATTTACACTGCCAAGCTACCAAAATGAGAGAAAAGCACAAAAAAGCATCCCAAAGGCAGCCCATATGACTAATCTACTATATTTCAAGAAGAGATAGCTTTGTGTGAGGAATAAGTCAAAAAAGTTTTCATGCACAGAAAATCTTGAACTCTGCAGCTCTTATTCAGCTCACAAATCTCATTCATGTTCAAATCAATTCAAACTTGAGTTCGATGAAAAAATGTAAGTTTTAGACATGTCCCCCAAGTCTTAGACCTACTTCAAAAGACTTACAGAAGATGTACACTTTTATTATGTCATATAAATCTTAAGCTCAAATCACACATAAAAAACACTTATCTGGTCCAGCTAATGCCATGCGTGTTTAATAGTAAACAAACTTGCTCTTTAAAATCTACAACAGGACTCATAATACTGCCTCAATCAAAACAGCGATTGGCTGTTTAAACTAAAAGGCAAGACTTTAGCATTGTAATATCTAGCACTGTAATTTCACCTATTCACATACAGTATGCATGATATGCATATTTGCACACCAGAGCTCACAGATATGGCTATAACTCTGAGCAAAAATCCTCAGTGCTGACGCTCTAGCAGCTTCACTCCTTAATCCCTTTCCTACTTCATATTTTATATCTCTCTCCCCATTCATTTTCTTCTAGCTTTCCTCTAGCTAATGTGTGCTGTCTCACTCCCTCTCATGTGTGGGTTCTCCTGTGTGTGCAGACAGTGGAACGCTTCGGGTTATATAACAGTATATTGTGACTGTGTCATTCACTAATGACCTTCAGTTGCGTTTTCCTATGACATTGTCAAATGAGACACTGAGCCAGTCCAATGTTTACTGTAGCTGTGATGGACAAGATGTCCAACACACACACACACACACACACACACACACACACACACACACACACACACACACACACACACACACACACACACACACACACACACACACACACACACACACACACACACACACACACTCACACACACACACACACACACACACAAAGTTTAATTGTTTTTCGTTCAGGGTACGGACTGTCTATTGACTGCTTTAGTTCTTATACTGAGCTAATTATATTGTCTATACCCCTAACCCTTACAGAAACATTTGCATTTAAAGTGTCCCTATTATGCTATTTTAAAAGTTCCAAATTTTGTTTTGGAGGTCTCCTAACAGGCATCAAAGGTCAAAAACCACTTTCATTTTCTCATAATGTACATTGCACATCACCACATTTTTCAATGATTATCAAACGACTCGTCAAAAGATTCAGTCTCTCGAAATCCCTCCTTTCCGTGAGCTACTCTTCTGTGATTGGCCAGGTGGGCCAGTCTTTTGTGATTGGTCTACCGCTTACAGAGAGTGTCGGAAAGGACAAGGAAAGGAAACGTCCATTACCATAACTGAATTTCAGCTCCGGAGGCTTCCTAAAGCTCAGCGATTGTACACACTGTATCAATCTGAGAACGAGTCCGACGGCGAAACAGTTATTCAACCTAAACCTCCATCGAAACCACCAAGCTCTTCACATCCTCATCCTTTGGAAGTGTTTACAAAGTGTATTTGTTTTTGCAGAGCTGTCTTTTCGACAAGTACGCAACACGAACCAGCTACAACGTTTAAGGGAGGGTCAAAGTAGACGTTGTTAGTGGGCAGCCAATGAAGATCATAGGCGGGCATTATGCCAATTTGTTACTGCGTCACGTTTGCAGGTCACGGAAGTGAGACTGAACCGCCTAAACGAGTCGTCAGGAATTCTTTAGGGGGACAATAACTTTATTTGTCCTGCACTTGCGACTTTCACTGCATGAAAGCTAATAGAATTTTTTTCCCCAAAGCAAGCTGTAGGATATTCAAGGTATAGCCTACATTTTATCAGTATATGTGTTCCACTTATGCTTTCAATCTAAAAAAGGACATAAAAGCAATATACAAGTACCATGAAATAATCCATACAAGTTATGCACAACAGTTATTATTCACTGAAAATGTCAAGCTCTCTTTGGCCATTCATGAAAGAAGCAATGTCCTGTTTGTGAACGAATCAAGTAATCTTTTCTGTGAATTGGTTAATCCAGTTCATAAAACTGTTCTGAATGATTTGTTCACATCAAAAAGAATTGGTTCTCAGAATCAACTAGATTTGATTTTGTTTCAAAGATCAGTTTGTAGCAGTTAGAAAGGTAAAATCTCAGTTTGTTTCTCACATGTTGTATGGGTGACTTTTATGATATTTTATGCAAATTGTACATCTATTTACGCTCTAGTTCCCTTTCAGTCGATAACGTCAGACGTAGTCGACGGTCGACTGAATTGGGATCTCGCTAGAGAGCCTGTCTTCTTCAAGTACTATTGAACGAGCCAATGTAATTGGCGTGCGTGATTCGCATCACACACTCCGCCCCCGCGGCGCGGGTATAAATACGGAAGTGGATGCACGCACTAGTTGCCTTTCGCTTCGGAGCCGATCGTTTGATGTCTCTGAGAGTGCTGTTGTTCTACAACGAGCGAGTGTGTCGGTGTTCTTCAGGAAGACTCTCCCAGTGCTGGTGTTCTACAGCGCGAGTGCAGCGGTGATCGCGAGCTTTGAGCTCTCAACTGCTGTTTTAACAGCAACAAATTTCTAAATGTTTGTGTGTGTTGATGGCTGGTTAGAGGGCGGAAAAGTGAGTGCTTCACTGTTTCAGTTCTCTGTTCAGTGTTGCCGCGGTCATTCCCCTGTGTGCCCCGGCACTGGTGACGGTCCTATTTTCTGAAAGAGCAACACGGGTGCGTTTGCCTCTTTTTCAAGATGTCATTCCGCCCGTGCGTTTCTGGGTGCGGTCGTTCCCTGTCTCTCTCTGATGGTCACAACTGTTGTGTCACGTGTTTGGGCTTACAGCACGCTGAGACAGCTTTTGTGGACAGCTCATGTTTTCACTGTGGGAACATGACTGTCGCAGTGTTGAGGGCGAGACTCGCCTTCGTTCGCGGAGAGCGAGTCCCCATTACCATGCCCCACCCTCGGGTGCTGTGTGGGATGGGTGACCGGAGGATAGTGTTGGATGTCCCGCCCGGTAACCATTCCCTGTGGGCTCCTCACTCCTCCCTTCCACTGCAACCACTGGAGCCTCCTGTGTTGTCTGCTGGTCCATCTGTAATGGGTGGGCCAGCGGTTTCACTCGGGGCTCCCCTGGAGGACAGGACACCGATTGCAGCATCGGAGGGTGAGCTGACTTCTAGAGATGATGACTCGGCTGCATTGTCTCCCTCCGGGAGTTCAATGTTGCCCGAGCCGGATCCAGAATTATCAGCTATGCTGAAACGGGCCGCCGAGGCTGCCGGGCTCGAGTGGAACCTCCACTGTGTCCCGTTCAGTCTAGGTTGGAATCTGGAGTTTGGTATCTTGGGGCGGGCCGCGCTGGTTCTCAGCTCGCCGCCCCAGTGCCTTTCTTTCCCGAAATGCATGGAGAGCTTATCAGGTGGTGAACAGCATCTTTCTCTGCCAAAAACTGCCTGAATAGCCTTTCCCCCTCATTACCCTTGATGGAGGAACGGTGAAGGGTTGCGAGGTGTCACTCCATTGGAGCGGTCTGTCGACACAGGTGCACCTGTGTCCGGCGGCCGCTGCCTTTTGGGGGGATCCTCGTCTCCCCCCTAAGGCCTGTGAGTTTTCGTCTGTTCCGACGGGCAGAGCTTACAAAGCCTGTGGGCAAGCCGCTTCCTCTTGCGTGCCATGGCGTTGCTGCAGGCTAGGGCACCCATGGCATGCACGAGGGTAATCCAGACCGTGCGCTCATAGGTGAGCACCGCACTGCATCCGACCTCACCCTCCGGGGTACGGGTGTCGTAGCGTGCGTGATCGGTCTGGCGATGTCCACCTTGGTGGTCCAGTAGCGCCTTCGTTGGCTCAGCCTGGTTGGTATGGCGGATGCGAACAAGGGGGATTCCTGGTCTCCCCAATTTCCCAGGTTGGGCTGGTCGGCGACGCAGTGGAGAACTGCATCCAACAGTTCTCTGCCGCTCAAGCGCAGACGGAGGTCATCAGGCACATCCTGCCCCGGTGGCCAGCTGCTGCCTCCACCTGCCACCGGTGGCAGCTCCTCCGCCTGCTCGTCGCCGTGGGCGTTCCCCGGCAGCCGCTCCTGCTGGCCCTCCGCAGCAGCCTCCACCCAGGCCTCAGCAAGGAGCCGGCCGCAGTAGAGACGCCCAGCCCGCTCCAGGCGCTGCCAAGCCAGGTGGCAAGCGACAGCGAAAGCATTCCGGAGCGGGCCGCCCAGGAATGGATGAGATGCTCTTGGAGTGGCACGATCACTCCCTCCCCCCGGGTGAGGGCCGGGTGGAGCCTTTGTTTGTGTGTGTGTCTGTTCCGCCGCTGGCTCCCTAAAAAAAATAAAAAATAGCGGAGCAAGCGGTACCCACACTTCAAAGAGAGAGCAATTTCATCTGTTCCTGGGTCCCAAGAGGGCCAGTCTGGCGGGTGTGACCCTGTATAGCCTTACACCCCTCAGCTCCCCCTTGGTCGCCAGCAGGCAGCTTGGTGCGTTCGAGGACCCGGTCATCCGCCTTCTCATGCGCCCCCTGCCGCTTGTGGAGACAGGTAAGTGTTGCACAGCACACTAACACCACTCTCTCTACTTTGCTGCCCCACCTCAGGCTCGGCTACCCCGCTCAAGTCAGTGATAGTCATCACATTAAGTGTTGAGCAGACGTGCTCCTGAAAATTCAGTGATATTCATCACACCGAGTGTTGAGCAGTGCTCCTGACCTGTGCGTGCTTATCTTATCCTGCTGGCAAAGGATTTGATATAGCCGCTCCTCCAGCCGGTACGAAGGCCAGTTGTAAACTCGTTCTTCGTGCTACTAGGTGGTAGGTCGTGACCATCTTGGCCCAAGATTGGTCTGCAGCTCCGACCTGAAAGACATGTGCTTAAGAACAGATCTCTACCTTCCGCACCGCAGGCCATCCTGTGGGTTGCGTGTAAGGGTGCAGTATCAGTACAGTGTCCTTCCCTCCGAGTGCTCCAGAGCCCGTTGGGTCTTCAGGTCAACTGGAAGAGAGTAATCTCGCCCACGGGCTTAGTATCTCTTTTTCAGTTTTGGAGATGGACTCGGTCTAACACGTTTCTCCAATGAGAATGTGTTCAGCTGGTGTTTGAAGTGAGAAAGGATCCCACTGGAAGAACTTTCAGAGGCTCCTGGGGTATATGGTAGTTGCAGCCATTGGCTTCCTCCATATGTGACCGCTTCAGCGCTAGCTTCATGATCGAGTCCCGAGGTGACCGTGGCAGAGCAGCTCACCCTGTGTGACTATAGTTCATCCCGGTCTGCTGCCAAACCCTCTTCAACAGAGGGGCCATGTACAAGGGCGTGTTTTAACGGGGGCCTGGGCGACCCCCGACTACACGGGCATTCGTGCCTCGAGTTGTTAGACATTGCGACCGCTGCTGTCACAACTCACCCGTCACCTCCTCCTTGGAGTCAGAAGCTTCTGAGGACGCTTTGTTCCACTCTTCCCGCTTTACTCAATCGTGCCGCCATCGAGCCTCACGCCAGTTATAGCCAGGGCAAGTGGAGACTCCATCCCCTGGGTCCAGCTGGGTCATGACCATTCCGGGGCCGCTCAGTTGCCCCCCCGGTTTCATCTTTCCGCCAGTGTTTGTGTAAACCGAGCGGACTACCCTTGGACAAACACTGGGTCTCAGCTGCCCCAGGGGCCGTTTAACCCCAGTGAGCCTTCTAAAAGTGACTGCGACTCATGGTCGCCTTGCGCCTGCTCAAGTCAGTGAAATCATCACACTTCATGTTGAGCAGAATTGCTCCTGAAACTCAGTGAAGTTCATCGCACTCAGGTGTTGAGCAGCAATGCTCCTGTAGCTCAGTGAGTTCATCACACTCAGGTGTTGAGCAGAAATGCTCCTGTAGCTCAGTGAATTCGTCACACGCAGTGCTGAGCAGAAATGCTCCTGGTGCTCAGTGAAGTTCTTCGCACTCAAGTGTTGAGCAGAAATGCTCCTGAAGCTCAGTGAGTTTATCACACTCAGGTGTTGAGCAGGAATGCTCCTGAACTTGTCACACCCAAGTGCTGAGCAGAAATGCTCCTGGTGCTCAGTGAAGTTCTTCGCACTCAAGTGTTGAGCAGAAATGCTCCTGAAGCTCAGTGAGTTTATCACACTCAGGTGTTGAGCAGGAATGCTCCTGAAGCTCAGTGAACTTGTCACACTCAAGTGCTGAGCAGAAGATGCTCCTGAAGCCCAGTGATCTTCTCATGTTGTGTTGAGCAACGCTCCTGTCTTTTTTGCGCCCGTCGCTTGCACCTACGTGCTAAGTCAGGAGAGGAACAGGTCTTCATAGTTGCCCCTTATTGGCCCAACTAGACCTGGTTCCCATCGACAGCCTTCCTGACTTCCCCTGAAAACTCTTTCAGGGACGGGGCACGAGGGCACCCGCGTTCTTCCCCCGGAGATTCCTGGCGTTCTTACATCTGAACACGGAGGTTCAGGTGCCTATCACAGGGCATGTGATAGTTACCATCACTTCTGCGAGCACCCCCTAGAAATAGGTAGCGTGCTTACGCCTTTAGAAGTGGAACCTAGTCGTTGAGTGCGTCTTCTCTCCAGAGGAGATCCTGAAAGCTTTCGATCACTTCAGTGCTCTCTTTCCTGCAAAATGGGTTGGAGTAGGCTGTTTTCCTTCACCCTCAAAATGATGTTGCCTCGGTGTTTAAACGACGCTCATCGTGTTGCAGAAGTGTGCAGAAGCACGTTCTGATCGTCAGGTTCCTAAGGAGCAAGGTCTTGTAAATCCTTGTGTCCCTCTTTATCCTCTTGGGCCTTGTCCTGGTGCGACTGCACTGCAGAGACCGCCCCTGAGCCACTGCAGGCAGTGAGTTAAAAATTCTGTTATATCAGTTCTCCTGCTCGCGTGGTCTCTACTAGAGGGTAGGGACTTGCTCGCTTTCGGTCAACGTATTGTGCCTGGAGTCTGGGCCGGCTAACTCTCACAAGCTGAGACCCCGGCTCGGATTGTGCCCAAGGTTCCTACCTCTCCCGTAATAGGAGCAGGTGGTGAGCCTGCAAGCGCTGCCCTGGAGGAGGCAGATCCACCCCTGGCTTCTCTGTCCGTTCGCTTGGACGTGTACAGAATGCAAGCCATAGACCTCAGACCAGCTCTACAAATATCTGTTGGAACTCAGCAGAGAGGGAAGGCTGTTTCCATGCAAAGTTGCACTTAGTGCTTGCCTTCATTTCGGTGAAAATCCGAGATGCAACATGTCCACTTAGGTGTTGAGCTCCTCTATGATGAGTGTAAAGTGCTCCGCCTGGGCGTTGACGAAATGCTTTGCTAAACAGATTTTAGAGTTGGGGGCTGGACGACACCTAGTTGAACCGCTGCTTCCCGTGGGCTCCTTTCTCATGAAGCCAGTTTCACCGTGAGCCCGGTTCAAGTGTCGGCTTGCTGCGCCATTCCCCTCCTATGGACTGGATACGTGCGCCTTTCTACTCCAGTTGAGTTCCCTTAAAATTGAACCCTGTTGAGTTCCTCCACACCCCTCCGACGTCGGACGTGCGGAACGTCTGGTGTTAGGCCTACCACTCGTAAGCAGTGTGGAACCGGTGTTAGGCTGGGTCCATATGTTGCGGTCCCTACGGCGACCCCATATGTGTATTCTTCCACGATACGGCTCCCTGCGGCGAGCCCGTGTCTTCCCTCGGCAGAGTCTCTCTGCCGTCACTGTCCGGTGTGTCTCCCCCGTCTTAGGCTGGAGCCACCCCAGTGACATTCCATATGTTAGACTGCCCGGTTTCCGCCCAGTTCATATGTGTATTCTCCACGTTACCTCCCTCTGGGTTGGATGTGGCTTCCGCAGCGTCCCTTCCTTCCAATGTACGGGGAACGCTTTCCCAGTGGTCCTGTAGTAACAGCAGTGACTTCCCTGGCCTAAGCCCTGTCCTTCCCCGCCTTAAGTTTGCGGGGGCATCAGGAGGCTTTGGTTTAGGCACTGGAAGGTGGCAGCGTTAGTGGCGTGTTCAAAGGGTGATCCCAATTCAGTCGACCGTCGACTACGTCTGACGTTATCGACTGAAAGGGAACGTCCTGGTTGCATATGCAACCCTCCGTTCCCTGAAGGAGGGAACGGAGGACGTAGTCCCCTTGCCACTACCGCTGGACCACCGCTGACCCCGGGTTACTCTCGGCTCCTCAGCGAAAAGCAACTAGTGCGTGCATCCACTTCCGTATTTATACCCGCGCCGCGGGGGCGGAGTGTGTGATGCGAATCACGCACGCCAATTACATTGGCTCGTTCAATAGTACTCGAAGAAGACAGGCTCTCTAGCGAGATCCCAATTCAGTCGACCGTCGACTACTTCCTCCGTTCCCTCCTTCAGGGAACCGTGGGTTGCATACGCAACCAGGACGTTCTTTTTAACAGGTTTTTCTCCTGAATTCAGCAGAAGAAATTTAAACATATTTAGAGCATCTTAATTTTAAGCTGAACTATCTCTTTAATAAAAACTCTATTTACAGTAGTCCAGTTACGAAGCAGTTTTTCTCATGGGAACTGCAGCGAGAACATTTTGTCCACATTATGTAGGTGTTTTCGTTTTACTATCAAAGTGCGGACACTCTGTTACATAAAAAGATAGCAAACTTTGACTAACAACATTCACACAAAAGTACCAAAATGCTTTCTCTCTCACACACATCCACACACTCAGGATGATCAATAGCTAATCAGTTTACAATTAGGTAACAATTGTAATTTGTGCACCCTAATACATGAGGCACACCTTTTTTGTTTGGTGTTAACAAGACTTAAGCCATGTGGTAAACTGACCAAAAAACTGTGTCCTTCTCATTAAACCAACCACATAAACACAACCCCACTATCAAGATACAGAGGATACAAATTATCTGTTCATGTCACTACAATAAACAACAATAGCGTAAAATCGTTCTGGGGGGTAAAACCCTCTGGCAACAATGTTTTTAATATGTATATGTATTTTTGTCACTTTCTGTGACATTTTTGTCAAAAGACCCTGGTCAGAAGTATTTTTAATAACAACAATGGTCACACAGTAAAGGCTTTATAAATCATGCAAATTAAAATAAAACTTTCAGTGAAACTATGCTACAGTGCTCACTCACATTAGTTGCATGTTAAATAATGGATCGAAACCAAAATATTGGCTTTGGGACGTTGCTACCCTCTGGCTAGGGTGACCACCATGTTATTGCTCGATTGCAGGACAGTAGATGTGATTTTGCAGGACAATGCGTGACACTTTTGTGATAAATACATTAACTGTTATTATACTATGTAAAAATTTATTTAAATGAAAGCCTATTTGCTTTCACGTTGGATGATAACTTTTTAAATCGTCAGTAAGCTTTGTTAATTGTGACCGGCTCTCTGACTGGCACACAATTTGCCCAGGTTTGAGTAATGTAATTTACTCTATGGGACGCATTCAGTCTGCTAAATTTGATCAACGGAATAACAGGCTAGAAGATAAAAATAACATTCAAACTAAAATAAATTTCCTGTAGCGACTAGTTTATTTTTCTCTATGAGACTATGCAAACAATAAATGGCTGGTGTAGCTGTATTTAATGACTTTTGATGAGATCTACACTGGTTCCTTTGACCATCCATAGGGGCTTTCGCACCGGAGGAACTTTTTCATATTTCCTAGAACTATTAGCGGAAGTTTCCGGTTTTTAGCGTGTTTGCATCGCAGGAACTAGGAATAATTTTAGTTTTAGGAACTCCTTTTGGAGGAACTAATTTAGCTGCTACTTCAGAGTCGGGTCTAAACCAGCACTATTGGAACTACCAGTGACGTTAGTGTACGCTGATTGGCCGAACGCACGCAAAACACCAGTCCCTGCCATTTTTAAAAAAGCTGTGTAAACACGGATTATAGCCTGTCTATATTTACTGCAGAAACTAACTCTACGAACATGGACAACAGTGATAGATGAGCCTCTTAACCTTTATGATGAGGAGAAAATCCAACGCAAAAGTGATACATAATTACAATAGCAACAGCTAGCAACACTGAACATTAACCACACGGCATATGCTAATACCTTTTCATATACTGTCTACTTTCTATTTAAAACAGTTCTAGCTAATAATGTAATAGACAGGACTTTTAGACAGATTGTAAATTAATGAACGCGGAGAATGCAAGCACTGTCGTTCTCAGCGCCATCAAAATAAAAGTCACAACAACAAGCGCAGCTTACGTCACTTCAGAGTTCCTAATGGCGGTGCGAATTCAACCAGGAAAACGTTCCTATGGCAACCATTATTTCTTGGGGAAACACCCTGGTGGCTAGTTCCTAGAACTAAGTTCCTAGAAGTATCCGGATTTGAAAGCCCCTCATGTCATCAGCGGAAAAATCCCACTCTACGAATGCGTTGGTTGGCTATTTTTTTTTCTAACATGACGGCTATACAAATGGATGTTTTAAATGACAATCGCATTTTTAAGTATTATATTTCTTTTTGTACTTCTTATAGTGATTGTAATTTCAGGGAATGAAAAAAAAATAATAGAGACACTTAAATGCGGGGCACTTCTTACATCTTGCAGGACGCGGGACAAAGCTCCCAATTTTGGGACTGTATTTTTGCTCACTCTACCTCTAGCATCTCATATCTGAATAGCATCACACCATCATTTGGGTCAGATACTGAAAAATTTGGTAAATTCCAAATTAGTATACAATGCATGCTGAACACCATCTTATATTGCATAACCTGTAGGTATGAATGAAACATTGTGCATATACTGTACATCCACAGTATATATAGGGCAATCCCAACTTTTGTTTAGCTTTACTCCACATATACATAGAATACAAGGAGACGTTCTTCTTCAAGTACTCACGTAGGAAGTGTTTCTCCAGTAAGGCAATTTCCAAATGACCCTTGACCTCATTGAGACGTTCTGATTCGCTCCTCAGGTCTTGCATGACAGACAAAGTCCCCAAACCAGCCTAGAAAGAAACAGACAGGGTTATTGACAAACATGGATGTGATACATCCCACACACACAAAAAAGCTAGTCTCTCCGAGTGGTGACTTACAGAATACTAGTCCTCTATATGGTGTCTTCCTCCTGTTTTAGTCAGATAAGCCTCAACCTGAAGGCTGGTCTCAATGACAAATGTGGACTGTACTACAATTCTGACTCACTGATAGCACAACATGAACCTGCTTCAGACTCCATTCCGCCCCACACAGACAAACACACATACACACACACACAGGCCGAAGGAACGCTAGATCTGCAGAATGATGAACCGCAGTGAGTGAGAAAGAGAGGGAGAGGCAGAGAAACTAGGTGAGTGAGAGATTAGGAGAGAGGGCGGCACTGCAGATACACAGCAGAAAAGCAGAGGTGTCTCTTTAAGAGGCCAATGCGACTGACAGAGCAGGCATGCTACAGTATCTTCACTGACACACACATACACACGTGCGTTTGGGAAGAGAAAAAGGGAGAAAGGAATTAAGAGGATGAAAGAGATCTCGGGAAATCATTCTCGCTAGTTTGCACAAAGAAACGTTTAAGCAAAAAGGTAGCTTAGAATGGATTTTGTGATGGGCAGTTAGTTCTTGGCCATAGGTTTTTCAAGGCAAGCAAATCACTCTAGAGCTGCGAGAAGATTCTGACAGCTGACTGGCTGATGGCATCACAAAATGCTATTCGCTAGCGACTATCCTTAAAGGTAGGGTAAGCAACAAGGTGGCTAGCAATAGCAAGCTAGCTTTGAAAGCATACGTTCCTCATGAAACATGATGTCTACTCGAAAAATTAAAAACACATAGGCTAGGTTAACAAAAAGTCTTATTAAAAAAATTGCCCAAAAATACCTTTAACAGTGATGTTAAAAAGAGAGAGAAAAAAATTATACTTTTAACTCTTTCACCGCCAGCGTTTTTTTTTAAATGTTGCCAGTCACACCCAACGTTTTTGATTTTTCCAAAAAGTTCATGGCCCCCAGAATATTTGTTGGTATATATATCTAAGCTTGCAATAAATATAAAAAAGAAGAAACCATCTGCTTTTATTCTGCTTTTTTTTTTATTCTAGCTTCATGCATTATTTTTTTTATCAACACTTAAATGTGAGTAAGTTTCATAAAAAAGGCAATATTTTCAGCCAAAAGCTGAGAAAATCACGTTTTTGTCAAAGACTGATTCAGAACGATGACCAAACATAGATAGAGTAGATCGAGTCCATCAACACCCCTAATGCTTCACAGTCCTAACCACTTCCTGGGTCAACATTTCATTCAGTAACATTGGGCAGTTTTGATATGTTGATAATTCCGTTATTTTACATATGCATATGATTACATACAGTATGTTAACGCTTGTTTCTGCATATTCTTCGCATTGATCAGGAGATTCAGAACTCTTTCAGAAGATGTGTCATAGCGCCCCTTACCATATAACAGTAAAAACACAGAAAGCCAAACATATCCGCCAATGGCGGGAAAAGAGTTAAAGTATCCCAAATAACTTAGTGAATGTTTTGCTATGTAAAATATAAAATTGATGCTTAATTTTGTAGCTTACAAAAAAAGTTTTTCATTAAAATTTTTGGACCAACTAGGATATAAATCATGCAGAATTCCACAAATTTGGATACCTAGATTTAGGTATAATTAATTCCTAATACAATTATAATTAATCCACTTAATTAATTCGGATGCTGTCTTTGGTTATACAGTAGACTCTTAGTTTCATTACTACATTTCACAATCATCTCATAAGGACTTCAAAAATGCTTGACAATGTCACCACAAAATGGAAAGAGTTGGGAAATCCATTCTGAATCAAGTGTTTGCATGCAACAAATTCCAGGGATAGGATTCAGAATTTGGGGAATCAAAATAATGTCTTAAAAGTAATATGGCAATCGGATTGAATGTTTAAATGACTTAATACTTAATCGAACCATTGAAAAATTCTGATTCATGTGCATGTAAAGTCAAACATAATGTGACAACAATGTAGCATACTCCAATTTTCCATAGGTTCTCTATTCCCATCCCTTCTAGCTAACTTGAATCTTGCACCTCTGTGACACAAATCAGAGTGTCCTGAGAAAGAAGGGCGATGTTAGAAGGGTCATCAGCAGAGGCAGTTTCCAGTAGGAGACTAGCTCTCATAAATGGGGTATTCAAAGTCAATCAAACCCCTGCTTGTGTGAAAAAGTGATCTCATTAGCCCCGGCCTTCAGGGAGTCATTAGTGAATGAATAAAATAGTAAAAAGTGCTGCATCGACACATTCTAAACAACATTGTGATGGCTCCATGTGTATCTGTGTTTGTATGTGTGCGGCAGAGCTATTTCGATCCGCATGCGAGCGATGACTCACTCCTCTCTGCTGTCACATCACCACTGGTTACAATCTCTGTAAGCAGGCTGTTGCATTAAACACTAAAGTTGCCCATGACGCAGGAAATTACCAATGCAAACATATGCAAACACAGTGGTAAGACTGGTCAGCAGGTTACATGCTTCCTGAAAGCCACTGCAGAGGTGTATCGATATTTAGCTCTTCAGAATGTTTTATTGCCAAAACTCAATTATGTTGGAGAGAGCTCAAGGTCTGTGGGAACCATTACACTATCATTTTGAATTATACAAGCCTTTTGAAAAGCTTAGCCTTGGACAAGCCAAATATGCTTCAGGGTATCATAGAAGCATCCCCAACACAGCAGCAGAAAAACTAGAGAGTAGAGTTGTCAAAAGTACCAACTTCGGTTCCAAGTCGGTACTGAAATTTAAAAAATGTGACGATACCAGTATTTCCCTCTAGCATTTCGAACGCTGTTGGACGGATTCGTAAACACCTCTGATTGGCCATTGTGTTCACACGCTCAACATACCTGTAGAGTATATGTCTGTGATTAGCTACAATGATCAATACTTCAAAAACATTGCACTTCACCGAAGTGCTTACACAGATACACACGGGAGCGTTTGAAAGCTGGCGTCTAACAGCGGATCCATCCATCACTGGATATATTAGGGATCCGCTGATAGACGCCAGCTTTTAAACACTCCAGTGTGTATCTGTGTAAGTGCTCGGTGAAGAGCTTCAAAGATGTCATTGTTAATCATTGTAGCCAATCACAGACATGTTGAGCCCATCAAAACAATGGCCATTCAGAGGAGTTTAAGAATCCGTTCAACAGCGCTTAAAATGCTAAAGGGAAATGCTGGTATCGTCACATTTTTTTATTTCAGTACCGACTTGGTACCGAAGTCGGTACTTTTTGACAACACTACTAGAGAACTAGATTAAGAAAGGGGAGGGGGGAAATAACATAGGCAACATCATATTTTTATAAAAAAAAATTAAAATATTGCATAAAAGTTATGGATGGATACATCAACGCTGCATCTGAAATCAAATAATTCCCATACTATATATTATTCAAAAAACAGTGCGCCAAAAAAATAGTATGCCCAAATACAGATAAAAACAGTAGTCCCCGGGAGAGGATATATTAATGGAAGTTAAGCGACACTGGTAGGTCAAGTGATCGTAACAACATGGTGGGTGAGACGTTTTGGGTGTTTGTTTCTTTGATATTTTGGTGCCTAGATACGGGCAAGAGTCTCTCAGTGTAAGCTAATAGGATTTTTTTCACAAGTATGTCAGATCAATTAGACAATAATAATAATTCATCCTTTTACACTAACATACTAAACTGTAATCAGTCATGGCCTAATGGTAACAGAGTTGGACTGGTGACCCAAAGGTTGCTGGTTCGATTCCAGTAGCGGCAGGAATATGACTGAGGTGTCCTTGAGCAAGGCACCTAACCCCCAATCGCTTCCCGGCTGCCACTCAAGGCTGCCCGCTGCTCCGGGTGTGTGTATCCACGTTTGCAGTGTGTGTGTTCACTACTCACTACTCTGCTCCTAATGTGTGTGCACTTACTTGGATGGGTTAAATGCAGAGGTCAAATTCCAAGTATGGGTTACCATACTTGGCCTTCACTTTCACTTCACTTTATAAAATCAATGCGTGCAAGTCATTCCATGGGCAACCAATAAAAAAACGCCACCATTGTAAAACTTGCATAATTTATTGCCTCAGAAAAATGTCCTAATGCCAACAAATAGTCGAAACTAAGATGGATCAGGAACAGAATCCAGTTCCGAACCAGGGTTAAACACTACCACAGGGTTTTAGAAATCTTATGCAATTTTTACAGTTCACATCAAGCACATGGGTAACTCCCAGAATTAAATGCCACTCCCTTAACCCAGACCTTAAATCAGTTAGAACACTTGGGATTTAAACTCGTGACCATATGTGCCGGTTTGATAGGATTTCAGCTTTAGAGGATAACAAGACGTGACTCTTGCCTCATAATGTCCGTGGCTGATTACGCCACTGTCAACTGTAAATAAAGCTGATAAATATTGTTGTTATTACAGCACAGTTTATTTGTTGTGTCTAGTAGCTTGATGCTATTGTTTCACTAAGTACATCAATAGTCAATATTTGTAACAATAGTAAGACATAAAAGACTCGAAAATGTCACGTTGTTTTCACTATGTTGGCTATACATTTCAAGGAAAAACTTTTTTATTAAGTCTTTCCCTCAAGAACTTTTTTCCCCTCAAGTCATTTTTATCAGTTTCCACACAAGATCTTAGGTCTTATCCTCATAGTACTTATTACATACTAAAAAACAAAGCATAGCTTATACTGGTGACCAGTAATGCTAGATTTTTCATAAGGGTGCTCATGGCCTAGATCCATGATGAGAGCGCGATGAGAAGAAAAAGGGATTATTTCATTCCACACCCTGGTGACATGTCTCAGCGTCTACTTGGTGTCTTGCCAATTTACGGCAGTATCTTAACTCATTGTTTTATAACTGACAGTTTTTAAAACAGTTCCACACTGCTTACACTCTTGAGCTTGTTTGAGGAGTCTGATGCTAACATGTTGCTAAGCTAATGACTCAATATTCTAATACACACGCAATTGCCTGAAGTAAAAAGCTATTGTTAGGCTATAAGCCATCTACACCACGGACGCATAACTTTAATGTCACCACCACTAAACTTTTGTTTCAGTCTTTATTTCAATTCTACAAGTTGGAAAGTTTGAGTTATAATATATTTTGACTGTTTCATTAAATATTAAGATTGTGCTTAGAAACACAGCAAGAATGTAAAAGCAGACTAGTAAGTAGATGAGTTCAGTTTGCATGTTTGGTGTGATGAAGTTCAATGTCCCAGAGAACCATTGGACCACTTGAAAATGTAAAAAATATCCTGAGCTGTGTTATTTCAGTCATTTAACCAAAAACTTATAAATGAAATGAGTGAGAGAGAGGAGGCGGGTTTGTGTGTCAACTCGCTGTCGGAGAGATGACAGAACGGGAATGCGCAGCTGGTATCCTGTGTCTATTCGAGAATTCAGCGCAAAATTAGTATTGGAAGCGTTTCAGATATTTCAGTATCGGTATCGAAAATCCGATATTTCTGACAACACTACATTTAGTTTACTATTTCAGGAGCCTTTTGTGTGACTGCGTTACACACCACTGCTGAAATCCACCTGCATTTGACAGGTTGGCTGGTGTTAATGGCAAGTCCTTACAGTGAGGCAGAAATAAACATTCTAAAGAATTGGGTCAAGTCTTTTGATTTGGACCAATTACTAAACATTTTTAAATTCTGGCTGCTAAACATACCATTTTAATGCAGTTTTGGAGGGACAGAAATACCTTAACGGAGCTAGCAGCAACCCTCCTCTACCTGAGGACTAAGTTAAAGTATCTATTTTGTAAGTTTATGTAAAAGACAGGTTGATGAAAGAACTGTAAGCTCAAATTCAAAAGCTTTTGAAGTCTACTTCATTAAAGCATGTTTACACACTTAGGCCTACTGCACATGATTTTAAAAACAGTACCATTGCAGTTTTTATGTTTTGATTTTAAATTGGTATGTGACCTAAGAACGATCTTACATTAAAGGTACATAAAGGTGCTGAGGTCTGACTTTGTGGTGCTCTGAAATTAAGTTTTCTTAATATTATTATGTGATGAAGGACTTTGAAAGAAGTTTGACAACTAGTTTACGGTTAGACTAGGCTAGCTATCGATAACGTTACACTGACACAACTTAATTTAATGCTCTGAATTCGCAGCTAATATCAAATCCATAACTTTTTGATCAAGTTAAAATTTCCAGGTCAACCACAAATAATCCCACTACCTTTTAATATCATCTGATAACTAATTCAATGCCGATTTGTTGCTTTTCTCACTTACCACATCAAGACCATCTGTAAAACATTGCCAGCTCAACGTGCGAGACGAGTGAGTTGCTTGAACATACACAGCAAAGATTCTAGAGCGCTACGTGCGCAAAAAAATTATCAGGGAGGAAAAATCTGAGGGGGCACGTGCCCCTGTGTAATTGCCCACTTTGAATGGGCATGACGCCACTGAGTGCATGTTCTCCCTTTGTTGGTTTGTGTTTATTGTGGGTGCTTCGGTTTCTCCCACAATCTAAAGACAGGCAGGATAGGTGAGCTGAAGAGACTAAATTGCCGGTATCTAAATTGTGCGCAGCACTGCGATGGACTGGCCATCTATTCAAGGTGTCCCAAGATGCTAGGATAAGCGCCAGGAATCATGTGACCCTATTTAGGATAAGCTGTTGGGAGAATGGATGAATAGTTTAGCTGTATACTATTTGGAACACTCAAAGATCCCTGAAACTACTGCCTGGGTGGGCAACTCACTAGGTTTTCGAACAGAGCCATGGATAAGGGGTGAGAATTAGACACCTTCTATAGAGAAAGATGCTCTACAGCATCCTAGAGAAAAAAATCCCACATGACTGTCACCCGACAGCATTTCAGTTTACATTTAAAAAACAAATGAAGCAGAGAAGGTTGGCTCTATTGTGAGACACTTATGCAACACCATGACTAATCTGAGGCTCCGTCATTGAGGGGAAAGCCTCAAAATAATCAGAACACCAAATTACACAGCTATGACCATAAACCTCTCAGAAAACATCTCCAACACGATTACGGCAAGGAATTCTTCCATAAACCATCTGTGAAATGAAAAGGTACCAGACTGAAGCAGCAGTGTCTGGTTTTAACAGGATAGTAAAGTGCATTAAAGCATAATTTGGCTGCAGGATGACAGACCGAGGACTGCATTTCTTGCTTCCTTCATATCAACTCAGTTTAACCAGACGAATGAGACAACAGAGATATTTACAACATTATGGAAAATAAAGAATAAGTTTATGTGAAAAGGTCAGACTCTAAAAGAGATTCATCACAAGCACAATTTTAATAGAGAAAACTGATTTAAAGGAATTGCATCTACCTTCTCATACAAAACAATGTGTTCGAAATGTGTCCTTTAACACAACATTCTAGCAGCCATCAATCTTCAAATGATTTAAAAAACTCTACATAGGCAACAACACCACATGCCACACAAAGAGCCCTGTGGACAGACTTAACTCACAGTTGATTTCAATTTACCATCAGCATGTTAATATGCAGTGCATTTTTATTGATACTTAATCATCAGCGCAATGTGTTCAGGGAATGCCTTCTCTCAAAATGATACAATTGGCAAAATAAGCCTTGACAGTTTTCCTCTGACATTTTGTGGTATATAATATTTGGTAACTGACATTTGACCAGTGTTGGCTCAGCAAAGAGCTGAACTGAGACCCCAAAATGAGAACCCAAGTCCAAGTCCAAAATTACCTTAGAATGCAGCATTATGTTGATACCTACCATTTGTGTTGGAAGCAAACATATGATGCCTAGGTAGATTCACTAGGTTTTGCAACGGACTTTCTGTAATACATGTATTACATAACTAACATACAGAAATTCCTAAACTGTTTTCCTAAACAGCCACTATTTGTCCGACGGCTTGTCCTGTATTTTACTTTCTTGTTTTTATTCTAAACTATTTTTATTATTCTTATTTCTTTTGATTATTTTAATTTATTCTATGTAAAGCACTTTGAATTACCATTGTGTATGAAATGTGCTATATAAATAAACTTGCCTTGCCTAAACGAGTACTTCATAAGGGGCTTTCGCACCAGGTAGTTACAGGAACTTAGTTATAGGAACTAGCCACCAGGATGGTTTCCCGAGAATTAACGATTCCCTTAGGAACATTTTCCTGGTTGCGTTCACACCGCCAGTAGGAACTCTGAAGTGACGTAAGCCGCGCTTTATGTTGTGACTTTTATTTTTGACGGCGTGGCATGCCTTTATTTTGTAAGCGCTGAGAATGCCAGAGCCTGAGCTCACAGTGCTTGCATTCTCCGAGTTCATTAGTTGACGATCTGTCTAACAGTCCTGTCTAATACGTTATTAGATAGATCTGTTATACATTGAAAGTAGACAGTATATGAAAAGGTATTAGCGTATGCCGTGTGGTTAATGTCCAGTGTTGCTAGCTGAGCAGAAATCCATAATCATGTATCACTTGCACTTCAAAGTTGCGTTAGATTTTCTCCTCATTGTAAAGGTTAAAGGACAAGTTCGGTATTTTACATTTAAAGACCTGTTTTAAGATCGTTTCTGATGAAATAGAACGGTTAAGATTGAAATTTGGAAAAATGCTGCTGTCCCGAGAATTTTCAGTTTCTGTGTTAGCACCCCCCCACCTACACAATGGTATAATAGGGCACTGGAAGAATCATTCGTAAAACGCATTAAACTTTAGTTTACAAAGACATGAAACTCACCGAGTGGTCTGGGGTGTTCACTAATAAGCTCAAACAAAAATTGCTGCAAAAGATGCTTTCCAACAGGTTTTATCGTACAACCCCAAATCAGAAAAAGTTGGGACATTTTGTAAAATGCAATAAAATCAAGAATCTGTGATCTGTTAATTCTATTTAACCTTTTATTAACTGACAAAAGTACAAAGAAACGTTTTCCAATGTTTTCACTGACCAACATAATTGTATTTTGTAAATATGAACAAAATTTGATTTTGACGGCTGCAACACACCCCAAAAAAGTTGGGACAGAGACCAAATAAAAGTGAAAAGATTATCCAAATTAGATTATCCAACTCTTTTGAAACATTCCACAATGAGCAGGTGAATTGGTAATAGTTGAGGGTATCGTGTTTGGGTGTAAAAGTGCTTCTCATTCTTTTTAAGCAAAGATGGGTCATGGCTCATCACTTTGTGCCAAATATCTTGAGAGAATTGTCAAACAATTAAAAAATCCCATTTCTCAATGCAAGAATGCAAAGAATGTATGCCTTTCATCATCTTCCATACATAATACTGTCACAAAGTTCAGGGAATCCAGAGAAATCTCAGTCTGTGTTGGGTAAGGCAGGAGACCTCTGTTGAATGTGCGTGACCTTTGAGCCCTCAGATGGCATTGCACAAGATACCATCATGCTACTCTGTTAAATACAGACACATGTGCTCAGGATTAATTTGGAAAACCGTTTTCACTGAACACAGTCTGACGCTGCATCAAGAAATGCCACTTGAATCTCTGTTATGCAAGGAGAAAGCTTTACATCAGTTCTATGTGGAGATGCCGGCGAGTTCTCTGGGCCTGAGCTCATCTCAGATGGTCTAGAAGACAGTGGGAATGTGTGCTGTGGTCAGATGAGTCCATGTTTCAGCTTGTTTTTGGGAGAAAATGGACATCGAGTTCTCAGTCCCAAAGACGAAAGGGACACCACAGACTTTCACCAGCGACAGGTGCATAAGCAAACATATGTGCTGGTATTAAGGTGCACCATTGCAAACGGTATGGGTAACTTGCATTATTGTGAAGGTACCATTGACATGGAGGCATATATTTGGATTGTACAGAGACATAAACTGCCATCAAGATGACATCTTTCCTGGGAAGCAAGACAATGCCAGGCCTCATTCTGCACATGCTAAAACTGAGTGGTTTCTAGACACTCTGCACTACAGAAGGGATGTGCCTGCCTGTTTACTGCAGTACAGATATGTCTCTTATGGAAAATGTATGATCCATCATGAAAAGGAGAATCAGGCAACGATAACCACAGACTGTTGAGCTGCTGTCTTGTATCAGACAAGATTGGGCAAATATTCCACTAGCAAAGCTCCAAAAATTAGTATCCTCAACTCCCAAATGATTAAAAAGTGTAATTAAAAGGAAAGGTGAAGTGACACAGTGGTAAACATGTCTCTGTCCCAACTTTTTTGGTGTGTGTTGAAGCCATCAAAATCTAAATTTGTTCATATTTACAAAATACAATTATGTTGGTCAGTGAAAACATTGGGCAATGTTTCTTTGTATTTCTGGCAGTTAATAAAAGGTTAAATAGAATTAACAAATCACAGATTCTTGATTTTATTGCATTTTACAAAATGTCCCAACTTTTTCTGATTTGGGGTTGTAGTTTTTGTCCAACTCCATTGACTTGTATTGGATGTTCTGTGAGGTACAGTATTACTCTGCCGACAGAAACGCTATAGCTACGCTATTCAAGCTCTCAACGGAAGAATGTCCGGTTGTGAGGCGTTTGGAAAAATAGGTCCACGGTTTTACAACGAATGGTAAAACACCTGTTGGAAAGCATCTTTTGCAGCGATTTATGTGTGAGCATAACAGTGAACACCCCAGACCACTCGGCGAGTTTCACGTCTTTGTAAACTAAAGTTGAATGCGTTTTATGAATGATTCTTCCAGTGCTCCTATGAAGCCATTGTGTAGGTGGGGGGGGGGGGGTGCTAACACAGAAACCGAAAATTCTCGGGCCAGCAGCATTTGTCCAAATTTCAATCTTAACCATTCTATTTAATCAGAAGCGATCTTAAAAACAGGGCTTTAAGTGTACAACACCGAACTTGTCCTTTAGGAGGCTCGTCTATCACTGTTTGCCATGTTCGTAGAGTTAGTTTGTGGAGTAAATATATAGGCTATAATCTGAGTGTTTACACAGCTTTTTTAAATATGGCGGGTGCTGGTGTTTCACGTGCTTTCGGCCAATCAGCGTACAATAACATCACTGGTAGTTCCTCCATTGCTGGTTTAGACCCGACTCTGAAGTAGGAGCTAAATTAGTTCCTCCAAAAGGAGTTTCAAGAACTAAAATCGTTCCTAGTTCCTTCAGTGCGAATACGCCAAAATCCAGGTACTTTCCGCCAATAGTCCTATAGGAACTATGAAAACGTTCCTCCGGTTCGAAAGCCCCTATACTTTACAAAGTTGCCAACTGAAATGAGAACATCTGTAATTACAGTACTTACAGGGTCTCTTTGCTCATCATTGTCTCGTATTGAAGGTCGAGGTCTCAGTAGCATATCATCACTACATTCAGTGTCCGACCCCGTAGGGGACTCGGGTAGATCCATGAAGTCATCTCGTTTTGGACCGCGGAATCTTATTTTGTCCAGACGCTTTAGCATGTTCAACACAGCTGCTTTAGGCTTTACCTTAACATTGTGTATGGCAGCCCTGCAGAGTCAACAAAGTACAACAAAGTATTAAGGACAAAGGGACAAACTTTACAGGGAACTTTAAAAGTAAGAACTTACACAGGAGAACAAATGGTTACATTTTAAGGCCAATTCATGTTTGTTGGGTTTTGTCCGTCGGCGTCTGTTGACGTTGGTCAGAGTTTGTTTTCACCTGACTGACCATGTTCAATCAGTGTTTGTTTCTGTCTGTTGGGGCAGTGTGAACATGACAGTTATTTTTCATAAAATACTAAATCCAACTGCCAACTTGTTTGTTGGTGTTTGTCTATGAAGTGTGAATTGCCTTAAAAAAGAACACAGGTGTTACACTGCCAACCCGCTGGAAAGCTCACTTATACATAATGAAGAAGCAAAGGGGCTTTATCACAGTGTGTCAATATTACTGACAGCCCGATATATAT
Organism: Siphateles boraxobius; assembly: GCF_051911475.1. Taxonomy (NCBI): domain Eukaryota; kingdom Metazoa; phylum Chordata; class Actinopteri; order Cypriniformes; family Leuciscidae; genus Siphateles; species Siphateles boraxobius. Next base: position 15,472,956 of record NW_027508799.1, read on the forward strand.
CATCCAATCCCATTAATTAGCCAATTCGTGGCTCTTTTTGAGATTACTGGCGTTGGCTGATGCTCGTCAACTTGGTCGACTGACAAAAGTTTAAGTACTGTGTAGTGTTTTTTTTGATTTCCTCAATCATCCTCTATCAAAAGTTAAAACATTCTGAAGCAACTAAAAAACAAGAAAGAAAAAACAATTAAAAATCATACGCAATCATAACATAACCATGAATTTATTCAACAGCAAGGTTTTATTCACTTGACATTAATGAGCCGATTAAATAATTAACAACCTGAAGCTTTTATAATGAATATGTACACACCAAAGTATGCAAGCCACTAACCTGTTCTGATTTCATTAATAACACAACCCTTGTTTAAACATGAATCTCCTCTCTGAAATATTCATCATAGTTTACCCAGAAGTCACCTCTCTGATACGTGCTTATATCCTCAGGTCTTCCACAAAAACACGTGAATGAATATTCTCAGTAGTCTCTAAGGCTGACCTTTTAACACGAAAGGGAATTCATCTGCTGTTTTTTCTGAAAACCAACGGCAAGAGGAAATCTCTAATGATCACAACAAGTTGGAAATGGATTAGGGGCTTTTCCTGCCTTGGGCAAAAATCACTGACCAAAAGTTGTTTTGTTTAAAGTACAGTGGAGGAAGTGCCATATGTGGATTTCCCACAGAATGTAGTTGAATAGTTTCAACCATTATAGAGGACAAATGGCTTCAGTCCACAACCTTAAAAACCATGAAACCCCCCCCACCTTTTTCTACTTTTCTCCATTTAACCTCTGCTCTAGCCTGATTCCTAATAGCTTTCTATTAAACATGCTAATTGTGTTTACATATCATTTACTATGTGTTGAATTGCTTGTTATGTTCCTCTTTACTCAAGTCGCTTTGGATAAACCGTCAGCTTAAGTAAATGTAAATTAATTTTTTTTTCCATGGAAGCAAGAAAGTCATAAAGGTGTTGAATATTAACTTGAGGGCGAGTCAATTATAACAGCATTTTAACACTTTTTTAACACTTACAATTTAAGCTAATATTTACAAGTTAAAATGACAGGTTAAGAATAAAAAGGTATTATGTAGAGAAAATAATGTCATATATTATATCCAGCCATGAGAGGCAACAAAACAATGGGGACGGGAGATTCAATTGTAACCGTCCCTCTCAGGAACTACACTATAGAACAGGGATTGGTTTGAGAGCCATCGGTGCTTATTATTATGAAATTATATTTGGCTGTTCTTGTGATTCTGCATGCTGTGAGAGCTGCAGAAGTCTCTAATCAAGTACACAAGGCGGAAGTAAATGTGTCCACCCACAGATCTCTATTCTCTACATGAATATCCACCACCAAGGTGGATACACCAATCTGAACACCATTGAGAGCACTGGACAAACACCATGACTTTCAATATCAGAGGAGATTCATATTTGCGAGACAGAGATTAAATTCAGTTCATTAAAGATCAAATATATGCTGCATATCACACAAATATATATATATACTTCTTTATTTGTGCATTAGTCATCCTCAGAGTTCAAAGCCACAGTTGCTGCCTGCCTACATACACTCTCTCAGCAGGATTCATGCTTTACACTGATCATTGCTTGAGAAAACAGATAAATCTGAAAATGACTAAATCTGAATCGGTCATTCAATAGATACATGAATCAGTGAACAATAGTTCAAATTATTACTAAATCAATTGATCAGTAAATCAAAAGTTTAATTCATCAATGATTCAAAATTCAGCTTATTTTAATGATTCAGTTGATTTGAATCAGTGACTCAATAGGTCATTGAATTTATGGATCAATTAATCCAAAAATGAATCAACAAATCAAGTACTCAATGGATCGAATGACTGACGATTCAGATTATTTTATTGAATTAACCACTGAATTAAAAGTTTGCTGAATGAATGAATCCATGGATCAGTTAGTTAAAAGATTATTTATATCAATGAAAATAAAAAACAGATCGATGAATCGGTTTATTTTCATGAATCAGTTGATTTCACAATGGATAAATGAATCAGTGGCTCAATCATTGAATGAATTACGTATTGATGAATCAATGATTTTGTCTGGGCTATGAATAAAATAAATAAATAATAATAATAATAATAATATAATCCATATTTTCCCATTTAATTTGTCTTGGATGACAAAAGTTTAAAAGTTAAATTTTTAAGCTGATTTAATTTTTTAAGCTGCTTTGCCTCAGCAATCTAACAAAATGATCGAGACGGCCAATCAAATCAAATAAGGCAAATAAGTCTTTAGTGGAAAGATATCAAACCGTTTTTAGAAATGTTCAGCGAACGACAGTAATAGACAATCTAGTGATGCAAACTACTCAACTCTTCATGAAATGTTGCCGTTTTTGCCATAAATGAATGTGATGACATAAGAAACGTTTGCGTTTTCGACATATTGGACATACGAATAAGAGTCAATGTGTGTGCATTTTAAAATAAAATATTATTTTCAAATAGTTTAAGGGATAGCCTAGTTCACCAAAAAATGATTTACCCACAAGTTGTTCCAAATCTGTATGAGTTTCTTTCTTCTGAAGAAAACGTTGGTAATCAAATAGTTGATGGACCCAATTGACTTCCATGGTAGGAAAAAAATACTATGGAAGTCAAAGACTACCATCAACTGTTTGATTAACAACATTCTTTAAAATATCTTCTTTTGTGTTCAGCAGAAGAAAGAAACTCATACAGGTTTGGAACAACTTGAGGGTGAGTAAATGATGACAGAATTTTCATTTCTGGGTGAACTAAACTATCCCTTTTAATTGATTACTTCATAACTGAAATTAGACTAGTAGGCCTACAGTACAGTACAGTATAACTTATTTTACCATTCTTATTTATGAATTCCCTTAAATCCCTTTTAATACTTTAATTATTCAATTATTTTAATATTACTATTATTGTCGTTGTTATTATTATTATTTATTATTATAATTAACCAGCACAAAAACGATCATGCCTAAACGGAACAACGAGGTTGATCAGTTGATCAATGGATCAGTAAATGAATGAGTGAATGACTTATTTCAGGATCACGCGAGTCACGCGACATTCATCGCAACATCACCATTAACAACTTTCACTCCATCATCATCATACGCATGTTTTAGGCCGTCTAAATGTCGTGTGTGTGGACACAATGTATCCGTTCTCCACAGGATGATACATTTTGTACCTTGATTGGCGTGTCTGAATGACAGAATAACGGCCGCGTTCCTGGAACGCATTTAAATGCCACATTAAACAAAGACATGACACATTAGATTATGACGTATGACAAGCTTAGCTATTTAAATCAGCAAGCTCTTAGTGCGACACTGTCCGTGATAGCTTCGTTTTCAAGATCGTTTCTCTGAATAGAAATGAGTTTTCTCTATGAATTATGACAGTGGTGAAGAAGACATAACTGTAAATCGCCTGTTGCCGTCTTGAATCTGTTTAAAGGTCCGCTTACCTAGCTCGCAAATCGTAGCAAAGTTTCATGAACCCTGCTGATAGTCTGTGATAGATCCTTCAGGAACACCTGCTGTAAATATAGCCCAGCTTCCCCTCTGCTGTCTGAAAAAGAGCCGCACGATGTCCCTGGAGCCTGTATTGTGTGCGAGTTAATGTCAATCCCCCCCAGAGAACAGGGATCTGCGTGTGTTGTCGATGTCACTGAACTCACACACACACACACACACACACACACACACACACACACACACACACACACACACACACACACACACACACACACACACACACACAGTAGACGGGCAGATCTCTTAAACGAGTCCACTGATCTCTTAAAGGAGCCGCAGCACTGTCTACTTGTTACTATAATGCAAAACAGTCAGATTGACATGCATGATTTTAGGTAGCGGACGAATATACGTGACGACAATGCATTATTTATTTATTTATTTATTTAATTCTTGTTAGAGTTTTACTTAATATTATGATTATGATTATGATTATGATTATGATTATTATTATTATTATTATTATTATTATTATTATTATTTGTAGTAGTAGTAGTAGTAGTAGTAGTAGTATTAATATTACATGCGGATTTTATGCCTTTATATTAATTGTGCGACTATATGAAATATTCATATTTGCACACTATATGTGTTATATACTGCATAAGCATTTACTAGTGAACTAGTGAAGGTAAAGATGTGATTAATATGGCAACTATCTCTTTGCACTATCTGTTATCCCCCATAACACAATTACATGAATATTTTTTTTAAAGATATGTATTGAAAATTGAGTACACGCCTACTGTCAAGTGATGTCAATTATATTTCATCATTATTTTATTTTTAATATATATATATATATATATATATATATATATACACACAGTATATATTAATAATAAAAAAGAGTGAAATATAATTGATATATATATATATATATATATATATATATATATATATATATATATATATATATATAAACAGAATAAGTCTACCCCTGTAGGTTATGAAGGTGTTAGTTCTTTACCATTATGAACTGATAATGAACTGCACTTGCATTATTATACATTTTGTGTGTGTGTGTGTGTGTGTGTGTGTGTGTGTGTGTGTGTGTGTGTGTGTGTGTGTGTGTGTGTGTGTGTGTGTGTGTGTGTGTGTGTGTGTGTGTGTGTGTGTGTGTGTGTGTGTGTGTGTGTGTGTGTGTGTGAGAGAGAGAGTTTGTGTTATATGCTAAACTAAAGGGGTAGACTTGTTGAGATTTTAGGCCAAAACACCTTTGTTACTACTTTAAAATCACAATAAATTAAATCCATAGAAAAGATGTGAGAAGCTTTTAGTCTCTCTCATTTAGTTTATTTTCTGCATTTAATTGTAGCCTATTTAACGCAACAATAGCTATAGTAACTACTTCTTAAAAAATGCATATGTATAAACAGTAAACAAATATATAAGTATATTGAAATGCTATATGCTACAAGTTTTACTTACATTTTTCAAACATGACGAGCAGAACTCTCAAACTCTTGTCCTGGATCAGACCCAAGAAGACCTTTGACTGCTAGACATAATCAATAATCTCCTTTTAAACAAGAATCACGTATTCTTTACTGATAAGATTACAGTAGCTACACATTGCAAAGCAAAGACTAACTGATTTTGTTTAGTCATTCCATGAAGAGTTACAAACATCAAGAAAACGCTCAAGGTCCTCTCAGTGGCTGGCTGTACCGCTAGATGTCGCCAGATAATACCGGAGATGTTTAGTGGTGAACGTTTGTCGTTTTAAACAGATTTTTTTTAATGCTTTGCCTCATGATCGTCTTTAAATTTCACTCGCATATTTTATTCTTATGAAGCCCCTTAACCATGCGAGATCCAACAAGACAAGTTAAACTATGTTTAATTACGTTTCATACTACATTTCTTCAAGCAATATCAATTATTCCATTAATTATCATATCACACTTGACCAGTCTTTCACAACAGTAAGTGTACCTGGATATAGAAACTATACAGTATAGGCATACTGTTAATGTAAATTATTTATAATGATGAGAATCTGCTCATAACGTGCTGTGCTATTTTTTAAAGGGATAGTTCACCCAAAAATTAAAATTCTGTCATTAATTACTCACCCTCATGTCGTTCCAAACCCGTAAGAAGTTCGTTGCTATTCGGAAAACAAACGAAGATATTTTTAAAGACATCTGAGAGCTTTCTGTCCCTCCATTGACAGCTACGGAGCGAATGGAGCGGTTTAGTCCAAATTTTATGAAGAGACTCATAAACTTTATATAATGAACATATTGAATGTAAGCTTTTATTCACATAAACATTGATCCACTCACACATCAGTTGTGGTAAACGGAAGCTCAGCATGTTCGATTGACGTTTAAGAACTAACAAGGTTCATTTTTGTGTGTTACACAGCACGTTTGAGCTTCAGCAAGAACCAGTGAGGTTCATTTTTCTGTTACAGCACATTTGATCGTCCGCAGGAACCAATTAAGGTTCATTCTTGTGTTACGCAGCACATTTGATCGTCCGCAGGAACCAATAAGGTTCATTGTTACGCAGCACGTTTGAGTTTCTTCAAGAACCAATGAGTTTCACTCTCGTGTTACCCAGCACGTTTGAGCTTCTGCAAGAACCAATAAGGTTCATTCTTGTGTTACGCAGCACATTTGATCGTCCGCAGGAACCAATAAGGTTCATTCTTGTGTTACGCAGCACATTTGAGCTTCTTCAAGAACCAATGAGGTTCATTCTTGTGTATTACGCAGCATGTTTGAGCTTCAGCAAGAACCAATGGGGTTAGTTCTTGCTGATCAATGTTAATTTGTGAATAAAAGACTAAATTAAATCTGTTCATCATAAAGTGAACGAGTTTCTTCATAAAATTTGACATGAGGGTATTAATGACAGAATTTTCATTTTTGGGTGAACTACCGCTATAAGAGGGGACACGTTTGTCAATAGGCTACCCAACCCTCCCATGATCCAGACCAATCCAAACCAGTACTAGACCACTTGAGGCTCAGAGCCATGCGTGCTGATATAAAGATTAAAATGTCAACTTAAATGAACTGAACTGCATAAAAAGCTAAATGTTTTTAATGGTCAATTTTTAACTCCTTTGATGACTACTTTCTCTTGTGCAGAGTGAAAAAAGATACCACACTAGGTAGTGGTTGTGGAAATTATCACTTTTGGTACACTATAGACCATAAGACATACAGTGTATATCCACATGCACCAACACTTCAGTTGTTGAGACCCTGCTTACATGGTTCAGAAATGCCTCAACACCACAAAATTAAGACTCTGGAAAGGGAGACAGAAATACTCCTGACCCATGACAAGAAAAGAGACATCAGAGACTAAAAGATATTCCGGATAAAAACAGTATTTGTTTGTGTGAGGACAGAGAGTAAATTAACCATGATGATCATACTTAAAGGAATAATTCACTTCAAAATAAAAATTCTGTCATAATTTACTCACCCTCAAGTTGTTTCAACCCTGTATTAGTTACACAAAGGAAGATATTTTGAAGAGTGGTTGTAACCAGACAGTTGGTGGACCCCATTGACTTCCATAGTAGGGGGAAAAATACTATGGAAGTCAATGGTGCCCATCAACTGTTTGGTTACCGACATTCTTCAAAATAGTCTCCTTTGTGTTTAGCAGAAGAAAGAAACTAATACAGGTTTGAAACAACTTGAGGGTGAGTAAATTATGAAATAATTTTTATTTTGAAGTGAACTATTCCTTTTAATCCTTTTGTTTGACCCTGAGGTATCAAATAAGCCAATAGATGGTGCTAAAAGTTATGGAAACTGCCTCACAAAATACAAACAATCATATGTCATACCTATATTTTACTGTATCTCAACTATAGAGGGAGATCGGTTTATGGCTGTCAAATTTTTTGCTTCAGCATCAGTAACTTGCTGAATTTGTTAGCTAGAGTGCTCCAACTTTTATACAAAGTACCCACATTTGTTTACTGCAAAAGGCATCAATTCAAACCTCTGCCGGGGTAGGATTTAAAATATGCTGGGGTAAGTTGTAACAATTAGACAAAAGAAGCATAAACTGTGGCCACACCATGCAATATGCTTCAAAAATAGGTTTATAGCAAAATCTACAACAATCTACCCCACCCCTGCAAGCCAGTGTTTAGCTAGCTGTATTAGCATAATGGAATTAGCAGGTTAAAAATGCATCACATTCTGCCTCAGAAACTACAATTTAATCTAATATAAGTTATATGAGTGTGTCTGCAAAAGTTTAAGTACTAAACAAAATTAACTTTAAGTCAAAAAAATGTTATTCTTACCTAAAAATCTTTTCTTTTTCTTCATACAATCATAGGACTCCTAGCAAAACAAAAGTAAAACTAACATGCAAAAAAATGTGTCTGCTAATGTAAATGAAACCTTTAGTATATAATACTATTAGTTTGGCCAATGACACAGCTTACCCCAAAGCATTCAAACACAATACCTCACATTTCTTTTCACATCTCTCAAATATACTGAAGGAATACCAAGGAAAGATAGAGACTATTTCCCAAAGGCCAGACTATTTCCAACCTGTTTTGCCCTCATTTTCCCATACTTTCTCTCTTTTTCCTGATGGCACTAAGTATGTGAGAATTCAGGAAGGGCCAAAGTTTATCAGCACCAAGCTGACTGACAACTCTTAAGTAGCTGTAACTCTATCCGTCCCGCTAGATTTCTGCCCAAACCCTGTCAGTCCTGACAGCAGAGGAATGCTCTTTCATACATATTACTTGCTATTAGCAACCAATTTTACAACTTATTTCTCTAATGTTCCATATTCCGCTTTAAAACTTTAAAATTAAGTCCTATTAATTACCTTTTGTTAATGCATAAACGGACAATACATTTGTTACAGTATTTTTTCATATTTGTTTTCATATATAACAAAATACATCTGTCCATTGTTAGTTCGTGTTAGCTCAGGTCCATTAAAAAATATTGACGGATACATCTTTTGATTTGACTAATGTATTAGTTAAAATGTTGAAAATAACAAATGTTGTTGACATTAGTTGTTAACACTTTACAATAAAGTCTCGTTTGTTAACATTAGATCTAAAGTTAAGAAAAAAAAAAACATTTAAACAGACTCAAAGTGTGAAATAAGCAGTTGGAGGTAACGCAATGAAAGCTTTAGTTTAAGTTCTGTCAGGAAGACTCAATCAGCACGTCATGCATTACCTCATTCCTATCCAATCAGGTGTTAACAGTCACAGTATAAAAGATTGGTACTTACACTTGTCTGAGTTCGCAGATGCTGACGCTGCCATTCACCTCCATCCTCCCCAACCACCACCAAGATGGTACCTTCCCCTCCATCCTCCCCATCACCACCACCAGGATGGTCCCTTCCTTACCTCCAGGGGGTCGGCTGCGCCCCCGCCTTCATCTCAGGCGGGACATGCAGATTCGGCTAACCTCGCTTTGCTCGCTAAGGACGGGGCCTACGCCAAAGAACTTATAAATTTATGCTTGCTGAGCTGTCAATAAATGTATACAGCTTTTCAATTAATCTCCCGAGTCTTTCTGGTAGAATTACAAGTAACACGAGTTACATAATTAGATTACTTTTTCATAAGTAACTAGTAAAGTAAAGCATTACTTTTACATTTACAACAAAGTATCTGAGCATGCATTTACTCATCTAACTTGCACAAAAACGGATTTCCTCAAAATTAATAAACACAGTGAAATTAAAATATTAGAATATTAAGCAAACCTTTTTGTGTTATTATACAAATATACTTTATGTATTTAATCTCACTTTATTAACCAATGTCTTTGCTGCCGACCTTTGATGATCCAATTCAACCATACGTATAAGTAAGAAAGAAAAAAGTTTAGATAAGCAACATATTTGTTTCTTTCTTTTTTGTATTGCTTAAGTAAGAGAGTTGAACTGTTCTTCTCTGGTGTCAGCACAGCTGAAAGCTTAATTTGATAAACGCCCTCTACTGTACAGGAGTGAATTTGCATTTCCTTCAGCCTGAGGCTTATTCATTTCACTTTTGAGGTTAAAGGGCCACTTTACATTTTCCAAAAATAACTTAATAATATAAATACTACAAACTCTATTTTAAACGCATTACTTTCCATAAAAAAGTAACTAAGTAACTTTTTAGGGAGTAATGCAACATTGTAATGCATTACTTTCAAAAGTATCTTTCCTCAACACTGGAAATTAAGATATTCTACCACCCTACACTTTCTGATTTTGAGCATAAGTTTAGAGATCATTCACTTCAGTTGTTAATATTTCATGTTTTCTTTGAAGTGAGGCAGTTAAGATCGCTCAGGATAATCAAGCTCAGCTGAAGAGGAATTCTTGCTCTGCCACCTGCGACAGTAAATGTGTTACACTGGAATTCAGGGTAAAGGGCAGAAAGCAGGCCTGAGTGAAGTAAATCACAAACAAGTCACTCAAACTAACCTAGTGATGAAGCTTGCATATCCAACCTAATCTACCTGCTTTTTATATATATTTAAAGTTGAAATAAGCTTCTTTTGAAATAAGCTAGATGCTAACACAAAGAATATGTGTGGTATCGAGACTCATTTCCGTGACATGGAAGCATGTTCCAGTGCTGTTTTACTAGATACGGATACTAGCATTATGGAATTAAGCAATAATATATTGACTAACAATACAAAAAGGGTCATATTGATTGCTTCACTCACAAAGAAAGTTTGTTTGAGAAATATGCCCGTAGCAATGTATTTCAAAGATGTAAAGCAGTAAAACACAAGGATTCATATATTTGAATAAAATACTTGATTAAGAGGTTATGGAATGGCAAACGTGTTAAAAGGAACAACAACAACAATTCTGTATAACTAATATATTGTCCCCTTGGGTCTCTAGCTGCCTTAAATTTAAACAAATCTTTTAAACAACTTTTATGATTATTATTATTTTTTAATGAATTGAATTATTAATTAATTAATTAATCAATAAAAAAGAAATGTATTTGAGGAATGTAAATATGAAATATATTTGTCATATTTTGTGACCAGGGAAAAAAAAATCCTAACTTCATTATGCTACCAGGAGAACAGTTTTCTTGAAATGTGAAATGTTCAATTATATACTTATTGTTTAGTAATTTATTTATTGTATTTAATATAAAATTATTATTATATTATTTAAACTTTAACTAGCAATTTCTGTCTGTGACCATAAATTAATCCTATGACAAAATGCCAACTCTAACATTTGTTAGAAACTTTAAAATTGTAATGTAATTATTCATGTCATTTTTATAAATTTACTTCATGTACACATATAAATAATAAATATTTTAAAATATTTATTTTAGAAACTATTTCCAGCATTGATTTTAAAGTAGATGTAATCTCTCTCTCTCTCTCTCTCTCTCTCTCTCTCTCTCTCTCTCTCTCTCTCTCTCTCTCTCTCTCTCTCTCTCTCTCTCTCTCTCTCTCTCTCTCTCTCTCTCTAAAATGAAAATAATTTTTTTTATTATTATTTCTTTTTTTATGTGTATATATAAACTTTAGTGCTAATCCTGATTTACAGAAAAAACTGTTTATGTTTATGTTTACTAGACCTCTCAGTTGTGCTTGGAATGAGACAAAAAAAGTTACAAATTCAGTGAGCTTTTATTTTTACAGCTTCAATTTTTGTCCAGTGTCTGAAAACATAAAAATAAATACAGCTATTTCATAAGAAATCCAGTGTCTTTTGTGGTGAAAAATGATTTAAAACATCTACGAGTCTCTTTCACTGCTGTGACTTTGGAACATGAATTATGAACTTTTCGATTAATAACAAAAAAAAAGAAAACACATTCATTTTCATTTCCTTGAGTCTAAGGGCAACGTCTTCACAGTTCCAACATTACTAAACATCACCAGTGAATATGGTCAAAGTTGAACAGTGTTTTTTTTAGTCATGTTTTGAGACTAGAGCACCAGAGAAACCCAAATGATTAACGCTGCAAATCAAGTACAAAAAACATCTTTGATTGAACCACATTGGATAAAAATAGTCTGGCATGAAATGTTATTAAAAATGCTTTTCAATATACAAATGTGCCTTAAAAATATTACAATTTCAAAACAGCAACAACAAATATATATCTACACAGTAATTACACGAGGAAGGCATTAGTCGAGAGAAGGATCTCCTCTATGAGGACGGGCCAAGAACATTTCAGCATTCTGTGATCAGAAAATGTCTCTACACAGTTGCAGCCTTGTGCGATCATACAAAACTACGTACGAAACAACATATGTGTCTCTTCAAGTCCACCTGTCAGTCAGTCAGAGCGCGTCGCTCGGCATGCTGGGATGGTTGAAGTCCCACGTTGAGTGGTTTGGCACTTCTTCTTCGCTGACCTGGTCTTGCGTATTTAGATACATTCCCTTATTCTTTCCTTATGGTTCATTTAACAGACTGACATCTGCAGTAACACTGTCCTCCGATGAAGCCTGGACCCCAGGGACACGCTGGAGAGCAAGGTGCGCATATAAGGAGGGGGTTTTTGGGTAATCCACCTTCCTCCCATTGTCAAGGGCTGATATTCGTCCCTCAAGAGGGCAGAAGTTCCTCCGGTTTCCTGCTGGGTCAAATTGATGTTTCATTACTGCCGCTGTAGTGAGCAGAAAAGGGAGAGAAAAGGGAGGAGGATACATGCGGGTTAGGAGGGTGTTCTGTAGGGATACAGCAGCCGCATGCCACATGGACAACGGGTGTAAAGAAGACGCTCTTTGTTTTCGGGACACATGCTCCAACAGACAACAGAGCTGAACAGAATCAGAGGGCTCAGGTTTCAAAAACATGCAAAAATGAACATCCATAATCTAGAAATATCTGGTACTAGTACTTCGGTAACAAGTCGAAAATGTAACAATACCAGTTTTTGTTCAGTATCGTTCGGTGGAGTCACTACGGTTTAAACATGCACAGTACAGTTGCAACATGTGTGCACCTACATCATGTGTTGATTTTACATATATACGTTATGTAAATATATAGGGGTGCAACAATCTATCGTATCACAATATATCGCAATACAAAAATGCAACAATATGTATCGTGGATAGTGGCAATATGTATTTCTGTGAAAAAGTTTCATGAGTTTTAGTGTCGGTACTACATTAAACTACTATAATGTTGAATATAATGTATAATAATGCAATGGGGGAATATTTGTGGGTCCTGATAATGCCAAATGTCTTCTGTTACCAGTAAAAAATGGCTTACATTACTTTTTTAAAATATCTAGCCAGTGACAGAGTGCAATCATATTTGTCTAAAATAATTCTCTATTTTCAGCTTCAGAATCAAGAATATTTTTGTTCTGGTGTCACTATTGTCTGGTGCATTGGGTTACCAGCACAAGCCTATTCATTTACACACCCAATGTAATATCAAATTTTTTGTTTGTACATTTTTTGTTAACCTTTTACCATAAGTCTTGGAGTATCGCGCTAATATTGTATCGTGATATGTATCGAATCGTGACACGAGGGTATCGTTACACCCCTATTAATATATAATAATCACAGAAAGAACAGTGAAATGTCACTAAGAAATAAAGAAATCTCTTTTTTTCAGTAACACTTTACAATAGGGTCACATTTGGTAACAATGGTTAATGCATTAACTAACGGTGCGTAATATGTTTGCATAGCATTGATTAACCTTTGTTGATGTTAGTTAATAAAAAAATACAATTGTTCACTGTTAGTTCAGGGTGCATTAAATAATGTTAACAGAAATGTTTTAGCAAATGTTGAAATGAACTAAGATTAATAAATGATGTACAAGAACTGGTCATTTTTAGTTATAAATGTTTATAAATGTTATAAATGTTATAAAAATTCACCAATTTGTTTTTGAGGAAGTATCAACATTGGTATCATGATATTTCACTGGTATTAGTATCAGCTAATAATGCAATTATTAATAGAATAAAAGAATGAACCCTAATGTAATTTATTACCCATTACTGAACTGCCTTTGTAATTAAAACCAAACAAACAAGAAAAGAAAAGAAAACAAAAAACAGATAACAAAAGATAGGTTTGGGAGAAGAAAGGTGCAGTGTGAAGAGCCTCTTACTCAGAGTCTGAGTGGTTGCCGCCATTGACGGTCGCTGATTTTAGATTCATGGCGATGCCGTTCTGCTGTTCTCGTGGCGGGACGGGCGGTCGATGAGGGGGCTTGATGAGGACGTTGTGGCCATTTCCTCCATCATTAGAGGCTATAGAGGGTGCTCTGGAGGAGATGGTGGGGGGATTGTAGTCCGATAACTTCTCCCGAAGTTTGTTTTTCATGTTTTTGTCTGTCAGCGGAGGAGGATACGTGATCTTATTCTTCAAAATACCTATGAGAAGAAAGTACATGAGGATATTAGTATAAAAACTGTATGTAGAATGTATAGCAACAAAATATATTTTTGTACTTTTTTTTAAGCCTCTTGACCTCTTCGTTTAGGGGTCACATTTGGCTCCTTCTCAGTCAAAAGTGACAAAAGTCTTGTAGTGTAACTTTTTTTTTTTTCTGTTTTTGTTCAATACTATTTTTTGATTATTATTTCGAATTTTGAGGGGATTTTGTGATACTGTGCAATATTTATTTAATTATTTTTCAATAAATGCAATATTTCACATTAAAATGGCCTTTAAAATTATTTTTTTTAAAGTGAGAATAGTGCCATCCAGAGGCGTTAAAAAAATAAAAACTTGTGTAATATCGTGTTACCACCTGTATAGCTCCCTATATAAATATAAAGAGTGGCTTCGGATTGCCATTTTTAGACATAATTCCTTAATTTTATTAGGTTGCATATGGATATATATCTAGACATTCTAAAAGACTACTTTTTGTCAAGGTTTAGATATTGTGTTAGGTTACACTTTACAATAAGGTTCATTAGTTAAGATTAGTTACCTACCTTAGTTAACATGAACTAAGAATGATCAACACTTCAATGTCATTTATTAATCTTAGTTAATATCAATTTCAACATTTACTATTACATTATTAAAATCAAAGGTTGCATTTATTAACATTAGTTAATGCACTGTGAACTAACATGAACAAACAATGAACAGCTGTAGTTTTTATTAACTAACATTAACAAAGATTAATAAATACAGTAAAAAATGTATTGCTCATTGTTAACTCATGTTAGTTAATACATGAACTAATGTTAACGAATGAACCTTATTGTAGAGTGTTACAATTTGTTGTTAGATAAGAATCAGGTTTTGCATTATGATTACAATCAAACATTAACATTGTTTGATTGGGAACACATGGAACAAAGGGAACACATGGAAAGCATTTTTGTTACTCAGTGTTTGATAATTAAAAAATATAACAAAATAAGGAATGAATAGTGATAAATCTTCTTTGCTCTGCACTTTTTTTCTGTAAAGTGGCTGATTTGTAGTCTGATTTGAGTTTTCGTATTTCCCATTCATTACCTATGTCAGAGCAAAGGAGCCAAGTGTGACCTTTTTTCACCATTTAACATATCTGAATCATGTCCATGATGTTTTTGTGTGTTCACATAGCTAATGAGCCAAAAGTCACCAAGTGTCATCCTATTCTGATGAAGCAAAAAAGTTAAAAAATGTAAAACCTAAAATTGGCCAGAGTGTTAATCTCTTTATTTCTTTATTTTTGATTTCTTTATTATATTTATTTTTGATTTATCTTTCTAGATTTTATAGTTGAAAAAAATCCCTGCTCAACTGGTGTTTTACAGTTAATAAAAGTGTTCATTTTCCACTCTTACCTTTCCTCTGTTCAGGCTGGTGGTTGCTGTTGGCTTGAACGGAGGGTGTTGGTTGGTCTTTGTCCTGAGTGGTCTCTCCAGTGTGATTGAGTTTATTTTCCTGATGGAGCTCCACATTAACTTTCGTCTCCACTTTCAGTCTCTCTGCCCCTCCGGGATCTTCACTGTCACTAGCTGTCGTGGCTTCAATCGGCCAGTAAGGCTTGACATGATTGGACACTGTGTCCACTGAAACACAATGGACGTGGTTAATGTTATTTCGCACTTCAATAACCTGCAAATACTGTACATCCTTCAATTTTTTTAGATTTCCATATTTAACGTAATTATGAAAGACAAATACCATCTTTTGTACCCTTTGGAGTGCTGTGTAGTGGTTGTCTCTCATTATTCCACTTTGGCTTCATGTCGATGTCTTCATCCTCGCTGTCGGATGAGTGAGAGGAGGCGTACGAGCTGCTGTGTTCGTCTACAGAGAGCTCGCTGTCCGAATCTGAGTCTGAATACACACAACCTTACATCAATCTCAGCAGTTTGTTTAAGGATACATACAGAAGCTTAGCAATTTTATCAACACATTTTGTAGTTAGAATAAAGATGTCACACTACCCTAGTCTACATGTGGATAACAGGCATTAAGTATATATCAGTGCTGGCTTGGTAAAGTTTTGTCATACCATCTGCTTTAGTGCCGTTATGGAAGAGTGAGCCGTCAATGTCAGTGAGTCCGGCTTTAGCATTTCCAGATGAAACACTGGGCTTCTGACCCAATTCATCCCTGTGTAGGAGTGAAAGAAGGAGAATGAGAGAGATACAAGACAGATGCCCCTCACATGACCTCTACACAGTGAGATTAGATTCGAGTGAAAAACAAAATAAAATGAAAAATGTCCCACATATGACCAATCAGGCTGTTTTGACTTGCTAAAATTCTTGTTATCTAAAGGTTCAGCTTCATAAAATTGAGTCTAAACTCCTAAAAATGCACTTAATTACACGCCCAAGATACAACTAGCTTTTAAAATATACAGTATATATATATATATATATATATATATATATATATATACTTGCATATATATTGTATATACTTCCATGTATATGAAAGTATGGAGTTGCTACTGCTAATAAACACACAGACATACTGATGTGAGCATGTAAGATAAGCTACTGCTGCATAAATAGACATAAACAAAAGAAAACCTGTGGCAGATCTAGGCAGGTGGAGCTGGGGGAGGTGGAGGGGCTCAGAGGAACTGATGCAGGACTAGCTTACAGCAAATAATGAACCAGACAACTTCTATGTTGAGCAAGCAACAATCTCATTGGCTGCAAGTTTAGTTTATTTTTTTTATTTTTTTATAAGCACATTTCTACTGCCTCAAGTGCAGCCCAAAGTGCTTTTCCAATTCAATTCCAACAATACAATTCCATTACAATTCCAACAATAAAACCATTTAAAACCAGGATACAAAACACAACAACATAAAATTAATATATTTCGGTCTCTCTTGGGTCGGAGTTAAATGCCAAGCTATGGAAGTGTTTTTTCAAAGCCGTTTTAAAAGAATGCAGCGTGGGGATGGAGCGGATGGCGAGAGGTAAAGTATTCCATACCCTGGGACCAGCTATCCAAAAGGCTCGGTCACCTTTCCGCTTGAGTCTGGACCGGGGTACAAGATCATCAGAAGCCTTGCGGTAATGATGTGATGGCTTGCAGATTTCATGACTTATCAGCCTACGCCATATTAAGTTTCATGACTGAACTATATAGTTAATTGGTAGATCCTTCTGCTAGTATGCAATGCTAGCAACAAGCTTGCAGGGAGGTGTTCTTAAAATATAGCATACAATTCATCATAATACTGAATCCTGTCAGCAAATTCATATTATTTACACATAATGATAAGTGCTTTGAAAATGACTAATGAACTGAATCTATAAACAGAGCATTTGAGATGTCACATGGTTGCGTTCAGTGTATAGAATGAGACGGATGTTAACACACAACATTCATGGATATACATGCAGGGACAGGTTAGAGTCTGTGTACATTATCGCAGCACTGCAAAGCAAAGCAGAAGCCATGCATTTTTGCACATGCATATGAAAAGAGAAGAGTCAATTAAAAAAGAATAAATC
Source organism: Siphateles boraxobius (assembly GCF_051911475.1). Classification (NCBI taxonomy): domain Eukaryota; kingdom Metazoa; phylum Chordata; class Actinopteri; order Cypriniformes; family Leuciscidae; genus Siphateles; species Siphateles boraxobius. Next base: position 15,490,460 of record NW_027508799.1, read on the forward strand.
ATTAAAGCTATTGAGAAATGTCAAGTAGGATAGAAAGAGAAAGTGAAATGTTACATAATGAGCGTGTAGCGCCGTGCCCAAGCAGTAGCGTGTTACCTGTGCGTGTAAGTAAGGTAGCTGCTGTGACTCTTAGCTGACCTGACTGTGCTCTCCAGAGACACCGTCGACTCGCCGATGCCCGAGCGGAACAGCGCGCCGTCCTCCATGTATGTGTTATTACAGTTCAGAGTACGCTAAAGACAGAGGAAGAGCACAGTACTGTAAATCAAGACAAATAGTACATTTCCAGATGCCAGACCACTTCACAGCGAACTTCTTCCTTTTATATACGATGAAATTACTTTCTTACTGCTTGCAAATTACATAACTGAAATGACTTGGTTATTCATTTGCTACTAGACAAATTGACATTTAATCCGAATCTAACTGCTGTTTTCAGATGCATTAAGGATAATTCATGTATAAATATTGAATCATTTATATGTTACAGAAACTTACCGTCAGTAGGGTGGTGCGTGTGGTGCTGGACTCATCAGGTAACTGTTTCTTTCCCGTGAAAACGTTCTTCAGATGTTTCCTCACCTCTTTATTGAACACGATGTGGAAGAAGAAAATGAATATGCCCTGAAAAATAGAAACCGGAAAAGGAAACCTGTCTGTGTTAGTTATTTTTGTTTTACGTGTTACGTGCTTTTGTCATTTTTGAACAAATTTATTTAGCTTTATTTTTTATTTCAGTTTTACCTTAACTAATTTTAGTGCTTCAGCTTAAACTTATTTATTACAATTAGTTGATAAGCCAGGGGTTCTCAAGTCCTCTATCCTACAGATTTTAGCTCCAAACTTACCTGCCTGTAACTTTCTAGGGCTGTAATCTGGCTTAAAGGGATAGTTCACCCAAAAATGAAAATTAGCCCACGATTTACTCACCCTCAAGTCATCCTAGGTGTATATATTACATTCTTACGCTTTAGGCGTAAGTAGACTGCGTATAGCCGGGAGCTAGAATTTTTCTTTGTAACTTTAAATATGGATATTTTTCTTAGACAAACGCATTGCTTCGCTTCAGAAGGCCTTTATTAACTCCCCGGAGAACTTTTATGACGGATAGATGCACTGTTATGATGGATAGATGCACTGTTATGATGGATAGATGCACTGTTATGATGGACAGATGCACTGTTATGATGGACAGATGCACTGTTGTGATGGACAGATGCACAGTTATGATGGATAGATGCACTGTTATGATGGATAGATGCACTGTTATGATGGATAGATGCACTGTTATGATGGACAGATGCACTGTTATGATGGATAGATGCACTTTTATGATGAATAGATGCACAGTTATGGACTTCAAAACAGAAACAGCCATTCACTGCAATTAAAAAGCTTGGAAGAGCCAGGACGTTTTTTTAATATAACTCCGATTGTATTCGCCTGAAAGAAGAATGCCATATACACTGAATACTTGTGGATGAGTAAATCATGGGCTAATTTAAATTTTTGGGTGAACTATCCCTAAGCCTTGTCTGTGAAACCGGGCCATAGTGATGCTTTCCTTATTTCCATTTTTTCAGAAAGAGCATGACTTTTACCTGCAGACAGCTGAAGATGGCAAACAGATAGTGGAAGGTCATGACATCACTGTTAACAGCCATTAAACCCAGCACCCAGGTGGCGCTAATGAGCAACAGGAGTAAGAAGGCCATCCGCATAGCAGGACTGGAGCACATGCAAAAACAAACCACAATGAGCACCACTATACTTTATAAAACAATCCTCAGTAAATGCTGACAGGATAACAACGTCTTACATGACCCCAGACTTCTCATAGGAACGTTGTCTACGGCCACACGACGCCTTGGCTGCCAGCATAAAGATAACAACGTTGACCTGTTAAAGAGATTGTTTAACATTCAAGCAGTTAATGCATGTAGAGAATTACATGAGACTGATAGTTAGAATGATCTATAGACGACTGGCGGATAGATTTACCAGCACCACTACACCAATGGGTCCGGCAAAACTCCAGATGAGGGTGTCATGGACAGACAGCCAGCAGAAGTCAGGGTTTCCATATCCCTGAGGATCCAAACCCACAGCCAAACCTGATGGGACATAAACACCAACATGTATTTTACACCATCTTAAGATACCATGATTTTCTCTGTAAAACTTGCTTACTGCCATCATGATGGTGAACGTGATTTTACCACATCTGGAACAACATTCCAATCAAACAATTAGTTTTTGAGGGACAAGCTTGCAGTTAATGTCAAGTTTAGGCTTACAACCAGAGTGAGGAGCTTGTACATCAGTGTTATTCAGTTACCGTCATTCATTACCCTCTAATTAAAGGGATAATTTAGGGGTAGTGTTAGGATTAGGACTAATTTTTCAGACAGGAATGTTGTTCCAGGATCAACGAAATATGTTAATCCAGGAACATGTCTTGTTTGGCAAAATCAAGGTAAATCACAATGCTAAGATTTTGTAGGTGGGTTTCAGGCCGTTGTTATTTGGTTATTGCGAGTAATTTATAGGGGCGTTGCTTAGTGGTTGCTAAGGTGTTGCTATGCAGTTTACACTGTTTGTAGTTTTTTTAACAACCTGCTAGGGTGTTGCTACTGTAGGTGGTTGCTAAGGTGTCCTGAGTGACTGTGTTCTGAGTGGAGTCTTTTTTTTTTTGCAATGCTGTTGCTAAGTTTTTGGGAGTGTTTTTTTAACATGTGAATGCCACAGTGTTCAGGGTGGTTACTAGGTTGTTGCTACTGTAGGTGATTGCTAAGGTGTTGCTATGGTCTCCTGAATAATTGTTACATGGTTGCTAGGGTATTCTAGGTGGTTGTTAAGCAGTGTTGTGCAAGTTACTTCCAAACTGTAATACATTATATATTACTTGTTACTGTTATTTAAAAGTAATTCATTACCTTACAATATTACTGTCTCAGAATTGTAATGCGTTACATTACTCCTGTATTACTTTTGAGTTACTTTCACCAAAATAACTATACAGAAGTAGAACTTAACATTCTAAAATGACTAGGGCTGTAATGATATGCAATATGAAACCGAAATCGCGACACTCAGATCCACGAACTTGCAGAATACCCCTTCCAACTCCCAGCGTTATCCTTCCCGTCCAGATCCAATGCTACCACATCTTTAAATTACTATTAGTATTATTTGAAGTTAACTTAACATTATAAAATACGTAGACCTACACTACAAAACTAGTTAAGGATAAATTATTTAAAATTTGGGAATTCCAGCTTTATGGACATGACATTTGCAGTCAAAACTTGAAATATAAATTCTCAGACAATGCATGAATACCAAAATATTGAAACGTGTTTTTATCCATAGGCTCCTCCCTGAAAGGAGTCCAGACATTAGAAAAATATCAGTCTACACATGCGTTTTATATTTAATATTAGGGAAATAGACAGTCATGCGTGACAAAAAAAAAATCTTTAACTTTTAGGAGGCAACGATTTTTTTAGTTTTTTTGTAATTCTGTGAATTAAACTGCGCAAATCGGATGAAGAAGGGTTGGCTCTCCACAGAACATAAAATATTCATTTTATTTTATTTTTCGTGTTCTCATTTATGAGGAAAAAACAATGTTACAGAAGTGACAGTTCTCCGTTACGGACGCGACCGTTCTGAAGGACTGCACTAAAAGACTGCTTTAAAACTTTCACAGAGAACTTACACACACAAAGCCTTTCTTTAAAGTGAATTTCGTTTAGTATTAATTGTATCTTAATTTTAATCAATGTTTCATCAACCAATTGCCTGGATTTAAGCGCGTGAACTGGAGCGCGTCTCATAAATGAACCGAAACTCAGCGTATAAGGTAGCCTATTCACGGACCTGAAAAAATATATCTATATTGATATGTCTACTTGTAAACAGAACAATTAAAAACGAAAGAAAACAGACTGCTCTCTGCTTGTGAAATGAAATGTGCATTCACTAGCCTACTGCGAAGATCGCGAGTCAGCATCGTCAACTTCATCTTGACTTTATTAATAAACAATTAAAATGTCTCCTTGCTATATTTGACATATTCATAATCATTGCTCTTGCCGGTCCTTTGTGACAGCTTTTAGGTGCTTTATCGGCAGCGCCGCCGCCCTTACATGAACGCGTGACCACCGCATCAAAAACATGATTGCGTGATGAAAACATGAAAAATACCACATAAACATAGGCTAACTGTTTAGAAAGAAATTAGAACGAATAGCCTAATGCTCATACGTCCATCTCGCGAATGTGTAGTCTTCTTCATGCCATCTTCACCATTAGCTGCTTTTCCACTGGCCAGCGCGAGCACAGAGGCCGAAATTATACCTCACGGCACTCCTGTAAAAAATAAATCGCTATACAAATATATCAGACGCTGCCATTTAGTCTTTATTTACAGACTTGGACACCACACGCGGCTATTGACTGACCACGAACAGGTAATTTAGCCTACTTGCATTTTTCATTCGTTAATGTCTCCCGGTCTTCCTGTTATTTTTGTTTTGTTTTTTGTTTGTTTTACAATTAAAACTAAAAGTCTGTTGTAACGCAAGCCTTACTGAACATGTACCGAGTAAAATATTACTGAAAACTGATTAGTAATGCCTTACACTACTGCGTTACAGCAAAAAGTAATATGTTACTGTAATGCATTACTTTTGTAACGGGTTACTCCCAACACTGTTGTTAAGGCTATGCTATGCAGTTACTAATGTGTTCTGAGTGGTTTTATAGTTTTTTGCAATGTTTTTGGTAAGTTAATGGGTTTTTTTTAACATGTGAATGCCACAGTGTTCAGGGTGGTTGATATTGTAGGTGGTTGCTAATGATGCTAAGTGGTTTAAATCCTTTTGTTAGTTAGTTGCTAGGGCTTTGCTATGCAGGTACTAAGGTGTTCCAAGTGTTTTTTAGGTTGTGATGCAGTTAAGTTGTTGGGAGTGTTGTATTTTAAGATATTTCTATGTAATTATTGCAGTGTTTCAGGGTATTGCTAGTGTAGGTGTTTGCTAAGGTGCTCTCGTTGGTTTATAGCATATTGCTAGGTAGTTTCTGTTTTGAAATGTGCTATGTGATTGCAATGTATAGCAGCTGTTTTAAGCTATTTAGCAATGTGGATACCAGGGTGTTCTGGGTGGTTTCTAGAGTCTTTCTACAGTATATGGTTGCTAAGGTATTCTGAAATTTTTGCCCTTAGTCATTGCTAGGGATTTCTAGGATATTCTACAATTACTAATGTGTTCTGAGTGGTTTTTAGTGTTTCTATGCGGATGGATACTAAGCCTCCCCTATGTTTCGCTGATATTCTAAGATATTCTAGTCTCCAGATATGGTTTGGGTTCATCCATTAACAGGAAAAGTCTTCATATCATTCATATCCACAGCACCATTCCAGAAAGGAGTAAAAAAAGCAGACAGGCATTCATTGAGCTGGGAGGAGCAGAGAGGAGTCGAGTCAGCCTCTATTATCTGTAAGATAGGGGCTTTTTCATTGCTTTGAGCATGTGCCAGTGGAGAAAGTGACACCCATTATGGAGAGCGGAGCCATCGGAGAGAAACAGAAAAAGAAAGAGCGAGAGACCGAGAGGTAGTATTATGAAGACAATGGCATCCTGTCTCATTCCCACAGGGATCACACAAACACACACCATGTGTGGGCGGAGTCCAAGCCCGACAACATAAATGTGGCGGATTAAAAATATGTTCAATAGTCAAATTCATAAGCTGAAGGTGTGTATCTATGTTGACATTATGGACATTCGCTGAGTGCATGAGCGTACAAATATGAACCTGCAAAGACGTTAGGTTGGGTGTACTGTATGCACATGAAGTAGTAATTAGGGCATAGACTGAAGAGGGTGTGTGTCTGACCTGTAATAATAGCAGGGATCCCCCAGCCGATGGCGTAGTAGAAGCGCATGTGGCCATGGTTGATGTTTCTGACTTCTGTGAGCATGCGGTAAATGTGCAAACCCTCCACAAACGTCCAGGCAAACGTGCACATGTAGAAGTAGTGCAGGAGGATGGCTATCACCGTACACACAAACTAGAGAGAGAGAGAGAGAGAGAGAGAGAGAGAGAGAGAGAGAGAGAGAGAGAGAGAGAGAGAGAGAGAGAGAGAGAGAGAGAGAGAGAGAGAGAGAGAGAGAGAGAGAGAGAGAGAGAGAGAGAGAGAGAGAGAGAGAGAGAGAGCATATTCTCATTATTGCATTACATGCTTTACATTGATTTATTATTATTACGGTAATACAGTATATTAGCAAAAAAATACAATAATTAACAAAATAATAAAAATTTGAAATAAAATTTAAATAGAAATTTAAATAATAGCAAAAAATTTAAGGCGGCACAACAAATACTACCATGATGTAAAGATTTAAATATTAATTTATTTACATTTATACTTGGAGCAGAATTAGCATTTTTCAAGCTAAGATTTCTCTAGGTAATTTCAAAAGGCTTTTAAGGATTACATTTTTTGATGACTTAAATCAAATGAATACTACATTTTGGTGAAATAAAATGTGGACACACATTTTATATATTGTAATTGTATATATATATATATATATATATATATAAATACAAATATATATATATAAATAACCAAACTTGTTGGTAAAGCCTGTTTTCACTTAACTCATAGATTTAAACATAGATTATCCTTAATAAAAGAACATTTATGTGAATAGCATGTATCACTATTTGCAGTAAACAAGATGCAATATCTTACTATTTACACTTGATCCAAAGAAATTAAGTGTAAATAGCATCTACCTTCTGTTTCACTTAGTCTAAATAGCTACTGCATTATGTTAAAGATCGGAGTAGATATACATGCCTTCTCTACAGAGTTAGACCTAAACAGTGTGTCCGACGTGTAGCCAGACCACACATATATTAAACTAATGTGAGAGTGTGTCGGTATAACTCTAAATCGACCCCTAGTACTAACAGACACCAATGGTGCCTCCACGAGAAAAATCTGCTGGAAATTGTGGAATTTGAAGGAGCAAAATAGTGAGGATTTTAAAACTTCCATTCATGAGTGGTATCGCAAACATATTTCCATGTATAAAGCTTCTGTTGTTTCACATGCTGCAGCATCTATATAAAAATCTGAAATCTAAAATGCTGTTATCCAGTGAGTGCCACCAGAAAGATAGTGTCAAACCGCATATAAATGCATTTAAACCATTAAAGCTCTTCTCTACTCAGCGATGGATTGTCAAAAACACAAAATGAAAGCCTCCTCACAGCAATCGTAGCCATTTGTCAAAGAAACCTCAACTATATCCAGCTGTTAATTACAGACTTAAGAAAGCAATTAGTGGATTTTGAGAATGAGGATCTACATTCTGGATATTGCTGAGAGGGAAAACTACAACATGAGACTTTCTCGATGAGAAGACACCAAACCACATTTATCAAAATGCTCACTTGTGATTTAACGTGATGAAAGATCAAACCCATTTAGCCAGTCTTATAATTTCATGTGTGGTCTTTTGAGTTCCTGCTCGCTATCATTCGACAGTATTTTGCAGGTTTCACACAGTAATGTTCTGAAGAAGAGTTCCTCACCGGGTTCTCGGTCTGGTTGATTCCGATGAGGAAGACCAGCTCGGAGAAGAACAAGGCGACCACCAGGTTCTTGTGGATGCTGTGGAGATTGGAGCGTAGTTTGTGCAGGATGGCCAGCAGGATGAAGGTGAGGAGGAGCGCCAGCAGAGAAGCGGAGACTGTGGTGTAGGTGACGATCTTCAGGGGAAGAACATCACCATGCTGACAGAATGAGAGATAAAGTCGATAAAAGAATCAGAAAAACAAAAAACAAAAAACAGAAAAAAAAAACGTTTAAAGGGATAGTTCACCCATTTACTCTTATTTTGGCTTAATCTTTGGAACGCAAATGATATTTTTAATATTCTATGATTTCTGCCCAACCATTGACTATGCAATCAACATTTGCATTATAATACACATATAAATATACACACATCAAATTTGGTAAACAGAAGCTCAAACATGCTTGGTTCATGCATGAGAACCACTGAGGTTTGAAAATGGTGATTGTGTAGACTTTCAACTTTCTGACTTTCTGATGATAAACGTAAGTTAGGATGAATAAATGATTTCTGTGTTTTCATTTTTGGGTGAACTGAAGTTAATGGGGCAAGTTGGCAGCCTTTTAGCCACAGTACCTCTCTCTTGGAGATGTCCATAAGGACGGCAAAGCTGGTCAAGTGATTGCAGTGGCAGCTGATGTGCGTGTGGTTCCTGGAAATGAGGTCACATCCTTTGGACGACCAGCCACCTGTGCCGCCAACACTGACACACAAAGACATACCAGACTGGCATTAATCATCTACACACCAACAACTTACTGAAATAAGCATGCGGACTGATTTTTGAAATGCTAGTATTATCTGTTATTATGTGTGAAAATGAATGTGTATGGAGGGGTTGTGACTCACATGATAGAGTGGTTCCAGAACACACACACTGGTTTGGTTCTCTCCTCCGTCTCCAGAAGATTGTAGTCCAGCGTGATTGGTTGCTCCAGAGGAATGTGTAATGGCTCGCCTTCACTGTACACAGTTGTGCTCACGATGGGAGTGTTAATGACCGGACGGTTTGGCAGCCTGTGGAAAAAAACGAGCAGCAATTACATGCTAAATGGATCTTCTGAGCATGGCAACAGTGTTCTGTGTTTGACTGTGGAATTCCACCAGGACTAAATATTTGGACAAGTACTATTCAATCGGATAAGCACTAAAAAGTGTCGTTCTGTACCTGAGACTCCGACGGTCAGGGTCGTAGTGCTCTGGTAGGAGCTGGCCTAGAGTTTTATAGATGATGACTGCAACCACAGGAAATGGAGGGACACTCTCAGCATGCCTTTTCCTCTTTTTTGCAGCCTGATCGTGCTCTTCATCAGAGCTTCCCTGAGATTCTGGATCACCTGTAGGAGAAACTACAAGAACAAGATATTTCACCGTTGAACCAGCTTTTAGCAAACCAATTCTGCTTTCAAACTGACACTTTAACTAAGTAATAATAATTCAGTGTCTTATTGTTACTATAATGTATGTTTTACCTTTATGACCTGAAGGTTTAAAGCTGAATTCCGGGAAAAGAACAGATGACTTAAGGTCTTTGGGACACTCCTGGTCAGTTGTTTGGAAACGAGGGATTTTTACCTCATCTGGATAAATGGCGTCCAGATAATCCACTGCAAAAACTGAGGAGTCAAAGAAAGACGGAGGTTAAGAAGACCTGTATGGTGTTCAAAACTATTTAATCAATAATTGGTCTACAGTGTATTTAAATTGATTTAATCAATGTAACTCACCCATGTTCTCGGTAACAATGATGAAGGGTTTCAGGTAGGTTTTCCTCATGTTCTGAGCCACAGTGTTGGCGTATTCCTCAAAGTTTCTCAGCAGATGTGCTGTGCCTCCTTCTGTTCTCTGTATCTGATCCCAGTGCTCTTTATTACTGGCATCCAAGATTGCACTGCCGGCCTTCACTATGTTCTGAAACATTCAAACGCATACCTCAGTATTTCATGGTAAAATTCTGGAGATGTGAGAGCCATTAGAAGTCTGAATCTGGGCCAAGGCGAGACATAATGAATGCGGTCTTTAAAGCGCATCCTTATCCTAAAACCATGTATCAAGATAAGTACATTCATGTTGCCAGATGAGCTTTAAACATGGGCGTTTTCGTTCTCATGACATCAGTCATTATATGCTGTGTTATTTACACTAATCCACTAAACCTCAAAGCTCACAATTTTGGGCTGCCAGAGTTTTATCTTTTCTTTTCAAGCACAGCAGACACCAATAGAAAATTGCCCCTAACATCCCATTATTGGTATAGCAATAAACAGTGGTAAAAAGTGCTTGCATGTGCACAAGTTGACGTCACACGGTTGCTCAGGTTGTAGTCACAGTATGTGTTTTATACACTTGTTCTGGGTGGAAGCTAGGTGAGTGCAAAATACATTTTACATTCACTGAAGAAGATGTCCCTGGCAAGCATCAGTTACAATTCAAAACCCAGAGTATTTATGATATTTTGGATATTACGATGTCTGCAATGTGCACTGCCAGTCTACACAGCTCTTTTAATTATAATGGGACCTTGGTTTATCACGTCATGACATGCCGCATATGTCCGGTGTAGAAAAAATGTTTGAAAAATCATCTCTCCTCAACAAGTTGCATAATTTGATGTATTATGCATGTAGCAAAAACAGTGTGGGAGGGTGATGAAGTTAAATAGTTGGGTTTGTTCAGATATGTAACCCTAAACTGGATGTATGAGCAAAAGTAACAGTGATCCTTGTCTTAAATACCACTGATAAGTATTAGAACTGTAGCAGATTGTATTGAGAGAACATTAGAGATGAAGCAGTAAATCCAAACCTCGTTAAATTTGGCGTCACGCATGGCGGCCAGGTTAAAGCCCTGTTGCTGGCTCTCATAGTGCAGGATCCAGGAAATGAGCTGGTAGGACGTCTTCACGTCGTTGCCGTATAAGGAGCTGGTCTGGTCTGTGGCGTTCTGTAACATGTGAGCGATGTCCTTCGATTTCTGCCCATCCATTGTGGATTCATTACGATGCAACTCCTCATTCTGACCGGAAAGAGGTGGGTTATGAACAAGAGTAGGGGAGATAGAGAGGTAAATTAAGCTTTTTCCAATAATGACAACAATAATAAGTTAAAATCGATTTATTATTATTAAAACAGCTAGATGTACCAGTTTTTTGAGGTGGGAGAATGTGATGGTGGTACAGTTAAAGAGTTCAGGAGGAAACCAGCCTTTCTCTTCACTGCAGTGTCTGACAGCAGTGCCTAAAGTCAGTAAGAAAACAATATGATGAATAATATAATAAATAAAATACATTAAAAAAAACGTTATAAAATTATTAAATGCTTTTACTGAAAGTACAGTTTCTCAAGTTTCTCAAACCAAGACCTCGTTCCAACAAGCACTTTGGTAAATGTGACTATACAAGCGATGCCAAGCCATGTCCCACAATACTCTTGAGACGAGGCCTCATTAACATTCGGTTACCCGACCAATGAAAAGATCTAACTGGATTGTTCTGCCAATGAGAGTTCTTTGTTAACAGAGCTGGCTAATGTCAGTGTGGGGTAGGGCAGTGCCAAGCGACAGAAAAACACTGAAAACACTGGCATTTGCACAAGATTCAGATTCTTTTTTCCCCTTTAATGTCTTAAACTAAAAGACAAACCATTGTAGCTAACTAAGCCAAATCAAATGTCAGTTAGTGTAACCAACAAGTCTTTTTTTTTTTTTCAAGACAATAATGACACAGGAAATTATATCACAGAGAGGAGCCGGTAGACCATCATGAATGAGTGTTAAAGTTAGTATGTCTCTAAAAATATCAGATCATTTAATTTTTAATGGAATGACAAGGTTATTTCAGACTGTCAAATGGTAAAACTCCAAGAAACGTCACAATATTATGTACTATATATATCAGGGGTTTTCAAACTTCTTGTGAGTGTGGACCACTATTTGTAATCAAGAATTTTCACGGACCACCTCATAATACACAAAATAAAATATATCTACACACAGTCCTTCCTGAATTAATCCGCACCTCTAAATAGGCTTACTAACATTAAAACTATAACTGGTCATCACATCAGTACAACAGCTTGTTAAAAGAAAGTATACTGCACACAACGGCTGCCACATATTTAATTTATTTATTTACTCAAGCGCCCGAGGGCATAATCAGGTTCATTTCAGGGATGCAAACATGTATGGTCAAAAAAGAGAGAGGTAATCGAAGCCCTCGCCCTGCGGCAAATATCCAGATACTTACATTGCCGCCAACCCCTGCCACCCCTATAGGCACATATAGTAAAATGAAATTCAAATAAAGTTTTAACAAAAAAGGTTTTACAAAAAGATAAACCTCACATATTTCAGCCTTTAAATCATTTTTTTGCCTACATGAAATAATGAACTTGAGAGCGCAAAAGACACGATATGTGAACGGCCCCTTGACGAGCTACCTCCAATCGTGCGACGTTTTGGAGACCCCAGTAAAAGATACGCAGCAAGAAGAAACACTAGCGTTTCACGCTTGCGCGCATACTGCTGTTTTGGCATGCAGTATTCGGATTTGCTTATTTCCTATTTACTTGTTTGGTGGAGGCAATCCAGAATTACTGTTGGTGAAATTATAATCAGACAAATATTTTATATAATGGCAAAATATTTGCCTCTGCCGCTTTCCTCTTCAGAGAACCTGTTGCTATCCACCGATCCATGTTGTGGTTCTAACGGCACTGAACTTGAACGTCACGGCCGAGCACCACTAGCCTATTTTAGTAATCACACAATAACCTGACAATTTAATTTAAATTTTATATCAATATAGGCATACATATTCTTTTTACTTTTTATGTTTTTTATGGGGATTCCTGGTAAAATGAAGGTAAAAAATATTATTTTATATTTTAATTTGCCTTTCCACGGACCACCTGCAGTACCCTCACGGACCACAGTTTGGGAACCACTGGGTTATACTACCTCACATTTTATAGCTTATAATTGTAACACCATGCATTTTTCAAAGATATTTCTCATTAATATAGACTCTTATTTTCCAAGATTTCTTTGTTTAGTTTGTATATGATCATTTAGATAGTCATTGTCAAATAAATTCAATTCAATAACAAGGCCTGCAGCACTCACCAATAGAACCCTTGGGGCAATTCATGGCAACTGGACGCCCAAAATTGGTCCTGGGCCACCAGATTCCAGCATCAAAGGCTCTTGGGCATCCCTCATACACAACTGAAGGATAAAGATATGGAACATTTCGATACTCACTTAGAACTACATTAGTGTAGATGCACATTACCACATCTTTGATTTAAACTCAAAGCAGGTCAGAGGGAGTACATACCCTCACAGCCCGTGCTGGTCACTTCAGAGAAGGGGTTGTCACAGCGGTTGCACTGTCGCCCAATCACACCCGCCTTGCAGGGGCATTGACCCGTCTCTGTGTCGCAGGAGCGTGAAGTGGCACCCAAATGGAAGCAGTCACAGGGGAAACAGGTGTCACCGTCTTTCGGTCGATAGTAGTTGTCCTGTGGGAAAGAAGTACTTTTAGTCAAGGGACATTTTGTAATACTTGGACAGCAAGTCCAGACAGAAAGGCTCAGAGCAGTTTTTTGGGTGAATTTTTAAAAAAAAATCCCATCTTCATACCTTGCATCGACATTCTCCAGTAGTTTTGTTGCAGTCGGGGTTGAAGCCTTTGCTGACATCACAGTTGCAAGGTCCGCACATGGGGCTGCCCCACCAACCACGAGGACATGGTTTCTCCACTCTGTGTGCAAAAAAGACATTCATTTACAGTGGGGCCCAAAAAGTCTGAGACCAATCGTGAAATTGCATCTCTTTAGAATTCCTTTGTAATACAATAAAATATTTTTCATTACAAATTATATGAACAGAATAACAATTTGGGTGAAAAGAAGGTTCAGAACCTATTCTACAGAAATGTTTCTCCATTTAATGTCATAATTAAATAAAAAAAAATCTAAATCCTAAAACGTAAAATGATAATGCATTTCTGCAAGAAACAACTATTTTGATTAATTTATTGATCTTGATCAATTTATGTATTTACTATGATTAATGTAATAGTAATATATAATTTTAATATATTTAAATATCTAGTTCAGTCATGAAACTCAATATGTCGCAGGCTGATAAGTCCTTTACATGAAACCCATTACCACATGGCACAAGCTGATTGGCCTCTGCTGATCTTGCAGCCAATGAGATTGTTGCTTGCTCAACATTTAAACAGTCTGGTTCAGTGTTTGCTGTAAGCTAGTCCTGCATCGTGCTATCAGACTCCTCCACCTCCCCCAGCTCCACCTGCCTAGATCTGCTATGAGGTTTGAGTATGTCTATTTATGCAGCAGCAGCATATCTTACATGCTCACAGCAGTGTGTCTGTGTGTATATTAGCAGTAGCAACTCAATACTAGTTCTGCCGCAGCACCAATAATCAACAGAAGCAGCAGCGTAGCAGATCTAGTCCAACAAGAACAAATACATTAACACTGCCATTTTCATTTTCATGCTAAAACTATTTTGAGAGTTGTCATGATTGAAATATTCATTTTACTCTTCTTGTTTAGTCTACCTGTAATTCAAACAGTAGAGTATGTAGCTCATGGGTTTGATTCCCAGGGAATGATAAAATGTGTACCTTGAATTTAATTTGCTTTGGATAAAAGCATCTGCCAAATGCATAAATGTAAATTTTCTCTGATTCCGATTTACTGCATTTTACTGAACAATGAAACATCAGTGTCATCACTGGCAAAGCTTACACACTTAAACCTGCAACATCTCAACACTCTTACACTCAGAGAACCAATAAATCAAGAAGATCAACCATTCATCAATCACGGGCAGGATTTATCATGATGTAGGGATCAAGAGATTAAATGTGCAGGTTGGCAGACTTTTGACAATAAGCAATAGCACAACACTGAAGGCAGGAAACTGATGAGAAACAGGCTTGTGCCTGTTTGTACTAGCAAATATAGACCAACTTCCCAAGTAAACTAATTTGAACATCATTTTCTTGGGTGGCATCGTTATCCTGCGCTTTACACACAAAGCAGGTGATTTAGAAAAGACAGTCACCAAACATACTCGAAAACTCTGGCTGGTCAGCATGGGAAAACAATGCAAAATAGAATGATAAAACGCAATGAACTATATAATCATGCATAATAGGAATAGCAAAATAAATAGGCTAATCAGCTTATACATAAGAGGAGAAATGCTTGCCATATTCAGTGTTGTTGACGTCAAAGGTATCTATCACGGAGGAGCGGAAGCATAAAAGGAGGAGGGCCGACAGAGAAGACAGAGAGAAGAAAACCCCAGGACTTATTTTGTGTTTTATGTTTTATAATATGCGACAGTAGACGTCCGTGAGGGGCTGCTGTCTTTTATTTCAGTTTTGTGTTTGCTTATTTTATTATTAAATTGTGTGTTGAACGTTCGCCGGTTCCCGCCTCCTTCATCCGACAACATCTAACTGCGTTACAGCTATTATGTGTGCTAATGTGCTATTATAGTTCCAAGATATTGCAAATGTTTAGTTGCTAAATTTTTATGTTGAAAAGCAATTCAATAGTGTGAGGTAGAAGGTCATTTGGAGGTCAGTACGTTTCCACTGTTGACTTATTTCAGGACACTAAAGGCGAGGAAAAATTCCTTCTCTGTAACTCTCTACTTAAAAAGTGCAGACTGCAGGGCCGCATGGTGCTTATTAACTCAACATCAGGTGCTAGCTGTGTGTTTGGGTCTTAATCTAATAGAGGACAGTCATGTCAACAGAGTGAGAGAGGAAGCAAAAGGAAAAGATGTCCCACGTGTGACCGCTGAGACAGGAATTCATTGCTGATCAGAGGGTTTAGCAGATTAAATATGAAAATAAAAGGGAAGGTTACAATTCTACGGATCTAGTGCAGACTTGTGAAGGGGTGTATTTGTGTTGTTTTCCCGCCGTTTTGTGGAGAAGAGCCAACACAATGACAGACACACCCACACAAACCAGCGGAATGAAGATGACATCCATAAAGAAAATAATTTACACTGCTACACTGCACGATTGTCAGGAATGTGAACAACAATTTTGCTCAACTCTAAGACATCTCAACTCAACATACTTCAGAAATCTCAATGTGTTAGAGTGGCGGGACTAAAAACAGTTTTAGTGTAAAAACTCATTGCAGTGTTTCAATTCCATTAAGAATGCAACAGCTTCATATCCATCCTGAAATTAAGTAAGCTATAATGTACAGTCAACCAGTCATTATCACAATATAAACCCTGATTAGTTTGTCAAGACCTGACGCTGCAGAAATGTACCATGCAAGATCTATTATTAGTCATGACCGCATAATATTTTTGACCAGTTAAACCAGGAAATAAAGACTTGACTAAAAAGTCAGGTCAGTTTCATCTGCTGTATTGCTACTTGTTATCTGGGTCACTGGCTAGACCAGCAATAAACCAGCACTAACCAAAAAGCCCATAGCCGCTTTTCCACTCAGGCCAAACCGTTCTCATTGCTTAACCATTCCATTCCGTACCGATCCGGCTCAGCTGATAAGGATATGGATTCATTTTCCCCTATGGGACTGATTACGGAGCTCTTTGGAATGCAATAAAAAAAATCCGTCAGTTGTTGCCTTGTAGTTTACAGATGGTATGAGATGTAAATCTTTTCAAGCTTCAAAAACGTGGATAAAGCCATCATAAAAATAATCCACATGAACCAAGCGGTTTAATCCAAATTCTTCGGAAGAGACACAATTGCTTTATTTTTATTGCATTTAGAATTTTATCAACGGACATATAAACAATAAATCAAATATGGTCAACGACCGTTAAAAATTGCTTTGAGCGTTAAACTTTATTTTGGTGGTCCACATTAGACATTCTACTGATTATAAGTAAATTTTACAACTACATGTTGACTTATCTAACTAACCTGAACCCTAACAGCTAACCCTAACCTAACAGTCTACTAATACTCTGAGAGTTAGTTGGCATATAGTTGCAAAGCTACTTATAGTTAGAAGAATGTCTAAAGTGGACCATAGAAATAAAGTTTGGTTGCGTGGGTTTCCAATGGATGGGCAAAAACGATGAGAGAATATTAAAAATATCCTCATTTGTGTTTCAAAAGATGAACAAATGTTTGATTGGGTTTGGACTAACCATTTAATTACCTTAACCAGCAAATTAATTTGGTTAACCAGCATCATTAGTCATGCTAGTTTATTTAACAACATGGCTATGCTGGTCCACCAGCTATACCAAAACCAGAACCATCTACAATAAACCAGCCTGGTCTTATCTGGTATCTCATCCGGTAGGCGACTTACTTGTTTTCACAGTACTGTCCATAGTAGTCCTGACTGCACTCGCAAGTGTAGCCGTGAGAGGAGCTCGGCTTACGAACACACGTGGACAAATGCTCACACGGGTTCAGATGACACGCATCAACACAATCTTTGCCAAAGAAACCTGTGAGTGACAGAAAGAGAATTTGATTAACATGTGTGAACTTAAATGAGATGCATCTGTTCAATGGCAGGGAATGTGATGCAGGTGTAAGTACCGGGGTCACAGGCGCAGGTGTGTGCGTTCCAGTCGTCGGTGCAGTCGCTGTTCTCGGGGCAGATGTTGGAGTCGCAGGGGTTGGCCACATCACAGCCTTCCTCCACGTGGATTTTTAGCGCCTGCTGCATGTTGATGTTAGCTATGTTGGTGGCGGTCTCCCCCATCCTGACCCCCTGGGACACGTTTACATAAAGTCAGTCACCTTACACTTCGGGACAAATTTACTAAACAAGGGTAAATTAGAGTGTGAGCGAAAAACCAAGTGGGCGATTTACTGACAATGTTCAGATTAAAGAACACAGACGCATCCGGATAATTTCCATAATGACTAACGCAATCAACCAATGGCCGCGTAAATTAGCGTCTGGTTTAAGAAGTGCTTTTTTTGGGCGTTAAATAATTAAATGTTTTCTTCAGGGTCACACATTAAGTTCATCATAATTACTCAGGCTCTGTTTTTTTATTCTGGTTGGAGATTTATATGTACCCTAGTGAAAATAAACAGAAACGCTTCATTTTACAGTACAGTACTTACAGTGCACTTACCTAGAAAGTACTGGGTAATATAAGGTAAGTACGAGTATAGGTTAAGGGTAGGTTTAGGGGTAGGTTCAGGGTTAGTACCTAGTTATTACCCAGTTATTGTAATTACTATAATAAGTACATAATATGTACATGGGAAACAGGGCTGTAAAATGAAGCGTTACCAAATAAACTAACTAAAATTTATTTGAAATACATTTATTTTATGCTAAATACTACAAATACATTTACATGTGTATGCACTTATAAATATATATGCATATAAATACCCTGCATTTTTACTTTTGGTATACTAAATTGGTACACGTATAGTCTGCTAAACTGGAACAACCATTTTTGTACTTATTGCACTTTAGTTATCTGGAAATAGTGCTGAGTTTCAACTGAAGATATACTTAAGTATATTTGTTTGTGCTAAAGTGGAACTATTGCAAGCATACTTTAAGTACACTTTAAATATCTTGCATTTAAAGACTGATATTATACAGAGATCATATTATCCTTACTAATAGTGACACTAAGCACATTTTAGACTTAATATTAAATGTGTATTGTGCAATAAAGAAGTAATATAAAGTTTAATTATAATATTTATATCAGTAAGTCTATTCAATAAGCGATATGTCAGTAAATATATTAATTGATTTGTTGTAAACTTAGTATGAAATAAATGTATTTTAAATACATTTTAGTATAGGTTTTCTTTTCACTTAGGTTTGGGATTATTAAGAAAATAATAAACTTTTGGCATTAAATTGATCAAAAGTAACCAGTAAAAAATTATATTTCAAATAAATGCTGTTCTTGTAAAATTTCTATTCATCAAAAAATAGTGCAAATAACAGCATATTAGAATAATTTCTGAAGGATCATGTGACATTTTATGTATCTGGCTAACTATACATATATTGAGTGCTAAAAAAAATCAGGAGGCTGCACCAAACCAGATAAATGTTTAGTACAAATATTATAGCTAAAACAATAATTTTAATAATAAACAGATCAGTGGCGGTTCTAGACCATTTCAACTGGGGGGGCCAAGCTGGGGCCAGTTGTACTGTTAGAGGGGCCAGTTACATTTAGACCTTATTGTTGTCATATCATTTTCTGCACTGCACTGCAGGCATTAACAGGCAAAATACCATGTTTATAATCATTCAACAATGCATTTGCATTACATATTCAGTATTAGTCAGAGTAACTGTAATTGACATGATGTCCTTCTTTCTCTTCATTTTGGTGAGAACTATAGAGCAAAAGCAATGGGGACCAAGAAGCTTATTAATTAATTTACTGAAAATAACTGACTTGCTAGGTAACTACTAACCGTTTACAGGGTTCCTGAACACTTTTTAAAGTCCAATTTAAGGCTTTTTAAGACCTGAAGAAATCAAAATTCATACCGTACATTAGGGGTGTGCATTGTGCAATATCGACAAAAATATATCTCGATATTTTCAATGTTTTGTTGATAATTAGATGATATTTTACTGATTGTGTTTATGTGCTGGTGACATGGCTGGTTTAGGCCTGTTGTTGATAGCAGACTCACAAAGATATTCATATTTTTTAATATTCTATGCAGTGGTCAGTTAAGAAAGGACGATAGACAAATGCGATGTCAGCTCACGGTGCCTCGTATACAATTAAAACATTGATTACAATATCATAATAGACAATACACATCGCACACCCGATACGCACATAAAGAATGAACTTGCAACTGAACTGACATTTACCAGCTTTCTCCTTCTCTCCTCTCTCGCGTGCAGGAGACAGACGTTATCCTGCCGCGATTCCCGCGAATGTGATGCGAATTGTCACGTGAACAAGCAAATCCACAAAGATAGAATAATAAAAAAAATAATACGCATACAACGAACAACGATAGCAAAAAAAACAGTTTTGTAAAAATTATTTCACACTCCACATTTAGGGGGGCCACAAGGGGGGCCGAGCTTGTTGTCACAGGGGCACGGGCCCCCCCGGCCCCCCCTCTAGAACCGCCACTGAAACAGATAAATGAGTCTGTCCCATTTTATATACAAAATGTTTAGTCCTGTACAGCTGTTTTGCCAAGAAACTGCTACTGTCTCATTCTAGGTGAAAGATTCAAAGGCTTTCCCTTGGCCTCACCTGCATGCATCCCTGAAAGCCCTGCTGGACGCTGCTACTCGCTCCCTGAATCCCACCAATGAACAGACTCCTCAGCTTGAGTCCAGGCAGTACATTTCCAATCTCTGCTGATTTCTGTAAAACATGTAAGGATGTCAGTAAACAGGTTTCATAGGACTTGTTAAGACAGTGTACCACAGAACTGACCTTGAACATGTCGTAGTCCAGAAACACCTGTGCCATGTACTTAATGTCCTTCCCATCTTTGCTGCTCCTCAGCTCCACGAGGAGGTGATGCCATTCCCCGTCATTCACTCGGACCTCTGGGAAATCCAGCGTGGCCACTTTCTCCTCTCCCAAAAGCACTTCAAACCGCACATACTTGTCCCTTATCTTGGAGGAAATGGTTTCAAATTAAGTATTTACTTTACATAATGGTACATTCTGCTGTCTAACATTTGTACACTTACCAGAAGGTTGATTTGAGACGTGTCCCCAGCGTTGACCTGCATTAGGGTTGTGGTTCCACTGGTCTGTCTGGTGCGGAACATTAGGCCGATGTACCAGGGCACAGCGATGGTGATATCAGGGTCATTCCATGACACCATGGCACGACCATCAAAGTGCTGCGGTGAAGGCATGACTGCAAGAGAGAAAGAAATGGAATATGACTGACTGCATAAAAATACATATTATATATATATATATATATATATATATATATATATATATATATATATATATACTAGCATAATTGGAACGACTGGATTTCATCCGGACTAGAGTATATGCAGTGTTGTGCCTGAACACGTTCATGAACTCGTTCATATTTTGGGCGAACGTGAACTGAACGTACTGTATTACTGCCTGATGAACGTTATTGTGAACGCGTTCATTCTGGTGTCTGTGAACTCACGCTCTCTCAGTTTAACTTCGTTCAATAGGGTACCAGATTTCTATAGTCTTCCAGGAGAAAACCCGGATAAAACACACGTACACAGGCCTTAATATGTAGCGAAAAAACACCCAATCTGGCAACACAAGCCACCAGTGTCGCACCGCGGCCACCGCATGCGTCATCAAAACAAAAAGCAGCATGCAGTCGACAAAGCAGCGAGGAGGCGTCGTATCGTATGATCAGTTTTAAGACAAGGTCGGTGAGGATGGGAAAAATCTTACATTTCTGTGCAAACTTTGCCCGACGATAAAATAACCGCTGTCTGTGGTTGTATATGGGTTGTGGCAATAATAAAAAATAAAAAAATAGCTCGCAGCAACATATGGAAAAAATAACTATGAACTAGTTCATTTTTTGGAACCGTGAACTTAGTTCAAAATTGTGAAGTATGAACTATGAACTGAACTAGTTCATTTTAAAATTTGTGAACTGAACTTTGAACTAGTTCATGTAGAAAGTGAACGTTCCCAACACTGACTATATATGTGAATGTATATTAATTTCACCGACAAAATCCAGTCGTTCCAATAAGAATTGGTGCAATTGGTTTCACGCCGATTTGGCTCGCGTTCAAGTTAGCCAACAGAAATCTGCTTGGTTTGAAATGAACATCTGTGTGAGCAGTGCTTCATACATCTCTACGCTATTGATAATGGAAAATTGCAAACAATATTTTGCCGAAATTTCAATGATTTCAACCTTTATTTGCACATTCACTGACACAATGAGACATTGTGCTTTTCTGATCACATTCTACCTTTTCCTTGTCCTCACTATGATCTTCTAAAAAATGGCCCAAATAAGACAAAAATAAAATGGAAATGAAAAATCTGTCACAAAATTGTTTAATTTTGCCGTTTTCAGCATTAACATGCTGAGTCTTGTGGCTCTGGGCCACATACTGGAAGTTTAATCAACAGTATCTTGACAATGAAGTCATAACATCTATTAAAAACTCCTGCAGTTTAAAGGAGTGGAGAAGCCTTGAACAAACCAAGACTTATCAGTGCTGCACTCCCTTCTACCGTTTGATTTGTGTGCGGGCAAATCGCATAGCACAAGTGTGATCATATGGAAACGCTACTGTAGAGTCACAGAGTCAAGTGAGGACTTGAGAACTCAATGAGCCCAGATCACTGGCAGAAATTGCGTGAAGAATCCCTACTCTAGCAAACTCTACAACTCCTATGAATCAATATTACCCCACATCACAGCAGAGAGTTATTAAAGGAATGACACAAGAGACTTGATAAATTCTAGCCTCAGTAATATTACATTTACGTTTATCCTTTGACCGCTTTATCCAATGTGATTAACATTGAAGTCAAGGTATCATTTTTACACACATACTGTACACTGGGAATCAAACACATGACCTGGGTGTTGCTAGTACTATGCTTTGTGTTTGAATTGCATGTATAAATGGGACATATCTTCAGACACTGGAATGACCAAAATAAGATGTCACAATTAAAGGGATTGTTCACCCAAAAATTGTATCATCATCGTCATTCCAAAACTCTTTGATTGTCTTTTTTTTTTGGGTCTGTGAAACATAAAAGCAGATATTTTTAAAAAAATAATTAAAAAAAATAACATACAATAGAAGTCAATAGACACCAACACAGTTTTGCTACCAACATTCTTCAAAATATCTTGTTTTATGTCCCACAAAAGATCATGAAGGTTTGGAACGGCATAGGTGTGAGTGAATGATTAAATGAATGAATGAATAAATGAATGAAGTGAGTGAATGATTTTTCTTTTTAGAGAACTATATCTACAGTATATGTGCTTGTTTGGGGTCTTTAGACTTCAGTCAGTAATTCTCTGACAACCACCCACAAAGCATTACATTGGCAAGTTTTGCTCAGGCAAGTACCACCACATTTTCTTAAAAAAAGAAATTACACCTACATACTTTAAGCTTAATCAAAAATCTCAGAAAAATGTAAAACATTTCTGAAATTTAAAGATGCATAATGAACTAAAATATCACATATACAGGTCCTTCTAATATACAGGTCCTGCTAATTTTTTGAGATAGGAATTTTGGGTTTTCATGAGCTGTATGCCAAAATCATCAGTATTAAAACAATAAAAGACCTGAAATATTTCAGTTGGTGTGCAATGAATCTAAAATATATGAAAGTTTAATTTTTATCATGACATTATGGAAAATAATGAACTTTATCACAATATGCTAATTTTTTGAGAAGGACCTGTATTGCCTGACGTGATTGAATTTTGAGAATTTGCCAAGGAACTGCCAGCCATCGTGGGCAGAATGACGTGTTTTACTAGAGATGGACACTCTATCTGTGCTATGGCAGAAGTGTAGAGGTGATAATATCTAAATTACGCTTTGCTCGCTCTGGAAATGAGCCATTCGCTCCAAAACAGAGCTATCCTATAACGAAAAAGAAAAAAAAAGGAAAATCAAGGCTACTTCAGGCATCCATCTAATCAGCATCAAAAATAACACCCTTTCCTGGCAGACATGCTTCTCTGCCAGAATATTAAATTGGAGAAGGCAGTTTCAGTCAACAAGCTTGTTGTTAGATGATGACATGACTTGAACATCCAGGTTTTATAATGGAGCGCTGCCCCAACAGGCCTGCGGAGGGACCTGAAAGAGACCAGCGTGATTCACACTATCCCCTCTCGAGCCTTACAGAACGTCCAACCGCAAAAAAAAACAACCACTGGGGATGTCAGGTACACTATCATTTGGGATGTTCAAACACATGCAAACACACCCACTTTCATACACATCAGTCAATTAATCACAGTAGAGTTGTAAAAGTAGTGTAAAGTCCTGTTGAGTATCTATTGAGTATTTACTGCCAAAGATGGCATATGTGGCGAATTTATTAGCCTGTAAACTGACAAACATGTTTTTCATTGCGCAATGAAATTTGAGTGCTGAATTCTCAAATCTACCAAAGAATGAGGTAAGAACAGAAGGTTCTGTGATTCCTGTAATTGTAAGCGAACCTGGGAACAGTGATTTTAATCCAGACCGACAGATACTCCAAAACTGACAATTAAACTATGTTGCAAAAACTTATGAGCTGACTATTTAACTTATTATTTTGTGTTTTCTCTTTTTTTGGCAAGTCACACATAAAATAACTGTAGGGAGGTGAACAGAGAGTTTAGCACTAGGTTATTTACGATATTATTGTACAGTTTGTGTAGTAGCATATAGTAATACTTCATGTTTAAATATTACGGTAATCATCAATACTGGTATATTGTGACACCCCGAAAAACTTTTAAATTTGGATTATTTCAGCCAGCATTTGTGTGTGCTGTTTATGCTTATAAGAATACTGAATTGTTACCTAAGCATCATGTTAGCACAAATCAATTTATTATAAATGTACTTATTTTTTATCAATTAGCAAGAAGTATCAATAAAAAATAATTAAATATAATTAAAAAAATTGACTTTTTCCCATCATGTGTGTGTTTTGTCTTTTCTAATCTTATTAGAATTTCAAGGCATTAGCTTAGCAACATGCTAACATCAAACTTTTTATATGAGCGCTACTTGTGAGGGGTGTGGAATAGTTGTCTAAGTAGAGTGTTTTGGTTTGGCTGCCTTAAAAAGTAGCTGACAGTAGGCAGCAAGGTGGCCCACTTGGTTTTGGAATAAAGCTAAAGCAACAAAACAATTTATCATTCGAGAGTTTATCTTTCCCAAAACTCTCAACCGAAATTACATCAGGTTTGACCCACAAGGCCAAAACAACAGGTTGTAGAACCAAAGCTTTGATATTGTTGGCACTTATTGTGCAGAGTAGAGGCATTATGGGAAATGTATTGGCAACTCAACTCGCATATTGGTCAGAGTATGATGAGTGTGTACCCGGTAAGGTTGATATGGGGCAGAAAAGGAGAGTGGAGCAGATCCTGACTGATGCTTATCGGCGGAGACATTTCCCTTTCAGGAAACACTGCCACATTAAAGCCACTGCCTGCTTCCTTAAAGTTCACGAGCAATCAACGCCTAGTTCAGAATAACAAACACATACTCGACGCATGTATGCATACGCATTAACGTGCACTGGCACGCTACCAAATAGGCCCACCTACCCTGATCGCAGTTCTTGCCGCCCCGGCCTTCAGGGCAGTCACAAAAGTACGTGTTCCACCTATTTTCACACTGACTGCCGTGCTGACACAAACCCTCGGAGCAGAAGTCCTTCTTCGCTGGACAGCCTGACAGAACAATAAATATATCGCTTTTCGTTTGAATGAGGTAGAACAATAATACAAGAATAAGTTTGCAAAACTATAGTTTCAAAATAAGCCTTGATTCATGTCAGACCTTCATTGGTGCCGTTGTTGGCGATGTAACTGGCCATGTCTATGGGTTTACTGTCAATCGTTAGGTTCCTCATGCAGCCCACAAAGTCCCGGTTCCGTATGGGGAAATCTTCTGGAAGGTTGGGCACCCCGCCAAGCAGAAGAGGCCCAGTGAGATCCAAAGACCTAAAGAGAGAAGACAAAACTTTGAAATGTCCCACCAAACTCTCCAAAAAGTCAATGGCATCAATAGCTAGTCTAGGCACTTAGTAAGCTACCCTGCTTTATACTGTCTACTTTTATACCATAAATTCCATCATGAGAATAGTATGCCTTGGTTTTTCTAACTGAGCAACTTTGCACCAATTAGTTGGTCCACAAGGCGGCAACGCTAGCCCAGATGGTTGTTTCACAGACGATAATCGGAAGAGACAAAACAAAGCAGTCTAATAGAGAAACAAAGCAAACAAACATTCCAAATATTAAAAATGAAAGGATTACAATGTTAAAGATTAGTAATGTGTACGTAAAGATATGGTGGAATCCGGCTTGTCCCGTAGATGGTCTGCTTGCACGCTTTAACCTCGCCCACGAGCAGATCAGTTTCCTTTCTGGATTCCACTCCGTGTTCAGTTTTTCCGCTTACAAATCCGCCATGCCGCGAGCGCAAATGGATTTTAAAGGGAATGGAAGATGAGACTCTGATTGGTTTATTGCACGTTACGCCAAAAACAACCCATTACTCATTAAGAGAATAGGGACAACCCTTTTAGACCATGCGCCGGGAGCGCCGACCATTTTTCCCGTCGATAAACTAGCAAAAGTGGATTCGGACCTCCTAACTGCACTTGCACTGGCGCTTTAGACCATGCGCTTAGATCCTTAAAATAGGGCCCAAAGGCATTTTTGCAAATGTGTTGGTTGCTTGTGTTTGTACACGCTATCGAATGGAGTATACTTTGAAAGGCTACTGTATGCATACAGTGCATGTATTTCATGATCCGCGTAGCACATGCAAAGCTTTATAAGAGAGAAGCCAGACAGGTGAAAGGGGGCGTGACCTTCCCTAACCTGCCAATCGCTGTGGAATGTTGCCATGCTTTATAAAACAGGTCAGTGCTTATAAGACTGGAGCGACAGGTTAAACCTTCACATTTATCTGTTGTTGTTCTTTCTTTGATGTGTTTTAATGCACAGCCTTGTTCCAGCATGAAATAATATCTGACGCTGCAATTGCCACCTAAAAGCATGAGAAGATCTTTTCACAAAAGAAAGACATGTGGACATGTGTCCTGAAGGACTGTGCAGGGGTGTGAGAGAGAACACAAAAGTGTAATTATCGACAATTACGACTAATTTTCAAGAGAATGATGAGAACAACTTTCTTGTTCGGTTTACAGAGAGACGGAAAAACTCACTTCTTCTGTCCGGTCTGAGTGCCCTGGGCAGCGCAGGAGTAGTTGGCAATCTGACTGCCAAACCGCACGGCCATGGCGATGTCACAGTCGTCCACAGCGACTACTGCCACCTTCTCACCCGACGGCCCTTGAGGCAACCCCAAATGACTTATCTTAGGCTGAAAAGAGACGAAATTGAAAAAAAAGTTAAAGGAATAATCACAAAGATGATGAGCACAGATTCAAAAGCACATTTTGAAACTAGATTTTTACAGTTTGAAAAGACAACGAGACTGTTGTTTGTACTTGCAAAACTAGAAACATGTTGTTATATATGTTTTACTACCCTTGTGAAAAAAGTGTTTAATTTCATTTAATGTGTTCTTCAAATTTACAAAATTACATATTTGTTTTTTAAAAACTGTAAAAGCAGATAATATAATAGTAATGAAATAAAAGGCCACCAAAATGTATTTACGTACTTAAGAGTACAGTACACTTCAACAAATATTTCTTAACAATTTAGTTCAATTCAATTCACATGTATTTGTAAAGCGCTTTTCACAATACACATAATTTCAAAGCAGCTTAACAGAAAATGCACATTGCAATTTAGAGTGATCTGTTATCAGAGGTAACTGTCTAAGTTATGTATTCCAGAAATGTACATATGCAAAATCACAGTTAGCGAAAAAGGTATTCATTTAAACAATGTAATAATTTAATGCAGAAACAATGAGCTCATTGAAGTAATGAATACTTAAGTTTTTAACACACTTAAGTACATGTTTAAAAAGTGTGATTTGCAAATAAGTTTTACTTTAAGGTACATTTAAAATAATTACTTTTTAATAATCTTTTTTCATTCTTTAAAGAACAACACTTATTTTTATGTGTTGACAAACATACTAAAGAACATTTAAAGCACTTGATTTTAATTGAAACTGTGTTATTCAGTATTACGATATTAAGTAAATATATTTGAAATGTACAAAATTATAATTTCATCATTACAAATGTGCAGTAATAAATATATTTTAATACACGGCATAGAAGTTTCAATCGAAATAACATTTAAGTTTACCATAAACATATGTCCATATTTTTTAGCAGTACACTTTAGCCATAATTTCAAAGACAATAAATGCAATTATGAAATTGCATATTAAAATCTTGCTGTAGTGGGTAAAAAAAAAGCACTGTAAAATTTAGTACATAATACAGTTCATTTTGCAGTTAAGTGTCCAAGAACATTGCATTCAGGTCACACATAAGTATATTTAAAGTATATTATTTCAAAAATAAGTACTCTTGCTAAAGTATACATAGTTTTATGTCTATGGCCTGAAATATGTGTGCTAAATCTCATTTCAGAATTCTGGTTCGTGAGTGTGTTCCTGATGTTAATGTTATTCTGGATGTTCACAGAATCCTGTGCGCACCTGCATGAATGCATGCGCTCACGGATCAAAGCTGTTTACAGGAGATATATCTACATGGCGTGTGTTGGCTCAAAGCACCTAGATCATATGTGGGCCACCTGTCTGATTGTGTAAAGCACAGCAAGAAAGTGACAGTTGGAAAGAAAAGGTTGTGTTGTGTGTAAGCGGTCACTCCCAGCATGGCATACTTTCCACTGCACAGCAGTTTTATCTAAACTATCACTGCCACTCCTAGAGAAATGTCTCTTTCCTACTGCAAAAACACTCACACTTTCCATTAGGTGCCGTATAAACATGGCACAATTTGAGTCTATTGCCTTCCTGTTGCTATTTCTGTCATGACAACTCTCAGAGTGTTTGGCATGGTAATGTATATGACTTTGTTGATATGTTTGGTCTTGGTGGAATAGATCTGCTACGCTGCAGTTATTGCTTCTGCAGAGCAAGTACGGGACTTGCTATTGCCATACATACATGACACACTGCTTTGACCAAATAAGAAATGCTGTTGCTGTACAATATAGTGTACATGAATGACCCGTAGCAGATCTATACAGGTGGAGCTGGGGAAGGTGGAGAGTTTCTGAAACTGCTACAGCATATGCTGACCAAGTATTTGAAAGTAAAGGAGTGAGCTCATTGGCTCATGATACAGCAGGAACCAATCAGCTGTGCCCTATAGAGATGATGTAATTGAGTTAAAGACCTATCAGCCTGCGCCATCTAGAGTTTCATTACAGAACTTTGTATGAATAACTACTGACACTGGAAAATCTCAGGGATTAATTACAACTTTTTATTTTACTACATGAAGATGAAATCCCATTTATTTCAATGTTTTATGGAGTTACCCTTGTCCCAGTGTCAAACTTTCAATTCTAAACTATGAAAATACATCACAAAAATATTATCAATCAGTGAAATAAACACAAACCATTAAAATATGTATTGTGTGGAAATGATTTACATACATTTTATGGACTTTATACATGTCACATGCTAATAAAGTTTATTTTCAAAGTTGCATTGAATGGATGAAATATGAGAAATGTGATTTGTGGAAAAAAAAAACTTGTGAACAGAATTTGTTTACAGAATTCCCAAAAACGATGTCGTCAAATTATGTAAAAAGTAGGAACATGATACCTTGTTAAATATTATTATATTGTGTTATTATATTAAATATTGTTTGTATTTATGATCCATATAATTCTAGCTAGGAAATTAGTAGACAAAACAAAATATTTAATTGTTTTATTTTTTGTTTCTAACAAATAATATTCAGTCATCATTAAAAATCTAAATTGACAATTCTTATCTTTTACAGAATGTTGCAGTGTTTATTATAAATGATTTATCCATGCACATATTTTTTTATTATTCATATGCCCTCATAATCATGCTTATTATATCATATGCACTTACATACAATGTTGGAATTATTAGCAGAAAAATGAAATAAACTGCCAACAAAGACAGTGTGAAAAGTATGTTTTAATGGAGTTTTTTAATGGATATTCTAAAAACACAAAGGCCAAAAGTGCCCACAGCTGAAAACACCTCAAATTATACATTTAAGTTTATTTCCTAGTTTTCTCTATCTGTCTGTCTGCCCGTCTAGCCATGTGCATGTTTCATCAGTTTCTTATGGAAATGAAGTGTGAACAGAAAGGGAATTCTTAAAGGACACAAACCCCATGAGGGGACCAGTAGACAAAAGCAGCTTTAAAGATCTTTACAAATGGAGTCTATCTTTCAACTCCAAGCCCAAACCAAAGGAAACACACTGTTTAGGTGTATTTTGGTGCATTCATCTGGCCTGTTTCCAGCAGGATATGAGGGTGTGAGGTATTATTCAGATGGATATCTCTGGTCATGCTGGGTGCTTTCAACACATATCTGGCTCATAATCTGGAACCACTTGAATACACTCACTTTGTATACTTACTGTATATGGCATGTATTTTTTTAATTGTATTTTTGCATCTAAATATTTAAGGTTTGCATTTAACAAATAAAAATTCACAACATAATTAAGAATTCCATTAGGATTTAACATGCAGATTCATATGTATATTTTCATGCAGCCATTCTTATATAAACTGTGTTATTGGATTGAACTGAAAGAATGGCTTTCATAAATGAGACTCATTGAGTGAGGAGGCTTGTATAAAAAAAAACTTATACCACCTGACATGGAGCACAATAACTGTGTGCCTTGTACCGTACAGCACAACACGGTCAACAACAGACCAGTTCAAGTATGTTTTCCCCGTTGCCTTTGATTAAGGAGTTGAGCTTCATGCTGTTTGATTTCACCAACTCATTTATCTGACCTCTTAATCAGTGGAGTAGAAAACACTCCACCTTTCCAAACACTGCAGGAAACCACTGTTTTTTAGAAAGCTGCCATCCGAAAAATCACAGGCAGCAGTGATAGGACACGGTTCATGATTTGTTGAATAAGACTGAATGTATTGCTATATTAGCGGAGTGACATGACCTCAATACTATTTTCTTTCTAAATACACAATCCTGGGTTTATTGTGAATGATTAATTGGGGCATCTTATTCCAAAAACAAGTGTTTGTAATGTCTCTTCAAAATGTAATAAACTTCAGCTTCCACTGAAACCACTTTCCTTTTCTGCTGACATCATCGAGGTCATGCAAGCTATTGGATAATGTTAACCAAAAGCCAAATATTTAGACCTTGTTTTAGCAAACTATGTCTTTTAGTCTGGCTCTATTCTGGACAGTTCCACCTATTTTTTATAATCTAATCCAATCTGAATGATTCCACCCCTTTTTCTTCTTTATCTGAGAAATGTGACATATTACGGAGGTAAAATAGGTGACAAATTGTGATCTACGCTGACTAGCTTGCCAATGCAATGTTTTTGTGGGAGTAAGTATTTACTTTAAAGGTATATTCCCAGAAAAAAATATGTTGCTCATATGCTTAAAGCTCAGGAGACTTTATGGAGGTCTCAGTTTGTGTCATTTAAAGTAATTTTAAGACTTTTGATTGTAGACTTTTGCCTCTTGACACATCTGAGCACAGTTTAAGGGTACGTTTACACGACAACGATACACTAAAAACATAAAAGTTTTTCCCTTTGCGCTTTTCGCATACAGACGACAATGTTGTTAAAATAATCCCTGTTCACAAAGATCTGCGAAAAAGACTAAAAACGCTGCATTACTCATGCCAAGCCAGTAGTTGGC
The DNA here is from genome assembly GCF_051911475.1 of Siphateles boraxobius. Classification (NCBI taxonomy): domain Eukaryota; kingdom Metazoa; phylum Chordata; class Actinopteri; order Cypriniformes; family Leuciscidae; genus Siphateles; species Siphateles boraxobius. The sequence goes on from NW_027508799.1 coordinate 15,521,708, forward strand.
GATGTCACTTTGCAATAAAACAATACGTCACCGTTTTCACAAATTCATATTTTTGTAGTTTACATGGAGGAGTTACATTGTATTTTAAATCACGTTTACAAAAGTTTCCGTTTTCAGGCCCTCAAAACGCTATTGTTGTGTAAATTAATTTACAAAACGCATAAAGAGTTTCCGTTTTTAATTGAAAACGATGCCATGTAAACGGCCCCTTTTCTTTCTAAAGAGAAAAGTCTGAGAAGCAAGAGACTTCAGAAAAATCTCCTTACAACTAATTGCTATCTCAAATAAAGAGTTGAGATAGATCTTACATCTGTTTTTTCCTAGGGGTTTGTATGAGTGTTAAACCCTCGTGTTTCCGGGTGCAATTCAAGTCAGATTAGCCTAGTTTGCTCTTTTGCGGCGTTTAAAATTACCGACAGACCTAAACAAAGACTTCTGTGTTGAGACAAGTTGCCATTACCCAGAATCCCCCTAAGTTTTGCTATTTCCCACACCTGTTAACAACAATTATCAAACACAGACTTTCTGAAATGTGTGAAAAGTACATGGAAATTTCCAATTTCCAAAAAAAAAAAGACACTTGAAAACTTTCCAACAAAACCGTGGATTTCAAACGGCTGAAGTACAACTTTTGATGATTAAAACCTATTAGCCTAAATATCGCTAATCCCGCTTTGAACTTGTTAATCGACTTTTCCTCTGTTCTTTCTCTGTGAAAACAGCAGAGCTCTATAAATCGCTCTGGTGAGGCAGTCACCGCACCAGCAGAGGGTTTGTTGGGGTCAGTTCCAGAGCTCTGGTGGTTTTGGCTACGTGCCACACAGTACTGGCAGAACAGAAAACAAGCGGGTTTCAGAACATGCACTCAGGCGCAGATGAGATTGCTGTTTGGGCAGGTACCACCACACTGTTTTAATGAAGACTGGAGGTCCTGTACAGCACAGATTACTATAAAAAATATTAGCTACCAGTGTTTTGCTAACTCCCAGTATCTCAATCGTACTAGATCTCAGCGTCTGGCTGCATACCATGTGTCCCCTGGCTTCTGACACAGGCAGGTGTCTACTTGTGTGAGGTTTCCACCTCAGGCTGCTTCCTCAACATCCATCTGCACATTAAAACACTGTTTTTGACTTTTTTTTTTTTGTGTGTGATTTTTTCATTGTTGTTCACCCAAACCTCTCCCCTATGTGATATGGCAGTGAGGCGGATTAATGCAGGTGATTCTATTCAGCACAGCAGATGTGGGATCTGGTTTCATTACAAAGTTGGTACATCAGCCCAGATGTTGGGTTTGAAATGAGGGTTTCTTATACCCCTTTTCCACCAACAAGAACCAGGTGCTGGTTCAGAGCTAGAGCTAGTGCCGGTTCGGAGTTGGTTCAACTGACGAGCTTTCAAAGATCCGGTTTGCCTTTCCACAGGCTAGAGAGCCATCACAGAGCCAGATCTTACGTCACTGTATACATCTCATGTTGCCCAGCAACGCTAGCGCGGCACACACAAACACACCAGGCTTCTTCGAGATGGTTCGCCACTGTGAATCTCGAACTGCGAGAGCGATCCAAAAGCAGGAGTCGTATGCTCTCCAAACACTCCCACAGCTCCGATCAGTCCATGCCGCTCCGATGCATCTCGAACAAGCCTTCCATCAACAATGGCGGTCGTTGCGTTACTATTTATGCTCATGGCTTTGCAAACCTACATCGGTATCCAAACACGGCGAATCCAGCACGTTCGTGCAGCTCGCCGTAACTTGCATTAACGGAGATTACAATCGAGCTGCTATTAGCCTGATTAGCTGCTATTTAAAAAAATGGCGGTCACAAGTTTCTGTTTGTCTTGTTGACGTAAGCGGTTCTTACTTCTAGAACAGCAATGATTTGGTGCTACTTAAGAACCACTTTTACTGGTTCGGAGCTGGTGCTTTGGTGGTCGAAAAACAAAGAACCGATTTGAAACTAGGCTCTGGCTCCGAACCACCACCAGCTCTGCCTTGGTGGAAAAGGGGTATCACAGGTCTGAATTGGAGCCACAACAACTCTAATCGGAACAAGCTCTATTCGGGAGTTCAAATACTGTATTTGAACAGTCACATATATTATACAATATTAAAGTATTTAATCAATTTATTAGGCGCCATTTTTTATTTGATGTGAATGAAAACGAGGCTGCGATGTACATTAATTTTTTTTTTTTTTTTTTTACTATGGCTGTCAACGATAACGCGTTAATGCACGCGATTAATTCAAAATCCTTAACGCGTAAAAATATTGTAAAAAAAAAATTGAACGCAAATAAATTACTGAAGATCGTGAAATTGCGTCATTGATGTAATTTACGCCATGCAGTTAGATGATCTTAGAAAACGAGAGCATCTACAATGGTGCAAGCACCTGTAAGCATGGTTATGTCTAATCAAACGCTTTAACCGATTCCGCTTTTCTGTTTGCGATCTTTTTAAGCCACTTCACTCTGGGGACGTTTTCAGTCCAATGATCCAGTAAAGGAATTAATTCAAACAGCGCTAAACAACACTGTAAAACAACAACAACAAAAACACAGGCTGATTGCATGGGATTACATTATTGATGCGCAAAGGTCCTGTTCGGTATCGCAACTTGACTTTTCTAAAATGTAAACAAACTCTTTGCTGTTGGACTGACTGAACACTTTGTTGTGCATACATTTATATGACTTCTTATATCATTTGGTTATTTGGTGTCCTTTTGGAGTCTTAAAGTGTCCTTTACTGGACAGAAGCCTAAATTTACCTTGAAAAAAGCTTGCAGAAAATACAGTTTTGTGCGAATCACCCTTCAATCTGATGGTTTACTTTGTTGGATACAGCAAATGATGACAAAATTAACGTGTTATCAGGATAAATGGGATATGTTTAATTTCACGATAAGTGTGCGATTAATCATGATTAATCATACAAATGTTGCGATTAATCACAATAAAAAAATATGATCTATTGACAGCCCTATTTCAACCCCCCCCCCCCCCCCCCCCCCCCCATTTACAGTGGACAAAAACTCTGGAAAACATGGCTTGTAATATAGACAGGCTTTTATTTGATTTGATTCAAGTAGTGCTATGTAGATTTAAATTCGTCATTGCAGTTGTTCTTAACACTAACACACCTCTTTTCTAAAGAAATGATGCTCATTAATGCAAAATAAAATGTGCTAACCTAATTTGCATAATACCTTTTGTAAACTCATTGATAAAACAACGCTTATAGCTTTCGCAGGCATAGCTTTCAAACTTTACTTTCAAACTTTTACTTTGTCTAGGCTTAAAAGTTTTGGAATGCATTCTTAAAGTTGTACTATAAGTCTCTTGAATGGTGCTTTTGCAAAAGCTTCAGTTCCCATCGTAACTGCATGGAGAAAGAACAAAACAAGTTGGATGTGAATGAATGTATATATTTTTAATTTTTGCGTGAACTATTCCTTTAAAAGAGGCCTCCAGCTTAGGTTTTCTCTCAGGAGTGTTGAAAACTCCCGTCACCTCTACACACGGATCTCTAGGGACGGAGGGTTTGCGGGAGCCATGGCAACACACTTGATCCCAACAGCTCCTGACAGAGGATGAGGTCAGAGAGAGAGGCATGCTCAAACCTTTATTTCACCCTAACAGACTATAGGGGGGAGTATGAGGAAGAATTGCTTTAAAAAGAGTCATATCATAGAAAACAGGATTTCCATGCTCCTTGGAAATGAGTTTGATGTCCTAGGTCGTATACTCTAATATTCACAACACAGCGCTTTCTCTCCAGTCCACCCAGACCATACTGAAACTATATTACAAGAATTACATTCAGAAGTTGTTTATGACATGATAACTGGCTACTTAACAAATAGCACATTTTTTCAGGAAACAGCCATTTGTGTTTTGCTTTGCTTTCCATATCTTGTCATCCCTATTTGTACTATTATTCATTTGGTTCTGGTCCATGTTTTTATATATATATATATATATATATATATATATATATATATATATATATATATATATATATATATATATATATATATATATATATTCCTACAGATTATTATATGCTATAAATAAAACATTATTATTATGTTTGTTAATAATAATATACTACTTATTAATAGTAGAATACTTATAATACTTAAATAATAAAATACAACCAATGTATTTTACATATAAAAGTCTTAAAGGTATAGTAGCAAAAACAGCCTGTCCAAGTCTAAGGTATAGAGGGTGGAAAATTATAATGAAAAACTTAATTATGATAAAGGTGCAAAGAAACCTTTTGTTACATTTTAAGTGGACACAAGGGGACAATTGCTTGGTTCCACGTGAGTTATACGTCATTGTTAGGTGGTTGCTAGGTTGTTTTGGGTGGTTGCTAGGTTGCTGTTTTTTGGCCCAACTAAAAGAAAAAAAGTCCACGCCAATGTCTCTATGATATTCTTGTATATAGATTTAGGCTCAGGTCCCTTCTCCTTACATATAAGACTATGATACTTATCACCTGCTTTATTGTTCAGATAAAATAAAATAAAATAAAATAATTGATTGCCTAAAAAGTAACAGAGCACTTCTCAACATTAAAACCTTTCAGAATGAGGTTAATTCGACGTTTGTTCCGATTCCTAACGATCAGCAATATTAATAAAATCATAATTAAGTGTAGTATGTGAGCCTGGCACAACTTTAAGAGAAACTTGCTCTAGAGATGTTTTGCACAGTTTGGGCACATTGTACATTTGATAGCTCATTTACAGGGATCAAAATCGCAGTCTTTAGGGTACATCAATGTTTTCCGCTTTGAGCAGGATTCTAGAGTTTCACATTCTCAAATGATCTGTTCTGGACATGTAGCGTTCAGCCCATCCAGTGTACTACAAGCACAAGTGTAAGAATTAATCATGGATATGTGAAAGTGCCCTGAGTCTACCTTCAGAACATCTCAGTGTTTCGACTGCTAACACAAGTCAGTACAGGACAACACGTCTGTAAACGACTCTAAATGGCTTGTGTTTTCCCCACAGGGCCAAACTGAGCTTGGGTTTGACAGTAACGGTTGTGCGGTTCAGGTAAAACTGCTTGGCTTTCAGATAAATCCGCCTCTGTCTGCCACTGTCCTGTCAGTTAAACGGGAACACAACTGCTTTATGAGGGATTAGAGCGAAATGTCAATCAACGGATTGTGTTACACACAAAATACGAAAACAACATGAAAAAAACTGATGATAGAGTCATCTTACACCTTCACAATACTCACGAAATATATTCATGTATGAAAACTTTCTTAGAGCTGTGAATGTGAGTATGTTGATTATATTATATATATAACATATATAAAAATATTTCCAATGTATGTAAAATTAACAAACAATTTGACTATTGCAATGTAATTGTTTTTTTTAACTCTCCTAAATACCGGGAAACTCTCGAACCCATTCTTTGTGTCACTGGGAGCTTTATGAATCTTAAGATTTTAAGAGTGTCTCTGTTTAAATAATAAAGTCCTGGGCAACGATTAATCGCGATTAATCGCATTCAAAATAAAAGTTTGTGTTAACATAATAAATGTGTTTGTACTGTGTATAATTGTTTTGTATATAAAAATACACACATATGCAAGTATTTATTTAACTTTTTTAAATAATATAATATATATTTATACATAATTTATATTATTATTATTTTATTTATAAATAACACATTTTGTCTTATATATATATATTTATATATATATATATATATATATATATATATATATATATATATATATATATACATGCATTTGTGTGTATTAATATATACAAAATAATTATACACAGTACACACACACACATTATGCAAACACAAACTTTTATTTTGGAAGCGATTAACCGCGATTAATCGTTGCCCAGCACTATTTTATTTAGTTTATAAAATATATAAAAGATATGAATGTGATATAAAGATTTATCACATAAAGATAAAGATATGTGATATACGGCACTGATCATTTCAAAGAATCGGTTCAATGATGACTCGCGCTTTTTTATGTGCTTTAAAATCTACATGTAATGCTGAGACAATGAAGGCCATGAGGGACATTTTTACAATACAGGAAGTCTCGATTGGGGGAGATGCTTTCATTTTTGCTATACCAAGGAAATGCACTCATTATTATCACCTCACACACACACACACACACACACACACATCCAGACTCTATTTCTTGTGTCTGGCGCAGGTGTCATGGCAGAACCCATCTGTGTGAGAGTGTCGTGTCTTTGTCACACTGATCTCCTTCGCTATCAAACAGCACTACCTCACCCGGCCTCCGGCTGTGTAAACCTAGAGCCGTGAATAATTCAAGCGAACTGGCCCAGGTTCACACACATACACACACACCCTCAGGACATACACATAGCACGGTGTTGTCGGCTGGCCTACGGGACATGGGGACCACTTTTAGACCCATGTGTCTCAATAACACATCTCATTTATCAATGCTGGATGTGAGATGACGTGCGCTTTTGTGCCTCTGCTATGTGCGTAATCCACCAAACTCGCCTTTAAGAAGGAAAAAGTGTGCAGGTACAAAGCAATCTCTTATTACAGGTGCTGTCCACTTCTCCTCGCCGAACAGGTTACTGAAGACATTCATGTCACATAATAAAACTCTTTATGGCAGTCTGAGTACACCATACCCGTGATATGAAACTCAACAAAGCCGCGATGTATTCTGAATGCTAAGATACAAATCTTGAAAAAGTTAAGGCACAAAGGAATGGGTAGAAACTGCACTGATGTAAAAAAATGAGGCCAAGCCTATCTACTACTTTATAATAAATGGCTTTAAAAAAAAAAAATTATTTCACTTATCCAATCTTAATGTGCAGAGTATTGTTACTAAAAAGAGAGAGAGACAGAAAAAGTACACTTTACCTAAAGCCTCTATGTATAATGCATTATAAAGGTATTCAAAATGTCCATTATAACGCATTATTTCTCTGTAGCTATAATCAAAGTTTTAATGTGTTTTAATGCATTAGAATTATTAGATTATACTTATCTAATGCATATAATAATGTATTATAACTGTGGTTACAATTATTCATGGGATCATCCAAAGCATTTTTAGGTGCATTATAAGGTATAATGAATGCATTAAAATACTTTATAATGCATTATAAATAATGGCTTTAAGTAAACTGTAAACTGTAACTGTTTTTTTGGGCGGGACTCTCTGTCTGTCTGACCAATGGTAGATGGGAGAGTGTTTGGTGCAGTGTTATTTTAGAATCACTGACATATTTTTATAGTAATAGTTTACATACCTTTTATAGTTTATTTTTTTATTTTCCATTTCGATTTAAAATTGTGTAATTTTGCTGTTTTTTTTTATTATTATTATTTTGAAATATGTTTATACAGCTTTTATTGATTGTTATTTCAGTTTTAGTTATTTTAGTACATCAAGTTAAACTCAATTAATTATAGCTGAAATAAAATAAGTTTACTTTTTATACTTCATTAGATTTTTCAGTTAACATTTATTTTATTAAGAAACAATGTTTTATGGTTTTAGTTTTAGATACATATAATAACACTTAATTTTGGTGATGTTCAGAAATGATACATTTTGGCTTTAATGTCATGGCTGTTAATCAATATGAAGCACAAAAATAGTGTTTTCTCATTTTAATCTCACACGTTTCAAATTAAATGGGACATTAGCAGAATGCAAAAAAAGATGGATAAGTATCCAATACTTTTGAAAGCTGACACAGAAAAAGAGTATTATTTTCAAACTGGAGAAAAATAACCCCTGAAACTTTGCCTATGAACTCTGCCTATGGGTACAGTCATTCATTGGTACTCTAAAAGCGCCAAAAACTTCACAGAATCTGACCTACGCCACATTATAATGAATGAGTGGTTCATAATGGTTTGTTCTTTAGTAAAACAGGCCTGATCGTACATTCAGCTCGAGTGCATTCTTCTGGCGAGAGCTTTCGAAAGTGAATGACAGCTGAATAGCAGGCGGAAGAAGATCTATGAACTGAAGACATCAGCAGTCATTCTTGATAAAATCCCTTGACATGAATTTTTATCATCTTGACACTAAATCACCACAAATCTCCTCATACACTAGGCCAATTATCTCACTAGTAACTGAAAGTAAAACAACAAAAAACAGCTTTACGTGGACAATTGAGACAGCTTTTGTACAACAACTTATCCTGAGTGATTGGATGTTCTGTAAATGTCACATACTAAGTTTCTCAGTAGGGAAGATATGATGCAGGTCTATCATATCTATCAAGAGAAACTTGTTTTTGGAATTGTTTTTTTTTTTTTTTTTTGGATGTTCTACACATTTTTTTGAAAGGTCAAAAATACCTTGGGTAAATCTTTAAGCATTCCCATTATTCTCAATGGCAGTTGTTTGGTTGGCAAATGAAGTAAGTGAACTTGATTTCACTAAGTACAACATGTTCCTGAATCAGTATTTTTGTTGATCCTGGAACAACATTCAAATCAACCAATCAGAATTAAAGAAGAAGTTTACAGATTATGTCAAGTTCAGTTAGCTTTATACTCTACAAGACCAGTGTTATTCGCCTACCATTTTCCCTCTGATATTAGGGATAAGTTAGAAGTAGGGATAGGGCTAGAAGTAAATTTCTGGTCACAAATATTATATTTGTATATATATATATATATATATATATATATATATATATATATATATATATATATATATATATATATATATATTGATAAATATGTTGACCCAGGAACAGGTCTTACTTGGCAAAATCATGCTGACCAATAAAGTAGTAGAAGTAGTAGAAGTAGTAGAAGGAGTAGGAGTAGAAGTAGTAGAAAAGATTTGCCTGGAGCAATAGGATAATTACATCCTGACAACTGATTGGCTGATTGCCCTTGTATTTTGCTTGCTAAACATTTTATTTTGGCAGAATACAAAGATAATTTGAATGCCGTCAATAAAGAAAGTTTTTTTTTCCTTTTGCCTAAGGGGCTAACCAATCCAGTCTTGAATCCTTGGCGATGGCACATAAACTTTAAACCAAGGTTTATTAGGAAAAACCTACCATTTCTGAGAATTACGGTTTCTAGCACACTAAACAACACTTTTAAAATTAAAGGTCCAGTGAATGGAGCTGATAGAGCATTCAGTTTTATACAAAAAAGATGAATGGAAATCTGGCAAACAGTGCGTATATCACAATGTACATATCACGGCAGTTCAGAAATGAAATGTCCAGTAAGTAGCACTAAAAGGTTTAATGCTCCATTATGTTTACCTACACTAAACCCTACCCTAAACCTAACCGTTAGTGTTAAACGTAAGTTAAAAATGCATTTCCTTAAGCAACCATGCAAATTTAGTTTGTTTATACAAGTCTTTGAGCTCTTTTACTATGATTTAGGATGCTCCGCAATGCAAGTGCAATACTGTACTAGATGAGCTATCGAGCAAGTTTACTGTGCATCATCAAAATGCATAAGTTTACCAATCATGCACTATACGCAAATGTTTTGAGGTCATAACATAGTATTGTGCAAGGAATCATCCAAAAAAATTTATTAATGTATAATCTGCCCCATTAAACATAATTTGAGTGAAAAGAAATAAAAACTGTTGGTGTTTTACTGCCACGAGTGTTAATTTCAGATTAACAGTGAATTGTATGTACAGGTATGCTTTGAAATTGGATACTTATGTGCAATGAGCCTATGTTACAAAATTCACTGTTGAGGTAGAACCTCACATATAGGATAGGCATATGATACACAACTAAGATTTGGAAAAGTTGAGACCTTTTGGTTGGTTCGGATAGCACAAAGTCTGAAATTCATTCTCAACCTCAACTTCAAAACCACACACTATTTAGTCAACTGCATCATGTCTTCCAATATATATACCCTCCTTATGCAGAGATTTTAAAAAGCAGCTGTATAACTGCATGAAGATCCATGATGTCATTCTTCCTTCCTCTACAGGGCGTGACACACTTGCACGGTCTGTGTGTTTCATCCTTTCTCCTGTCCCATTTCCCGCTTTAAAGCATTTGGGGGATCCCAAAACTTTTTCCATGTGTCAGAGGCACACTGGGTTTCCAATATTCCTACAGAAATTAACCTTAACTGACGTACAGTGACAAAAATAGGAGATATCTGCATAATACGTCAAGCACGTTTGGGTTGAACTGGTACTCTGAACAAGCTTCCATCTTATCACTACTATCAAAGTCCTGTATTTCTCTTACATTAACAACAACTGGAAGTTGGTTAACATTTTAACTACACATGTAACTGAGGATTTATCAAATAGCTTTACACCTTGATCAAGATATACCAGCTTAAAGGCATATTCCCATCGGAGACCATTCTTTCTGCAACAACTTGTTAAAACAATATGATTCATTCCATTGGACCTCTTCAAACCCTTAATCAGCCTGCAGAAAGTGGATCTTGTTTTCCCTAACAAACTACCAACAAATGTTTTGATGCAACCGGATTAACTGAATGTGGGTATGTCGATATCGTTGGCCATTTTGTCTGTATGGAGTAGCCATGAGTATACTGGGAATATATTGCCATTGATTTTCCTAAAGAACGGTACTTGAAAGTCGTCATTTCTCTAACGCAGACAAAACTCCATGAATACTCAACATTCAGCAGCACCACAGCACTTAGTTATATTCACATCAGCCAAAAAGACTCAAAACTCATTTCAGGACAAAAGTCCTTGGCTTGAGCCAGTTGAATTACCAAATAGGTCGAAGCAGTTGACTTATTAATGGTATTCATTACTCTCTTCATGTCCAACTTGAAATCAACCGATAGCTATTACTGTGTTATGTGTTCTTAAAACTTGTTAGTTTAATTCACTAACAGAGGAATATTCAGATCAATTTTGATGGATCCCTATAAATTAATCTCTTTGGACACAGATACAAGCTGTTGGAGAGAAAAGAAGCTCTGGGTCTGTATTCACAAAGCTTCTCAAACTACAGGAGTTGGTTTAGGATTTGATTGCCAAAACTGCTCTTTAGTCTCTAAATAACCGAGTACACAACTGATCCAGAAACAGCCCTGGGGACTCTGAGACGCTTTGTAAATGCGGACCCTGAGGTCGGAGAGATAGCAGGAACCGCCACCGCAGAGCTACGCTAGGTCACTGTATACAGTACCTCCTTATGAGTGAGCTCCAGCCAGGCGGTATAGAGGTGGACGCTCAGCACCCCACTGGAGTCCAGCAGGTGCAGGCTGTCCTGCGTAGACCACGGGAGAGAAAGCGGCGATTAGAACGTATGATGAAGCCCTTAAACCCCACAGATTTTGAAAGCCCTTTTAAAGTAGCAGCAGACGCTAGTAAAACCAGCCCCAAATCATTAACATTTAACAGAGATGTCTTTTATACATTTTTTACGACGATTTCTACGTCGTACGTTTTGGGTCCGTGTTTAGTCATCAAAAGCTACATTTACATGCAACCAAACAATCCATTAATAAATGGATTGACGGTTTAATTGGACTGAAAAGCCTCCATGTAAATACTTCAATCAATCTTATTGAGCTCGATTTGAAGGAGATTTCAATCGGATTGACAGTTTCAGCCATTGAATCCATTTCTGATTTAGATACAAAAATGCCTTGTGAATCGGATTTCGAAGTTTCCGGTACATGTGAAAGGAACTTTCAGAATCTGAAATAGGATTGGATTCATTCGCTCGCTACAATGGGTTCCAAATGAACCGAACCCACCGTTTTCTCGACTCGAGTGCTTTCACACCAACCAAACAAACCGAACTTTGGTGTCAAGTGAACTTGTTCCGCTAGGAAAGCTTTAGCGTGAATGCATCCAATATCAATTTGAGTGATATGTACATGTTTTACGTAATTAATGAAATAACACAAACTGATCCTGAATTTAGTTGAGTTTGTATGTATATCAGAATCAGAATCAGAATCAGAAAGAGCTTTATTGCCAAGTGTGCTTGCACACACAAGGAATTTTCCTTTGGTACTGAAGCTTCCAGTGCACATATACAAATACAGATACAACAAGAAAACATAGTAATACAAATTATACAAATAAAATTATACAAAAAAATATGAAAATACTATAAAAATATATGGTCACAGTTGGGTTTTGCCAGAATAAACATTTACAGATTATGAACATATTTACAGTATTTTGAATAGTATGAATAAATATAAATAAATATAAATATCACCTGAATTTTTAAGATATTGCACTAAACTGGGAGTATTGCAAGTTATCTTGCAATACTATATTTGAGTATATTTGAAGTTCTCGGTACGAAAAAAAGGGTAAACTGTAAAACTATCTTCACTCATGCTCTGTTAGGTAAACTAATCCAAGAAGAACATTTGTTTATCACTGACTTTTTAGCTAAATCTATTCACAGTGCATCTGGTGCACCACAGTTTAAAGACTCAAATAACTAATTAAATCTGTTAGTATGTCCATAAATAATAAAAGTTTTTCCAGCATCTATAGCTCATGACCTCTCAGTAAACCTGCCCGCTTCTGTCACCCCCCTCTGTAGGCTAAATTAAATGTGAACTGGCGCCCTTTACACTGACCAGAATGATTGCTTGCTTGCCTTGAGGCCCTAAATCCACTTACTTTTCTTCCAATATTGTGCAATCATCTTTATTAGGTCAACTAGACATTGACAAACTGTTTTTGAGTTAGTTGTTTTAGCATTGCTGAAGAGAGAATCTCTTTCAGTAACTTCCTTACTATCAAGGTTTCCCCCCCCCCCCAGTGGTCTTGTGTTTGCTCATTGTGGATATAAGTACTGCCACCCAGTTAAGCTTCTTTGTGATCCACTGTGCTTTGATATTAGCGATTTAGAAATGAAGCCGAGTTGAACTGAATTGAGTTCAACATGGCATGTGTTAAATTGTTTTTATGTAGTACACAATTATGTGCTTTTCTGGTTTTGTACATACACACATAAGTAGTTTTATAGGGGGCTAAATATATACATATACATTTTTTATACAAAAAAAGCAATGTCACAAACTACGTTATTTTTAAAATTGAAGTATTAAAGTATTATATAATAAAGTATTATATAATAAAGTATAATAAAGTATTAAAATTGATCAAATGTATATAATAATATTCCCTTCTTACAAAAATATCTTGCATTTATCCTGACAGCTGAAACTGACACCTAAGTTAATTAAGGTTAAAGTTATATGGGGATGTCTGGGAATTTAGATTAGTGTCTATGATATATATCCCGCATGTAATGAGTACTAAGCTCGAATCCACTTCTAAGCTGCAGGTAAATTGAAAGGACTGAAATTAACTGTGAGAACTGCAGTGTGTGCAGTCACTGTAAATACAGCAGCACACAATGACTCGGACATGGATTCAAATAGTCTGATTTTGCTACACTACCAATAAAATACTCTAATAAACATAAAATATATGCTCAAGTATGCGGCAACCTTCCGGTCTCTCTCTTGAATCGAACAAAGAAATGAGTTACTAACTGCAATTCATCAACTGGCCGTTGGAGATAGACTCCAAAAGAGAGCCAAAATGGCCAAATTTACAGCATAAAAAAAAATATGTTTACAGCCTGGAACAAAAAGTGGTTTTGGTCTATATAGCTAATTTTGCCCTTCATGACAACTGTGAGGGGGGTGAATTTTTTTGCCACTTGAGTGACAGGTGGATTGCCGCTGCTGTCACTACTAGCCGTTTTTCTGCTTTTTTGTTAGCCGTCATCTCAGCTAATACCGTATCTTTGCCCATTTTCGTTTATCTGGGGGTGACGCGTTACCAACGTGTACGCACTTTTCCTTGTGGCAGAGAGTTGGATTACTGCAGGTATTTGGAAATCCAAGCAATTCTTGCCACTCGCCATTCTCAAGAAAAGAATTTGGACGTTGACTGGTCTTCTTTTACGTTATTGACATTAATTAGGGGGCATTTACAAGTGGAGATCTGAAACCATTCAGCCGCACACAATTTCAAAATCATTTGCAATTTATAAATTTCAAATTGGAAAGAGTCATACGCAGTTTTTTTTTGTGCGTATGTTCGTTCTCTGAATCACGGCATTTTTGAGAAATGATCGTAAGATCAAATGTAGGACAGTTTCTGCACAACATTTTATAAATGAGGCCCCAAGACTGCATGTATTCGATCAAAAATACAGTAAAAAGAGCAATATTGTAAAATAATATTACAATATAAAATACTAAAAAATGTTATGTTTTAAGAAATAATGTATTCCTGTGATAGCAAGATACACCCCCTCACTTCTGAACAGTAGTGTATCACACAAAATATGTGGTAAAGAATTCATTTTTTAATTAGATTACTATTTTTATCAATACTTTAAACAAAAATGAAATAAAGAATGTTTATAACTAACAAGTCACTTGACTTGTAATATATCTTGGTCTCATAACAGTGCATTCTTATTCCCTTCTCTGAAAAAAGGGTATCTTAAAACTATTCTATTTTGCCTAAAAATGCAGTAGGTGAAGGAACAGAGCTAGTAGTCATTTTAATTATCAAATGTTGGTTTTACACTGTTTAAATACAATGCAAATTTAATTATAAAGCATATCTCACTCCTCGAAATGGACTCTATTCAACAAGACCTTTTCCAAAAAATAGAAAATTTAGGAAGTTTTTCAATTGCCTTCTTTACTGTGATATCATCAATGGAGCATCTATCATCTAGTTTGATGATGTGTGAATAGTACCCAGACCCCCAGCTCTATCCACCTTTAGCAACAAAAGGTCTAAAAAGAAACACAATAAAGCCATACTGTTTGAGAAATCAAACACTTTGTTTTTATGCTTTGCTGTGTTCTGAAATGTGTCAGCATTGCCACAAGAGGCGCTATATCTCGCATTAGCATAAACTATCTTCTTCTGTGGTTAGCACCCTACTCTTTTATGAGTACAGTGAATTTCAGACACTTATTTTATCACATACTGTTTTTTGCATACTCTATAGTAGGGAAGTATGTGATTTCGGATGCAGCCTCTCACGTCCACATTACATAACGTCACCTTTGCACACTCGCTTTTTTCTTCTATGTCCTTGAGGCAAACCATCCCCCTTGAAATGAATGGATTGCAGCATTCTCTAGCGTGAACTCTAGTGTGTACTGTGTACGCAGCCACAAGCTTTTATATATTCACCCTCTGACCCCATAAATTAAGCATTGGGCATTAGGTATGACTAAGGCACTTTGTCTTTCTGTATGTTCCTTTAAAGTGCAGCGGTACCTTAAAAGGTTGTGAAAGTATGAGCAGATTCCATCTAAAATCCTCTGAAATCCCAACAGACCTCTCTCTGGTGCTGTGCGGAGGTGATAATCAGGGGAAGCATTAACTGATTGTGGAGGAATGTCTTTAGATCTGGACAGTATACCTGCTCTTGACAGTTCTCACACTCTGCGAGACATGGCTCGAGACAGAACTGAGTGTGACACTGCCGTTGGTTATTCTCACAGAGACTGGCTCTTCTGTGCCAATGTATGTGTGTGTGTTTGTGTGTATGATCAAATCACCATGGTAAATCACCTCATGCACTCAACAACAGCTGCAGGCTGTCACACACTTGCTGCGTATCTGGCCTCCCTTTTTACAATTTGTGTGTGTCGGAGGCAGGTGGAGTATTTTTGACACAGCCGTGTGTGAGGACTCCCACTTGGCTGGTGGTCTAACACCTTCTCGGCACCCACTGTGAGTTGTGTTTATGTAGTATCCGTGTATAAACGAGTGTGTGTGTGTGTGTGTGTGTGTGTGTGTGTGTGTGTGTGTGTGTGTGTGTGTGTGTGTGTGTGTGTGTGTGTGTGTGTGTGTGTGTGTGTGTGTGTGTGTGTATTCCACCAATAGCAACTCAGGCTGGACATAAAAGGGCTTTAAACTATTATGCTCAATCACAACAAAACCAGCAAACACTGCATAACCCATTGTATACTACATAGGTAACAATTCACAATGCATACTAAACAAAACTTTTAGGTGCTCGCAGGTCCAAAACTCACTCACATAATGTTGTGTTGTGGATGGTTGCTTTACTAGTCCAAACAGCCCATCCCAAATGTATATAATATTCTCTTATTCAATGGAAGTCTATCATTTTATCATCCACCAACTGAAAATTACAAGCCCAGTGCTTTGAAAATGAATAATACACCTCTCTTGTCCAAATCACAATACGCCATATCATCCATTTTTTTTGTATTACATATACTTAATACATGACAAAACAATAAAATGATAATAAACCTTTCTGTGTTGTCGTATCTCCAGAAAAAAATAGCAAACCACAAGTCTGATATATCGTCATCAACTAATGTCTTTACAAGAAACCGCATTAGTCTTTTTGCAGTAAATTAAAACACAGTCGTAAACTCCCTTGAAATTCGAGACATCCTCATTGTTTCCGTCTCCAACTACTGCTCACTTATACGAGTACAAGGATATGCTTGAAGACTACATTGAAAACAATCTTAAAAGCAGGTTTATGAAACTCAAGTTGGAGTCTCTTACAAGCAGGAAGACTCTTCGCACATCCCAAATGGCATATTCAGTTTCTGATGTTCAGGGCTTGGAAGAGTCGAGAATCACACGACTGAAATAAAGACGACTGTGTCTTTTGTTACCAAAGCGCATGAGGGTTTTTTTTTTTTTGGAAGCTTTACATGAATCATGTGGCCTCCAGTTAGCAGACTGTCTTTCAGTGACTGGCAACATGGAGAGGGCAATGCTAGATAAACTCTAGTCATAATCTTCATGTGGAAGACTAAGCAACACATGCAAAAACATGCTAGTAAGTGCATTTAGACTTAATTAAGCAATCTCGTGCAAACACGCTTAGTTGCCTTTGGGTGTGGAAGCATTTGAAAACAAACTCCAGTTGAGTGAAATGCAATTCAAGTCAAACAGAGAGAATCCGATAAATGCTATTAAATAATCTCCTGTCTTCCTCAGGTCAGATACAAGTGGAAAGTAAGAAAACCATCGTGGGAACAAACACCGTCTATTAATTGTCCTGTTTTTGCAGAAGAAGCGAGAATCCTCAGGAACAACCATTCCAACAATTAAAAGCAAAGATGTCTTTATATCTTACCTTGTTGTAGTAGTGAAGCTGAACCGAATGCCACTGGCCATCACTAACTCCACCTGGTACGAAAGGTGCAACCGTTGTTTTAGACTCACCTAGGACAGAAAGATGGAAAAAATGTTCATTAAAGAGACGGGAGAAAAGCATGTACATTAACGTTGTATATATATATGCTACTTTACTATGCATTTTTATGTTACCAACTCATTATTTTAAAGGGGTCATATGATGGTTCTAAAAAGAACATTATTTTGTGTATTTGGTTTAATGAAATGTGTTTACGCGGTTTAAAAAAAAAGTCATTATTTTACACATACTGCACATTGCTGTTGCTCCTCTATGTCCGGCCTTTCTGAAACGCGCCGATTTTTACAAAGCTCATCGTTCTGAAAAGCAATCCAGGACATTGTTATTGGCCCAAAAACCTTAAGCGTGTGACGGAAATGTCACGACCCTTACCATATTTGGAACATCAGATCCCAAAGCAATAATGGCAGGTTATAATGTCTGAACTACCTTGTAAATTCGAGCCTGAATCTGAACCGGAAAATGCAGATCGATCAACTTCGCCAGCACGACTGGACCAGATCGTATCAGATTGGTAAAGTTTTATTTCATTGGGGACATAATTACTGATTAAAAGGACTTTACTGTCTTTTTACGCATTGCGGCGCGCTACGGGGGAAGAACACTATGTAAACATAAAACCATGTCTGCATTAGTGATCGTAGAAACGACGAGCAACTGCTACTCTATACTGCTAAAAACTTGTGTTTGAACAGTTAGTAGTAAAATCTTAAAATATGAAAACATACTTCCAGGCTGTGTCTGTGAGTCAGAAGGGCCAGAATATACTTGCAAAGATGGAATTACCCCACTGTTTTCTAATTGTGTCCTCTTTTGGAAGGCCAAACAAAGTATGGCTTTCGCAACGAAAGACACAGAGTCTCCACGACATGGCGGCGCCAGCGGCAACAATACAGTGAGAAAAAAAGTTACGCCTTCTTTCTTTGCGTATGCGTTTGGGCGGTGTTCTGAAACACTGACGTACATTTGTGCGGGCGTGTTTGAACGAAGCGTTTTAGGTAAGCGTGGATGAGCCTTAACTTTTAAGAATATTTAGTAATAAGCTTAGTAACTCTGCTGATCTTATACTTGCACTAACAGCAACATAACACACTAAAGACAAAGGAAAACAAGAAATTGCATCATATGACCCCTTTAAGTCACTAAACACAGTTTAGCCTGTTAAAAAAAGTAGCAACACAAGCAACTTAATCTAACTTGATCTATTTATGTGTGCAATATCTATTAGATTATATAATCTATTTTTGAAATACATTTATTATATCTGTATGTATCTGACATAAAAACAATTAGGATCTCAATGCAGGTTGATAGCATTAAGCAAGATAATGTTACACAAAATACAACTAATAAAAATAATTATATAACTCAATATATAAAAATAAATGAGTTGAAAACAGTGACAAAAACAGTTTACTCTGTCTAACACTGCATTGCATATTAATTAACTGCAAGTTAAAAAAGTTGGTGAAGACAGTATATTACTGTAAATGTTTAACATGCTGCATTTATGAGTACATCATAAAAACAGACATAGCTCAAAGTGTGTGTTTTGGCATGCGATAAAGGTCTTTTTGTATAAATTGTGTCTTTGTCACCTCTGGTGCAATATAAAGTAATTTAGTGGCTACAGCACAAAGCTTCTAACATAACTATCAATCATGTTTAGATATTCTCTCTCATCAATAGAGTTCATTCAGAGGGTAGGGGCGCAAAATGTACATTGGGTTTAGAGGAATATTTACCCAAGGCAGGAGTCCCTTCTGGTATTCGTAAAGAATCAGTAAAGAACAACAGAATATTGTGTCCTCTTTGATAAACAATTGCAACATTGTCTGAGAAATGTATTCATTTAGATTTTTTTAAAACCTAATATATTTTTAATGAAATGTGTACATTCTTGCAAGTCTTGATCACTGAAAAACTAAGAATGGTGTTCCATTCCCTTGACCACTTGGCCAAAAGAACAGTATTAGTACAAGTGTCATGGGTTACAGCATGTTAAACAGGCTCCACAGCATGACACCGCATTGTTCTCTTGGTCTGGGAAAGATTTATGTATGCTTTAAGATCAACAGTCCCATTATAGGGCTGTGCTCATCTTGCGTTATTTATAACTGCCTGTGAGCTAAAAAGTGTGTGTGTGTGTGTGTGTGTGTGTGTGTGTGTGTGTGTGTGTGTGTGTGTGTGTGTGTGTGTGTGTGTGTGTGTGTGTGTGTGTGTGTGTGTGTGTGTGTGTGTGTGTGTGTGTGTGCGCGCGCGAGAGAGAGAGAGAGAGAGAGAGAGAGAGAGAGAATGCATGTTTGCGCAAGTGTGTCTTCCCCTGCACATGCATGGAGAAGTTGGAAAGACCAGCTGGGGTCACAGCATAGCCTCATTAAGGTTTGGACACTTTACGACTTTGAAATTCTTTGTTGTAAACATATCCACCAAGAGCAATTCTCTCACAAAGTGACACATGACTGCACAAACAAGCTGTTTAGCGCGGCATGACGTCACCTCAGGTACATAAAGTCAACAATACTTTCTGCTGTCCCAGGAGTAAATCTGACAAACAGTCCAAAGACATACTCTATAGAAGTATACAAAAGCATAAGCAAATGCTTGGCTAAAACATTGCAAGTGCATGGTCCTCTATGCATAAGGTGCATTACTGTTGCTTTAACATAACTCAGTATTTAAGGAGGTGAGTAGGGCTGGGACGGTTACCGCATTACCGCGGTCTCGTGACTCCAACCGCGGGTCTGAGCTCGTCACCGTCATCACCGCAAAAAAAAAAAAAAAAAAATTTGGCCTGCACATGTGTGCACGTTGTGTCTAATGACATGGATTAATTGATTCTAATGACATGGATTATGTCTAATGATATTGTGTCTTACATGGATTCAAGGTTTTCTAAACAAAACTTAAAGGGGGTCGCACACCGGACGAGAAGCGCAGCGCCATGTCTTTAAAAAACACCATGTCTGATGTTATCGTATTTCATATTTAACGGCTCTGATTTTTAGGTGATATACTCAATTCATTCAGTTAACGGACGCTCTGAGGTAAGTGTGTTCAGACTGCAGACTTAGCAACGATTGTATTTTATTGTACAGTACAATCATAACATAGTACAGACATTATCTTAATTCCATAATGTCCTTAAACATAACAATATTGCTGGCCATAAAGTGAGAAAGTGCGCGTCCGGTGTGCGATACCTTGAGTTGTCCTAGACGCGAGTTGTTGCGCGGCGCTTCTCATCCGGTGTGCGACCCCCTTTATCATCAAAAGATGGAGCAAATCCGACCTTTCGCAAGTTGTGGAGCGCAATGTTCGATGACAAATAATAACATTCCATTCGTATTAGAGATGCGCGGATGGGCTATTATTATTTCATTCGCAACCGCATCACAAAACTCATGAGTTTTGCGCTCCACATCAAAACTCAGCAGCGAGGCGCAGCTGCCGCGAGGCTAGACAGCTCTTGGCTGTTCTAGAAAGAACACTGATCCAATGCAGCAAAGATATTTAAAGGCTAAAGTCCCTAGTATATTGGCTATGTTGCATCCCCAATATCAGGGATAAATTTGAATAAGTAAATAGCCTATAATGCACATCGGCAAACCTGACCTTACCTGACTAGGCTACTGTAGCCTAAAATTTTATCATTTCGTTTTGAATTTTGTTTAAAAGTAGACATTTAGGCCTAGCCTACGCCGAGTTTCGGTTCATTTATGAGACAAGGTCCAGTTCACGCGCAAGAGACCGCACCGCACCTGCTATATTTGCTTCTTATTTATTAATTCCAGGCAATTAGTTAATGAAACAGTGATTAAAATTAAGGTACAATTTATACAAAACAAAATTTAATTTAAAGAAAGGCTTTCTACCAAACAAAACTTCGGTCAAAATCGTGTCCGACCCATCTTATGATCCTATCCTACTCATGCTGTTCACTTTTCATATAATCAACATAGATTAAATAAAAAATAACACTATATTATGTAAACATAAATATGAAGTATAATATTTGTAATTAAGACATGTTGCAAAAGGTGTTCATCTTTCATTTCCAATGTGAACATCATGTAGCCTATTCTCCTGAAAATTATGAATTCAATCAATGCGAATGTATCTGAGAATATTCTGAAATAAGGAAATCTATTCAGTGATTGGTGCATGCCAAATTACTGCTTGATGAAAATTTGACTTTTTCAAATTGTGCTAGTTTTTTTTCCGGATGTATGTGACAATATTTAACAAAGTCTGTCTAGCAAAACCGACTTCTGGTGCGTGCGCGAAAGTCTGTTGGGGTGGGGGGTGGTTAGGTGGGGGGGGGGTGTCTATAGGGTGGTGTTTAAAGCGGTTTACCACCATACCATGGGAAAATCTTGCTTTTCAACCGCGGTTAGAAAAAATCCATACCGCCTCAGCCCTAGAAGTGAGAGCTACCTTCAAATGTCTGTGCCATTACACTGAGCATGTTATAATTTATGTAGCTAGCTGTAAACGTGTTGACAATTTGACTAACTTTAGCTAACATGCTCTGCAAAATTCTCTTCAAAGAGCACTAAAATGCTGAGAATGCATACTTGCATTGGGTTATGAATTGTGGACTGACACCCAATGACATGTGAAATCAAGCTTGCATGACTAAAAAGGTTTGTGTTCACACACATGAATAAAGTATATTTTGGTTAGCGGTGCATTACATAGCTGTGCTATATCTGTTATGAGCAAATAGTAGATTTTTCCATTGTATTGGTATATATTTGTGACTTTTTTTGTGCATGCTCATTTCCCACATTTTTACATATAGATTCTCGGTTTATCTTCCATAGGATAAAAACTATCATTGGCTGATCATATCAACTAGATTTTTACTATCAGTGCATCTCAACTAATGTTGACCCTAAGGTGACCTGGGCTTCCTGTTTGTTACAGTGTCATACCTGCTGAGAAGGTGAGTTGAATCTGTTCCTCTATGATCTCCACAGCTATGAAGTCGTGTTTCTCGTTAAAACGACCGTTGTAAAGTAAAAGGGCGTTTCTCTCTCTTGTGGCAAACCTGGACAGAAAAAAACATTGATCAGAACAACCAGAACTACAGGTTTTATTGAATGTCTACACAACCCCCTCATAAATATTTAACTCTATAAAGGTTCGATTGCACTTATTTCCTCATATGTTAGAATTTACGACCTAAACCAATTGAGCAACAAGAAACCTCCCAGCCAGACAGAAGAAATAACATCTATTAATCAAGAGAGGAAAAGAAAAAAATCAGAGAGGAAGTAAACGTAAGGCCAGTGGTCTAGAAACAGGAAGTGGTTCCTCTGTCTTGGGCGCCACATCCCACCTCTATCATGCCTGAGCCGTGGCACAGAGGGAAGAGGAGTCAGAGACCAGCTGCTCCACAGGAAAATTATACAAATAAAGAAAAACACTGATAGTACTCTCTCAAAATTTATAGCCCTTCCTGTTTTTACACAGCACAGGAGCCCAAATATTTCTCTGGTGCCCCTGTCTCAACATTTTTTGCTTAATATAACAAATTAAATATAACAAATGTGTTTCTAACTTTAAAAGACTTCACATTTAAAAAATAAAATCTACATAAAGGGCAAACATGATTTGAGCTTGACATTAGAATTATCAATGTATGACCCAGAATGAGTAGAAGATGAGTCCAGGCATGCCAACTAGCCAGACAGAGCTCAAGGGCTCCTTATGCAACCTCTTCAACGAATTACCCTTTACAGCATGCAAAGGCAGATGTGTCAGTGTAACAAGAAGATAAATGGGGGCATAAGACTTGAGGTCAGAAACAATTTTCTTGTCAAATATAACCCACTACTTACATGAAGGAAACAGTGAAGTGGAATCTCTGTTTCAGGCCTCGGAAGGTAATGAAGGACTGTCCGGGAAAGCTGCGGGTTGTCATCTCACAGAAAGGTTTCTCGTACTCTCCAGAAGGGCAATTGCACGTGAAGCCACCCACTAGCAGGTTGACACACTCACCTCCATTTTTACATACCCCGGGGACACAGCGGCCAGAGCGGGCATCTAATTCACAGTTCTCACCTACAGAGGATTATCAGAAGTTTGTAAAGTTATAGTGAACTTAAAGTACCAAAAAAGTATAGGAATACTGATTCAACCTTTTGACATCTTTGATCACTGTAACGCAAGGTATATTGTTACAGAGGAAAGTAACCCAAGCTGTAAATGGTGTCTCAGTGAGAAAACATCTACACTGGTCTGACTCTATACGGCAGGGCTCTACAGCTCTTGTTCTGGAGGGCCAGTTAGACTCCTGCTGGGTTTAGCTTTAACCTAATCCAAATACACCCCAACAAGCTAATCAAGGTGTTCAGACTTACTTCAAATTACAGGTAGGTGTGTTAAATTGAAATTGGTACAACTCTGCAGGACACTGGCACTCCAGGACTGGAGCTGAAGAGCCCTGCAATACTGGCCTTAAATCAAAGTTTGAGCTCTTACTTAAGTCTCAGATTTCCATACGGAAGCACTTGACAATCCAAAAGTTCCTCTATGGCACCACCAATTCCCTTACCGAAGATGGACACACAGATCATGCAGTGTTATATATCAACCATCATCCAGACAAGATCTGGACAAAGGGTGTTTATGTGTGGCGGGGGAACAGGATGGCAGTCCCTGTGCCTGTAATGACCCCTGATTTCCTTGGGATAATCTTTCTCTTGGAGGGAAATAGACAGATCTGTTTCCCTCTAATGTGAGAAAGCCAGAAAGGGATAGATGTTTAGGGGCAGGCTGTCATCGCCATCATAATGGACGCAAAATACCTGGAGTTGAACTGTGACCTTCAAAGCACTGAAGGAGGTGATTAGAGGGGTAATTAGCCTTGATAAAGAAGGGGGAAGTGGTTAGGAATGACAGAGGAGCCTCCCAATTGGAGATCGATCAGATATAGCCATCACAGTCTTTCATGTTATATTCGTTCTTTAAGACACAAAGCTTTATTTATGGCCTATCTGATCTTTGCCCAAGAGTCAATAAGTCCCTCACAGGTGGACACATCGTTCCTAGTGTTTGTCCACCTGTGACATGGACATCCTGACATTTGGTTTTGAAGGCAGTGGCTCTGGTGGTTTCCCTATTTGTGGTTTACCCCAAATGACTGATGGTTCAAACCTCAGGTTCTCCAGGGCAGCATTCCTTCAGCTCCTGACAAAACACTGCTCCCTAACCACAAACCACTCTACCACATATTCCTGAAAATGTACAGACTAAATACACAAATGCTGTGTGCCATTACATGTTTTGCACTCACCTGTGAAGTCCTCTAGACACTCGCAGCTGTACCCTCCTTCTCGACTGCGGCAGCGGCCATTATTGAGGCATGGTCCTGAGTAGCACAGGTCAATCTCGGTCTCGCAGTAGTCACCAGTAAAGCCAGCCGGACAACGGCAGCGCAGTCCGTTAATGGGATGGATTGGTCTGAAGAGAACAGTGTCAGAAGCTATGAAAGGTGGAGAGCTGTCGAACTTTAACACAGAGACACATTTCATGTAGTTTTCGCAAGGTTCCCGCAGGCAGATGTTGTCATCAAACGGAAGGACACTTTGGCTGGAGATTTTCCGTAACAGAGTTCGGTTCAGGTAGATTTGCTCCTGAAGTTCTTCCGAAGGGAAATAGCGGTCCGGAACTCCTCCAGGAAGCAAGGCGGAGAAGGTAACATTGAGGATGTTGCCACTGACATCCGAGTCATTCTGGACGTTGAAGACAAAAACTCCTTCGCGACTAGTTGAGAGGACCGCTGCCACACCTTCGGCAAATAGAGAGAGCAGCGGGGATAGGAAGCGTTCCTGGGACATGTTCTCCAGACGGACCGTGATGCTGTTCGTTAGCATCTCGTCAGTGATGATGGTCACACGGAGAGTACAGAAGGCCGTCACTTGGTGGATACCATCTACAAAGGATAGAAACAACCAACCGTTAATAATTCAGTTTAACATTCCATGAAAGCACCTGCTTCTGATCTTAGAATATTGGCATTTTGGAATGTTCAGGTGGGAAGTCAGCTGCTTCCGGAAGATATCAGTATACACTTCACACTGAGAAAGTCCAAATACTGTTTTTGGTTGGTGAAGAAAGCATGTTAACAGACAAGATTACTACAAATTTGCACCACAATTAGACAGATCATCTTGGTATCTTGCTTCAGGACACAAACTCTTCTCTGTTGAAACTAATGCTATAAAAACCTCGACTTGACAACCGTAAAACACAGTAAATGCTTTCTTCCACAAAAGTACAAAAAGGATTGGAATGCTTATAATGGGATTGTACATGATCTTAACTACGGAGCTTCACACTGAATGGCAAAATTAAGCATACACATTTTCAGGAGAGGACAGTTGCTTCCACATTTGCCGATTTCATTCTTTTCCCTCAGGTCCTTGGGTTGAGTTTTTGCTACACTGGCCATACATTTGCTATACTTTCAGCACAGGTGCGCAAGGAATTATGTATTCTCTTATTGTGCTTATGTCATTACACCGTAAAACTGACAAAGTTCCAAAGCCTTTGTCCAAAGGGATAGTTCACTTAAAAAATTAAATCATTTACTCAACCTCATGTTGCTCAAGACTTTTATGACCTTCTTCTGTAAGACATAACGAATATTTAAGCTTTTTTTCTTCACAAAGTGTTGAAATCTAACACACAGAATATTGAACTATCAACACTGCATTACATTAGAGAGCTGCCTGGAGTACTTTAGCCCAGATCTGATTAAAGCAGTCTTAAGCTGCATTGCCGTATCTGATCTCAGTCCCACTATTTTCCTGTGGATAAAATGGATTTGACAGGAAGCTCCCACAAGCACTGCAGTGGCTGTTCTGTTTTGCTAAGGGAACAACTGCAGAACAGGTGGTATATCCAATTAATACCCCCGGCAAAACAATGTGGCTAAGACCTTTCAAAAATGGAGGTGTCATGTGTCTTTGAGTTAAGTTATGTGTCTCTAAATTATATCTCAGCCATAAATCAAAAAGGGGGTCTAGGTCACCATTCCCACTAAAAGGGTTACATTCCCAGCTCTGTCTAGTATGTAGTATAGTGTGTTCATTCCACTAAAGTTGCACAGGATGACATAATCAATTTGCTTTGACTTCAAACTGCAGGCCTAACCTGATATAATTTGTTCACCAATAACATGCTGTTTCCATATACATTTAATTTCTAGTAATTGGTATAAAGTGGTGCAGGTATGACGTCAGAACCCAGAAGACTAATTCTCTGATAGTTCTTTAGAGATTTTCCTATGGGATTTTCGATTTATGTATAAAAGACTGAGGTAAATTTAACTTGATGATACTTTGATGTTTCAGTCTACATTGTAGATTACACACACCCATAGTGAAAAGGTGAATTTTAAAGCAGTTATGTTAATTTTGAATATGTATGTTTTTAATATGTAACTACATAAGCCAGCTTGGGGTGTACGTGGGCAGTTTACGTAGTATAACAAAACATAAAAGTATCGTCAAGTAAGTTATGTTTACCACAGGGTTTATTTTTTCTTATTATAAAACCCCATAGGAAAGTCTCTAAGGAACAAGTGGGGAATTAGACTTCCGGGTTCTGACGTCATACCTGGACCACTTTATTAGATTTGGAAAGTGTATTAGATTTGAGGTCATTCTCTTGTGGCTTTTGCATTTAAATTAAGCTACAAATGCGAGCTTGGTTGTGACATCATTCTGGGTGAATTGAAAGCTTTACCATTTGAATATTATTATAGTAGATCAAACTCTTTTTTGTTTCAAAAGAGCAAGAAAACTCCTTTTCACCCCTTAAACAATTTCAGAGCATCTAGTTACTTTCAATTGTGCCTGCTTTTCTTGTGAATTAAATCTATAAACTGACACATCATTTTAAAAGAACATTTGCACACACATAAGAAAGAAAATTCCTTACTTTTCTCTCCCTCTCTCTCTCTCTCTCTGTCTCTCTCTCTCTCTCTCTCTCTCTCTCTCTCTCTCTCTCTCTCTCTCTCTCTCTCTCTCTCTCTATCTCTCTCCCCCTCTCGCATTATCTTTTATATTCCTTAAATGCAAACTAAACACATTTACTGTAGGCACAGAACATCATTTTATCAACAGGGGAGGATGCTAATGAAAATGTTTGCTGGCACCCGGCCTAACAAAACAGGAATATCATATCAAGTTTTTGTGCAGTTCAGGGATGAAGGATTGATTCTAACAGATAGGTATTTTCTCTCAGGATAGGGAAATGTGTTTTTAAACACCGTATTATATGGCATCACTAACAGCTCTTGTTCTGATTCCAAACTAAATAATTCAAAAAAATTCAAAGTCATCAGGAATTTCAAATAAATTAATAAAATGAACAAGATTTCTTCTAAAGAAAGTGTCTTCTTAGTTTAACTCACTCAAAATATCAGTATTAAGTGGTCGAGACAAAAGTAAGACAGAATGTGTTTTCTTGATTTTTTTATGGGTTTTCCACCTGACATAGCAGCGCAGTTTATATTTAGTCTGCCAGCTGTTCACTTAGTATCAATGTAAAGTTGTGTGCAGTCAGTGACCAGGCAAATGTTGTTGTCATGCAAAATGCCCTCATGCCCCTCTCAGGGATAAATCATCTCAGTTAACCTTTGTGCATAAAGAAGTACACCTTAACATACTTTAAAAAATTGTACTTATTACATAAATTGAATACTTTAAAAGAATACTGAAGTGGAAATTTAATGTGAAATTAATTTTAAGGTGTCTTTATTACACTGTAATTATACATTTAAGTACTGAGTAATATTAAGTAACTACATGTACTTACTATAGGATTGGGATTAGGGTTTGGTTTGGTTTAAGGTTAGTTGCATGTAATTATGCATAATTTATAGTTATTACTATATAACTACATGTAACACATGTAACAATGACACTGTAAAATGAAGTTTTACCAAAATTTTAAGTGAATTTAAATTTGTTTTGACACTTAAATGCATGTTAATTCAATAATTATTAATTAAGTGTATAATGATTTAAATTCATTTTAAATGCAATTAGTTGAACTTAAATAGTGTTTTTGACCCAGTTCAAGTACATCTTTAAATGCAATTTCATATTTACTTCTAATGTCTTTGAAATATGGATAAAGTGTACTGCCAAAATATCATCTAATCTAAAATATATTTGAATTTCATTCCTATTGAATCTTGTATGTATTTAAATATATGTGTAATTATTTGTAATGAAGTTGCAATTTAGTACATTTAAAATATATTAACTATAAAAAATTAATATTGAATAAAACCCTACAGTTAAAAGGATAATCAAGTGCTTTACATGTGATTTAGTATGTTATTCAACGTGTTATTACAATATTAAAATATACTAATTTAAAATGTACTTTTAAAATAAAACTTTTAATTTGACATTAAAAAGTGCACTTTTTTAAAAGTGTACTTAAGTGTTAAAAAAAATTTAATCAAGACACAAATTGAAAACTGATTAGTTTATGAACTAACAGTATTATTATTACTTTATGAGGCTGCAACAATCTGTTAGATAACCTTTATTATTATACACTCATACTCAAACATTCAGATAAACAATTTTAATTTAATTGGTATGTGTTAGTGTGGTGTACGTTGATGTTTAACTTGAAATTGTTAAGTGTGCGATACGCCTCACACTATCTTATCACAGGTATTGGATAAAAGCCACAGATATTCCAGCTGTCACAAAGATTGACAAGGGCTTCTTCCTCTCAGAGCAACGTCTCGTGTAACTCAAGCTGACTAATGTAATTACGTGGAGAACATGGAAAAACGAACTCTGCCATTAGCGTTCCCTGTCATTATCCAAAACGGCCGGTCAAAGAGCAGCGATCTCACACAAACAGGACAGAGGGGCAGTCCAGTGTGTTTAAGAGTCTGTCAGGGGTGGATTGGCACGAAATGAGTTTTCCTCTTGTTGGCAAAGGATGACTAAAGAACTGGTATGCAAGACGAGACAAGCATAATTGCTCATCCTAAAGAGCTCTACTTGATTTGTGGTTAAAATAGATTAAAATCAATGATACTTCTATAGATTTTCATGTCTTAAATTAGACATACAGGTAAACAAATACATTACATATTTCATTACGAGATGTTGTCCAGGACAGCAATGTTGAAAACAAGTCAGTAAATGAGTGTGTAGGAGATGTGGCTGTTGTAAGTGAGGTACACGTCTTCAGGAGCCAATGGAAATCAGTTTGTGTGCCAATGTGACAGTCAGCATTTTACGGCCCTCCCTCAACTTCAAATGTTTGAATCACAACAAAGGAAGCAAAGGTGCCGCCCACTGAACCAAAAACACTTGAGGAACCCATCCATGAATCCCTCCTATTTCAGTGACCTGCTTTAGGTACGGTGAACAAAAACATGTGACTTTCTATTGTCTTCCTCTAATAAATAGACACACACATACTCAGGGTGTGAATTGCTAAGGACTCTGGAGTATGAAATCCGAGAAATACTTATTATTATGTGTTTATGTGTTGCAAAACACCAAATATTGCCAATTTGACTGCACGTAATAAGCTTTTTATAACTATGCTTGAAAGTCAAGATTTAATATGTCTAGTCATATGACCATGACCATAAATCTTACCATGATTTAGGTACCACTGCATACACTGAGATTTGATCGAAAGTGACTTACACATAAGAGATACAACAAGCGATTTGTCCTAAATAATCTGTAACCTTAGAAGTGCTAAATTACAAAGTTCCAAAATAGATGGAATACATGCTTGAAGGGGGGAAAAAGATTTTTTTTTTTAATGTAATTATTTATTAAATAAGTATAGAGTCGAGCTGAAAAAATACAAGAACATTTTAAAATGCATAATAATGACACTTCTCTTTGTAATACATGACTGTGATTGGTTGATCGGACATTCTGTATATTTTTGCTCAATAGCCACTAAACTGTGTAACTGATTTTTGTCCCAGGGAATAATTTACCTAGCTGAGCTAGTTACAGGCAAATAAAATCTACCCTTTTAGTTGTTATAAGAATTCTTGTAATATGAAATGCTTTCATTAATTTGAAACAGATGCCAATGTAACAGTGATTTCCAGAAAAGTGGGAATGGACACAGCTGTTGTGGGGTGACTTGATGAATGGTATTAGGTGTGGACAGGTGAAATGATCTCCATACGGGACCCTCAGACTGATCTAAACACCTGTATGCACTGCTGGCGTAAAAATCAAAACGAGCTCTGGGAAATGACAAACTGCTAAATATTGATCAAGTTGTATTCAATGAAGTATTAAAGTCCCCCTATAGTCAATAATTGTATCCCTTAAAACTCGTCTTTAATCAGCAAAATGACATATTTGAATGTTTTTTCCTTAAAAAAAAAACATTCTTCATGCATTAAAATAGCTTGAATGTAACTCTACATCCTTGCCTCATTCGGTATATGCAGTTCTATGCGTTCTATTCTACACGTTGACCTGATTGGTTACAAGGTAGTTTGTGACGTCAGAAACACCAGCAATTTTTAACCTGCGCTTTTTGAGACTGTCTTTGGTTCACTGCAGTTTTAAAGAGAAAATACTCAGCAATGGTGTAGACTTATGAATTTTCACATGGTTTGTCTTAAAGCATATATATATATATATATATATATATATATATATATATATATATATATATATATATATATATATATATATATATATATATATATATCACCACATAGACATAAACAACATTAAAAGCTTGATTTTCACCACAGGGGGACTTTAAGAAAATGTTAATATTACTAGATTGACATTGAGAGAAAAATGTATGTTAAACTACAGTCTAAATGGCCTTTTAAATTTAAATTAATAAGTCCCATGGAGAGACGCACAGTTGGGACTGTTTGCTAGGCGTAGTCGGGTTCTCAGCGGTATTAACCCATGTATGAGACTCTGATACTTTGCACAGTAAGGTGTTTTAAATAAAAACACACCTCAGAGTCGTTGATTAACCTGAAGAATGACACTGAGAGAGGGGATAAAACATTCTTAGCCTTCCAGGAAACGACCTTGATGCAGAAATGTGACTGTCATTTTTGTTTGTGTCAAGAGTAGCCTAATTAATCAGTTTTTGTGATAAGGACTTCAGTTGTCATTGCCAAGCATTTGTTGACGTAGGGTTAGACAAATGAGGTCCATTTTATGCATGGTTTTGAGGGTCATGTTCAAACATGTTTGTGGTTGTTGTGTTTGGGTGGTTCCTTCTAACTCACACTCTCACACACATACAAAACCTCCAATTCCACACCTTACCCTGTCTCGGAACCCCTCTGGCCCTCACTGCAGTGAATATGAGGGCGAGACGTTGTCAGATGTACCCGGTGTTTCCATCGGCCAGATGGGACCAGGCGTTTAATGAATGGGTAAAACGAGATTACGACTCGTTGACATCATCACCACCTACTCTCCCTTAAAAACCAACAGATGGAGCAAAGGGGAGGATGGGCATTTATTTTGTAATGCATAGAGAATCATGAGGCTATGGATTTTTGGTGGATCTCTCAAACGTTACAGGCATTTGTCAGAGAAGACGCCATATTTAATATGATGGAAATGAAAAAGAGAATGCGAGTGACAAGGAAAATGTGCTTACTGAGCCATATTCGTAAATCTTTGTAAATGTAAATGTAAACCTATGGTTTAACAAACAACATACACAGAAATTTGATCAAAATTCTGCATTCACTGAAACAATTTGCATAAAAAGAGTTTTATGAACAGTTTACACAGAAAGTTGATCTTTATTCTGCAATAAGTATTTCAAATAGAAATTCGTTTGGAATTCTGCATTTATTCTGAAACAATTTACATACATGTGTAAGAATGGGTTTACAAACAATTTACATAAACATTCATTCTGCATTTATTTTGAAAAAATACGTAAGCATTGTTTTACAAACAATTCATTTTAAATGCTTAAATGAGAATGGGTTTCGGAGAAATTTACACAGAAGTTTGTTCTCTGTTTTTTTCTGAATCGATATACTTAAGAACATTTTTCGCAAGTGATTTAAGCAGAAATCTGTTCTAAATGCTGTAACAATTTACATAAAAAAAAATTTTTACACGGAGCAACAATTTATTTTAGAATGGTTTTACAAACAGGTTTTTTTGTAAACATTTGCACAGAAAATTAGCTCTTTGTGTTAAATGAATAAAGCCTAATATGTCGTAATGTTATCTACCAGGGTATTAACGAACTGTTCAACAAGTAAAACAATTCCAATGGACAAAAATGCGTAACATACACACAACTGTGCAACTCAATTGTTCATTTAGATCAAATTAAATACAGTATATAGTCTAACAAAAGCATGTTACTGTCAATCTCCCTAAACATTTAAGAACCACAATCAGCTACCATATCAGGGTAGTCCAGCAGCGATAAGGGCGCCTGGGTGTAGATGTCTGTTATGACAGCTCTGAGGACAGAGGGATGAGAGATAGATAATGGAGGAAAGAGATGATGAGCCAGAATGTAGTGTATGCACCTACAGTAGTCACAAGCAGGCTTTGTTCCCAGAGAGCGCACTTGAGTTTTGAGAGAGTGCTTCATGTTGACTTTGAAAACTCTCGTTTGTATATCAAGAGTGGGTGCAGTAGGGGCACATTACTGCCAAAGCTAGACTTGTCCAACTCAACATCCTCTACACAGTGAGGGCGGCTGGAGTCATGGTGTCTTTTCCTGTTCCATTCTCCATTGAAAGTGATGCATGCCTCTGCTTGGCTTGCTGGGATTAGTCGGTTCTCAGAGACGGACTGCATGCACACAAAAGACTTTATTCAGCCTGGGGAAGAGGGAGGAGGTGGGTAGACTGCAGAAGTACATCTCTCTAGCCTGTAACAGGTGGGATTACAAAACAGACCTGGCTGCAGTGGGATCAGTCCTGGAGTGCACGGGGTGGGCTGATCAAAGTAGACTCAATGTATACTGAGAAGTCTCGAGACTGGATATACAGCAGTGGCAGTCTAGTTTACAGACTGACTTGTGAAATGGATTTTCAACAGTTAGTCTAGTATTCAGACTACTGAAATGGATTTTCATCAGCTAGTCTAGTGTTCAGACTACTGAAATTGATCATCACCAGTAAGCCTGGTGTTCAGACTACTGAAATTGATCGTCATCACTAAGCCTAGTGTTCAGACTACTGAAATTGATCATCATCAGTGAGCCTAGTGTTCAGACTTCTGAAATGTATCATCATCAGTAGGCCTAGTGTTCAGACTACTGAAATGGATTTCCATCAGTTAGCCTAGTGTTCAGACTACTGAAATGGATTTCCATCAGTTAGCCTAGTGTTCAGACTACTGAAATGGATTTCCATCAGTTAGCCTAGTGTTCAGACTATTGAAATGGATTTCCATCAGTTAGCCTAGTGTTCAGACTACTGAGATGGATTTCCATCAGTTAGCCTAGATTTCAGACTATTGAAATGGATTTCCATCAGTTAGCCTAGTGTTCAGTCTACTGAAATAGATTTCCATCAGTTAGCCTAGTGTTCAGACTTCTGAAATAGATTTCCATCAGTTATCCTAGTGTTCAGACTACTGAAATCTATTTCCATCAGTAAGCCTAGCGTTCAGACTACTGGAATAGATTTTCATCAGTTAGCCTAGTGTTCAGAATACTGAAATTGATCATCATCAGTAAGCCTAGTGTTCAGACTACTGAAATGGATTTCCATCAGTTAGCCTAGTGTTCAGACTACTGCAATGGATTTCCATCAGTTAGCCTAGTGTTCAGACTACTGAAATGGATTTCCATCAGTTAGCCTAGTGTTCAGACTACTGAAATGGATTTCCATCAGTTAGCCTAGTGTTCAGACTATTGAAATGGATTTCCATCAGTTAGCCTAGTGTTCAGACTACTGAGATGGATTTCCATCAGTTAGCCTAGATTTCAGACTATTGAAATGGATTTCCATCAGTTAGCCTAGTGTTCAGTCTACTGAAATAGATTTCCATCAGTTAGCCTAGTGTTCAGACTTCTGAAATAGATTTCCATCAGTTATCCTAGTGTTCAGACTACTGAAATCTATTTCCATCAGTAAGCCTAGCGTTCAGACTACTGGAATAGATTTTCATCAGTAAGCCTAGTGTTCAGACTACTGAAATGGATTTCCATCAGTTAGCCTAGTGTTCAGACTACTGCAATGGATTTCCATCAGTTAGCCTAGTGTTCAGACTACTGAAATAGATTTCCATCAGTTAGCCTAGTGTTCAGACTACTGAAATGGACCATCATCAGTTAGCCTAGTGTTCAGACTACTGAAATGGACCATCATCAGTTAGCCTAGTGTTCAGACTACTGAAATGGACCATCATCAGTTAGCCTAGTGTTCAGACTACTGAAATGGACCATCATCAGTTAGCCTAGTGTTCAGACTACTGAAGTGGACCATCATCAGTTAGCCTAGTGTTCAGACTACTGAAATGGACCGTCATCGGTTAGCCTAGTGTTCAGACTACTGAAATATATTTTTAGTAGTTAGCCTAACATGCAAACATGCAAAGTTTAGTTTTGCTGCTAGACTACTGAATTGATTTTCACTGGCCTACTGTTTGGATTACTGAAATACATTTTCAGTATTTGGTCTAGAGTTAGTTACACTTTCAGACTACTGAAATTGATTCAGTAGTTACTTTATCATTCAGACTGCTGAAATGAATTTTCAACTGAACTGTTTTTTTTAGTAGTCGATTTCGCTTCCAAACCACTGAAATGGATTTGTAGTCTGACAGACTACTGGAATGGGTTTTTAGTAGCTGGTCTATCTTTGAAACAGGCTCATTATACTTCTGGTACACTGTACCAACCTGTTCTTAGGTTGCCTGTTTGTTTTCAACATGTTCAGCATGTTATGACAACATGACAAAACACTTTGGATAAGTATTTCTCACGGAGTAACATTATTTATTCCCAAAGAAGACAATCAAAGCCGAACTTCAATTTTTACATTCATGTTTTCTTTTTTTTCACCACAAATAAAATGAAAAGACAGTCTGCTCTTGTCTTTTAGCATCCCATGAGAAGAGAAAAGATACGGTTGAACAGGCAGACCATGTTTAATGGGTATATTTAAAGAACTAATAGTTTGATTACTTCTAAATTTTTCATCTGTCCCTGTGTCATTGTTGACTAACTGTGCTTACTGAGCTGTTCCTCAGGACAGTAGATCACATCAAGATAGAGGCACACAGTGCTGCTCTTTGTGCATTAGTGGAACGGTTTGGAAGGACTGGGAGTGGGAAATACCATCTTTATTGAGTTAAAAGCGAGTGTCATGTTCATTTTCTATTAAATTAGTAAAAGTTTGATGGCCAGCGACATGCAATCTTCATCTAATGAGGGTTGAGCAACAGTCCCAATCCAAATAACATATATTTCACATATGTTCTCAAAATTCTTGGAAAGTGAGAAAATTTTTTAATTTTATTTTGTTTTATTGATTCACTTATGTGCACTATAGATGCACACCTCTGCAGATTCACTTTATTTTGACTGTCTATTTCCTAATATTTGTTTAATATTTGTGGCTTGGGTCACCATAAACTTGGTTGAAATGAATGAATGAATGAATGCATTAATGAATTAAAAAGTTAAGTGAAACCCAAACTAAACATAATAATGTAAAATCTAACAGAAAAACACTTAATCTGCTCCGGCCGCCCATCCGCATAAAACAGTGCCTGGTGTCTCGAGAACGCACTCCCTGAAATAGGTTCGAAGGTGCAAACGATTATCTGATATCTCTACCCAAACCTCAAAAATTATAGCCAGTACATTTTCTCAGTTCTACCACCATTGGCAAATTTGACCTACGTTCACATTCCAGTAATCCAGCGCTGTCTTTGCAACAGTAATTCTACTGTCCATTACCATCTTGTCACTGCCAAGTTAGAGGTATCTACAAAGCAGGTGTTTTCACCTGACCATAACAAACAAAACAAACTCGAGAGGTCAAAGGTCAACCACCAGCAACATGAGAGCTGTCGCCGAACACTCTCATTCAATTGAGAACCAAGTCAAGACAGCGTCTGAGAGATTTAATTAAAATGTCATCTTATTCAGCTCTTAAGTCTCCTACACTGACCTGACTCACTTTTCTGATAAAACATTATCGCACGCCAACGCAGTCACCTACCATGAATGAATTGCTCCTGCAGGTCTCTTTTCTGGGAAAGAGCAATACAGATTACTGGAATGCTGACTTTGATTTGAAATCAGATATTGACAAATTAAATAACACAGCTGGCCTGTTGAAACGCTCAGCAGGTGATACAGTAGTGTGGCATGCGGTGAAACAAACGTGCCCTCAGGCAAATAAACTCATCAATGTGACACTGAGGTAAAAGCACCAGACTGAATCATAACAATTAAACACATGCAATATAAAAGAGTCAGACAGGCCTATCAGTAATTCAGCTAGGGAAATTTGCTTTCTGGATGCAAGATAAACGATAAGGCATAAACTAAATCAAAGTGATGAAAGAAGAACATTTCATTGAAATCTGATAACATTGTCCTATTCTAAAATTTGAAACCAACATTTAAGCCAAGTGCACAGTAAGACTAAAGCTCTAATGCTGTATGTGACCAGTTTGTTGATAGTTCAGACTGTAAATTCTTTCTAGATATGTTATTACAGTATATACAATATGCAACTATATTACAGTAATGCAACTACTACTACTACTACGACAAATAATAATAATGCAAAGATAATGATGTTGATATTATCCACGTGGAAATGCAAACATCTGCAATGATAGTGAGGGATTCTCATATTTAAAGATACTTTAGCAGCCAGGTACTTGTGATTATCAGAGCGTCCGTCTGCAGTTGAGAGCTCAGATACTGACAGGGCTCTGGCTCTGTCTGCAGTGGACATGAACACGTTCCTTTGTTCCTGCGAGCTCTGTGGGCA
The DNA here is from genome assembly GCF_051911475.1 of Siphateles boraxobius. Lineage (NCBI taxonomy): Eukaryota > Metazoa > Chordata > Actinopteri > Cypriniformes > Leuciscidae > Siphateles > Siphateles boraxobius. Next base: position 15,558,953 of record NW_027508799.1, read on the forward strand.
GGTAACTGATGATAACCCATGTATCACGGGATGCTAACAAGTGTATGAGTAAAGAATATGCAAAACATGGAAACGACATTGTCAGAGAAGAACAGTGTAATTCAAATCTGAAGATATTTTCTGCTAACACTGTACAACGTGAGGATCAAATATTGGCACTTGTGATATGAAGACCTGTCTTGCAATGCTCTGAATGAAAAAAGTGACAAACAGCTTATGTCAAGACTTAAGCATGCCAAAATTACCAGTACGAAGACATCTTATGGATACTAAAAAAGTTGGCTGGCAAGTCTAAATGCCATTTTTTGTTTTTGGCTGAAAGTAAAAGTTGAAGAGTTGCTTTAACATCCAATGACTTGTCAGTTTTACATATAGAGTATAGACTTGTGAAATTGTTTAAAAGAAACCTTCTTACATTAACAGTATATTCTACAGTATTAAAATCTACTGCCAAAGACACTCCTTTATTAAGCGAGGGAGTTTTTGCACTGTAAATCTTTAACCTGTAAAGAAAAGAGCTGGCGGTGATGATCGCAATAACTGCAAGCAAAATTCTTGTTGTTCTAGTTCACACCCCACGTTTTCAACGATTTATTCTCTCCCGTTTGATGAAACTCCTCACACAGGTAGAAGACAACATGTGGCAACACGGCCCAACTTCAAGAGCACTTTACAATGAACAGAAGCAATAATTCACCTCAAAAGAAAACCGTCTTTTTGTCTTTCTGTGCTTTTCTATGAAGTGACAGAGCAAAAGTCTTCAAACCTTAACTGAGCCAAACACTTGAGTGATTTATAGCCCTACTCAAGGAATTCACCAGAAGGAAGAACAGAGCAGAGAGGAGTGTATTAGAAGTATAAGGAATGCTCTCATCTTCCTGGTCCTCAAAAGAGTGGAGCCCCCAATAAGGATGAGAGCCAGACAGAGCTCATAAATGAGTGAATGATGGCGTAAGTTCCTGATGGATTTTTTTGAGATTACCCGAATTCTTGCCCATCCTCCTAATACTACCTGCAACCGACTATCAATAGCAACAATCTAAAAAATGCTTGGTTGTTTCAACCCATGTTTGGGTCTAATATGGAAAAACCCAACCGTTGAGTTAAAAACTTTTAAACCAACGGTTGGGTTTGTCTATATTTTAAGTGAAGTAGAAAAGTAGCAAATACTTAAAATCCCTGTTTACACCTGGTATTAGAATGCACCTTCTGTGACCACTTCTGTTCAGATTTCTCTTATTTTGTCACACTCTACATTACTTTCACGACAGTGCCGTGTGCAAAATAGTATAGACGAATAGCATTGATTGAACGAAACCATGTTAGGTGGTAACATGCGATTGGGGAAGGAAGCGAATGAATTTGCAGTTGCAAATTCGACTGTAATCTGTGTGGTTGGGTACAACACAATGAAGTTTGAACACATTCCACAGTGATTACGTATTAGGTCAGTAGGCAGAGAGTAGGCAACTTTTGTCGCTGTGCAAATGCATTTGACCTTACGGAAGCAGTCAAAATCTCTAAAAGTTTTAGACCCCATTTACACCTGTATTTCCACATGTGTTTTGGATCAACGAAAAATAATACCAAGTGTAAACAGCCCAAGTGGTCTTGAAAGGACAATTATGAAGGCATTTTGGTTTGTCTCTCTCTCATTGGTCTCCTCTCCCTTCCTACCTTCCATCTGCATTTCTTCTCAACGTATTACTGAAATCACAAATCACCCTTCAGCACCTCCAACATGTCACTACTGAGCCTAATTAGCAAGCTAGTCTTCCTGTAGAAGCATCCGACTGGCCTAATAAAGTCTCAAACGAGCGGAATATGTCTGCAAGGAAAGAATCTGGAGCGGTTCGCTGTGGTCTAGTGAAAAATAAAGTGCACCTTGTAGAGCCTCTTCTGGGCCTTAATCCACCCAGATCCCCCCACTCAAAACCCTTGAGTTGAAATCTTTGTTCTCTTCTCAGAGGGGTGGAAAAACTGGGGTGTGAGGGGCTCAGATGGATGTCTGATGCTATCATGGTGAATTGGGTTTACGGCGCTCCACGGGAGTAAAGTACCAGATAAAAAAGAGAAAGGGGCCAAGCCAAAACTCAATTAAAACATCAAAAACCTGAGAGTGAGCCTCAGGGCGAATTGGGTTTATGGCAGTTTTAAGACGTCACCAGGACTTTTTTTACTGATATCTAATAAATATATTGGATTATTCAAAAAAGTATATTGCACAGATAAGATATAATGTATATGACTTGTTTTGGAACTATTAATGATGTTCATTAATTGTAAAAACCATTAATTTAGGAAATTCTTAGGCTTAAGCCTAAGGATTAAATTTAGACATCACATCAAATCCCACATCATTTGTACTACAGACGTGACTGATACCCCACATTGTATGGCTTGCTGAAGGGATATGGCCTGTTGCTTTTCTAAGCAATTATATGTATAGGGCTGTTTCAATTTTAATTTATTTGGTTGCATTTCAGTAATAATGTTTATGTTGCTTACATATGAAAGGAATTCTCTTTCTGCTACTGTTGTAAATTATTCACTGAAGTGTTTAATGTTGATTCAAACTGGTAACTCGTCGTTTGGAACTATTAATTAAAAGAACCAGATCATAAGAGTAATTTGTTTCGCAAATAGTTTTTTAAAATATATATATTATATTTTTATTATTCTCTTAAAAAAACGGCCCATAATTAATTTTGCTTGTGAATGACTGACTGAATAATCAGTATTTTAACCCAGTCCGGATCGTGTGTATTACTTTTACCTGCATGGTGGCTGCGACGTATCGTGACATTAAAGGATAAGTTCACTTCAGAATTTAAATTTCCTGATAATTTACTCACCTCAACTTCATCCAAGATGTTTATGTCTTTCATTTTTCAGTCGGAAATAAATTAAGTTTTTTTGAGGAAAACATTCCAGGTCCATATGGACTTCAATGGGGTCCAACGTTTTGAAGGTCCAAATTGCAGTTTCAATATACCTTCAAAGGACTCTACACGATCCCAGCCGAGGAATAAGGGTCTTATCTAGCGAAACAATCGGCCATTTAAAAAAAACTAAAAAAAAACATTTATATACTTTTTAACCACAAATGCTCTTGCACTGCGATGCGCCACGCATTATGTAATCAAGATGAAAGGTCTGCAATTTGGACCTTCAACCAATTGTACCCCATTGAAGTTCACTATATGGAGGAACAATCCTGGAATGTTCCATCTGGGATGACATGGGGGTGAGTAAATTATCAGGACATTTTAATTCTGAAGTGAACTAATCCTTTAACAGTAAACTGATATATTGTTCCTTGTTCTATTTTTGCCGCAATTGTGCAACATGCAGAACTTTCATTTTGATGCGTCCCGTTCAGAAAGACTCTGAAAGAAGATGTTGCAGATAGGTGTGACACCTTGTTTAATTTCCTGATTGCTCGATAACTTTTTTAAATTAATTTATTCATAATTTATTAAATATTTGTCAGCTCAATTCCTGTGGTAGAGTGGTAACTATGATTAATTAGGTATGAGAACTTCTATTATGACCACACTTGTGCAGTCTTTGGTTCATATCTTACATAGTTTCCAAGGCAGTCAACAGATATTATGCATGGAATGAGAAGGATGTTACCGTACATCAAGTCACTCATGCAAATAAACCACAAAGAATAAATTATACACATCAAAACAAGCCCAAATCACAAGATTCTGCAAGTGTATTCCTCAACAAAACTGAATGTCTCTCACGGCAGCATTACCCCAGCGTCTATAATAAAGCATTCAGCAGTGGACATGGTACATCATTAAATGGTTTATGGGCGGTGGTTTTTCCCAACAGGCGATGGCAACCGAGTAACAGAGGCCCAATACTGACTTGTGTGCTCGTAACAGCTATGGAAATGTCTCCACATTGCCTCCTATTCGCCTGTTTTTTCAAATGTACACAAGTTCCTGCTTTCCCCCGGCAACGCTTTTTTCCCCTTTTGAAAAGAGCCAACCATCCGGGGGCTGGTAACTAAGCACCCTGTTTATCAGTAACCAGGCTTAACAATGTCCGTAACCAAACACCGCTGTGGCAAGAGCGAGAATGAGAGAATGAGAGAAAGAGAGAGAGATCTTATGACATTGCAACCGATACACTTGGCACTAAGAATCATGAGGAGGTACATGGGTTGGTGACTTTGAAGACAAAACGTAACTATCTGTAAGCTACTAAGTCGGAAATGCACTACACGTACATCAATGCCAAAGAACACTTATGTGCGTTTTGGAGTTACTGTAGTGGTAAAAACTTCAATACTCAAGGGGGTGATGGAGTTAACTTCAAATATCTGTAGCTTAGTTTATTATAGCTATAATAGCTTATTATCTAGCTAGGTAGTCATAAACAGCTTTAGCTAACTTTCTAAGTAAGATTCTCTTTTAAAAAAAAGTTGACCTGTAAGAAAAAACTGACAATAGGAGATGGTGTTAATTTTATGTTAAGGCACTATTAACATTCTGAGATGATTCTGAGATTGAGCCCTCTGACACATTTCGTCTTCGTTCTGTTCACACCAAGACAAATGTGCAGCCCAAAAAAGGTGTAATAAACATTTTAATTAAAAATGAACGGCAGATAATACATCTGTTCAGACCGACACGAACATTCACATGCCGTCAATGCTATTTTTTATTTATTTATTTTTTACCGAGAGGGGTTCTAATGTCTTTATTGTCTCTGTGACAAGAAATAGAAAGTTGGGATGCATTGGCCTTTTGTGTGGGTCAAAACTCTTAAACATATTTTGGTAACACTTTATTTTACAGTGTCCTTGTTACATATGTTACATGTACTTACCATAGTAATAACAGTAAAGTATGCATAATTACATGCAACTAACCCTCAACCAAATCCTAATCCTACCTATTATTACTCAGTACATAAATATATAATTACACTGTAACAATGACAAAAACAACAATTCTCAGTATTCAGAACAGAGTAAGCCCAGCATCTTTAGCCATTTAATTGTTCAAATTGTACCAATGATACTAAAAAAGAATCTACATTTTGACATTCCATGCAAAAAAATGCATTGTTTTCAGGTTTTGAAACACAGGACTGTTCAGAATGGGTGTATTACAGGTTTGGGCCGTGTGAGTTTAGCATTTTAGTGACCGCATTGTCACAGATCGCCGCTGTTAACCTCGACTGAATGAGCAGGTTAACTCCTGCCCTGCTGACCTCTCCTCCTTAGGGATCTAATATCTCATTCACAACTCACTATCATCTGATTTCTTCCTATTTTTATCCCATACAACAGGAATGACCGGATTTAACCATGAGTATAACTCGCATTTATTCATTAAACTTCAGCTTTACTGCAGGACAGAGTTCACTAAACATAAAAAAAATACTTAAGACTCGAGTAAATGATGTTTATTAGATAAAACGGGAATACATATTTTTACACTTAACTCTGTCCCTGCAAATAAAAAAAAGCAACTGAGAGACTAAGACAGGGACTATATGCATTTGTGATGCAAAAATAAAATATCGGTTTGGCAAAAAGTCCTTTTTTGATTGCTTTTCTTTATTGCAAAGATTGATATTTCTTGATGGTATAAGGTTTTGTGTTCAACAATCTAAATCAGTGAACAGGTGACAAATATTCCCATTCCTACAAAATCCTGTGACCCCCCCACCATGACCATGTGACCTAAGCAAAAACCCATTAACACTTTCATGTCTACTACAATAACGAATATGACTTAATGAGTTTTACATGTTGATTTAATAAAGCACAACATATAACAAAACAGTATATGTAATTATATATATTTGGCTACTGAGGTCTCTTCATAAAAAAAATTAAATAAAAAAAAACCTTAAACATAAATCAACTAATCAAAATTAATAAAACGTTCCCAAGCTAAATTGCAACAAGACAGGTCCACATAAATCCTGATGAGTCAAAGTAAGATTTTCTCACAATGAAAAGTTTTTTTTTTTTTTGAGAACCGCATGGCAACATTTCACTTCAGTGTGATTCAGAGCCAACACAGAGCAACTGAGCCAAATGACTAAGAGAGCACAACAGTCACCATGACACCGTCCTCAGAGTCAGTGTGGTGTGTGTGTGTGTGTGTGTGTGTGTGTGTGTGTGTGTGTGTGTGTGTGTGTGTGTGTGTGTGTGTGTGTGTGTGTGTGTGTGTGTGTGTGTGTGTGTGTGTGTGGCTTTGTAAGGAGGATAACAGGATGCTGACACATGCTACATTTAGTTTAGGGAAAAACAACAAAGACAGAGAGAGAGAGAGATTGGCATGCGATACGCGGTACTGTCATCATGGTAATAATAATGCATTTATACTTGCAGTCCGTGTGCACATTGATAAAACCTTGTGCCTTAATGAAATATCTCAGTTATTTTTTTGTTTACTGTTTTTTTGGTCCCACTTTATATTAAGTGGCTTTAAGTACTTTGTACTTACATTGAAACTAATAATTTGATACAATGGACTTATTGTGTGCATACATGTTTTTACATTGTACTTATATTTTGAAAATACCTGCGCAGCTGTAATTAATGTATGTGGTAATTACATTTGTAATTACACAATTGACCCTTCCCTTAAACCGACCCATACCACACACACCTGTCCCTAACCTTACCAGTATCACACCTCAATAGCAGCAAAACTGTTTTACAATACAACATGAAAACAATAAGTACATTGTACATATTTTTCAATGTAAGTACATAGTACTTAAAGCGACTTAATATAAATTGGGACCGTTTCGTTTATAATTTTATTATTAGATTTTTTTGGTATTTGTAGTATATATTGATTTTTTTTTAATTAAATTATATGACCTCATATTAATATTTATGCGAGAAAATAAATATTTTCTATAAAACTGAATTTATCGCAGGACCATTTAAAATAAATGAGTGAAAAAAATAATGTTAACCAGTTACAATATACATTCAAATAAATGTAAAATCTTAATGATATAAAAATTGGTGCATAACCAATGACTTGGCTATGCCCCAATTACCCATCTGCACATCCGCAATCAAACCCGAAAATATTTGATAAAACCGCAACAACATAACGTGATTATTAACATGTAAAAAAAGGAGTAAAATCGAAGTCCACTGGTGCATTGTGGGAAAATAAGCCCAAGATAAACATCACACCCTCTGTGCAAACAGAGTTTCCTCCATGTTGGGACAAGGGTTTAAAACAATGTGCAATCCACAGAGATATATGGGAGACTGTCTCATAAGACATAAAAAATCATGAATGCAAACTCTTTAATATCTCAATTCTCGATTGTTATCTCGATTAAATTGACAAAAAAATCTCCAGCTTCTCAGATGTTTCTCTTAAGAAAAAGAGCTCAGTAATCTCACATGTGGCTCCAACAGAGTCTCAAAATTGATGTCAATAATGTCTCAAACTGTAACAGACTCAAGAATGTCTTAAACTGTGTTCAAATGTGCCAAGATGAGTACAAATCTGCATCTTAACATGATCGTTTTTCGTAAAAATTCTTCCAAAACCAAATTATTCGAGCTGCTGTCCACATGACTTTTGCACCTCTGTTCTATTCTTGTGTCTCAACAATGGACTTCTTATTTCTTTATAGAAGTTTTGGAGAAAAATCTGAGACATATATACAGTATATGACAGATAAATGAAACAACTGAGACCTCATGTTGGAAACATGTTTAGAATACGAATTGCATCTGACGCTGTATAGAAAACTACTAGTATACAGTATACAGAAGAAGCAAATGGTTAATTTGATTGGTTGTTCGTGAAAATAAATGCAATCTTCTCATTTAAACAGTTGAAATGTCATTTGCAATGCATTACACTTGCTTAATGTGATGCTTCATTTTACTCACCGGGATTTGATTGGATCATGTGTGTGAGGCTACAATATTATTGGTTAATATTATGTTCCCCCACCCACAGAGCCCTGATTACATCAGCAGGAAAGAAAAGTTGTTTACGCTGGAGAAATGTATTACATTTTGATGAAAGATTGCGACAACCAACTGTTTTGATCAAAAATAAAGTGTATTTAATTTCCTGTTGACTTTCACAGGCACAAAAGACCTCTGTCAGTCTAGAGCCTAAACTGCACAGCACACATAAAATCTAACGTTCAACAACAAATGATTAACACGGAGGTGATTCCTTTTAACATACTAAAGGAGAATCTCTAGACAGTCAACAAAACTTCCCACACCCCAAAGTTCATGGCCAATTTAAATGTACCAAGACCATAGAAACCCTTCCAGGTTGCATGCATTGTCTTGTCGGTCCATTAACAGCTTTGTGAACTGAGACACCCTGACGAGTCCGCAACACCTAGGAATAGTGTGGATAATGGGTCGGACCCCTAACACCAGCTCCGACGACCCACATTCATGCATGAGGAGCCTTTTGACATGGAAAACACTGTACCTCCCCCTCTCCTTTTAAGAAGGTTATTTGCATTGAAGAGAACAACACAGGACACTTCCGTAACATGAACACAGAATTGTAAATAAAGAGTACAAGGCACTATCAAGGAGTTCAACCGAACAGTTAATAACAATTAATAAATATATACATTTAAAAAAACGATCACGCCCCAAATTGTCATTACTTTAATGTGAAAAAAACCCACATTCTCATTACTCCAATACAGTAATGAAAATCATTTTGCCTAAATTTTCTTCGGTACAACAAATACCACCATTATGTATAAATACTTCTGCATGACAATGGTATTTTTAACATCACAGTATTGAGAATTAAGGGTTACATTTGGTTAATTGTGATGAATACGACCTTCTTCATGTTTTAAAAACAGGGGTTGTTTTCTTTTTGCAGCATTTCTTATTATTTCTTTTTATATATATTTTATTTTGAAATTGTAGGTATAAATATGACCTGAACGTATTCTTAACATAAACTCTTGTTAACTACGTTAATGATTAATATAACTATAATATTTATATTCATTTTATTAGTTTTTTGAGATTTTATCTTGTTTTTAATTTAATTTAATGACTTTTAAATAAACACTTTTATTGTCATTCTATTTGTTTTTTAAAGTTTTTATGCATAATTTTTATGCATAATTCTATTTTATATTCTGACCACTGAACTAACTTGAGATTAATTTAATGTTTAAAAGGCCATGAACATAAATTGTTGTTTTTTTGTTTGTTGTGAGAATAACCCAAAAAGATATTATTTTTAGGGTCAAAGCAAAACTTTTTTCATTTCATTTCAATTCTGCAGTTTTTTAGTCTCTCTCTCTCTCTCTCTCTCTCTCTCTCTCTCTCTCTCTCTCTCTCTCTCCTCTCTCTCTCTCTCTCTCTCTCTCTCTCTCTCTCTCTCTCTCTATCTCTCTCTCACACTCTCTGTGGTTCAGGTAATGTGCGTGCGTGTGTGTTTGTGTGCGCGTGTAAATGTCGTGTGTGTGTGTGTGGCTCAGGTAATGTGTATGTGTGTGTGTGTGGCTCATGTAATGTGTGTGTGTGTGTGTGTGTGTGTGTGTGTGTGTGTGTGTGTGTGTGTGTGTGTGTGTGTGTGTGTGTGTGTGTGTGTGTGTGTGTGTGTGTGTGTGTGTGTGTGTGTGTGTGTGTGTTCTGAAAACCCAGATGACCTCTCTTAAGCACTTGAGTGTCAGTATTGATAAGACTCTACATTGACACTATAGTCATTAAACTGAACTGGTCAGGCCAGATGTGACCTCCTTGACCTTTTTAAGTAAATGTCATTGAGCAAAACAGAGGTTATTACCCAGGATCTGTTTTACCCCAAAGTTTTACCCTAGAGCAGATCACGAGCATAAATCACATTTATAAACACTAAAACACTAGGAGACAAGTAAGGATCAAAGATCTTTAGTATGCAGGACTTCCTGTTATAACACATCCATCTACAAGAAATAGATAAATAGAGCCTAACATACAAGCCCACCTGTTTTTTTTTTATTTTATTTTTATGAATAACTAAAATTGGTATAGTTAAATTTATAAATAGATTGACTTTATAAGTAAAAAAATTTTAAAATCAATTTACACATCTTTTCCAAAACTATATTTTTAATGAATACCTTTCAATATAATGAAAATGATGAAAAATGATGAAATTATAATGAAAAAATAGCATCTTTCACGTCTCCAGCAGTGACCCCTGCACTTCAAGCTTTCCTAAACCAGCTTATCATTAGGGAAGAGAGATAAATAAAATACCAGGCCTGGCCAAGGTTACAGTGGGGCTCAGATCATGTTTCCAAATAACACGGATTACGAACGGAACAGAGAATAGCATTGTGTGAGAATATCTGCCTCCATCATGAAACAGAACCTGCTTTAATGTAAATGTAATTTGAGAGGGCGACTTCATGTTTAAGAGTGAACATTCAAACAGAGAAGAGCTTTTGTTTTCAAGCGTCGTTGTGAGGTGCGAAAGGTCGTGAACGAAATGGTTATATTGGCTGTATAATCAGGGGGAGGTGAACCACCCCCCCCCCCCCCCCCCCACCCCCGTAAGAGGTGACGGCATTTCTAAAATGGTGGCTTGACACCTCGCAACGACAAGACAAATTCAATACATCTAGGATTTCTAAGCTTAGCCTGAAGGTTCAAAAAGTACAAAGTGCATCTCAAAAAGCAAAGAATAAATGCAAATCACCCTGCAGGCCTCTCATGATTTTGGTTAAACTACAACTTTTACTTGTTAGTGGCTAAAATGACATAATGAAGTATTTCCATGTCGACTTGCTCAGATATTGCCTTAAAGACTTGTGCAAGGGTAGACGACATTTAATTTGACATGGACGAAAACAAGGCTGTGAAAGATAGGCGTACTGTCTGTTCAATGTTTTGTACAACTTGGTTCTTTTTCCAGAAAAATAACCAACTCAGTACAACTTATTGGTTCCAGTGTCCAAAATGTGATTAAATTACATTTTTTTATTAAATTACATTTTTAGCCTGCAAGCCAAAAGTAGTTGGTCGGATTTTACCAAACCAGTTATATTTTAACAGTGTAATAAGCAAGTAAAAAAAAAACTTTTAATTTCAAGAATTAAAAGAATTTTACTTATGAAATAGAAATTCATATGATATTTTCCAATTTGTAATAACCTCATTGGATTTTGGATACTGATATATGTATATATATGTATATATGTATATATGTATTGGCTTTATTTATGTATATATGTATATATGTATATATGTATTGGCACAAACCTTTATTTTGGATGCTATTAAACGTTGCCCAGCACTAATTTATTTTTATATATATATATATATATATATATATATATATATATATATATATATATATATATAAAAAAAAATTAGTGCTGGGCAACGTTTAATAGCATCCAAAATAAAGGTTTGTGTTTACATGATATAGGCCTATGTGTGTGAACTGTGTATAATTATTTTGTATATATAAATCCACACATATGAATGTATATATTTAAGAAATATTTGCATATATATATTTATACATAATTTATATTATATATAATTTATTTATAAATAACACATTTTTCTTAAATATATACATGCATGTGTGTGTATTTATATATACAAAATAATTATACACAGTACACACACATATATTATGTAAAAATTGGATGCGATTAATCGTGATTAATCGTTGCCCAGCACTAATAAAAAATATAATTTCTTGCATGCATGTCTTGCATAAATTCAATATCCAATAACATTTGATCAACATCCAAATTTCAATCTAAAATATTATTTTTAAAATTATTAAAACATTTATTATTTTTTTTTAAATATACCCTGAATGGTTTTTATTTTGGACCCTGATTGGTTCTCATTCATGAAACACGAGCAGAATGAATTTGTGCACTTAAATTGTTCGTAAAACCTTTCTTACATAAAATATTGCATTGAAATCAATGATTTTTGCTTGTGTTTCATGAATGCGGGCGATTTCTTGATCAGAGTGATGTAATATTATATTACCCAAAATGCACAGCTTAAAATGTATTGGATGGCCGCCCAAGTGTCACATTTCCCAAGCCTTTCCCCATAAAATGTCCAAAAAATCCCAACAGCAAGAGCATGTCGCTCAACCAGCAAAGTTTGCTATCAAATACATGCTTCCATTATATAGTGGCATTGTCATACACTGGTATTAACAATGCTATTGAATTACAGGCTAGCTATTATAGAAAAGCGTGTGCTAGTTCATGCATGCTGAGTGAAAACAGGAAAGTCTTTGAAAGCAAAATGAACTTTAATTTCCCTTATAATCCCTAAATGCTCTCCATGGATGGCCTTTGGAGTATATTTCTAAAAACGTAGAGTCGGTCACCGTTGGACACATGTAATGTCACACTTTTTGGCCGTTGGCTGAAATAGATGCTTTTCTAGCTCCTTAGTGTTATGGACAAAGACATCTTTTATGTGCGGCAGAATAGGGTCAGGACAGAGCGGAAAGTGTGTCGTGTTACACGCGAACAGGTTCCCCTTCCGACTTCCCAGCCCGGGAAATCACGGATCTGGATAGCGTCTGATCCGTCGGTCTAAGTCTAACCCCTGAGAATGGGACCTCCACTTCACCTGAGCACACAGGTCAGGCCTAGTCGGTTAAAAAATGCACCTTGATGACTACCCAACCTGTCCGGACTTCCCAACCAGCAATCTGTCTGAACAAACAGCCATTTAATCCTGGGCGAGAGTTCACAGCGTTCTTAAAGAGGCTTAGAAAATCTACAAAGAGGTGGAAAGTTTATATATCATTCTTCGTTGAATGCTGCCATTCAGCGATTCTATGCATTGTAGGGTTTCCTTGTCACTTCAAGAGCGCTTCGGATTTCTGTTGAGATTGAGGAAGTTGCTTTTAAGACTGTGTGAAGATTAAACATTTTCGGAATGGGCAGAATTCATCTTCACAGAAGGCATTCGATGCGAAGGGGGCTGTAGAACATCATCAAACATCTGTGACATTTCTGGAGACCACAGGTGGAGTTAATGGTTAAGATCTCAGTAGTATTGCCTAAGGGAGATGCCATTTTCAGACAAGCACCTAAAAGGCGTTTCTTGAAAAAAGAAAAAAGAAAGGCCTGTGATTTATGTTCCAATTTGCCTCCACTGCACCACTGTGAGGCGTAGCTCCATGAGTTTTACAGGAAAATCCACTCCATTAAAGGAACGTTTGGGGTTCAAGACAAGTTAAACGACAAACAGTTATACGACAAACAGACAGTAATTTCTCATCAATTTGTTGAAAATTGTAAGTACTTACAATGGAAATCTTGTTTCCGCCACAGAATAAAACATTTTAAAAGATAATTGCGACTTTATATCTCAGAATTGCGAGATAAAAAGTCAAAAATGAGTGAAATAAATTCAAAATTGTGAGATATAAACATGCAATTCTGAGAAAAAAAGTCAGATTTTTGAGATAAACACTCAAATTTGCACACGATTTGTCTTAAAGCATATTAAAAACACCACATAGACATATAAACAACATTAAAACCTTGATTTTCACCACAGGGGGACTTTAATTGCAATGTCGAAACATGCATTTTCTGTAAAGCTGCTTCCAAACGATATATATTGTAAAAAGTAATGTGAAACTTATTAACCTTGCCTGTCGTAAGTTTATATTTAATCTTTCACGTCAATACTGTCATGTTCATGTGAAACCGGTAAAAGCCAGGTATGATTTGCATGCAGAGTATGTGTGAGGATACCAAAAGGGACATAACCACCCACAAATTACTGTTTACATTGAGCAAACTCCACCCAAAAGAAAGTACATATCCAGAAAAGTTTCAACTCAGAACAGTGGTTACACTTTTACAAGGATGATTTAGACAACTTTATAGAAAGAAACGATTTAAGCTCTTCAACAAAAATATGGGCAACATATTTCCGATTTAAGCTCATTGGAATGACTTTGTAAACTTCCATTGTTAAGCTACTGTAAACAGACTTTTGTTTCGTTTGACAATCAGAGGGAGTTGCAATTGTTTTCTGTTGCAGAGCAGAAGTATGTAAACCAGAAAATTCCTTTACAACTTGCAAAAGTTAAAACGGCAATTGCAAGTGAAAGGCCGATATTCATTATCACAAAAATTCCAAGTAGTCAAGGGCAGATGAAGCCTGAAAACACTACAGCTTAAACAAAACCATATAATTAGCGTACAAAGGCAAAACAATGCTGAGCCATGTTTTCATGTAAACTACCCTGGAATGACCCAAACCTGGAGCGGTTATTGTTTGCCCCTCTTGGCACCGGTTCGAGACCTCATCGCTGTCTCTGTCTTCTCTCTCCACCTTCAAATGAGTTTGCAAGATTAAACATGAATCAAATTCCTTTCCTGCTCATTTAGCAGAGATGCAGACAGCTCGCACTGTTATTTTAGTTTAATTAATGTTCAGGTTTCCCGGTCTCGGCTGTATTCCGCTATCAGAGAGCAGGAATGTGAGGAGGAGAAGGATTTCTGATCTTCATCTCTCTTGAAAATAAGTTTGAAGGCCTTTATAAACATGAAAAAATTGTAAAGAAACCTGAGGTTAACCAAAATTGCTAGTATCAGATACATAGAGGCCATTTGCCTGTCTGTTAATAAAGGGCAATGTTCAAGAGGACAAAAAGATGGGTATAAGAACAGTGCTGAAATAGTGTGCCTCAGTAGTCTAAAAACAGTTTCAACAGACACTATGGGGTAGGGCTGTCACTTTTGAGAAAAATCAAATTCGAACGGTTATCGAATATCAAGTAATGCATTTGAATTGATTTTGATTTTCATTTTTTTTTTGATTATTCGCTTGATTTGGTCATGGGCTTACGCTACAATACGTTTAGAGCGCCCGCTTCTGGATGAGATGGCAAACAATAATAAAAAACAAAAAAACGGTCTAATCATAGACTGTAAAAAATGCGCTAAACATGGCACTTTAAAAACCGGATAGTTTATTTATAGTTCGAATACGGATATTTCACGTCATGTTCGAATGCATATTCGAATATCGTATAAAAAGTGACAGCCCTACTATGGGGACGGATGTGGCATTGCACGCAAAGTGGAAAGTTTTAATACAACTCAGTTTGTTTAAACTACACAGACCTTGAGCCGTTTTGTTATGTCTACCCAACTTCTGCAATGAAACAGAGTGTTCATATCTAGAGAAAATAAATAATATACAAAACACACTATCATGGCAGTTTTAACTATTGGTGGCATATTTGTACAATCTCATTTGTACATTTTCATACTATCTTGCTTGAACCCCACTGAGGGTAGGTTTAGGAATGGACCTTCATGTTTAGATATTTTCTAAAATGTGTATGTTTTTGCACGACTCAAATCATACATATTCATATCAATTCGCCAAAGTGTAAAATAGTCTTCCCGCGAGATCGTGATGGAACATCAAAGATGCTGGGTGTTATTAATATCATACATACTAAATTAAAACATTATTTTTTATTGTATATATATATATATATATATATATATATATATATATATATATATATATATATATATATATAAACTAACATAACTGGGAAAATCTAAACTAAACTAAAATTTCCAACATTTCCATGACTTCAAGACGAATCAAAATGCAACCAAAATGTCAGCAAATTAAATTAATTACTTTTTGGTACATTATAAAACTTGAAACCTGATAATAAACATGATAAATGTAACAGTTTAAACATTTTTAAATGATACCAGTTAGAACAAAATAGAAAAACTGAAAAACAAAGAAAACTTTAAACAAAAAGAAAACCAAAAATAAGATGAAAACTAACAAAAACTAATCTAAATGAAGATAAATGAACGAGAGAAAAAGCTAATAATAGCAACACAGTAGAAACCGAAAAGCAAAACAAACAGCTTAGCTTAGTATTACGGCAGTGAGTTTTGCATGTGGAAGCATCGCTTAACACCTTCTTCACACAACACTATAAAAATAATACCTAAATATCTAAACGTTATTTCATAACACTTTCTACTACTATTTCAGCTTCGTTAATGAATGATAAATGGGATTCGTTCCTTTAAACAAAGCATGTTTGACAGAGTGACGCCCACAACATGTCTGTGACCTCGTGTGTAGATGAGGCAGAAGGACAGTCACACCTGGAGTGGAGATCTCCTCTGGTAATGACATGTAGATGACAGGGGACAGGCAGTGCACTTTTACAGTGATTAAAGTCTCTGTCTGTCTCTCTTACAGCTGTTGTGTGCATGTCAGAAAGCAGATCTGAGGACACAGCTGGCCAGCCCTACTCTGACCCCGTCTGCTCACACAACGAACACACGGGAACAGCTTCTACAACTCAAGCCAATTCACGTTAACTTTAGTAAAATGGTTGACTTTTTTCAGGACCACTTTAATTAGCCAATCAGCTCTATGAAGTAGTTGTACATTTAGCCTACATATCGCGGCATATCATTCATAACAGTCATTGCGAAACAGATTACTCAGCTCATTACCCCATGTACTCACAGGTAGGCCTGAAGGGAACCGACAGCTGCCGAATTCCATTGAAAAGCCCCGCCGAGTTCCATCATTCACAGAGTTCAACACACGCACTGCTTCACGTGCCTTGTTGGGAAAGACTTGATCATCACATTGAATTTGATCAATTCACAAAGTCGGAATGCTACAGTTGCCTCGATCAGGGGGAAGAGGTATAACATTATGATATTTTCAACTATATCTCAAATAAGAGCACACATCAAAGTAGCTAATAATGATATAATTGATTTTATAGTACTTATCAATATTGCATTGAATAGTTTCACCTTTATATGGTACTGATTCTTTTAGTTGTCTGGAATATTTTTATTATTAAGACAAAAGTCTATGTGGAATCTAAATATAATGAATTATATGAAATCATTTAAATCTGTTTTACTAAAATATACTGATCAATTAATAAAATAAGATGTCTTCGACTACATATTTTGATTAAATTATGTTCATTACGCATTTAAAAAGATCACATTATATTCATAACCTGTTACAATTAGCCCCGACCTCATAGCCGAGATAAAATCATACACAGTAGCTACTAGTATCATTCTTAATAATGTTTGTTAATTTACATTTAAAATAGGCTAGGCTATATAAATGTATACACATTTAAAAGACGCTGGAACAGCAATAAATAAATAAATAAGCCAAAAATCAATTTATTTATTATTTAGCTTAAGTTTATTATAGTTTTAAAAGTCTTGCAGCTTAACTCAATCTATTTTACTGTGTTTATCGGTTTTGCAGAATTTCACTGATTTTCTTCCACACACTCTAAAAAATATTGTTTCGGAGTTGTAAATAAGGGAGCGTTTACACAACATCATTTTCAACTAAAAACTGAAAAATTTGAATGCATTTTGGCCATTCATTTGCATGACAATGGCGTTTAGGGGGCCTGAAGACACAAACTTTTGAAAACAGGTTTTTTCAAAGTTTTTTCAAAATTTGTGAACATGCTAACGTCATGCGCATGCGTATTACGTGTTCCGTCTATAGGCGCGTAGTGTTTCATTGCAAAGTGACATCGCCAACTACTGGCCAGGCAAGATTAATATAGTGTTTTTAGTCGTTTTCGCGTATCCGTGTGAACGGGGATCGTTTTGACATCGTTGTCATCTGTACACGAAAAACACAAAGAAAAAACGTTTACTTTTTTCACATAAACATACCCTAAACCAGATTATTTGGAGAACGTTTAACAAGAAAGTACTATTTCAGTCTTTCTATTCACAATTCCATGTTTAATTCAATGAGTCTCTTGCCATTTCTTTATCATTTGTTCTAAAATTAACAAAAACAAATCTACTAACAATTTCTGAGTAAAAATCCTACACCATTGTTTGTCAGTGCAGAAAATGTAAAAAGTGTGCAAGATCCATGTGGGCCTAAACATTTAATCTACAGACCTCAACCATCCCAATTACAAGAAATCGTTTTGTAGGATATGAAGCTAAGACTTCAAGTCCAAACTGAAATACAAGTTCACAGAGTTTGGCAATGCAATGTAGAATAAGTCCTGCAGCGCTGAGTGGGCTATACCGTCAACTACATGAGACGCAAACGCAGTGGCCCAAGGGCAGAAGCTCACCGCATTGAAGGAGTCTGCGTGTATCGGCAGGATCGGCTCGCTGACTTCAGGGGGAAAATTGAAAGAAACTGGCTAAAAGTGATAAATCACCTCCCCTCCTCTCTTTGGATGTGATATGGATCTTAATCGAAAGATAAAGACATCAAAAATGGGGAAATTCAGTTTCCCCAGTACAAATGATGGCTGGCTCCATCTATCTTGAGGCTGCGACAGATGGCTTATCACCCGTATTGATCCAGTGAAACAAAGCACAAAGGTGCAGGGATAAAAAAAAAAAAAAGGCATCATTTAGCAGAGGACACCCCTAAAATCGGGAAAAGCCTTGTTGAATGTTAACAGACACAGATAAGAGAGATTAGGTTACTTTACAAACACGCAGCCCTCACTCCGTCATGTTTACTGTGCAAACTGGTGTTGTTTTAGGCTAGTATGGCTCTTGTTTTGACTAGAATGTTAACTTGCTTTTATCAGGGGCATATCTGGGACTTGTGTGTGTTCCCAAGTACTTGGATAAATAATTAAAATGTCGATAAGGAAAACACCTGTTCAGGAGTGAAAGATAACAGTGTCTGAATAGTCTTCCATTTGTGAGGTAAACTAAAAAAATGTGAGTCGTGCGGTAACTGTAGAAGTAATAGGTTTTGTTTTAATATTACTTTAGGTTAAACCAACAAAAATCATTTTTTGAGAGTCAGACCGGGTAGAAAATTATACAATTTTCCAGTACAAAGAGTGGAGCATGGTAGCCTATGTTTAAAATATGGAAGAGTGGTGTAATTAAAACCCTAACCTTAAAGGCCTTTAACACTTAACTTTAGTTCATCTTTAGTTCATGCCAAAAAAAATAATAATAAAAGAAAAATTCTTGTTTCAAACCCACAATACATGTTCCAAAGTGTCCCTTCTAAAGTAAATCTGTTCATCATATAAGCTAAAGCAATCATGATATCTCTTCACAAGACTTTTATTAAACCACTCAATTCGTATGGGTTTATTTTACAAACAATTTATGACCTTTTTGGATCTTCTAAATTTTGATTACCTGAACTTTCATAAAAAAACATCTTCATTTGTGTTTCGAGGAGTAACCAAAGTTTCGTTTTATGGGTTTGGAACAACATGAGGGTGAGTAAATGATGACAGAATTTTCTTTTTGGGTGAACCATCCCTTTAAGTTTGACCAATAGCAAACAGAAACACATTTAAACTGATATATCTTAACACAGCAAATACCAGAAGGAAAATCCATAATTTAACTAAATTATTTCTGTCTAAGCTGGCTTCTTCTAAGACTCAAATATCGCATGATCGAAAAACATTTGTTACCTTTCTGAGGATGGTTGAATTTGAAATTGAGACACCTGATTAAATTCACTCATAGACCAGAGTAGCCGTTAAAATCTAGCTAAGAGCTCTGTCACATGTTTTCCCTTTAGGGCCGTTTCCTTTCCCCTGGGCTGGAGGTGAAGAGGTCACACAACCAGTGTTAATGGTTACCTAACATCTGACATGTGGCTATGTCCAAGGAATAAACTGCATTAGTTTATTAGACAAGAGAGAAAGAGATCTGTGTGGAATTTGAGGGGGTAAAAGAGGGCGGGAACTGCAATGGCGATGGAAACCGATGTGTCTTTGTCATGAATGAGAGAGCATGGCATGAATGCGGCTCATTACGACCCCAACAATGACCATGAGCATGCAGATTCAGATGAGGGCCGGCAATCAGACCAACAAAGACACGGTCGTAAAGCCACAGAACACAGGTCTACAAGAGAGCCGTTTTCTGTGAGATGTATTTGAATTGCAAGTTGCAAATTAACAGGAGGGCCGGTGTGTGGGAGGAAGAGAGAGATAGAAAAGGAGGACAGAAACAGAGAAGGAAGAGTGTGAGATTTGAGAAGCTGATGCCATTTGAAGAGGCTGGCTGTATATGAGCATGGTATAATCTAACACCGCCACAGATATGATCATAATAAAGCACTGTAATAACACACTAACAAGCCATGCTCTTAGCGTGTCGGGCAAAAAAGACAGAATTTATTTATTTATTTTTGTCAATGAAATGAATGTACTATATTTTGGTTTGACAATGTTTTGTTTATTTAATATTTTGTATTTTTAGGGGATTTATAATCCATTTATTCACATTTTGAGCACATTTTTTTAAATTTTCAACTTAAACTTTCGTAACTCTTGAATGCTTTAGTGCAAAGACTTAAGTTTGATCTGTTTTCAAAGACGACGCTTGGAGTGAAAAAAGTTTAAAAAAGAGAACTTAAAAAAGTAACAGAATTTTACATGTATTGTTATGAATAATGCACAACAATACTATTTTCAATTTTTATATAAAATATATATTTTCAAAATCAAGTTTTACTCTAACATTGCAAGAAAATCAAAGCCAGAAATCTAAACAAGTTGTGTTTCAAAGTTGAGCTTGATATCTCAAAAAATTAGCTGTCAGCATTAATTTCCAATGCGGTCAAGGAGCACAAGTGTGACTAAGTTTTATAGGATTGTGTGTGTGTGTGTTCACATAGCAAGTGCCAAAACCTTTACCAGATTTTGTACCATGCCAATGAAGTAAAAAATTCAAAAAAAAAAAAAAAAGAATGACCAAAGAGCACCAGAGGGTTAAAACAGTTAAATTATAATCATTTTAAATCCATTCAGCACCAGTCATTTACAAATATATATTGGCCAGGTCAATTAAACAGCTTATATTTGGTCTTTTTATATTACTGGCATTGACCAAAACTGTAATAAATGATCCCAGACAATGAAAAATGTAAGTGATCTGTCAGTGTGTAGTACTTCATGATATTTAGTTCTATTTCTCCAAAAGGGCACAGCCATCACATACTTAGAGCCACCTAATTCAACAATAATAATGTGTTGCTCATCTCAAACATTTCATAACAGAACACTAACCGGGATCTCGATATAACAGTGAACCGAGTGAACAGAGAACTCATTCTCACACAAACGGTTTTGCCTTCTTCAACATTTCTAACAAACACCTCATAAGCAGAAGAACATGATTCTAATTCAGCCTGCAGCAAACACACACTGAAAACATGCAGCTAATCGGAGCAGCAGCTCCATCATTAACATCAACCCAATATATTTAAGTGGCATAATACATATTATTTTGGCTGTATCAAATTCGTTTTTTCTTACCTTTTTACACTGGAAAATCTCAAATGTAAAGAGTCATTACAAGAAAAAACAGTTAATGCAAAAGATACAAAGGGAAGTTAACTGACCTGTGACAGAAACTTTCATGGTGGCCTCCAGAGGTCTGTTGTTATCCAGATCTTTGCTGAGTTTTAGCTCTCCAGTATCCGAGTTTAGAATCAGCAAACTCAGCTCATTCCCTTCAATGAAGCTATACTTGAGATTATCTGATACATCTGGGTCGTGAGCTGGTACCTTTCCTATAATCCCAGAAGGAAAGCTATTGGATTTGTTGGT
The DNA here is from genome assembly GCF_051911475.1 of Siphateles boraxobius. Lineage (NCBI taxonomy): Eukaryota > Metazoa > Chordata > Actinopteri > Cypriniformes > Leuciscidae > Siphateles > Siphateles boraxobius. Next base: position 15,580,573 of record NW_027508799.1, read on the forward strand.
GACGTAGTTATTGAAGATAATCTCAAAATTCTGCAGGACCGGATCGTTGTCATTGACATCAACCACACGGATGTGGACGATTGCACTGCTGACCAGAGGTGCAGACGTGGCCTGCACTTGTATGACATACTCCCGTTTGGTCTCATAGTCCAAATCCACAAGCACTTTTAAGTCTCCAGTCAACATATCCAAGTCAAAGACCTCAGGGTTATTTCCTGCCAGAATTTGGTACAATATCTGAGCATTGGTGCCTTCGTCGGGGTCCATGGCGGAGATCCGGGCAACCACTGAATCAACAGGGCTGTTTTCTTTGACGTCGATGAACAGTTCATTCTTCTCAAAAACAGGAGCGTTGTCATTGGTGTCCAACACAGAAATCTGGATCTCCACTGCTGCTTTGAGAGGAGGAACACCTCTATCTACAGCAAAGGCCTTCAGGTTATAGACTGGAATGTTCTCTCTGTCCAGCTTCCGGTTGATTCTGATAATTCCAGAGTACGGCTCAATCATGAAGTCTCCTTCCCCATCGTCGCCTCCTTGAAAGGTGTAGCCTACACGTCCGTTTGACCCCGAGTCCTTGTCGGAAGCAGATATCTGGAGCACGCTGGTCATCAGAGGAGCATCTTCTAACACAGAACCCTGGTATTTGTCCCTCCCAAACTGTGGAGTGTTATCATTGGCGTCCAGAACAATAATTTCCACATACGTGGTATCAGACTTCTGTGGGATTCCATTGTCACGGGCAATGATGGCGAGTGTGTAGGAGGCTAGATCTTCATAGTCGATCTCCATCTGTGTGGTGATGGCACCTGTGTCCGGATCAATCTTAAACTGTGGTACGTTGTCCTCCATGATGTAGGTAATACGTGCATTCTCACCTGTGTCCTCATCCGTTGCACTTATTACCACAACAGTTGATCCAATGGGTTGGTCCTCGCTGAAGGTCTGATGGTAGCTGGCGCTCTGGAACACGGGTCTGTGAGTGTTAGCATCAGTTACGTTGATGAACACCTGTACATTGTCAAAGCGTGTACCGTCAGAGGCAGTGACAGTCAGAACATACTGCCGTTCCTTTTTGTAATCTAACGGTAACGCTAGCGTGATGAGTCCACCTCCGCTTTGACTAGTGATGGCAAACCGGTTCCGCGTGTTACCACTGGAGATCTGATAGGTGACCACACTGTTTACATCACGGTCCAGAGCTGTGACAGTTAACACACTGGACCCTAAAACTGCATCTTCGTTGATTTTCAGCGAGTACTCCTTCTCAGTGAACGTAGGGATGTTGTCGTTCACATCTAGGACGGTAATGCTAACGCTTGCTGAGGACGACATCACCGGAACTCCATTGTCTCTGGCTTCCACTCCAAAGGTGTAATACTCAGTGGTTTCCCTGTCCAGCTCAGTACTGACTGTTACCCATCCAGTGCTGTTATTGATGGTGAAGGGGAAACCTGGAGTGGTGTCTGTGAGGCGGTAATCCAAACGGGCGTTTTCGCCGGAGTCAGAATCAATGGCCTGAATGTGAAACACAGAATATCCAATGGGCACGTTCTCTAAAACGGTGGCTTGGAAAGGAGTGCTTACAAACATGGGAGCATTGTCGTTCACATCCACAACTTGGATGATAACAATGCCGGTGCCGTTAATAAGAGGAGGCCTGCCTCCATCCTGTGCCTTTATGCGTAAATTATACTCTCTGATCATTTCGTAGTCCAGGGGGTTGATGACATCAATGGCTCCGGTTGGTGTGTGAATGAAGAACTGACCTTTTACGTTGCCGCTGATTATACTGTAATGAACTTTACCGTTATTGCCCTCGTCTCGGTCAGAGGCTTCAACCTGGGCCACTTTAGTGTTAATCGCCACATTTTCCGGCACCTGAACTACATATCTCTTCTCACTAAACTGAGGGTAATTGTCATTTTCATCTTCAACTGTAATGTACACTGTTGCAGTAGCACTGCGGGGTCCAGGGTCCTTTCCTTGGTCATTGGCCTCCACTATCAATTGATACTGGGCCATGGTTTCTCTGTCTGGACGCAGCCGAATCTTAACCAGTCCATTTCGGGAATCAATTTCAAACCCGGAATTAACACCTTCGCCATTCACAATCTTATATATCATGTTTGCATTGGATGGTGCATCTCCATCTGTCGCCCTTACCGTAATCACCTCAAAACCAACTTCCATATTTTCTCTTATCCTAACCCTATATTCATTCTGCTCAAAAACGGGTCCGTGGTCGTTGGTGTCACTTACTGTAACGGTCAGGTATGACGTGGCTGAGCGTCGCGGCGTGCCATTATCAGTAGCTGTGACTTTAAAAACGTGTGTGTCTTTAACTTCTCTATCTAAGGGCTGGATAGTCTCGATGCTGCCGGTTTGAGGGTCTATCCGAAAGAAGTCCTTAGAACGGCTGTCGAATAATGCTTCCATGGCATACTCGATCTTTCCCGCGTCTCCAGGGTCGCTGTCAGTCGCTTTGAGGGCAATGACGCGGGTTCCCGCAGGCTCGTTCTCAGGCACTGAAACCTGGTAGTTCGGTAACTGAAACTGAGGCGCTGAATTCACTGCTCGCTTTATTCTCGGTTTCCATTGATTTGATACGTCTTGCATAGAATTTAACAATGAAGTTTGGATTGAGGCGAATCGTAATCTAAGGCACAAAGAGAAGGGCTCACCGTTTGAATCGCGAAACGAACAGCGAATAGTGTTTTTAAAGCGTCTCAAGTCCGTCTCCAAACAGTACGCGTCCTTCACTAGTAAAGTCCCGTTACGCAAAAACACATTCAAGTGGTCTGAGGTGCAAGAAGAAGCAAAAACGCCAGAGTATCTAGTGAAGACAGGTAAATAATCCTTAAAACTAAGGAGTAAATCACCTGGAGAAAAGCAGGAAGTTAGTCCCAAGTTATAAATGCAGTCCACGTTAATATCAGGCTTACTCACTCTCTTCCTTTTATATTTGAACACGCAATTGCGTCCGTGTACAAATACATTAAAATGTGCGTTAACAAGTCCTTCAGTTGTTAATGATGTAATTTTAAAATAAAGAGGCAGCGCGCTCTGATGGGCGCGCGCGCAGTCCACCTCTCCATTTAAACGCACTACACCATCTCTCCAATCAACTTTAATAAAGTTCCCAATGTACTTGGAAGTTAAAGTCCTGTCTATTTTATAAGTCCAACCTGGTCCAAGTGACAAATTGGCAAGAACAGCTCCAGAATGTAAGGTCTCCGAGAGGTGTAAGTCAAAACATCCCATGAGAGGAGCGCAGAGGAGAAGGTGAACCCATAATAACCAACGCATTACTAAATCCATGATGTAAAACTCCACAAAACATGCAGAAAAAAAACACGTCAGCTCTCCTTCTGCCGGCACGTCGACCTTCTTTTATCCTTCATTGTAGCTTTTTAACAACAGAAAACACAGTTTGTCAGGCTGGTATCCATGGAGCCAAGTGACATTATCCACGTTAAGTTTTAAATGAGAACAAAATGGCTCCGTGCGTGCGCGTCTCTCCCCCCTGCACACACACACACACACACACACACACACAGTCATTAACATAAACCTGCACTGCACCTCCTCTCAGGACTAAAGAATAACTATCATGGAAATTGAACTATTGTTATTCGCCGCTGCATATTCCTTGGTTCTTTTGCGACTTTTCTCAAGCGAGCGACGCGGCGCGTCACTAGAACTCTATTAGGCTATAGCCTAATAAAAAGTTTCGCGATAAACAGTTTCATGCGACTGTCTGCATGTCGTGGACGCGAATGCTTTCATTAAAAATAGACGCCGTTTACAATGTCATTTATAATAGTTTGTATTTTAGTTGGTTGCGTTGAGTCGCTCGCTTGTAGACTACTGAGATAAAGTTTCTGCTTTTTTTCTACCAAAGTGACATGAATTCACACTATATGTTTAAATCACTCAGTTGATCAGCGGCTGTTAAGTAGGCTAATAAAGAGTTATCAATGCTGGATTCTCTGTTATTCGCTGAGTAGAGTATAACGAAATATACAAAAACCATGGTAGCCATTGTTTTCGCCAGTTTGCCACAAGTATTATAGGCTTATTAAACAGTGCAATGTAACAAGCCTCACAAACCCTTACACATGAGCCCTTAGAAAAAGTTTTAGAATTTCGTTTTTAAACATTAAAATAAGTTTTTTAAGGCGCAAAAAAAAAATCACGGCAATGATGTTGTTGACATAAAAAATATATTCATAGGACCCAGTTATAAAAAACAATCGACTTATTTTTGTCATTCAAAACTTGACTTGACCACACCTACTGCAATACAGATATATTTGCTAATGTTCTATGGCAGATATTAGAGGGTGATTTGTATGCAATGTATTTTCATAGCCTTATATCTGGTGTTTTTATTTTATAGTAATATGTAGCTACAAATACAGTTATTTTCTTTCACCTTATTCAATTTAGTGTCTTCTAAACGTAAAAACATGCACTGACTCTCTGCAAAGGAAATAGAAAAAAAGTGTATTTCCTCTCAAATAAAATCACTCTGCTTTGAAAACAAATTTTTCGTAAAACATTTATTTACAACAAATGCTAATTATTATAATAAAACAATACACTTAGTGTCCTCTTTCACAATTTTCTTCAATTGTTATATCATACATTTAAAAACTCCCAGAAAAGGAATCATGCCCAAAACCCAAACATATGGTATTATATATATATATATATATATATATATATATATATATATATATATATATATATATATATTTATTTATTTATTTATTACACATACACACGTTTATATATAGATAATGATCTTTATATTATTACCAGGTCAATCATTTATTCTAAATCCTATTTTAAACCAGCAAAGTAACCGTAACCATCTTAACCGATTTTATAATATATTACAATTGTCTGCCTACGTATAGATTAAATATGTTAATTTACATTTAATTTAGCATTACACGTGCAGCATAATTAATGAAAATTGAGGAAGATTGTATTTGTCCAGCAGCACCAGCTACAAATGATGCTCTTACGCCCTCTATTGGTAAAGTAAAATACTCGTAACAGTCGTAACCATGGCTTAATATTTGCATTAAGGTTGCATAGATCAGGATGTTGTGCACAATAAAGGCACTAAAACCATTTGCATTTATAAAATCTTTAAAAATAAAAATAAAAAAGTAATCCGATAATCATTCACCAGTATTTATATAATACAAAATAAATTACAATTTTCAAGTTAATTGCAATTGAAATAAAAATGCATACATGTTCAAAATACCATCAAAGTTTTTGTATTTTCTTCCCAGTCTGTAAACTCTGAGAGCATCTTTCCACAGCACAAGCATGTTGAGATCTTGTTATTGTCCACAAGAGATCAGAGGTGTGCTGGTTTCGTGCGGTGTCTCAGCGGACGGGCTCTGGATGTTGGTAGTTTGTGTCTTTAGGGTGGCAGTTCGTGCAGTTTTGACCTTTCTGAAGAGTGAATTTTGTGGGTCCCAGACGAATGATCTTCCCACTGCCCAAACACTCATCTCCCTTATATAGCACAGCAAACTGCAAAGCAAAGACAATGGAGTGGAAGTTCAAATAAACAATAATCAGACCCTATCCAAAAATTCCCAAACTTCCTTTCCATGATTTTAACAAAGTAAGACAGTACTTTATTCTAACCGTGGTCTAAGCTCTGCAAAGTTTTAAAGATCAAAGTGCACCACAAATAAACATATTTTCTCCTAAAAAGAAAGAATCGATTCTGAATTACTGAAAAGAGTCATCAGCAATTCAGTCTCATTTCCTGTTACAGACCTACGTGACAATGTAACACATTTGCATAATGCCAGCCTATGGTCTTCATTGGATGTTTGTGAACAAATTCTATTCAGACCCTCAAACACAGAGTTGTAGCTGAGGCCTGGAAGAGTTTGGTTCATGTTGTTGACATGTCGAGAAGACGCTGTTTTCTTTGATGTGAATACACGTCGCATGCATTTCAAAAGGACAAGGACACGCGCTGGAATTGATACGGAAAAACCGACGCCATCGTTACTGTTCGTATCAAGTGCTGAGGAAGAGCTGAAATTCAAATATGGTAATGGACGTTTTGTTTCCGACACACGCTGTAAGTGTTGGACAAAATCGCAACAGACTGGGCCATTTGACCAATCAGAGCAGAGAAGGTTTTCAGAAAGGAGGGGTTTAGAGTGACTGAATCTTCGAATGAACCGTTTACAGACTCTTTGAGAAATTAGGTAGTGTAATGTACAACCCCAAATCAGAAAAAGTTGGGACATTTTGTAAAATGCAATAAAAACAAGAATCTGGGATTTGTTAATTCCATTTAACTTTTTATTAGCTGACAAAAGTACAAAGAAACGTTTTCCAATGTTTTCACTGACCAACATAACTGTATTTTGTAAATATGAACAAAATTTGATTTTGACGGCTGCAACACACCCCAAAAAAGTTGGGACAGAGACCAAATAAAAGTGAAAAGATTATCCAAATTAGATTATCCAACTCTTTTGAAACATTCCACAATGAGCAGGTGAATTGGTAATAGTTGAGGGTATCGTGTTTGGCTGTAAAAGTGCTTCTCAGTCTTTTTAAGCAAAGATGGGTCATGGCTCATCACTTTGTGCCAAATATCTTGAGAGAATTGTCAAACAATTAAAAAATCCCATTTCTCAATGCAAGATTGCAAAGAATTTATGCCTTTCATCATCGTCCATACATAATACTGTCACAAGATTCAGGGAATCCAGAGAAATCTCAGTCTGTGTTGGGTAAGGCAGGAGACCTCTGTTGAATGTGCGTGACCTTTGAGCCCTCAGATGGCATTGCACAAGATACCATCATGCTACTCTGTTAAATACAGACACATGTGCTCAGGAGTAATTTGGAAAACCGTTTTTACTGAACACAGTCTGACTCTGCATTAAGAAATGGCACTTGAATCTCTGTTATGCAAGGAGAAAGCTTTACATCAGTTCTATGTGGAGATGCCGGCGAGTTCTCTGGGCCTGAGCTCATCTCAGATGGTCTAGAAGACAGTGGGAATGTGTGCTGTGGTCAGATGAGTCCATGTTTCAGCTTGTTTTTGGGAGAAAATGGACATCGAGTTCACCCCAGACTTTCACCAGCGACAGGTGCATAAGCAAACATATGTGCTGGTATTAAGGTGCATCATTGCAAACGGTATGGGTAACTTGCATTATTGTGAAGGTACCATTGACATAGAGGCATATGGGTCCTTCTCAAAAAATTAGCATATTGTGATAAAGTTCATTATTTTCCATAATGTAATGATAAAAATTAAACTTTCATATATTTTAGATTCATTGCACACCAACTGAAATATTTCAGGTCTTTTATTGTTTTAATACTGATGATTTTGGCATACAGCTCATGAAAACCCAAAATTCATATTTCAAAAAATTAGCATATTTCATCCGAAAAATAAAATAAGTGTTTTTAATACAAAAAAAAGTCAACCTTCAAATAATTATGTTCAGTTATGCACTCAATACTTGGTTGGGAATCCTTTTGCAGAAATGACTGATTTAGTGCGGCGTGGCATGGAGGCAATCAGCCTGTGGCACTGCTGAGGTGTTATGGAGGCCCAGGATGCTTCGATAGGGGCCTTAAGCTCATCCAGAGTGTTGGGTCTTGCGTCTCTCAACTTGCTCTTCACAATATCCCACAGATTCTCTATGGGGTTCAGGTCAGGAGAGTTGGCAGGCCAATTGAGCACAGTAATACCATGGTCAGTAAACCATTTACCAGTGGTTTTGGCACTGTGAGCAGGTGCCAGGTCGTGCTGAAAAATGAAATCTTCATCTCCATAAAGCTTTTCAGCAGATGGAAGCATGAAGTGCTCCAAAATCTCCTGATAGCTAGCTGCATTGACCCTGCCCTTGATAAAACACAGTGGACCAACACCAGCAGCTGACATGGCACCCCAGACCATCACTGACTGTGGGTACTTGACACTGGACTTCAGGCATTTTGGCATTTCCTTCTCCCCAGTCTTCCTCCAGACTGTGGCACCTTGATTTCCGAATGACATGCAAAATTTGCTTTCATCCGAAAAAAGTACTTTGGACCACTGAGCAACAGTCCAGTGCTGCTTCTCTGTAGCCCAGGTCAGGCGCTTCTGCCGCTGTTTCTGGTTCAAAAGTGGCTTGACCTGGGGAATGCGGCACCTGTTGCCCATTTCCTGCACACGCCTGTGCACAGTGGCTCTGGATGTTTCTACTCCAGACTCAGTCCGCTGCTTCCGCAGGTCCCCCAAGGTCTGGAATCGGTCCTTCTCCACAATCTTCTTCAGGGTCCGGTCACCTCTTCTTGTTGTGCAGCGTTTTTTGCCACACTTTTTCCTTCCCACAGACTTCCCACTGATGTGCCTTGATACAGCACTCTGGGAACAGCCTATTTGTTCAGAAATTTCTTTCTGTGTCTTACCCTCTTGCTTGAGGGTGTCAATGATGGCCTTCTGGACAGCAGTCAGGTCGGCAGTCTTACCCATGATTGCGGTTTTGAGTAATGAAACAGGCTGGGAGTTTTTAAAAGCCTCAGGAATCTTTTGCAGGTGTTTAGAGTTAATTAGTTGATTCAGATGATTAGGTTAATAGCTCGTTTAGAGACCCTTTTAATGATATGCTAATTTTTTGAGATAGGAATTTTGGGTTTTCATGAGCTGTATGCCAAAACCATCAGTATTAAAACAATAAAAGACCTGAAATATTTCAGTTGGTGTGCAATGAATCTAAAATATATGAAAGTTTATTTTTTATCATTACATTATGGAAAATAATGAACTTTATCACAATATGCTAATTTTTTGAGAAGGACCTGTATTTGGATTGTACAGAGACATAAACTGCCATCAAGAGGACATCTTTCCTGGGAAGCAAGACAATGCCAGGCCTCATTCTGCACATGCTAAAACTGAGTGGTTTCTAGACACTCTGCACCACAGAAGGGATGTGCCTGCCTGTTTACTGCAGTACAGATATGTCTCTTCTGGAAAATGTATGACCCATCATGAAAAGGAGAATCAGGCAACGATAACCACAGACTGTTGAGCGGCTGTCTTGTATCAGACAAGATTGGGCAAATATTCCACTAGCAAAACTCAAACAATTAGTATCCTCAGCTCCCAAATGATTAAAAAGTGTAATTAAAAGGAAAAGTGACACAGTCGTAAACATGTCTCTGTCCCAACTTTTTTGGGGTGTGTTGCAGCCATCAAAATCTAAATTTGTTCATATTTACAAAATACAATTATGTTGGTCAGTGAAAACATTGGAAAACTTTTCTTTGTACTTTTGTCAGTTAAAAACAGTTTAAATAGAATTAACAAATCACAGATTCTTGATTTTAATGCATTTTACAATATGTCCCAACTTTTTCTGATTTGGGGTTGTATTTTATGAGAAAATATGTGTTTTTTTTATCCTTAGGTGCATGTAAACCTATTGTAGGAAACATTCAAAACAAAATTAGGAACCTTAAAAATAGCATAATAGGCGGACTTTAAAGTTTGTTTGTTTTTTGTTTGTTTTTTTAATCTAGTGTAAAAGCAAAACCAAAAGTAAATGATTTGGAAAGTTAAGATTCATTCTGCCACCGGTGTAGATATTTCTGGATTACCTGCCCAGGTGTCATTGCTCTCAATGGCTCTTTCATCATTACCCACACCGACCCATCAAGATTCAAAGTTACGGTGCATGGAGCTAAAAGAAACAAGATGTTTATATTAGCACTGTTTTTGTCTTGTTGTAAATATTTGTTTTACAAATTAAAAAAGAAACTTGTCAATTGAAATAAAGCTGAAAAAAAGAAATATAAATATTAGATGAAAATATTAAATAAATAAAAAATAGAAATGTTGCTTTGGCAACTTAATGAAATTAAATAATTTGTAAGTTGAAATGCTACAAATAAATGAAAGTTAAATAGAAATAAATAAAAAAAAAACAAATAATATTGACCAAACTTAAACTAAAATGAAAATAAAAGAAAAATATGAATAAATTGTATAAATAATACTTAAAATAACACTTCTGTAGACAAAACTGAGAAAAATATTGGCTGCTGGTTGTAGTGTGGTGGCACTTGCATAACTATTTCAACTGACCCATTTTCAAATAATTCTGGGTAAAAAAAAAAGCGACTCACTCAAAGGCATCCGGTTGTTGAAACGGAAGTGACATTCCATCATCTGAGTGTGGACAAGTTCACCGGGCGGCTCTTCGGCGATCCAATGGAAGCGGCCTGTCTGTAATGTGTCTCGTAACAGTGCTGGGTGGTTAGTGGTTGGACCCTGCAAGAGTCGCCATATTTTACAAAGCAATCGACCTGAAAAGTCATATTTGGTCCTTTTTTAGCAAAATAAAAGCACATGAACTATGTGCTATGAAGTATCCAAATTGTGTAACTCACCACAAATACATCACCGGTAGTGATATCTTTATCAACTACAAACCAAGGGTCTTCTTGCCCTCCTATTCTCGCCCTCTGACCCAGTGTTAATGTGAACCAGCCTGTGAAATATAGTATTGTATGCATCAGTCATGCAGTATCACAGACACTATATGTAGCAGAACATCAACAAACTAGATGAGTAAGGTTTGATGACTAACTTTGATATTGGCTTGAAAAAGCCTTGTCTTAAAGTTTGAAATAACTTTGAAAAGCTTGAAATTTGAAGATTTTACTCAACAAAGTCAATCAAATGTTATTAACATGTTCTAGCACATTTCTAACATGTTTAGCAAGTTGCTAACATGTCTTAGCATTATTTAGGATGTTGCAGGCATATTTCTAACATGAATGAATGTTGCTAGCATGTTTAACCGTGTTACTACTAACATCATTTAGCATGTTGCTAGCATAATTTACCACATTGCTAGCATGATTGTCACATCGCTAGCATGATGTAACATGTTCCTAACATGATGTAACATGTTCCTAACATGATTTAATACATTGCTAACATGTTTCCAGCATAATTTACCACGTTGCTAACATGATTTAGCATGTTGCAAGCATGATTATCACATTGCTAGCATGATGTAACATGTTCCTTACATGATTTAACACACTACTAACATGTTTCTAGCATGATTTAACACAATAAAAGTCTGTGGGAATTTGGGAATACAGGAATTCATCAATTAGAAAAGATATAGCCACCCGAGTCAAAAAAGTCAAACAGGTCTGATCCACTTTTGGTGGTTTTAGCTTTAAAGCTCGAGGAAGATATACTGTTAAAAACTTTGTCTCAGGAAAAAAAAAAAGAAGCTTAAATAGTAGATAAGTATTTTGGTTTGTCAAACCAATATAATTAATATTCACCTTTATGCTGCCCCATGATCTTCCCATCTTCAATGGAAACAAAGTTTCCTGGTTTGGGCTCCAAGTACTGTAATAAATTTTACATGGATAAAAAGTACAATATTAGGTGTATATATATATATATATATATATATTGAATAATGGCAATAGTCAAAAATATAGTTCAAAATAAAGTCTGAAACTCTTAAAAAGATTTCAACAAACCATCAGTGAAAATAGGGTTTTAATCTGTGGAAAATACTGTTCATAAACCTTAGAAGGTCAAGATTGGTTTAATTTCGAGAGATTTGACTGTTTTGCAACCCTGTTACCAAAATTTTAATACAGTTTAAATGTCAGATATTTGTGCAGCAAACATAAATGCTCAATAAAATTACAAAGAAAAGACAAACAAAATATATAACAGGGTTATAATAGGTCAGAATAGGTAACAGGGTTGAAAATGTAGCTTAAATTAAAGTATAGGTGAAGGCTAAATAATTTAGGACCAAATTTGTCATTAATGAACTAATACTTTTTTATAAATTAAAGAAAAATAGTTGTTGAGTATCATTTTTCTTACAATAACTTTGGTAACGGGGCTGAACTGTTGTAGTTTTCATTACAAAAAAAATGAGATTGTGTTTTTATTGCTTTAAAAAACAAGAGGCCATCAATAAATTCCTAATACATACAGCTTTAAGCTGCACCATAGAACGTACCTCAAGAATAAAGTTCTCAAAATCTCTTTCTCCAATGAAACAGATTCCCATGCTCTTCCCGAGGGGAAAAAGGAGATTCAATTAATTGCATTTACAATAACATGTAGTCATTTAGCAGACATTTTTGTATCAATTAATCATTAATACAGTGGATTATATTACATTTATTATACTGAACACTAATGAATGTCAAGTCTCCAGTGACAGAGATCCTTGATATTGTATGAGCAACTTGAAAATGAATTTATTTATTACAGTACCTCTTTTTTCTTTAGAACATGCTGGAAGCTGGCCTCAGCAGCGATCTTCTTCACAAAGTCTTTGGTTAGACCAGCTAAGGGGAATAGTGTGTGCCGCAAAGCATCCTGGGAGATCTGACTGAGGAAGAACGTCTGGTCTTTCACGCGATCAGCTCCCTGATAGAGCCTCGCAGCTAATAAGATTCAGAAGGAGATTAAAGATCAATTCTGAAACAAATCACACATACAACTGACATGAACACAAATTAAACTAACATCATTTTATTTCACTCCAAAAATCGAAAGAAAATGATGAGAATTTATGTTTTGCATAAAGAAAAGGCATTTTTCCCATTGTGACATTATTTTCCCATTACTGTAATGGAAAAAAAATGTTTTATATTTATATTAATTGTAAGTATACAATTTTAAGTATACATCATGGTAGTATTTTTTTTTTACTGCAATTCAATTAAAATATATGTTTTTACTAGTGTCTGGAAAGGATGAATTTCATTACTTATTTAGACATTTTGATTCAATACTGATTTTTTTATTTCCCTGTGCTCTACATCGTATGGACAGATGTTACACTTACGCTTTCTAATTTCAAAGCGGTCTCTGAAGAGGGTTCTGGGAGGTGGAACCTGCTTCTGTTGAAAAACCTCCTCATCCTCCTGGGATGTCCGGGCATAGTGTCCCGTTGCTATGGCATCAGCACCTGTTGTCAAATAAAACTAAATATGACAGACACCAAAGTTCCACGAATAACAAAGACTGGTGTCCCATTATATTTTTCGCAAAAAAAGCACAAATCATCACACACACACACACATATATATATATATATATATATATATATATATATATATATATATATATATATGTATATATATATATATATATGTATATATAAATATATATATGTATATATATATATATATATATATATATATATATATATATATATATATATTTGTGTGTCTGTGTCTGTGAAATGATTAATCGCATCCAAAATAAACGTTTGTTTACATAATATATGTGTGTGTGTGTGTACTATGTATACGTGTACAGTACTTGTGTGTACTATGTATAACGTCTATGTATAACATATGTATGTATTCAAACAATGACAGTCCAATTTTGTATCTCTTTTACTGGGAAATTCTGAGACTTCAGCAATTCTACTTAACTTACCCAAAGTATTAACTGCATACTTATAGAAGTGCTTAAACTTGATGTGTTTGTTACACATTATGTCTGGATTTGGAGTTCTGCCCTTCTCATATTCCCTGAGAAGATTACTGCAAACATAAAGAATAAAAATGAGAGAATATTAACAAACTGAGCACAACATTTTGAATTTAATGAACATAAAACGACTGCTATATTTACCTAAATACTTCATGCCAGTATTCTTTAATATACGAGACCTGGTGGAAAGGCATATCCAGGATCTTACACACTTTATAAGCATCTTCACAGTCTCTCTCAGATGAACAGATGCCTTTCTCATCCTGAGAGTCCCAGTTCTTCATGAACACACCAGTCACATGATAGCCTGATGGCAGACAAACAGATATCACATATATCCACAAACATATGATGCTAGTTTGGAAACCAGAAAGTGTCTTGAACACTGTATAAATTGGTTTCTCACAGCTTGCCTTAATATTTCCTATCTAATTCAATGACAGACAAATAATAGTTACTTTCAGACATATATAAGTGTCTACTTTATTATAATTGCTACAATACAAACTTACAATCCAGTATTGAATATAATAAGCACAACAGCATAATAGCACATACAAAATACAACAGAGTGTATGTTGATGCTCATAATGTGCTCCGTGAACTGGACTGTAAATTCAATTTAATAAAAATGTGTAGAATTGTGTATCATTTTTAATACACTGAAAACTTACCCATTCTTTTGAGTAACAATGCACTGACAGAACTGTCAACCCCTCCAGACATAGCACACACAACATGTCTAATTACACCCATAACACCTATTAAGTGTATATGTGCTCAAATAAATTTAATTATACAAGTAAAGATAAATTATGAGACATTTCACGCCTGTGCCATGAAGGTCGCCATAATTAAAGTTCTTTTCAAAATCATGACCGATCGGAAACAAAGAACAACACAAACAAAACTATAGTTCCGTGAATTGTTCCTAGTTGAACACTTTAAACCGTAACACTGCGTGTGGCGTTTAAATATATCCACAGAAATATAATAAGTAGAATGGCAATCAGATTTTCTAAGAAATTAAATTGCTTGACTGTTGCCTGAAAGGTTTTCATCACAAATTCTTCTATTTCAGTTTAAATTCTCATCATTATTCAATTCAACAACAAAAAAGTTGTAGGCTGAAATCCTTTGTTTATAATTCCTACCCTTTATATATTTATCTAATGAGCGTCACTTCTCTGACTGGATTTGATTAATTCAAGATAAACAAAAACAGTTAGCCTACATAAGACATTCCCCAAAATGTAGCCTACATACATAATTACAAAGGTACACATTCCAGTTTTTCCAACATTAAGTTTTTTGAGTTTTATCAATATTGAGTTATATTTATTTATCACCTTGTTTTTACAGATTTTCTTGAATTTACAAGGTAAAATACACATTTAAATTCCTTATCACAATTATAAGATCTGTTTTTTTTTTGTATTAGCTCTTGCCCTTTTTTTCATAATTTAAGAAAACATTTAAATTCTCTTTAATACTGACTTTCTCTCATTTCGTACAGCCTTTGAATACAATTGGGAATAAAATTATGATATACTTTATACATTACATGTGCAGTGTAAAAATCAACCGATGTTATTTATGTCGTCATACTCACGCGGTACCCAAACCTTTTTGTTGGATAAAACCGTTTATCTTAGAAATTTAATGAGATTACACGTACTGATTTATAGACTATATGTATGTGTTTGAACGATTATACTTCAAAAGTAAACTTAAGTGATTTGATTTTCTGAGCCATCGAGCTCCCCCTGCAGGAATAAACTGTTAGGGCAATGACTGATAATGCTCCACCCAATGATTATTTCATAATGATCGACACCGTTGCTGGTTCGTGGGAACCCTGAATGAAATTTCTTGATTTGGAAAAGTATCCTCATAAAATACAGCATTATATTTTTTGATTGAACTATCAAAAGGTAATACTATAATCGAGAAACAAAGCATTTTCAAAGCAGTAGAAATACAGTGCAACTAAATGCAATTCAGCTGAAAGGGAGGTTTTATGGTTTGGTTATTCCAAAATAAACAAGTATTTGACATCATTTCTTTCTTAAAAAAAACTCCATTAATGTTGTATATTTTGTTGTTTTTCTATATGGTAGAGTTAGCCTCTGGAAGGTTCTCTGAAGAATCTTTCTTTGTTTAATCCGTTGTCCAAACTATAAAATATATTGTAGGGAAATTTCCAGTTAAGACCGAGTACCAGATATGATGAATGAAGAGCAGAAGTCAGAGATGGAATCAAGAATATTTTACTGAAGAATAGTTTGCAGTTTCATCAGCAGAAGTCAGCTTGAACACTCAGCAATGAGTTCATATAGGCCGCTTTGCGTACATCTTCAATACACGAGCAATTATACTCCAACACAAGTCACTAAACTCCTCATTACTTCAGGTCGAATGATTCTGATTGGTTAAGCCATAAATAAACTTCTTCACACATGGACATAGTCAGAAGCATATCTCCATAGATTTTCCAAATGACAGCCAGAATCCTGGATTAGGCACAAAGTGACCCACCGAGGTTACTTACAAATCTGAGTTTCGATGCTACAGTTTGTTGAGGATTAAATATATGTTTTAACATGTGTTGGGTGCTTCTCCTAAAATCAAGGAGCAAGTTCCAGTGAGAAGACATGTAATTCTATAGCTAAATCTCATAAGCTTGAAGAAATAATTTAAACCGTTTAATAATTAGAAGGATAAATATTGATTAATAACTTAATTACACACTGACTCTTTGCTCCTCCCTTGCTTTGGAGGAGCTAGAGCCTGGCTCACAGATGCCTCTGGCTCTTGGCCCTGGCGAGGGAGGAACTGCAGAACATATCAATGACAGCATTGACTGCTAAATAGGCTAGACGGTGAGCCAAGTCTATGGGCTGTCCCAGGTCTGGGAAGAATGGACTGAGAAGAAGGACTCTTCCCGCTTGCTTTATTGAATGCACTCATGCAATCCCATAATGCACCACAATGAGTGTACTTCTGATGTACACTCAATGGAATAATACCCATTATGCACTGTAAGCGTCGTGCCGAACTAATTCCAACGTCTCGCTATAAAGATAACGCCACAGCTGAATCATCATCCATCCATCCATGTTCCAAACCGCTGGTCCAGTGGTGCTAAAGCATGATATCTTACAGGTATAAATTCATTTTTAATTGATTATTAAATTATTTAATTAATAAATACATAGTATATTGCAAAATGTCTTTCTAACCTAACCTTTACGATTTATAACGACCCTTATTAATTGCACAGAGTGAAAATTTTACTTTAGACAGATATGATATAACAACAATAATTAAATAAAACAAGACACATTAACAGCACTTAACAAACTTCAACTAACAATGCATGCCAACACAAATCTGCTTACTTGGTGAAATATGTAGATGGCTGCAGTGGTTTGTTTGTGGGTTCACATGCACAAAATTTAGTCCCTTTGCAAAACAGTAAACTTACTGTTAATATGTTGAAAATTAATGGCAAACAAACCAATTTCCTATAAATAATTTCCAGAGGCAACAACAAACGTTTTGCTGCTACTAGCAAAAAACCTTCTGTGAATGTTTGTCAGTGCTGGCAAACAGTTATAGAAAATCTGGAGTGATGGTAGACAAGTCAGTAGTCTAAAGAAAACATTACTGTAGTCAAGTGAATTCCAGTCACCTCCATTTATATAACGCTTTTTACAATACAGATTATTTCAAAGCAGCTTTACAGTGATAAAAAGAAATGAATGCAACAACGATTGTTTTGGCAGTACAGCAGCTCTAGAAGAAAGTCATTGTCTAGCTTATATACATTTTTAAGCGATTCATTTCCGTTGTAAAAATCATTAGTTATTAACTTAAGGGCCGCTTACACAACACCATTTTCAACTGAAAAAAGAAAACTTTTAATGCGTTCTGGCCGTTCATTTACACGACAGCGCTCAGGCTGAGAATTATTTTTAAAATGACCCAGGAACAAAACAAAGCACATAAAAAAACACACATATACAAATACAAAATAAAACGATGCAGAACATTATTTTAGAGTATTCTGCTTTTCTGGATCATAGGCTCCTGCAGTTCTTTTACCTTGGACATCCGTTTATGATTCTGTACTTTCCTGTTAATCTGTGTGATGGCCACCCATAACAGGATATATCCTAACAACCGCAGACAGTTGACCAGTCCCAGAAACAGGAACCTGGTGAGGGTCACATTACATTTTAGCATGCATCAGTTGGGGCTACATAGAATACTCCTGCCAGATTTGCTCACCTAAAAGTGTCAGTGTCATACATTCTGCAAGCCCCTCTTCCACCACATTTCTTGTGACCCCATGTCAGACAGGTAGAGTCAATAAGAGCACCAAAGTAAATAGGAGCAGGAATACCACCTTTAAAAGAGTGAAATTACGTTAAAAACTATGCTGTGCCGTACCTCAATGTGAATAACATCTGTGAATTAATTTCCATTCTTGGGGCACTTCTTCTAAATAAACTCAAACAATACAAATGTGAACTTACCCAAAACTCTTAAAAATAACAGTAGCACGCCCACTGAGAGAGACTTCAGCTCAGGATCCACAATTCTGCAAGAACAGATTAAACATTTAACACAAATTTCATCCATATAAATATAAAAAATAGTTGTGATTAATCATTCACTGTAAGATACTGTATGTTGTAAAGTAATTAAACAGAACCTCAATGAGATGATGAAGAAGGGAACAGTCCCCAGACAGAACACAAAGAAGGCGAGAGACTGCAGTGCCAGATAGATGTAAAACATTACAGTACATCTGCTCTCTCGTGAACACTGTCCAAGCACTGCAGAGGAGTTCCCAGCGCTCATTCCCCAGCTTTGGACACATGCACAGTGGTGGAATGTCTGACAAACACATGCAAATGAAAAAAAGAAAAGAAAGAAAAGACACTCAAACACATGTAATAATGATTTTGAGGTCAAGAGTTAAAGATAGTTGTTCACCATATTCTGTCCTGTGCCACGAGTGGAACTGCAGCCTGCGTGACAAGGAGAGATGTAGGTCACTCCATTCTGTCCACACACTGGATCCCATTGGAAGTCAGGACACCCACAGTCGGCATTGCAAGAAGTGAGAACATCACGGCTTATATTCTGGACTTCTACAGATCTGCCACATAAACAATATATTATATTACATATTTCTATGACCCTACATAGGACAAGCAGTTTGTTGAATGGTTAGACTGAAGTGATGGAAAATGGATAATTTCCATGATGCAATTAGAGTGTGACTGGAGATGAAAGTACCCTTGATAGGGCACTGTGACCCCAGCGACATCAGTATTTTCACAGCTGAGAGCAAAGTAAGGTATGGTGAGAAACAATGCGGCAATTGCAGTGAAAAACGACATTCTTGCAGATCCCAGCAGATCCAGTTTAAACCTCTTCATTATCCACCCACTCAGGAACATCCCCAGAGCCACAAGCGGAATAGATGTCACTCCTACAGAAAAACATAAGCACACTCAGTTTAAAAAGCCAGCAAAAAAAAAAACAAAACATGGCCATAATTATGGCAGTTGTCACCTATGAGAAAGTTGGTCTTGGATGCACTTTGTCCAAATTGCTGTTCCAAATACTTTGGCGTATATGTTATGGCTATGACAAAGGCATTGAATGCCACTACATTGGAAACCAGGTACAGGAGATAGATCTTGTTGGTGAGCAGACGCTTCAGAGACGGCCCAAAATCTAGAAAACAAGCAAATTAGCAAATCTTTTCTTCTTATTATTTTTTTTTAATTTTTTTTACATTGTCATAGTAGACCATAATAACACTTTATAATTTATAATAATAACCTCCATTATTTTCCTGAAAACTCATATTCTTCCAAACCTGTATTACATTGATCTGTGTTACATAACAGTTGGTTTTCTGGAGGATCTCCTGGCCACCTTTTCAATATGTATAATTAAAAGAGACTGACACACACACACACACACACACACACACACACACACACACACACACACACACACACACACACACACACACACACACACACACACACACACACACACACACACACACACACACACACACACTACAAGGTTGCCATACCTTTAGCTATCTCTGTAATGCTGGATGTGTGTACATTATGTTTTGAGGGGTTGTCTAGCTCATAGGTTTGGGGGTTTTCAGGTAAAGCTCTTGGCAGGAACCAGAGAGGCAAAGCAGCAAGCAGAGTCAACAGCCCAGAAACCACATAACCCAACCACCAGGCCCCAACCCAGCGAGAGTCCTGAGGGGTGATGGTCACACTCTCTGATAATGAGAAGAAAATATACAAATAAACAATATATGTGAATATATATTAAAACCTCCACTGGGCTCCCCATATCATTTCACTATTCGCCCACTCTATGTATTCTGTCACACCTGCTATCAAGAACATCATTTATACTCCACAGTCACTCAGTGTCTGATCTCTGATAAGAACAAATGGACTTCTCTGTTCTAAGTTAGTAGAGTTACTTACCTCATGTCCATCTCAGCTTTCCTTCATCGAAAGACTCTTTATCTTCATCTGTTCTCCATCTGTGTGGTCCCTATCTTACCTGTCCTGCAATCCCACCTGTTCTTTTTCTGTTATCATCCTTACCCATTTCACGATCCATAACCTAAAAAAAGACCCTGCACTTGGGTTCCCCATCAAACTGTGTGTTGTCTACCGGAAAGAAGACCAGTCCTTTATTATGAACACAGCGCGATCTTAACTTCTCACAGAGGACAAGCTGATAACACTCCCTCCTGTATCTTAACTACAGAGAACAACCAGATCTTCATCCCTGCCATCTCTGTTGTTGAGATCAACCATCCTTTCTTCCATTCCCTTTTCCTGACCATAGAGGCCACTCGTGGGCCATTCTCTCAGGTAACAGGAGTCCCCATTGAACTTTTTGTTCTGGCCACAAAGACCAACCTTAATCCTCCTTTACTACTCCACCAGCTCCTCCATGGTATTTCCATACATCAACTACTCAGGGTTTCCTCCTTTAACTGGCTCCCTCTGTGTCACTCCTCCCTCCATTTTACCTTGTTACCTCTGTACATTGATTCCTCCAGACTCCTTGTTCCTTTAGCCTCCATGGCTTCACGTGTTGGACTCCCCTAATTCTGTTTCTCCTAACTTTCCAGGGAGTTCTGTTTTCCCCAAGGTACCAAATGGGTCTGTTCTCCTGGTGACAGTAATGGACGGTGGTAATGGCTCAGTCCATCTACAGCCTGAAGACCAACTCAGTGCTCCCAGCTGCATCTGTTGATTCTTCCCCTGAAGCATACTTACCCTGATCTGCTGCAGCATCGGAGATCCCTGTGGCACAACCCACACTTCTGGTTCCCTATGGTGGGTTTCTTATTTCTCATCTGTTGGCTCTTTTGTGGTCTTCCACTCAGCCGGCTTTCCTAAGGCCTCATAGTCTGCCTCCCATTCCTGGGTCATTTTCTCCTCTGGCCGTTCCTGAGCCTCCTGCTCTGCTGGCTTCCCCAAAGCCTGCTTTCTGCGAGATCCCCTAGGGCCTCCTGCCTCACCTGCTCCCTCATGGTCTTCTGCTCCACCATCGTGTTCAACTGTTTTGCCACGATGGTTCCAGTTCTGCCATGGTGGTCTTCTGCTCTGAAAATGCTTCTGTGGCAGTCCCCTGTTTTCCAAATTGAGACCCTACTGACCCTCTAACTCCACCTTGTCAATTACCATATTCATATGCCATGAATATGTATGGTATTTTGTATTTGCATGGTACCTCAAGGTTCTTCAAAGAGGAAGTACTACCATGGTACATGTCAAAACAAACAAAGTAATACTGCACTTCTTTTTGGTACTTTCTTTTCAGTGACCTCTAAGGTATAACAATTTTAACTCACCTCTATTAACTAAGCCAATGTCCACGTAAAGTCTAGCACAAAGAGATCCTAGCGAGTAACCGAAAATAGGCCCGATGACTCCGCAACCTACAGAAAATAAACATCACATGAGGGACAAGGGTACTTTGGTTTGAGATTAAAACAGACACACACACAATCATTTTCTCACCAATGTAAAAAGCAGAGTTTTCTGGGTGTGCATAATCATCTATGAAAGACATTCCCAAAGGACCGATGCTGGCTTCCCCGATGCCACGAATAATGTTTCCCAACAGCACAATCACCCATGTGGGTGAGCTTTCCTCTTCCCCTTTTTGGCATCCTATACAACCCATATAGAGTGCTCTGTTGGGTATTTTACTGCACTTTACAATTAAAATATCCCACATGCATGTAACCATGCATTACCGGACACAAGCTGTTGAACAGTATTCTGGGTGTCAGATGAGCATGTGGATCTCACTGTGAAATTATCAGCATCATTATTGTGGTCGGCAACTGTATCATACTTGTACCTGTCAGAAACAAACAGACAAATGATTAGTAAATGCATTTAAAATACAGATATTTAAGAATACTGATCTTTATGAGGTGGATCTTTATTCAATATTTTAGTATGAATATGCTAATTGGGGGTATTATGTATTATGTAAATTTATTCAACATAACATTAAAAGTAATTAATAGATACCATGACTTATAAACATCTTTTATAATCGACAAATCTCTTAAAATATCAGATAAGGAAAATTAGTAATTACATTTTAACTTTTCATGAAAATGTTTTTTTTTTTTAATTATATGAAACTGAACATGAATACAAAGAGTTCAAGTCTAAGGACTTACAAAAGATCTTCATCGCAGACACCCTCATTTGTCATTGATCCATGAACGTTACTCACCGGTCCATAATGAAGTGAGGTAAAGCCATTATCAGTGTCCCTATACCCATCAGCAGGACCCCTGCTCCAATGATCTTGGGCCTATGAAACTTAGCGCCAAAGTAGCTTACCACAGTGATGACCAACAGATTACCTGCGAGCAAATGTGATGTTATTTAACAAGTTCTTTGTTGTTTCATAGCAAACCATCAACTAACTGTCCCAAATTCAGTCACATTACAGCCTCAGTGGTGTGACTCACTGCTATAAGTACTCATGTAATGGGTGAACCTCAACCCTCATTTCTCAGTGCAGCTCGCCGCATCTCAACTCACCCATTTCAAAACTGCCATCGATGATACCAACAGTAGAACTTGGGATCTCAAACCGCCTCTCGATCTGAGTGATGGTGCTTTTGGTGTAAGCCCCCGTCAGGGATTTGGAGAAATAACAGAACGCAAGTACACCAATAAAGATCTTTCCAATCACAAGTGTAGAAAAAAGGTTAAGTCAGAAGATTTAACCTTTTTTTGTCAGAAGTATAAAAGCTAGTATACAACACTATTAAAACAAATAATCAGCTAATAGTGGTTCTACACTTGTTGTGCGGTTAAACATGCATATGGTCAAAGATGTCTCTTGACTTTAGACTTGGGGAGCAGCATTTGGCCTGAGATGTTTTCTTATTACTGTCTGAATCCTCCATTGGTCTGGACTCAAAGAACCCCCCCGGGCTGCCCTCCACTGTTATGGTGAACTATGGGCTAGTGAAGAGGAAAGTCACAAACTGAAGAGAAAATGAAAGAAGACAAAGTTGAAGTTGTGTGCTTATGTGGAAAAATGGAAACTGTAAAAAATGTAATAAGGGAAAAAAATAACACCAATAAAACAAATAAAATAAAATGCTAATAATAAACTCTTGACACACTAAACAATTTTCCCTTTCAGTCCATTCCAGGTTAATAATTTAGCATATTCTGGGATTATGCAGTTCATGATAATATTAAAACATTTTCAACGATTTATTTAAGGACATTTTAATTTCTTTTGTACAATCAACCATTTTGATACTATGGTTGAACTGCCTCGATGTCTTAAAAAACAGACCAAAAAATAAATAAAGTTAAGAACCACTATTTAACGGACTTAAGCAGTAACAGACTTATGTTCGATCCTAATGTTACAGTTTCTTTTAAATAAAAAAAGTGTATCCATCCACTTCTATCATGTCAGAGATGATTCAAGGCAAAATAAATTGTAATCAAATGCAAACATGATTAAAATATTATAAATTCACAATTTTGAAACACTCACATGTCTAGAAGTGTCTTAGAGAAAAAGCAATTGAATATGCAGTTGAAATATGCCCAAAGCGAGATCTCGGAAAGTGTCTTTTATATTCACCTACAAGTCATTAGACAGTTGTATTAATCTTTAATTTCCACTGAGTGTTCCTTTAACCCTATTGTGGATCAAACAAAAAGCATCACATTTACATGCAGTGGGTTTTTACTCAAGTTGTTTACATGTTGATACCTTTTTGAAAGAGCAAAAACATTTTTCACCAAGCTGAAATTAACTAAATGACTATAATTGTGTTGCAAAAATAGGATTTGAGATGCATCGAATTGTACTACTGAGTGAGAACAATGTACTAAATGCATCTTGATACATTTATGCTGTATACATAAGTTACTGTTAGGATGCAAAGTTGGTCAGGGAGAAAAAGGAATTTCCAGTCAAAAACGTTAAGTCATGGATATTATGTGTTCTGTATATAGACGCGTAGTATTTCTTTATAAAGTGGCCTAGCATGAATAATACAGCGTTTTTAGTCGTTTTCACAAATCCGTGTGTTTCCTTTCAGTTTTTAGTACATCATTGTCATGTTAACATACCATAATTTATGACTTTAATTTCAAAAGTATTATTGTGTCTTTTTATGAGTATTTATATGGAAAATCGTGTAAAACACCATAAATTTAAAAACAGAGAGAGAATTTACTTCAGACAGATATAAAAGTAAAAATGAATTAAAACAAGGTGAGCCATTAAAAGCATCAAAAACACCAATGACACCAACCAACACAAATGTGCTTATCCTTGGTGCAACATGTATGTTCTGTTAGCAGTTCACATGTGCCTTCTCTGCCTTACAAAATAGTAAGCTTGCAGTTAAAAAATGGCAACGAAATCCCTTTCTTACAAATAATTGCTTAGGTTTCCAACGCTTCAGCAGTTTTACAGCTACTGGCAAACCCAGTGCCCTGTCAGACCGTTTTGGCATCCAATACACAATGTTATGTAATTTGTTGTTACTCTTTGGTCATTTCATGACTTACTAATTGACACCATAACTACGACATCTATGGTTGGCAACTTCAGCAAAGGAAATAACATGCAATAACAAGTGATATGGACATTTTACATTTACATTACAATTATATCCCTTTATATGATATTTAATTAAAATAAAATATCAGCAATCCGATATTCCGTTACAGTTTTCTATTACACATGTTTATGAGGTCAGATGACCTTATGTGTTGCGTCACCAACACCATAAAAGAGCAGCTACATCATTACAGCCCTAGTTCCCATCAGTCAGTCACGTTCGATATTACGTCAGAACTGACTGACGTAATGAGATCTCGTCTGAGACTCCAATCACCTTCGAGTGGTAACAAAACAAGCCAATGCACATTGGCAAATGAGATTTGCATTGCAAGCCACTCCCCATACATGCGGGTAGAAAAGGCAGCGTGCAAAATTCACCAATTTAAGCTTTCGCTTTGGAGTCGCGTGGCCATCATTCACTCTGCTCTGACAATCGTTGTTTGTGTGTGAAGAACAAGAGGGAATCAGTTCTGGTTTGTTGGCATGACGGTGCATTCAGTGGAGCATTCACAACTCAGTGCAGGGACTGCACACCTGGGCGCTTCAGCATTAAAGGAGCTTTTTTTCCGTAAAAGAGTAAACACGGGTGTGAAGTTGCTTCTCTTTCAAGATGTCATTCCACCTGTGTGTTTCTGGATGTGGTTGTTTCCTAGCCCTGTCTGACAGCCACGATCACTGCCTCGTGTGTCTGGGCCCTAAGCATGCTGAGGTAGCGTTCGTTGATGAGTCATTTACCCATTGCATAAAGATGATACTTGCAATGTTGAGATCGAGACTCCCAATACCTTGAAAAAGGTGGAGTGCACTCTGCTATTCCCCGATCTGGTTTCTCTATTCCCTTCACTTCAGTTAATACACAGGGTGATCTGAGGGTTATAGCGGGAGCTCTCCTGCCGGGCCAGTCCCCGCCACCCTCCCAATCCTCTTTCACATCACAGGATGTGGAGCTTCTGTGTGAGGCTACTGGTCCTTAACATGAGGGACCTAGCAGAGTTGACTGCCATGCTTTCCCGAGGCGCTGCGAGCATCAGGCTTGAGTGGAACCCTCTACCTTGTACAGAACACTCACTATTGGATGATTGGTTTCTTGGCACAGGGCATGCTGAACAGGAGTGTCCTTCCCCAGTTCCTTTCTTCCTGGAGGTGCATGAGGAGGTAAAAAAGTCGTGGAAGGCACCTTTTTCTGCACAAAGCCACTTCACTGCCTTCACTGTTCTCACTGCACTCGATGGTGGGGCAGCCAAGGGGTACGTGGAGATCCTAACGTGGAGATCCCCCAGATTGAGCGTGCAGTTGCAGTGCATTCATGCCCGAAAAGTGATGCCACCTTGTGGCCAAGGCTTACAGTGCTGCTGGACAGGCTACCTCCGCCCTGCACGCTATGGCCCTCCTGCAAGTATACCAGGCCAAAGCGTTCAAAGAGTTGCATGAGGGAAGTTCTGACCCAAGGTTGATTCAGGAACTGTGGACAGTGACAGACCTCACCCTCCAGGTGACTGCATGGTGAGACGATGTACACACTAGTGGTCCAGGAAAGGCATCTCTGACTGAGATGAAGGATGTTGACAAAGTCTGCTTTCTTGACTCCCCCATCTCGGAGGCCGGCCTCTTTGGCGACACTGTCGAGAAATTTGCTCAGCAGTTCTCCGCAATACAGAAGCAGATGGAGACGATCAAACACATCCTGCCCGGCAGGATTCTGTTGCCACCACCGGCCCGCCCGGGGCTGTCCCCCCGCCTACTAGTCTCCAAGTGCATCCCCCTGCGCTGTCTACATCTGCTCCGGTGCTGCCACAGCAGCAGCCTACACCCAGGTCGCAACATCAAGTTTCCCACAGGAAGGTGACGCAGCCTGTGAGATGAAGGGAGCAGCTCTTCAGGAGACGGTGGGCGCACTGTCAAGTACACTGGGTATATGGCCCCAGTGCAACTTTTAACGCAGCCTCAAAGGCAGCTGAGATATAGCTCCTCTAAATGAAGCAACAATGAAATGGCTATTCTAACTGTATTGTCATATCTGACAAATTCATCGGTCCATGACTTAAAAATGCTACAGTAAAATGTCGGAAATTGTGCATGGTGACAGTTAAGCACACCGGGTATAAGGCCCCAGTGCAACATTTAAGGCACACTCAAAGGCAGTTGAGATATAGTGCCTCCAAATAGGCCAACAATGCAATTCTCCTTTAACTGTTGTGTATTGTCACATTTGTCAACTTCATGGGTCCATAACTTCAAAATGCTACAGTAAAACATTCTAAAATTGTGCATGCTGATAGTCAAGCACACTGGGAATAAAGCATCAGTGAAACGCCCCCAAATGGGCCAACAATATGATGCCTCTTCTAATTGTATTGCCAGATTGGGGTCCATAACTTCAAAATGGTACAGTAACCAACAATGCAATGGCACTTTCAAGTCAATTAAATTTAATTCATACATTCATTTGTATGATGCTTTTCATACTACATATCATTTTAAAGCAGCTTTACAGAAAATGCATGTTTATAAAACCACAATAGCATTTTATGAGATGATATAAAAAAAAGTACAGTTGTAAGATAGTACAAATTATAGTATTTACAAATATTTTATATGCATTTAAGCGAAATTAGAGTGCATTTTAAAGCAATGATAACATGATCGTTTTGTATAATTATCCATGTGTGATGTTCTGGAGTCCTTGTAGTCCTTGTCCTTGGTAGGTGCCATCTATTCAAAGGTGTCGGGTCATCTGACGTCTTCATAAGAGATGCCAAGCTGGAGCTGGCATAATCTGTATTTACCTCGTGATATTGAAATCTGTAATATTTTTTTTTTTCAATTTATTTATTAATGCATTCAAATGATGGCATGTGCAATAATTAAATGATGTTGTTATATTTTTTACAGTCATTTTCACAGATATTTCTGTGTTATTTACCTTTCAAAATAGCTTAATATTATTTTCTGAAAATAGACATAGTAACAGGATCCCTAAAAAGTGTAAATTAGAGAAAAACCACATGGTCCCTAAATTGAGCTGATGATACAATTAAAGAATACTGTAATCATGTGCGGTGCCTTTATATGTTTACAGTCCATTTTCGCGGATACATCAGTGTTATTTGCATTTCAAAATAGTTTATCATTCTTTTATTCTGAAAATAGACACAAAAGTAACACAATCCCGTAAAAAACGTGAAAAAGAGAAAAACCGCACGGTCCCTAAAGTAGGCTACCTAAGTTAAGCATGAACTAACAAACGCGGAAGTTCACGTGTTTTAAGGTGGAACTGATAGGGTCAATAAGAAGCTGCGAATAAGAAGCTGGATTTGGCCTCCTTTGCTTTATTTAGTGTACGAGGACCTATGCATATGTTAATTAGCCCCGCCTCCATTCATTCATGCCAGCTCACAGATTCACTCGGCCAACTTACCGAGGTAAACGCTGCACAATGTTATCTCTTTGCTATGTCGACACAATGGTAGCTATTATGATTAGCCTTTTGCCTGACTATGTTATCAAACAGCTAATAATGTGTTGCTAATGTTACACAAACCATGTTCCCAGTGGTAGTTTGTGACGTCTGAAACACCAGCGATTTCAAACCGCGTTTTTGAGACTGTCTTTAAATTCAATATAATTCACATTTATTTGTATTTTGCTTTTCACAATGTATACAAATGTATTAAGAAGATATTTAAATGACCGAAAATTAACGATAATGGTATAAATAGCTTGCTATGTCCATGTCAAATGTATAAAAATGTATTAAGAAGTTAAAGAAATGCTGCTACAAACTGGCCCAATGCCATGTTTTGGCAATGACCTATTGGATTTGAATGCTATTTGCGTTTTCAACACATGACGATGAAATAAAATAGGAAATAAAAACTTTGATGCACTTCTGTTGAATTACATGATTACATTATTCCAACAACCAAATTAAGCCTTAACTATAATGCCATGGCGTGTCAGAAGACGACTTCACAAATAACAGAAGTGCATCAAAGTTTTTATTTCCTATTTTATTTCATCGTCATGTGTTGAAAACGCAAATAGCAGTCAAATCCAATAGGTCATTGCCAAAACATGGCATTGGGCCACTTTGTAGCAGCATTTCTTTAACTTCTTATACATTTTTATACATTTAACATGGACATCGCAAGTTATTGATACCATTATCGTTAATTTTCGGTCATTTAAATATCTTTCAGTGGTGCATGAGATGGGGGGATCCCCAAAATGAGGTGCCGGATAGGATTTGTTAATAAAAAACAACACTAATCATAAGATATACAATAATTATTTTGAATAATAATAAAGTATGGATGAATTATACAATATAAATAAATAAATACAATATTTATAAATGTTTTCTTTGGTTTTGTACATTATCCATTAGCAATAGGAAAGTTTGACTGATCGCCCAAGAGCAATGGGAGAAGTGTCATCAGACAGCATTACAGTAGAGATGCTCAGAAAGGCCTGTGAGACTGTGAGATTCAGCCCGCTGGATGTGATCAACACACCAATGATCCCATGGTGCCAAACCACACTGCCGCTCAAAACATCCGGCAAAATTCAGATCAAACTGGAGAACATGCAGAGGACAGGTTGGTTCGTGTCTGTTTGATTTGGTTATGGTTGCAAACAAGGTTTTTAAACTTGTCTCTCCTCGTCCTGCAGGCTCTTTTAAAATAAGAGGTGTTGCTAACCAGTTTGCCAGGAGACTCAAAGGGGACAATTTTGTGACCATGTCTGCTGGGAATTATGGGAAGTCTTTTGCGTATGCATGTAAGCATTATGGATCCAAAGGCAAAGTGGTGATGCCAGAAACCGCCCCCACCTCCAGATCTCTACTGATACAAGTATTCCACACTTTATTTATACTTTGCAGATGCACTTTTTTCTTTATTGAATTTTTAACAAAACAAAATGTGTCAAACATTTGT
This sequence comes from Siphateles boraxobius, assembly GCF_051911475.1. Lineage (NCBI taxonomy): Eukaryota > Metazoa > Chordata > Actinopteri > Cypriniformes > Leuciscidae > Siphateles > Siphateles boraxobius. The sequence goes on from NW_027508799.1 coordinate 15,610,273, forward strand.
AGAGTTTGGGAGTTGAGGTTGAAAGAGCGCCAACTACTCGTCTCATAGACGTTGTTAACCGATGTGTTCAAGAGGACAGCATGACTTTCCTGCATTCCTATGATGATCCGGACCTTATAGCTGGACATGCCAGGTTAAATGCATGTCTGGGATTTAAAGAAATAGGTCACCCAAAGCATGAAAATCCTGTCTTTATTTACTCATCCTCATGTCATTCCACATTTGCATGACTTTCTTTTGTTTTACACAACAGGAGGTATTCAGAGGAATGTTCACTGCTTTTCCTCTATAGTGAAATTGAATGGTGACTGTGACCAGTGTTGGGGAAAGTTACTTCTAAAAAGTAATGAGTTACAAATCGTGTTACTCCTTAAAAAGTAACTAATTGTGTTACTTTTTTATGGTAAGTAATGTGCAATGTTAATTTTGCGTTACTTTTTCCCCACCTGGGCTGGACGTCCCTGTTTTTTAATAACAACAGTTATGTCCTTGGAAAAATGTAAAGTTCCTTTCACACACTAAAAGTGAAATGAATAGCCTAAGGCTGAAGTACATGCAAATTCACGGTCGTACAGTAGAGGGCACAGCTCAAATAAACTTTTAAGCTGTGCTGCCATTTTAGATTGCAGAGGAATAGGAGACAATAAAAGTTTAACACTTTTACTTCAGCAATAAAAAAATAAAATAAAAACAAATGTGATGTTTATCTAATGTCATTTTTACTTATTTGTACGGTTGAATTTCAATCACTGATGGTCACCTGCAAAGACATTGGTTAATAAAGTGAGATTAAATAAAGTATATTTGTGTTATTTAATAATTTTAGATTTGAGTAATATTCTGAGTTTAAAATACTGAATTAGAAGTTAGATATGTTAATGCCTACTCGCATTTAGTCTAGAACTACCATAAGCATTATGTTCAAACGACGCCTCTTCATTAATTACGATTTCTCTCAACATGGAGACAGGAGAGCGGTCAGTCAGTAAATGGGAAAACAAAGTAACTTGCGTTTCTTATTTGAAAAAGTAACTCAGATATTTTGTAAATTCAAAAAGTAATGTTACTTTACTCGTTACTTTGAAAAAAGTAATCGGATTACATAACTCGTTACTTGTAATGCGTTACCCCCAACAGTAACTGTGACTGTCAAGCTCCAAAAAGAACATTTAAAGGTATCATAAATGTAGTCCAAGTTTTATCAGTATTAATGAAACTTGTATGGAATAGAACTGTGTGAACCTGTCCACAATGTACTTTTGGGTTGCAAAAAATAGAAAATAATGTCATACAGCTCAGAGTTGGTAAATGATCAAAGGCATTTTCATTTTGCATGAAATATTGTATTATAATTGGTTAACTCATGCTAGTGTCTTTTTCAATGATAGCTTAGGTTTTGAGATCCTGGAGGTTGTGCCCTGTCCAGATGTGGTGGTGGTTTGCTGTGGTGGAGGAGGGTTACTTGCTGGTGTGGCAGCTGCCGTCAAACTGTCTGGTTGTGAGAACACAAAGATCTATGGAGTGGAACCAGAAGGAGGTGAAAGTGCCAATTCGTTTTTAAAGTGATTTTTGAGAGTCGTCCTCAAGAAATGATGCCATTTGAGAAATGTTGCCTTGAAAAATAGCTGAAATAAAATTTAAAAAACAACATTTCAGTTAATGTTTATTTTATTTCAACAGCATGTACAATGTACAAGAGCTTCATTGAGAAGAAGCCTGTTGGCATGGATGCTAAAAGCATCGCTTCGGGACTAGCGCCACCATTTGCAGGTATGGAATCTACTGTAGATGAAACTTTACGGCAGTGTACTTTCTTATAACTTTACATTATTTAAGATTCAGGATTTTTATTTGAGCTAATGGAAACTTGTATATTGGGATTGAACCTCAGGTACCTTGCCGTATGAGCTTTGTCAGAAGTACGTGGAGGACATTGTGCTGGTGACCGACGAGGAGATCAAATCTGCCGTTTCCACGCTTTATAAGGCTGGTCTCGTTGTTGAACCTTCAGGTACTGCGGCGTTCGCTGCCGTCACCAATGATAAAATACCAGATATCAGTGACAAGAATGTGGTGGTCATTCTCAGCGGAGGAAACATTGGCAAAGATGAGCTTAACAACTTCCCGGACTAAGCTCACTCAAATAAAAAGCAGTTAAACAAAATCTCCTTTTGTGTCCAGAAAAGTAATAAAATAATTCAGGACATAAGGGTGAGAAAATTATATTTGTTGAGTCGATGAATTTTCTTCTAGCCACCATTGCTTGTTTTAAGATTAAATACATGAATGATAATTTAAGTGCAAAACACTAAAATTGTACAATAACCAATTATTAATATTAGATATGAAAACAGTGTGAATAAATAAACTGCAGTGGTCATCATAAAAAAATCGATTATTTTCAAAGCAATAGCATACAATTTTAGGTTTTAAATCACATCTCTTCTACTTTATCTGTGCCATGCAGATGGTGTTGTTTAATCTCTTTTTAACATTTGTAATATTTTTAATATACACGACTATAGTATCTTTTTGCATATTTCACATACTGGAGGTATGAAATGAGTATGTTAGACATCAAAAAATGTATCAGAAAACGGCTGAATGGAAAGTGAAAATTTGGCTTTTTCATTTAAAGTAAATATGCATATATGATATATACATATGCTATTATAAAGGGCTCGATTCCCGTTAATGTACATTTGACATGAAGGTTTATGTCATCTCTGTGATGAATTGCTTGTGTAAGTCACTGTTTGCTAAATACATAAATGTAAATCATACACTTTATATGAGCCTGTTTTTTTTCTCAGACCCCTTTTTAGATAAATCTCACTAGTTAGTTTTTAACAGCACACACACACACACACACACACACACACACACACACACTCATTTCTGCATTAAAGTATGTTAACAATGTATCAAAAGGTGCGTTTTTTTCTATCATTAAGAAGTTCTAATTTTCCGATTTTTTCAGTGTAGAATATCTGAAAAATAGAGATACAGCAAAATAGTCAAGATGATTTATTTATTTAAAATATGTATATAATAAAACCAAGGAATTTCAAATAAATAGGCTTTTGTTTACAGATCAGCACCTATATATTCTCTATGCAACATCTTTAGTGGCCATCCTGCAAACAACAGCATCCAAAAGGCTGCCGCACTTTTCCTCCTGCGGTGCAACTTTGTAGAGCTGTAATGAGAGACATACATGTACTTTCAATAAACAAGATCCATCTTAAATTGTTCTACATCAGTACTGTCAAAAAGGAGACAAACCTTTTTAATTTTTGCCGCATCCATTAAATCGGACACTTGATCAACAGGAATCTGTTGTCCGTCCACCTTTGAGATGATGTCATCGACGTTCAGGTTCTCTTCTTTATTGTGTACTAGCACAATATGAACCGCACTGTCACTGTCTGAGACCCCGAATCTTTTGAACGCTTCGGATATCTGCAAGGTCCAAAAAACGTAATGTTACAATTGCACCATGTAAACCAAATGAAGTTAGTGTCAGCTGTGCGTCACTTACGTTGTTTGTGGGTGAAAGATTAAAAATTATTTCAGAATTAAGGCTCCGGGTTTTCATTTTCCCAATTTTATGTAGGTGAACTGCTTTATTTGCTGCCACAAGGATCTGGAATGCGTCCACAACCTTTACAGAGAACAAGAAATTAGTCAATAATATACAGCAAATCTCAAACTAGGATAACAGCAGAACAATAGGAAAAGGTTACATAATTTACCATATCATAATATCATAGTATAATAGTATGCATGCACCAATGCTAAATCTTTCTAAATGTCATAATCATTTGTTAACAAACAAGTATTCATTACTTCAATGAGCTCATTGTTTCTGCATTAAATTATTACATCGTTTAAATTAATACCTATTTCGCTAACAGTTGCTTTGCATAGGCCTATGTACATTTCTGAAATATATAACTTAGACAATTACCTCTTATAAGACTACTCTAAGTTGAAATGTGGACTCAAGCATTTTCTGTTGCTTTGAAATAATGTGTATTATGAAAAGCGCTATACAAATAAATGTGAATTGAATTTAATTATAGTATAAATGTTCAAAAACTTCGATACAATCGAAAACATGTTGTGTCTGTCTATCGATCTTCAACAGAATTGCCATGATATGCCATCCAAAAAAAAGGTATCCCCATTGTACTTTTTGAGACAATATTATTTCGGCGTGAACTATGGATGCCATTGGTGATTTTCTGCAAAGTTTAGAATCTTAAAAAAGTCTGTAACGTTACATAATTGCGTGCTCTCACCATTGATGGATTGATCAAGGCGCCTTTTATTTCTCCATTCACTGCCATTTTTCTCAACTCCGTCGCATTTTTCACATCTTTGAAGAGCAGTTGAGTCACTGTGTATTCAGGAAACAGTTCCAAATCTTGTGTTAGCTGCATTATTAATATGTTAATGCCTTCAGTACATCAACTTTATCTAGACAGCACGCGCTGCCCAGTGTGTCAACGGACGGAATAATAATAATGTGACACCATCATTTGTTGCTGGGAATGTTCCGACTTGAGATCGTTGGTGATTATTATTATTTTTTAAGGTCTTCGTTAAATAATCTACGGCAAGTCTTTTAGTTTATAAAAGCATAAGACAAAAAACAAACAAACAAAAAAACACTAATTCAGTGCTTAGTATGAAACATTGTAAAATGGGCAGGAACTATCGGCCCAGAAGTCGTTTCTAATTGGTCAACGTAAATAATACTAACACTTGTATTTAACTCTTTATTGTGTATTTTTACAGATGGAGTATATATAATATGCAGTAAGTAGAATAAAATACTTCTACAGTAGAAAGCAGATGTCATGTTTGCAAGGCTTTTATTATTTGTCTAAGCACTTGTCAAGATGACTTATTCAGATTTTAAATAAGAGAATAAGGAACAATTCTATAGTAAAAAATATATAAACATTATTACAGACAAAATATTTATTTTTATTATTTTAATAATCAATGACAAAACCTGGGTGGGAACTAATTATCTAAGCTTCCGGTTTCCACACGGACTCTAGTATGTGACGCACCACTAAGCTGTCAAAAATCAAAACTTAAAAATGCGATTTTTGCATATATTTGCACATTTTTGAAACACCAGAAGAAGAGCGATTACAAGGAACGAATGCATCGCATACGATCTTAATCATAATCATATACCACCCATATCCATAAGCGTAATAACATCAAAGATCGAGTTTGTTTGTTTGAATAAGGATGGAGCGATTTGAGATTTATATCTTCACGGCTCTGTGCAGCATTAACTTTCTCATATCCTGCCTTCTTTTCTCCAAAATCACACGGGAACAGAGAGATCCGTACATGGATGAGATATTCCATGTCCCTCAAGCGCAGAAGTACTGTGATGGGAAGTTTAATGAGGTATGGTTGAAAATGATGCGTGAATCTCTCAGCATGTGTGTGTGATTGGTCATTAATGGCCATGTGTGTTCTTCCACAGTGGGATCCGATGATCACCACTCTTCCTGGGCTGTATCTGGCATCAGTGGGTCTGATCAGGCCGGTGGCTTGGCTGGCAGATCTGAAGGGAAGGGTGGTTTGCTCTACTGCCATGCTGAGATTCATCAATCTGCTCTTTAATAGTGGGAATCTCTACATCATCTATCTGATCATCTGCAGGCTGCACATCAAAGATAAGGTGTATGATTTGATCTCATTTTTTCATAAAAGTTGTGGTGATTCTTCAATTAGGTGCATGCAACTTCGTCAATTTTAAGTTAAATATTGGTAACACTCTTGAATAAGGTTTAATTTGTTAACATTAGATAACATGAAATAAAAATGCGAAATATTTCTAAGGCATTTAATAATCTTAGTTAATGCTAATTTAAACATTTAACATCACATTATTCAAATTAAAAGCTGTTCTTTAGTGGACCTGAGGTGACATGAACTAACAATGAACGCTTGTATTTTATTAGCTAATATTAAGAAAGTTTACTGAATACTGAAACGAATGTATTGCTCTTGTTAGTAAACTAATCAGAATTGATTGTAAAGTGTTTGCCATATATATATATATATATATATATATATATATATATATATATAGTGGCGTTGCTCAACCTTTTAAAATTATGTTTTTGGTTCACATTTCTGTTATTCATATTTAAAATGCTCTGTATTTAACAACATATCATAAGCGTTATACTATTTTGAAATACAATAAACTCTCCTGTTTAACCCTAAACCATAACCCTAATCAAATATAAACGCTATTGGAAAACTCAGTTATTTTCTAAAAGGTTTTGCGTCAAGGTAATAACAGCAGACAGAAGTTCTTTTTTTCCTAATAAAATAAGTAGAATTTCCTTGAATTCAAAACTGTATATAAATGTATTATTGTTTTATTATTGGTTAGGAGGCAAGCACAAAATAGACTAATGAATTTGACTCTCTTATGAACTTATAAAATGAAAGCGATATCATTAAAAGTTTAAGATTAAAATGTATCTTACAAAATAATAATGATAATTTTTATTTTATTCTTTACTCCAAAATCATGCTAGAAGACAGAGGACAAAGGTTTCTATGAATATGATAATTGTTTATTAATAGTATGCAGTAAATGGATTTTTCTTCATTATCTGATAAAACTGTGACCAGCATATGCAAAACTTGCATTTGTTGGGTGTTGCTAAGGTGTGAAATGTTTTTCAGTTTTCTATTTTTATCATGAAAAGTTTGTTATAAATGATAAAAATGATAAACCATAACCAAATATACACTCTATTGGAAAACTCAGTCTAAAAATCTGGTGTAATATAAGGGAACAGAGAGGCTTTGTTATTAAAAAAGAATAATATAAATTGTACACATAAATGTAATTGAACTGATGCTTTAAAAATTTGAATAAAAATAGAATTCCCCTGAATTTAAACTGTTTATAAATTATTGTAAGAAATTTAATTTATTAGAATATTAATTATTGATGGGGATGCATGGTTTGGAGACGAGCACAAATAAATAAATACTGACAAATACAATGTTTTGAGACACTTAAACATTGTAATTTATCCCTCAAAATATATTTTTTTTAAATATATTTTTTATTTTTTTATCACAATAAGGGGGTGGGGACACAATAATCAGTACAAGAGACACAAATATAATAATAATTTAATGAATAGTGAATGCAGGGTAACTAAACCCATTATCCAAAGAAACTGTGACTGTCACTTGCACATGCAAAACTCACAATTGAATTGTTGGGTGTTGCTATGCGGTTGCTAAGGTTGGTAGTGTCAGCAGTCTGTTGGTTTGTAGTCTATTTTTAGCCTGTTTTATTGTCCACCAAGCAAAAACAGTAAATCTGATCGTTTAGAAAAATAATAACCTCAACAAAGGCACCAAGCGACCACACAAACCACCTGAGCAACAACATAGCCTATGCTGAAACGCCTCAAAAACAATTGAAGGTGTAATACTGTTATCATATTTCATTCTCTCTCTCTCTAGTCCCGTTCTGCCTCTCGTAGAATATTCTCGGCCCTGGCTCTGTCCACGTTCCCCGTGCTGTACTTCTTCACGTTCCTGTATTACACCGACGCCGGCTCCACGTTCTTCACCCTCTTCATGTACCTCATGACTCTGTACGGATGCCACAAAGCGGCGGCTTTCCTCGGCGTCTGCGCCGTCCTCTTCCGCCAGACCAACATCATCTGGGTTGCGTTCTGCGCCGGCACCGTGGTGGCCCAAAAAATGGACGAGACCTGGCGAACCGAACAATCGAAGAAGCGGGAAGAAAAATCCCCCTCTCAAATCCCTCTAACCATCAATGGTGTGATGAGAGTGATGCGTTTCCTGTTGGATTTCCTGAAAACACCCTCTAATATAAAAGCAGTGTTCTTGTCCACATGGCCGTACATTGCAGTAGCCGTTCTTTTCGTGGTTTTCACGGCGTTGAACGACGGAATCGTGGTCGGAGATCGCAGTAATCACGAAGCATGTCTGAACTTCCCTCAGATTTTCTATTTCCTGTCATTTGCGCTCTTGTTTTCTCTTCCTACCTCAATGAGTTACCAAAGGGTCGTCCGGTTTCTGCAGTCTTTAAGAAAGCAACCCTTAATTTATGCCGTGCTGATGACGTCCTTCCTGTTTTTGGTCTGGAAATTCACTTTTGTTCACAAGTATCTGCTCGCAGACAACCGACACTTTCCGTTCTATGTTTGGAAAAGGATTTTTCAGAGGCATGACCTTGTCCGTTTCCTTTTAGTCCCTGGATATGTGTTTGCAGTATGGAACTTTCTAGATACTTTGAGGTCCAAGTCTCTGTTTTGGTGTCTGGTGTTCTGTACATGTCTCGTGGTGGCAACAGTTCCGCAGAAACTCTTGGAGTTTCGATATTTCATCCTCCCGTACCTGTTATATCGCGTTCACATCCCTGTGCCGTCTTTACCCAGACTGCTTCTTGAGTTTAGCTTCTATACCGCAGTTAATGCTGCTACAGTCTATATATTCATCAATAAAACATTTCAATGGCCCGACAGTACGGCTGCGCAAAGATTCATGTGGTGACTTGACCTGAATAATTAATTAAAGCTGATCGTTTCACATTTTCTGTACGCAAAAGAAATGTTTTCACCATATATCAATAATAAAAATGAATTTTATGTGACATGATGCCATGACATTGCAATGCTGCATCTTCAAATGCTGTTTTATTTCATGTGCTTTTTTAAGCCACTGGTGATATTAATTTATTTGTACATGTATAATAAGGAGTTTGTTTTAGTTGACCTTGTTTTCTATACAAATTCTGGATATAAAAATATGCAGAGTAGTGTTGGATGAAACCATCTTTCTGACCAACCCATCAGAATTCAATTTCTGTTGTAATTTAATAGCATGTTAAGTACAACCAGCGTTTACACCTGTCATTCATGTTGTGTTTGTGTTTTAAATCCTGTGTGAGTTCATTGAATTAGGATAATAATTTCATCTTATGGTGACTGTTTTTAATTGTGGTCTTATTTTGTATTTCTGTATTTCATTGTTAAACTTTGTTTTTTTTAATGGTAGACAGTAGTTTTCTCTTGTAATTTCAAATGTTAATTTCTCACTCTTAATAGTTGGATGTCTTTTTTTTCAAAGGTCATTTGTTTGTCTTTTCTGTGTTTTTCATTGGTCTTTCCTCTCAGTTTTTTTTTTTTTTTGAGGGCTATTAAATTTGTTTTGATACAGAAACAGAAATGAACGTATTCATTATCTCCGTACCTTCAATTGTTTTACTTTCAAGTTCGGAGTAGTTCAGCGAAGTTGAGCAGATGCCTTTGTTTATTCTACATTACAAGCCTTGTGTTTTCCACAAGGTGGCAGTCTAAAATTTCTTCTGGAAACAAGGGCTAGAGATTAATGCATAATATCTTATCCTCAGACTGTAGCGCCCCTCCTGTGAGAGCTCTTCGGCTTCTTCCACAACGCCAGGGTTCACACCCTCCTCCGTCTGCTTGAGGTGAACCAAAAACAACTGATACCAGCTCTCAGTGATATGTGTTGGGTCCCCGCTATGATAACAGTAATTTCTCAAATGTTTACTGAACAAGCGGTAACCCAGTGTGCCTGTATCTATCTCTATTTCTGTTCTATTATATGATAGAAAGTCTAAGGCCTTCTCAAGGCATATAGCAAACCCATATAATCTGCAGCCTATTACACGTCAAACAAAGATTGCTGTGGGGACAAAAAGTAAGACTGTTAATTTAGCACTTTTAAACATCCGCTCACTTAAAAATAAATCGCTTATAGTCAACGACTTAATGCACAAACAACCTAGATTTTATGTTTCTAAATGAAACTTGGCTAGAAGACAGCTGCAGTGCAACAGTCCGCAAAAGAAACAAGCCCTCCCAACTTTTCTTTATGAGTGTCAGCGGAGCAGGTAAGAGAGGTGGGGGCGTGGCTGCTCATTCTAACGATGTCTATCAATGTAAGCAAATATAATTTGGGAATTACCTGTCTTTTGAATATCTTGGTATTGTGTTAAAAGGTGCTCCACGCATTCTACTTATCATTATTTACAGGCCTCCAAAAATACTCTCCAACCTTTGCTGAGGACTTTACAGAACTGTTATCAACAATAACCTCAGAGTTTGACTGTTTTGCCATTGCTGGAGATTTTAACATTCACATAGATAATGCAGAAACCAATATGGCAAAAGAAATCAAAACTGTAGGCTATATCTTTAACACCAAGCATATCTGCGGACTCTGTTGATTTTCTCCTTGATTCTTTTAACTCAAAAGTTAAAAGTGTAATTGATGATATTGCTTAGCTTAGAAATCTAGACGCACCCTAGCGGCAGCAAATTTTAATTTGCAGCCAATGTAGTCTAGCAACTCTCCGTTGACTTTCGAGCTGGAAAAACCAAACTCTAGTCAAGCCAATCACATCGTGTATACAGTTTGTAGGCAGGCTTAACATAATGACGGCAGAGATGTGACGGTTCCGCGTGAATTCCCTGCTACTTGAAAACAAAGAAGATGACCGCTGCTGCTGGCGAACAGCCTTTCGAATCAGCTTTGGCCGCGACTCTGGAGGACTTGGAGTTAAGCTTTTCTTTGAGAAAAGAACAAAGAACGGCACTGATGTCATACTTAAAAAAGGAAGATGTGTTCAGAGTTTTGACGACCGGATACGGCAAAAGTTTAATATATCAACAAGCTCCGCTGGTGGGAAAACGCATGGGACTCACTCAGCCACAACCGTTCGTTGCTCTGGTTGGTTGTAACTATTGCGTGCAGAGGGAATTTGAAAGACAATCGTTTATCCCGCCCCTCGGATTGAGGCATGCCAATGGTGAGTTCCCAGACCTAACATCTTGATGTGGGTCTGGCGCGCCAGGCTAGATATTGCTCCTGTGAAAGTCAGGAAGAAGAGTGGCAGACAAAAAGCACCTTGGAGAAACTCAACAGCTGTGCAAAATATGAAAATGCAGAAAAGCAGAGCGCATGTGGCGGAAGACAAAACTTGTAGGCCATTATAACATCTATAAAGACAGCATCCATGCTTTCAATATGGAACTAGGCAAAGCTAGACAGACTTTCTTCTCAAATATTATAAACAGCAACTTAAACAACAGACGCACTCTTTTTGCTACTGTAGAGAGACTGACAAACCCCCCAAGCCACATTTCCAGTGAAATGCTCTCAGACAGCAAGTGCAGTGAGTTTGCTTCTGAATAATATCAGAAAGGTGATCAGAACATCCTTAAGTTGCGCTGGGGTCAGTCAGAGAAGACCACAACCTGAGAAAGTAGTCACTATGTCTGATTTCGAAGAAATTAATGGCAACATTTTGGAAGAAATCTTACAGCACTTTCAAACATCAACCTGCGCCCTTAACACACTTTCCACATCTTTTATCAAAAGTGTGTATATCTGTTTAGAAGCTGATCTCCTGGAAGTGGTAAAGGCCTCACTTCTCTCTGGGAGTTTTCCAAACTACCTGAAAACTGCAGTTGACAAGCCCCTCCTGAAAAGAGCAATCTGGATAAGACCATATTAAGCAACTATAGACCGATCTCAAAATTTCCTTTCATAGACAAGATCATTGAAAAAGTTGTCTTCAATCAGTTGAACAAATTCTTAAGCTCGAATACTTTGACAACTTTCAATCTGGTTTCCAATCGCATCACAGCACATAGATAATCCGCTCATAAAGATAATAAACGATATTCGCTTAAATACTGATACAGGCAAATGATCAGTGCTGGTACTGCTCGACCTCAGTGCTGCATTTGACACTGTGGATCATAACATACTTCTTGACAGGCTGGAAAACTGGGTCAGGGTTTTTGGGATAGTCCTAAAATGGATCAGGTCATACTAAGGAGGGAGGGAGAGGTTATTATGTGAGTACAAGTCTGAGTGGACACCCATGGCATGCGGAGTCCCTCAAGGCGCAATTCTTGCGCCACTCCTATTCAACCTGTACATGCTCCCAATGAACCAAATAATGAGAAAGAACTGAAGCTCTTACCACAGTTATGCAGACGACACACAGCTCTACTTAGCCCTATCGCCTAACGACTACAGCCCCATTGACTCCCTGTGCCAATGCATTGATGAAGTAAACAGTTGGATGTGCCAAAACTTTTTTCAGTTAAACAAAGATAAAACTGAAGTCATTGCATTTGGAAACAAAGATGAAGTTCTCAATGTGAATGCATACCTTCACTCTAGGGGTCAAACAAATAAAAATCATGTCAGGAATCTTGGTGTGACTCTAGAGACAGACTTTAGTTTCAGTAGTCACACATATATACAGTGTTGGGCAGTAGCGTCGCTACAAGTACTGACGCTACTAGTTTAACTACATTTCTCAGTAGCGTGGTGGTAGCGTCGCTGTTTTCTGAATCAAATAGCTTTTCAGTAGTGAAGCTCTTTTTTTGATCAAGTAGTGCGGTAGCGTCCACACAAGCTAACGTTACATTTTCCCAAGCATTTCTAAAGCTCAAGCTCAAATCGGAAATACAACTGCTAAGTATCACTGATGCTGGATCAGTTAGTGACGGTGACTTCTTATTCTTCTTGTTTTACGGTGGTTGGCAACCATAGGGCTATATGATTTCATTAAGTTACCGCAATACGGAAAACATGGACTGAATTGCGATATCCATGCATAAAAACAAAATTTACTGTATAACGCGGAATTTCACGGAATTTGTCAGATCTTGGATGAAAAGAAGGTAAGTAGCCTAAACTTAAATAAAATCGCGATATAGACTAGTGTCTGTGAATATTAAACCGCTTAAAGACTATTTAAAAAGGAATCATGCATGTTCTGCGTGTCTCTGTGAATGAATGGCTGAGACTCGCGGATTCATTTACCACACACTAAGCACCCATGATGCTTGCGATGTTTTCAGTAATGGAAAGATGAACTTCATCTACACAGCCGCTCTGAGAGTCACTTTAGCAGCATTTTAGCTTGATTTGAGAAAAACTATCGTCATATCAAAAAACAAAACAGAGACTCAAAGGTCTAGCTACATGGCAACCTGTCAAAATAAAAGGTTGGTTTTAACCTTTGAAGAAAGTTTTGCTTAAATCATTAGGCCTACATTTTAAATAATTGGTCATTACAATTTAAACCATTAAAAAAAACTATTTTATAGAGCCCTTAAAATGTAATTAATTTAAAAATGTTAATAAATTATTGTTAAATTATATACGTTTCATGATTTCAATTAATTAGACGTTTTTGATTACTAAAATGTTATTTAACCATTAAAATGGGAGTCCAGAAAAATGAAAACAAAATAAAACTGAATTTGGAATGTGGGAAAAAATAAAACGGATTTCATAGGGCCCTACAAACCAGCTTTTTGGTGCATTACCATCACCTTCTGCTCCGTATGGTGTGACATCACGTACCAATATCAATCCTTGGGCTGATACGTGAGAAATGGAAAAAGATGCACACACTCTTGACACCTGGTTTTGGTACAGTTTTATATAGTTATATGGTTTTATATAGTCATGTTATTATTATTTTTTTTTGCCAAATTGGTTTGGAACAGTTGTTGAATAAACAATTGAACTGACAAATTATGCCTGCCTATATGTTTGATTGACAATTTTATTGCTCACTGAGATAGCACTGACTTGGAATTAAGTTGGTTCAATATAAAAATTAAATTTGAAAAAGTAGCTTTAGATGTAGTAAACTACTTTTGCCATATTGCTGTAGCTTAGCTTGCTACATTTCCCAGGGTTGTAGCTTCAGTGTAGTGAAGCTACATTTAATGTAGAGTAACGGCTAGCTTAGCTCACTACATTTTCTAAGTAGCTTGCCCAACACTGCATATATATATCAATATATCTGGCTATATCGGCTGTGCGGAGAGTCATGTGGTGAATAAAATAATCAGTAAAGTTAATTCTCACATTTTCGAAAGAAAATGAGTGATTTTTCCCCATTAAAATTATAGCCTTCCAGCATTTATTTGTGGGTATTTTCATGTTAATTTGTTTCTTTAAGCCACTGGGGATATAAAGTCATTTGTACACAATGAATTTTGTTTTAGTTGACTTCATAAACTTTAAATAAAACATATATAGCTACTGTTAAATTAAAGCTTTCCTCTGACCGACCCAAATCAGAATTCATTTTTGTTATAATTGTGCCTCATATTAAGTGCAGGCTTCAGTCATTCATGTTCTTTGTGTATTCAATTCTGTTAGAGTCCTTTGAATTAGGAAAATTATGATGATGGTTGTTCATTGTGTTTTGTTTGTGTCATTTCCTTTCCTTTTTTTATTGTCTCATTTTTTATCGTAGACATATCAGGTTTCTCATGTAATTTTGAATGTTAATTTCTCATTGTTATTGGATTATGTCTGTGTTTTTCAAATTATTATTGGTCTTTCCTTTATTCTTTCTTTGGTACAAAAAAATAGTTTTTTTTATAAATAAACGTTTAAAGGGTTTCTGCTTTCTGTTTTTCCAGAACTATCAATGTCTAGATCAGTAAAGCCTGCCAATTATTAATTTTTTCTACATTGCAAGCCTTGTTTTTATCCCAGTCTATAATTTTTTCTGGAAATGAGGACTATGAAGTATTTTTGCATATTGCATCGTCAAGCTGTATTTTGCCATCATTGTATATAAAATGTGTTAGAAATGTGTGAGAAACAGCTCTGAGTTGTTGTTTTTTTTTCAAAGAAACCTTGCTCTGTCTTTCGGTCCAGCTACTAAACATAAATAGCTCTCACTTTAGATTAGGTCACGGAAAATAGCATATCATTAATGGAGTGCTTTGATCCAGCCTTTATTGGACATTAATTACATGTAACATTAGTATGTAAACATTTTAACATTTAACTCTTTATACTAATGAAATTAATGTCCAAATAAAGGTTGGTTTAAAGCACTTAATTAATGACAATTTTCGATTTTCCGTCACCTGATCTAAAGTGAGAGCTATTTATGGTCAATAAGTTGTTAATAAAGCATTATCTAAAATGTTATGTATTTAAGCATTTATATACAGTATGAGCTAATTCAATAATAATAAATAGTTAATTACAGTAACATACTTAATTACAGTGACAATGAATGAAGAACTCACTGGTTGTAGCCTATAGTCTATTAATGTATTAACCACAGTTTATAAACTATTAATTAACTATAAACTAATAGTTTACAAATGATTTGTAAATACTTTATTACAGTATAATTATTATAATATGTTACCAGAATGTTTACATGTGAAATGCAATATGTTTCTTGCAGTGTTTGTTTAGGTGTAATACATCTTAGACACCGAACAACTGAAACAAGTGAACAATACTATACATGGTTAAAGAACTATGAATGAACTTTCTATAGCATTTAATGACGTGTTAGAGGAGGAGCACCTCTTATAAAAAGTCTAGCAGCTTCACCTGTACCATGAGAACACACAACAACAAGGTTAACGTAAGTAAAACATTCAATTTTCTTGTTTATACGAGACAGTCATTAATGAAATTATAATTTTCCACTGTATAATTCTTGTACTATACACGATATAGAAGCTTTTTGATCATTTATGTATATGTAAAAATTGGATAATTTTTAATACCAGCGTATTTCTAAATAGATTTGATAAATAGATACTTAGAAGCTTAGTTAATCACATACTTTTCCAACTCTGGGAATTTTTAAATTGTGTGTTTGATATAGCAGACTGTGTTTGTTAATAATTACGTAATTGTTATTTTTATGCGGATGTCTTTAAACATACTTTTACTATGAGTGTGTCATTTGGAAAATCAGGCCCTTCCCTGTTACACTATTCATCTACTGATCATTCCAGTAATTTTACTTTCATTGTCTCAGACCAAAATGTCTACGTCTGACAACAATTCACACAAAGAGGAGAAAACAGACTCCTCTGCTATGAAGAAACAATCTGAGATGGAGAATGAGGAGGAAGAGAGGGAGGCAGGAAATTCAGGACCTAAACAACTTGATGATTTGTTTGAAAATCTCACCATTGAGGTAACAGAAGAACAATTCTGGGAGATGCCATTCCCAAATGGGACTATACTTTTTTTTCTAGTAAATGACATGACCCTTATATCAAAATTTTGTCATTATTCACTCGCTCTTATTTCATTCTAAACCCATATTACTTAAAATAAGGTTAATAAATGAATAAACAATATTTTATTTATATATATATAAATGTCAACATATATTATTAATTCCTGTAAATGTTTTTCATTGTTTGTTTATAAAAACTGGTTCTCTATGACCAGTTCTTAAAGTATTTGCATGTTTGAGTGAGAGTTTACAAAAACAACAAAAAATGTACAGGGTGTGGATTAGGAACAAAAAAAAAAAAAAAAACATTCCAAGAAATGAAATAACCAAAATACATATCCTCATCTAAACTGCACGTTTAATGGCACTTTAATAGCAGAGAAAAGCATGGTTAGGTAGAAATAAAGACGAAGGCAATTCAAAACATGGGACTAAAATACAGTTCTGTTTTTATAAAATAAAAAAGATACATTTGAATTGAGATGAAAGAAGAGACAGAGTTATATAAACGGGAAAGTGATTTAAGTTCATCTTTTCATTTTAAGAAAATAATAACATTAGTTAACTAGTTAACATTAATGTAATATTTAACATACAATGAATAATACTTTTAAAAAATGAATCTGTGATGTCATTTGTACATATACTGTTCATTGATACATTTTTTAACATTTCAACTTGTATTAATTAAAGAACAATATATATTTAAGCTGTAAAATGCTGTTAATTGTTTGTGATACCCACTAATGTTAATTAATTGAACATGATACAACATGCTACTAACATTTAAATAGATCATTTGATATAAAGCACCTTACTGTGTTATGACATTGTACTTATGTTTAAAAATGCCTACATTATTAATTTCTGTAATTACATCTAAAATTAGTCGAGGCTAACTTTTTGGTTTAGGGCTAGTTGCTTGTAATTTACAGTTATTACTGTATAAGTACATGCGAGTTGTAACAAATTCACTGTAAAAACATTTAACTGTGTTTTTACAATTCAGCATGAACACAATAAATACACTGTACTGTAATGTACATGTTATGCAAGTGCATAGAAGTAAATGACACCTAAAGTGAGACAACTTTCTTTCTTCTGTGGAATGCAAAATATGTTTTGAAGTATGTTCATGCTCTTCCGTAAATTAAAACTGGATAGGGGCTGTCAAACTTAATTTCAAGTCACCTGAAGCTTTTACTTTCACTTGAATGGAAGAGAGCAACTCTGACCATAAATTAGCTACTCTTATGATTCATGCAAAAAGTAACATAGGTTATCATGATGAGCAAATTTCAAATTGGAATTGTTGAGAATTGATGAATGCAGTTGAATAATAGTTGTATAAACTGTTGATTTCTCTTTCCATAGGAATCAACAGTACCATCTGACAGAAAAGATATCAGAGTCAAGTTTTTGATCAATGTCCCAATGGGGGTTACACATGAAATGAGTACAAATGCTGAATCATATTGTCAGAAGTTTCTTGATCTTCTGAAAAGAACCGCTTTCAGGGAAGAGGACAAGCTCCATTTCGAGGACATCGCTGTAGTTTTTGGCCTTAATGGAAAGACATCAGATAGAGGTGCTCTAATAACTGAATTTCAGAAGGACATTAATTGCGAAATTGCTTTTGAAAAATTCTGGTTTACATGGCCAGACAAGGACATCCCATATCGAAAAATAAGAGAAAAAATTAAAAAACATGACCATACCAAAGTATTAGTAAGACAGTTTAGGACCAAAGACCCTAACGGTACAATCTATTTCTGCTTTTTTGACGCAGACACAGTTGATTTTAATCACGTGTTGAGCTCTTACATAGATGTAATCAAAGAGCACAACTACCCAACAGTGATGTCAACTGGTTATGTGTTCCCTGAGAACAGTTCACTCAGAAAAAAGAGCGAAGACGATCGACAGGTGCGCATAATTACAGCAAAGCACTTTCCTCTGGGAACTTACTACCCAGAGCCCAATTTCTGTGTGCGTCTATCTGATGAATTGGACACTCTCCGTGAGAGTTTTGATTATGCAAGAGATACTAAAAATAACATGGAATCTCCTATTTTGATTAGACAAGTAAAACTACGTGAGGGTTTCAAAGCTGTGTTTGCAGACAGAAAACCAATTATTACTCCTGTTTCAGGAAAAAAACAGTTTCACACCAATCGAAGAACCTGGGCAATTAGTGCTTATACACACAGAGAGTTTAAAATCACTAAGACGTGTAGAGACGAATACATAGCTGATAGGATTAATGCACGTGGTATTTATTACTTTGCTATTGATTTGTTAGGGAGTCTTTTAAAGTCAGAAACGGATGCTCAGAGGAAAGAAAATGGCAAATATTTTGGGGGAACTGGTGCAGATAAACTATTCATGGCAGCTAAAGCTGTTCGGGAGTATCTTAAGAACAGAAAGCCAGAAGCATGATAACAGAGGGTTGGAAATTTATATTGTCATGATTTCTGTTCACGTTGTAACAGTGACCCTCATATGCTCTTAGTTTCCTGTTTACACTTTGCATTTGTTAAGAGCATGTACAAACATGTATAGAGCTATTGTACAAAACATATAGATTTTAATAATACAAATTATATATCTTTTTTTTGTTTACTTCTCATCTATATTTTTATGCTGTGTTTTGGGGGATATAAAGTACTTTTTTTTACCTATTTACTGCAGAATTCCTCTACTACACCATTAGCATACATATTAAATATTACATTTTTATGAAAATAAAATCATTAATGATGATCAAATTTAAATATAATTGTTTCTGGATATTGATATAGGTGTTAGATGCATAATTCTGCCATCTGCTGGTTAGATGTTTTTTTTTGTAGATAATATAGTTTTAGCCTGAAAGTGTAATTACCATATACTTTCAACAGATGCCCCATAGAGATCCATTCATTTTTCTGGATGTGACTTACTGCTCTTATAACAGCTTTTGTATATATATATATATATATATATATATATATATATATATATATATATATATATATATATATATATATATATATATATATATATATAACAAAAACTATATATATATATATATATATATATATAAAAAAATATATATATATATATATATATATATAAACATTTTAAAACACATTCAATCTGTATTTTGTAAAAGTTTAGAATTATTTTTGTTGTTGTTTGACATCTTTTGAAGTATCTTGTTATTGCAGCTAATGCTATATAAATTTGCAGTAACGCCAAATAAATGTGCACTAAATTTAAAGTTGCCATGAAAATACTTGATTGCAATTACATATTATTTCAATAAGCGAATTGTATAACCTGAATAACTTTAGAATAAGAATTAAAAAAAAAAAAAAGTAAATAAAAACAAAAAAAAAACAGCTATAGACGGATAGGAACGGGAGTGAAGAGTAAACACACCTGTGTGTCTGTGTGTTTTAGTGCGCGCATGTTTGTGTGTAATCATGCCCATTCCACATTGTTTTTTTGCTCTATAGTGCCAGGCCTTCATTTATGTCTGAACAGTTTTAGATTCATGCTGGAATTATTGATTTTATTTGCCAATTTCAATAAAAATGCTCTCTTTTGCAGTCACACTTGTCTGTTTGTGTGTGTCTCTGTGTGTATGTGATCTGTGTGCAGTCATGTTCTTTCCATAATGCATTTGTGCTCTCATACCATACCTTCATTTGTGTGTGAAAATGTTTATATTTATTCAGAAATTATTGATTTTATTTCCCAATTTCTATAAAAATGCTCTCTATTGCAGTCACACCTCTCTCTATCTGTGTGGGTATTTGTGTCTGTGTGTGGGCGCACATGTGTGTGTGTTTGTGTGTGCATGCACATGTGTGTGCAAGTGATCATGTTCGTTCCACATTAAATGTATGCTCTAGTACCAGGACTTCATTGCGGTATGGAAATTTCAGATTTATTCTGGATTAATGTTTTTTTTTTGATTTTCCCATTCATTTCAATGTGGAGTCATATTGACCCCAAAGGTCATGAGTGTGATTTTTGTTTTTTTGTGTGTATAGATAATGTAGAAAAAGTGACAAAATTTTATGCAACTGAGATAAATGGAACCATGTTTATTTACTACGGAAAAGTCGATTGGGTCCATATAGACCCCAAAGATAAATTGAGGGTTGAGCAATGGGACAAATCTGTTGTTAATCATGGTATTTCTATCAGCCACCGAATAAATCTCACTTCCAGACTGCCAGAAATGATTTCATTAGCAGTCGAGTTTAGAGTTGTAAGAATGAGTACTGGTCTTGAAGAATTTACTTCTTTTCAGCATAACAATTCTACCAACCAGTCATAGATACATATTATTTATTTATCTTAAGTGTAATCGTAATCAATCATTACTGTCTTCAGACAGTCAATAAGTTATAAAAGTAAGTTTTTTGCTTGTTTTTGTCATGTTTGTCATCTACTGTATTTTTGCTCTGGTGTTGCTGTTTTTCTGTAGCTACATTTTTGACACCAATAGCAAGAATACAATTTTATTAAACTACAATATTTTGTTTGTGTACTGCAACACATCAATCTTAACACCATACACCACAATTACAAAGCAAAAAACAACAACAACAGATTTGTGATTTTCAATTCAAAAGCATTCAAATTTCGCTGGATCATCTATGAGATGTTTTTTCACTTCGATTGGAGTTAACCTGTTTCAAATTCAAGTGTATGGACATGATTTGGAAAAACCAAGCCACGAGGTTAAAATAATGGGCTATTGAGCTCAGAGACAGGATTGCCTCAGATCTGGGGAGTCTACAAACACATTTCTGAACATTCACAGAATTATGTAGCCTTTATCTGTATCTGTCATGGAAGGATAACCATGACTCTTCCAAGAGCTGGCCTTCTGGCCAGACTAAGTAATTGATAGAGAAGGGTCTTGGTTATAGAGTGGAGAAACCTGAAATCGTCTACGGTTACGTATGTAACCCTCGTTCCCTGAGTAGGGAACGGAGACGTTACGTCGGATGACGACGAATGGGGTTTCGCTTAGAAAGCCTATCAACTTCGAGTATTACAAAACGAGCCAATGGCAAAGAAATGCCATGGGTCTGCGGAATTTGCATGGCGTAACTCCGCCCCACCTCGTGGGTATAAAAGGAGGAAGCCGGCAGCAAGCAGATATGTTTCTTCGCTGAGGAGCCAAGACTGAGCTCAGGCGATCCCCGCGGTACAGCGGAAAGTGGCAGGCAGACGTAACGTCTCCGTTCCCTACTCAGGGAACGAGGGTTACATACGTAACCGTAGACGTTCCCTTTCGTTGTCACTCCGAGTTACGTCGGATGACGACGAATGGGGTTACCAGTCTAATCACGCCACCTTCTCAGCTGTCTTCCAGTGCCCTGCGTAAATCGAGATCCCTGTCAGCCTGGACAAAGGACTCCATATAACACAGGAATACCAAGGTACACTGGGAAGCATATCCCAAGCTTAGGGGAAGTATGCAATTAATGCCAGCCCGGAGGGGGGGGACTTAGAGAATACACATATGACCCGAAGGAAGCATATGGAAAACACTGGGGTGTCCAGCCGCAGGTGGAATATTTCAACCCCAGGGGTGGCAAGGTGGCTTGCCAAGGGAAAGACACACGCTCAGAGAGGCTTACAGTGGAAATACACATGTGGGGGTCGCTCAGAGGAGGGACCATGCACACGGGAGGCACCTAGCCGACGCACAGGCAATAGACACTGGCGCCGACGTCAGGAGTGCTGGAGGAGCTCAGGGCTTTCGGAGAAGCTCACCTGAGGAAAATATTGCACGTATCCAGTCCGTGGAGTGGAATGGCGAGCAAGCGAAGACACCTGAGCGGGTCCGGTACTAGCTGGTTGAAGCGAGTACACGAGAGGACACAGGCTCCACTCGGAGATTATAGAATCTGGCGAATGTGTTAGGTGTCGCCCAGCCTGCAGCTCTGCAGATGTCTGTTAGCGAGGCGCCATGCGCTAGAGCCCAAGAGGACGCCACACTCCGGGTGGAGTGGGCAGTCACACCAAGGGGGCACGGTCGACCTTGCTGCTGGTAAGCCAAAGCAATGGTGTCCACTATCCAGTGAGACAACCTTTGCTTGGAGAGAGCCTTTCCCTTCAGCTTCCCACCATAACAGACAAAGAGCTGGTCTGAGGTCCTGAAACACTGCGTTCTGTCTACATAGGCGCGGAGAGCGCGTACTGGACAGAGCAGTGTCAAGGCTGGGTCTGCCTCCTCCGAGGGCAGCGCTTGCAGGTTCACCACCTGGTCCCGAAAGGGAGTGGTAGGAACCTTGGGCACATATCCAGGCCGGGGTCTCAGGATCACGTGAGAGTAAGCCGGCCCAAATTCCAGGCACCCTTCGTCAACGGAGAATGCGTGCAGGTCCCCAACCCTCTTGATGGAGGCCAGTGCAACCAGGAGCGCTGTCTTCATAGACAGGAACTTAAGCTCGACTGATTGCAGGGGCTCAAAGGGAGCACTCTTCAGGGCAGTTAGAACCACTGAGAGGTCCCAAGAGGGAACGAGAGGAGGACGAGGAGGATTCAGTCTCCTCGCTCCTCTCAGGAACCTGATGATCAGGTCGTGCTTCCCCACCGACTTACCTTCGATGAGGTCATGATGTGCGGCAATGGCGGCAACATAGACCTTCAGGGTGGAGGGAGACAGCCTTCGCTCCAGCCCCTGTTGAAGGAAGGAAAGCAAAACACTGATCGAGCATCTCCGGGGGTCTTCTCGGTGAGAAGAGCACCAGTTGACGAAGAGGTTCCACTTCAACGCATAGACGTGTCTCGTGGACGGCGCTCTAGCGGAAGTGATGGTAGCCACCACCGCTGGTGGTAGGGTACTCAAACCTGCCTCGTCCCATCCAGGAGCCACACGTGGAGGTTCCAAAGATCGGGACGACGGTGCCATAGGGTGCCCCGTCCCTGAGAAAGAAGGTTCTTCCTCAGAGGGATCGGCCAGGGAGGTGCTGTCGCGAGGAGTACTAGTTCGGGGAACCAGGTCCGGTTGGGCCAGTAAGGGGCAACCAGAATGACCTGCTCCTCGTCCTCCCTGACCTTGCGCAAAGTGTGCGCAAGAAGGCTCACTGGGGGAAACGCATACTTGCGGCCCTGCGGCCAGCTGTGCGCCAGAGCATCCGTGCCGAGCGTGCCCTCGGTCAGGGAATAGAATTGGGCACAATGGGTCGAGTCGTGAGAGGCAAACAGATCTATCTGCGCGTCCCCGAACTGGTCCCAAATCAGCTGAACCGACTGGGGATGGAGTCGCCATTCTCCAGGGAGGGGCTGAAGCCGTGAGAGCTCGTCGGCTGCACAGTTCAGCGCTCCGGGAATGAAGATGGCTCGAAGCGACCTCAGATGCTTCTGACTCCATAGGAGGAGGTGGCGAGCGAGTTGTGACATACGGCGGGAGCGTAGACCACCTTGATGGTTGATGTACGCCACAGTGGCGGTATTGTCTGAACGGACTAGTACGTGTTGACCCCTGAGCAACGCCCGGAAGCGGTGCAGGGCAAGGCGTACTGCCAACAACTCGAGGCAATTGACATGCCACAGCCGCTGGGGTCCTGTCCAGGAGCCCGCAGCAGCATGTCCATTGCACATGGCGCCCCAGCCCGTGGTGGAGGCATCTGTTGAGACAACAACATGCCGGGAAGCTCGTGCCAGGGGGACACCGGCCCTGAGAAAACCGAGGTTCGCCCACGGGGTGAAGAACTGACGGCAGGTCGGAGTAACTGGTACTCGGAACGTGCCGTGTTGCCATGCCCACCTCGGGACTCGGTCGCGAAGCCAAAGCTGAAGCGGTCTCATATGAAGCAATCCGAGCGGCGTGACCGCGGCTGCAGATGCCATATGCCCCAGGAGCCTCTGAAAAAGTTTCAGTGGAACCGCACTCTTGCCCTCGAATTGTCTTAGGCAAGTCAGCAGTGACTGCGCGCGCTCGCTCGTAAGCTGCGCGGACATGGCGACCGAGTCGATGTCCATATCGAGAAAAGAGATCCTCTGCACGGGGCAAAGTTTGCTCTTCTCCCAGTTGACCCGAAGGCCCAGACGGGCTAGGTGCCGAAGCACTAGGTCCCTGTGTTCGCAAACCTGATCTCGAGAGTGAGCTAGGATCAGCCAGTCGTCGATATAACTCAGGATGCGAACCCCTTGTTCTCGAAGGGGAACAAGGGCCGCCTCGACGACCTTCGTGAAGATGCGAGGAGACAGGGCTAGCCCGAAAGGGAGAACCGCGTACTGGTATGCCTGCCCCTCGAAAGCAAACCGGAGGAACGGTCTGTGTCGAGGAAGAATGGAGACATGAAAGTAGGCGTCCTTCAGGTCGATCGCTGCAAACCAATCCTGGGGCCGTATGCATTCGAAAACGCGTTTGGCGGTGAGCATCTTGAACGGCATCCTGTGAAGGGAGCGGTTCAGCACGCGCAAGTCCAGGATTGGCCGTAACCCACCGGTTTTCTTGGGGACAATGAAGTAGGGGCTGTAGAAGCCGGACCTCATCTCGGCTGGAGGGACAGTCTCGATTGCACCCTTCGCCAGCAGGGTGGCAATCTCTGCTCTCATGATAGGGGCATTGCCACCGACCAAAGTGGAGCGGACTCCCCTGAAGCGGGGAGGAGACCATGCGAACTGAATCGCATAGCCGAGCCTGACGGTACGCACGATCCAGTGGGACAGACGGGGAAGCTCTAGCCAGGCTCCCAGGAACTGAACCAACGGGATCATGCGAGCCACAGGCGTCCCCCCGGAGGGGCAGCGAAGCGGAGTAACTGGCCCAGATGTGGACGGCATAGCGGCCCGGAGAGGGGGCACAGTTAGCAACCGCGCCCTGGCAGAGGGGGCCAGGGGAGGACCAGGCTGGTCGTCCCGCGGGGGCCTGCTCTGCCAGGGGTCTGGCGACAGAGGGGGACAGCGGCGAAGCGGTCCGTGGACGGCACGCCATGTCAACCACCTCTGGGACAGAGGGGGACGAGGAGAGCACGGCTTGTGGGCGGCGCTCTGTGACGTCCGAGAACTCTGTGCTCAGAGACGGGAGAATCAGCTCTTTGGAGAATAAGGATTCTTCCCCGGCCCTCCCCAGGGAAAGGAGTGGTCCTGCTACCAACTCCTGGAAAGAACTGAGTCCCATCTCTAAGGAGCCCAACTCAAGAGCGCCGCTTAACCCGGCGTGTAGCGGGGTGCGGGGCTGGAGAGGACTGTGGCGTCCGACCGCGGCCTCCAGAGCCGACCCGGGTGAACGGGCGGGGTGGGAGCCGCGGGGGGGCGCCCTCGGCAGTGGGCAGACTGAGGGATCTGAGCGGACGGCGGGGCCGTCGGGACAGAATCAACCTCAGTCTGCTCCATCGCCGAGGTGCCCGTCTCACGAGCGCCGCTTAACCCGGCGTGTAGCGGGGGGCGGGGCTGGAGAGGGCTGTGGCGTCCGCCCGCGGCCCCCAGAGCCGGCCCGTGAACGGGCGGGGTGGGAGCCGCGGGAGGGCGCCTTCGGCGGTGGGCAGACGAGGGATCTGAGCGGACGGCGGGGCCGTCGGGACAGAATCAACCTCACTCTGCTCATGGGCGGCTGAGAGCTGTTGGGCAAGCCCTCAACCGCACCGCCGAAGAGGCCGACCTGGGATATGGGAATGTCGGACAGACGGGTCCGCGCGACATCCAGCACATCAGACAGGTTCAGCCACAGACTGGTGAGCATCACCTGACCCAGGGAGCGTACGGCCACTTTCGTCGCTCAGAGAGCAAGGTCAGTGGCGGCGCGCAGCTCAGTGAAGAGCCCTGGGTCAGTCCCGCCCTCGTGCAGGTCCATGAGCATCTGGGTCAGGTGGACCAGCAGAATGACCATGGCATGCAGTGAGGCGGCTGCCAGTCCCGTGGCGCTATAGGATCTCGCCACAAGCGTAGACGAAAAACTACAGGCCACGGGCGGGTGCTTAGGATTGCGCCGAGAAGAAGCACTCTGAGGACACATAGCATCGCAACAGAGCGTTCAGCCGGGGGAACCCCAGTGTACCCATGGGCAGCGGCCCCATCGAGGGGAGGAAAGGCGGATGAGATCAGCGAGCGGTCCCGAGAAGACAAGGGGGTCTTCTTGGACTTCGAGATCTCATCATGCACGTCCGGGAAGAGAGGTATTGGGGTTTGCCGTGGACGAGGGTCGGCGGCCTTACCCAAAACCCATCGTCCCAGGAAAACATGGTCGTCATCTCCGGATCAGACTCAGGCACAGCCGTATGCACACCGGAAGGTGGCAGCTGTGACGAGCCCTCACTTCCAGAAGACTCAAACCCACCTAGTGATGCTGCAACAGACATGGCATCTTCCTCTGTAGCTTCAACTGAAACACGCGGGCCACCAGAGGGTAGACTCGCGGGAATCAGCAGTTCACTAGCGGGCACCGTCATTGAAGAGGGGGGCTGGGGTCACGGACACATAGTCGGCGCCTAGATCCAGACCGTAACCCTCAGGTCACCCTGGCCACCAGCCGAAGATCGGGGGGTGGATGAGGGGACTCTCACTCTTGCGAGTTCACCGAGTCTCGACCTATATATGACGCGATGATCACGTTCCCAGCGAGAACATGAGTCACCCACGAGCGCTGTTCAAGCATGATCAAAGCCCAAACACACTAGACAGCGCTCGTGCCCATCAGAGTCCGATACCAGTCCGCTGCAACCAGAAATGCACGGGCGAGCCGTCTTTAAAAAGACGTGCCACGTGTAAGCTCTTTTAGTGAGAGAAAACTCAAGTGTTGAAGCACCCGGGGAGAAACGCACCGACTGGCAGACCACTGCAACAGATCAGCAGGAAGCACGCTCTCACCGTAGATCGCCGTCACACCAACACTCGAGGTACTCGTTTGTAAAGCTGACAATTCAGAGATGGCTTGTGGAGAGAAGAATACACTTGGCTCCGAAGCGAAAACATATCTGCTTGCTGCCGGCTTCCTCCTTTTATACCCACGAGGTGGGGCGGAGTTACGCCATGCAAATTCCGCAGACCCATGGCATTTCTTTGCCATTGGCTCGTTTTGTAATACTCGAAGTTGATAGGCTTTCTAAGCGAAACCCCATTCGTCGTCATCCGACGTAACTCGGAGTGACAACGAAAGGGAACTGCTGTTCAACCCTTTGTAACATCCATCAAATAGGGAATCTCTTTTCTTCCACCAGATGGCAGTCTCTGCTTTATTTCCAACTAGATGGGTTGTCATTTAATAAAAAAAAATATATTGTCATGTTGTCAAAAAAAATCATATTGACATGTTATATTTTTGAGTTTTGACACCTTTAATTAGTATTATGGTGTATTATGGTGCAGTTGTGGATGATGGCTAAATGAGTGCAGGTGCGGACCAGGAAGAATGCTGGGAAGTGTAGTCCAGAGTGGGAGTGAGGGAGTGTAGCAGTGAAGGATGACCGGTGAAGAACTTACCCCCAAAGTTTTGCATGGTCATGTATAATGTTTTCCTCAGAAAAAATATTAATATTTTAGCTTTGATAATGATACAAAATATTTCTTAAGCACCAAATCAGGCGTATTAAACAAAAATGAGACAACTAACATTAATGTTCTGATGTTCTTCAGATCCTACTCAACATAGAAAGTAGAAAGTGCTTATTTAGCATTAATTAACTGATTTTAGAAATTACACAAATATGATAAACATCAGGCTATTTTACCTACTACTACAACTACAGCAAAAAAAAAAAAACCAACAAAAAAAACCCAAACATTAGAAATATCAGCAACCAGACAGTGCAAGTTCTGCCCAGTGCCCACACAGCCTAATATTCATATTGGTTACATTAGTATAAGACAACAATTTGGGAAACAAAACTACAATTATGCTATTAGGGTTGTTGTCGGGATTGTTTTTTGTGCGAAGGTTTGCAGGAAAAAGAGCATGCTAACATCAAACAAACACCATCTATGATGTTCATGATATTCTCTTAGATCAGTCATGACATAGGCTCAGTGTTCTCACTGTTTTTTGTTTTTAATATTTGTTTTAACTAAATCCTTGGGTATATTTCCTACTCAGCATATCATAAGGTACACCTAAATTTAATACATGTATAAGCTCAACTTTAACCACTAGCAATGTAGGTCTCTAAATTTGAATATACATGGGACTCTGCAACTGTTAATAGTTCGTTCCAAACTAAGTCAAAGCAGAATCAACTGTTGCGCGTATTCGAGGGCACAGTAGCCTAGTTTAGTGTTTTGAATAAATGAGTGTTGTTGAACAACTGAGTTGAGTGAATGATTCAAACACTGACTCAAAAAGACAGTCACTTATCGCCACCTATTGCATAATGACTTAACCTCAGTTACTAAAAATTCCCAAATACAAACAAGAGGAGTGCAAAGAAAGAAAAGTCCTAGAAATGTACAACGCTATCTCACGACCAATTCGTAGGAGTGAGTACGAGATAGCTAATTCATACGCAATGTCACTGAACAGGCGGAAACAGCATAAAATTGGATCTGGATACAGCGAGAGGTGCAAACCTGTTGAAGGACTAAAAACGGCATAGAGTTGGGTGGTGGTCAGCAGGGGTAGATCCAAGACGCTGGATCTGCTGTCGAGCCCTACCGAGGTGTTATGGGCTTAAATCGACGAAACACCAAGGAAGGGGGGTGCCCATCTGATGACCGGCTGTTGCCACCTAACTCTTGTAGTGTTGAGAGATGTAACCAAGCCTTGAGCTGGCCCAGGGAGAAGGTTGGTGCTTGGAAGGAGGAGAGAAGGAGAGGAGAGAGCGATGCCACTGGCTCATAGATGGGGTAGGGCAGAGTACCTGTAAAGGTGGGCCAGTTGCGACGATCACATAGTTTTTTTTGCAAACAAAGTCGTATGATTTGTCTAAACCCCAATGAGGGGTAGGTTTTTGGGCGGAGTCACGGATTTTGCAAAAATCGTACGAATTCGTTCGCGTGAGGTCGTATGAATTTTTAGGAATTAGCCACCTGATAAAATACGCACAAAAAATACGCACAAATTGCTGTGAGATCGGGTTGGATTGTATATGTCAGCACTCTCGGCCAATCCAATTTGAGAACTAATTGGTGCCTAGCAGATTTATGCCAATATATAGGTAAAACACAAAATTAATTTAGATTTTGAATGCCTCTCATTATTAATAATACATCAAATGATTGTTAATTTTTTTTTTTTTTGGTACTATAACACATTGCTGTGATTCTTGTGAATGGCCCATAAAGAATTCTAGCCAATCTTCAGTTTCACTTATTATACACTGATGATGACAACTCTTTCCTACATTTTAATAATTACCACCTGTCAGTGTTTAAATTGTGTTTCCCTCCTTTTTGTTGCTTTTTTTTATTTTAGGAAATAATTACAGATATTTGGATGTAAAAGGAATACTTGATCTACTTGGCGCACAACTGCAGTATACGAAAGGCGTGTGACATTTATGACATTATGACATTGCACCTCCCAGAAACTTCCCTTGCAAACCAATTAAATACAACAACACAAAATAAAGGTGGTGGGTGCCTTTGTTTGTTAGCTTTGTATATTATTCATCCCATGTTGTTGTGGAAGTTTTGTGCAAAGCATTCTGGTATGGCTCCCTTTTACTAATAGAAACGACCGTTGTATCATAATCAGAGGCACGGTATTTTTTATTACACAATAAAGGTATTCAAATGAAAAGATAATTACATCTAATGCAATGCAGAAAAATCTCACTGCATAAATGTCTCTTTGTTTTCAAAAAAGATTAGAGGTGTAAAAGGTGTGTTTGCAAATGTGTACATTTTGTGTACAAAGAGACTGCAATAACAGACCTTGTTTATGTTATAGGTGTCTCTGTATGTGTTAGTTCTGTTTACTTTGAGTCAGTATTAACCCTGCTGAACAAAGTGACACTTCAGCCTATAGTGAATATATGGCGCTTTCAGATTGATTATTACAGATTACCTTATGTGTGATGTAATATTGACCAAATGACCTGTACGATGATGTAATACATTCTTTCTATTAAAAGGAGGGTGCATTTTCCATTTTAAAAGCATAATTTAACAATTATCTTTTTGCAAGATCATAAACATTCTCTTAGATAAACAATGTTAATGGATAGAGTGCAGCAGGAAATTTTTTACCATTCCTTCGAGAAAAAAAAAAGCCAATAGGAATTTTTCCACTGGCTTTTGGATTATAGCAGAAATTAAGCCAACAAACGTTTACGATTCGAATACACGTTTTGTCATCAAGATAATCTTCACAAATGAACACGACTTTTGAGCCTAAATACAATTGACATAAGAAAAAAGCTAAAGTTATGCTATAAACAAAAAAATATTTTTTACAATACAATTGGAAAATACTATAAATTGAAAATACCACAAGTAGCAATGTTTGAATTAGAATAGTTAGCAAAAATGCAAATATAAACACAATGAGGCTGTAAAATCAGACTAGTGAGTAGATGTTTGAGTTCGTCCTACCTTGCGTCACCGAGAGCAATGCAAGTCTCTATATTTGAATATATACTTGTGTATTTTTGCTCAGCCAATGAATGGTTCCAAACTAAGTCAAAGCTGAATCAATGTTTGCACATCTCAGAGGGCATAGTGTTTTGAAAGAATTAGTGTTGTTATACGAATTGGTTCAGGAAATGTTTCAAAGACCTACTCATAAAGACAGTTTATCGCCACTTATTGTTTAACATTTCAACCTGTGGAAAGAGTCACTATAGAAATCCCCAAATACAGACTTGTGATGCAAAGAGAGAAAAGTCTTAGGAATGTACATCTCTCTCGGCCACTCAAATTTGAGGACTGGAACTAATTGGTGAGAACATTGTGTTTGGTATGTTCTTTGACTTTCCACCAAACTTGGGTCTTCAGCCGACAAAGTTTAAATCCTGTTTGGCTAGCGAGCTTCACATAATGTTTACGCATTAGGTCAGTAGGCGGAGATCAGGCGGTCTCTTTTGTGTCTGCTCGAACGCTTTCGACCACATGAGCGTTTGCACTATAAAAGTGTAAACATTCAAAATCCTGATGTACTTGGTACATCATAAGGATGGCGTCTACGCTAATATTAGTCTCTCTGTTCATCCCGAGGTTTACCGCAGTCCGCCGGATTCAGGCCGTATCCGGATCTGATGAAGGACCTGCGCCTGGACACGACGACAACGCAGTCCTGAAGTGTCAACTAGTCTCTCCTCTGTGAAGGATTCATTCCCTTTACCTCTGCCCTGATAAAACCTTGTCGGGATAATTCCGATTCACGTGGCTATGCGGAAGCCATAAAAAATTCTCAGAGCCACCAGGCACTGTTTTATGCAAATGAGCGGCCGGATCGCATTAAGGGTTTTCTGTTAGAACGCGTCGTGTTAGCGGCCCCTAAGTTAATAACTAATGATCTTTGCAACGGAAGGGAATCAATCAAAACTAACTTTAGCTGGACAATTACTTTATTCTAGAGTTGCTGTAAAGCCAAAACTATCTCTGTTACTTTCATTTCCTATTATCACTGTAAAGCTGCTTTGAAACAATCTATATTGTTAAAAGCGCTATATAAATTAAGGTGACTTGACTTGACTTGAAAGCAATCCGATTGGATGAGTTTTCGACTACCTCTGGAAGTGGTCAAAAGTGGACAAGCTCAAACCGTTTTAGATCCTGTTTACACCTGTATTTAGAGTCGTCCACTTGTGATCTGATCGATCAAAACGCATCTTAATAACAGGTTTAAACATGGCCTAAGTTAAACCACATCATATGAATAATGTGCCTTCTTTTCTAGGTAAAAGAATGTAGGAAACAATTAACTGAAAATGTTCTAGATGGCTCTTTTTGAAATAAGTAATTCTTGTATATAAAAAGTCTACCCTGCTGTACAATGACAACGTTTCCAAGAAAATAATTTGGATATTCATACATTAGATCATGATCTTTATATGTCAGTGGTGGTGTGTGTGACTGGAGCAGTGTGTGGACAGAGCAGAGGATGTAAATTTAGCCCAGGGTGATATTAATAGATTCAGTGTCGGCCATGCCTGGCTGGTGCACACCTGCACACAGGGAAAATTACACACACATACACACGCACACTAAACCATGCACAAGTATACACACAAACAGGCATACACACACCTTCCTGGTGATGGGGGATTTTGTGTCCTTGATCGGGGTTTGGACAGGGGCTGCTGGTGTCCTCTTGTCCTTCATTTGGAGGTTGGTAGGGTAGGCTACATCTGAGATGCAGTGCTTTCCAAATGTAGATAATTAGCTGCATTTCAAAATGTTACATTCACTGCTGGTATCTAGTGATGTAATCTTTACTTCCACCACGATCTGGTCCAACTTCAAAAAAAAAAAAAAAATCTTCAAAAGATCTAGAATGCACTGGAGAAATTTTTATTTTATTCACAACATGGTCTTCTATATTTACATTAAATGATGTGTTGTTTTCTGTAAGGTGTTAATGTGATATACAGAGCAAAACATTTCTACTACCTCATCTGATATGTAGAAGACATAATCAAATTGATCACATTTTGCAACCTATTTAATTTGCTGCAACAGCTAGTAGAAACAAAATGCTTTATCAAGTCAGAGTAGCAAACAAGATTGCAGAGGATTTTTATAACTGTAAAGCCTGAGATGAAATAGAAAAATTAAATGGAATAGTTTATTGAAACTTTTGATAAAAGGAGATGGAAAAAGGGAGAAAGGGTTCCATCCGGGTTTTATGTTTTGTATCATATCATGCTTTTATTTTATATAATATGATATAATGACAATACGAAAAAAAGAGAACTATCATTCAGTTTTATTGTATTTTTACAAATACAATTTTGTTTAGATGTTATTTATATGGCTAAAGATAAGATTAAAAGTAAGTAAGATTAAATTCTGATAGCTTAAATGAGATGTTTATTACAGAAAGCACTTTTTTACTTGCTAAAAAAATCAGATGGCATAAGGCATGTAGAACATCCTATTATTGTATTCAGACCGAATACAACGATTGGACAAACATTTTTATTTGGTCCTGAGACTTCCAGAGAAAATATATGTGCATGTTTTGATATTTAGACCACTTCTGTTATTGATTTCTATCAGAATGTGAAGAGAATTGTATTCAATATAACAAAAAATGTATATAAAAACATTGCCTACCCTACCTTCAAGAAAAGTAAGTGGAAGAAATAGCTCTCTATTATAACAACTTTTTACAGTGCATATGTGGTCCTAATGTCATTCTAAAAATTACAAATAAAATATAATTTAATACACCATTTATTACTAAACTCTGGTAATTCTGTAAGTGTTCTTATAGATTTAAGTGGGCAAGTCATTAGACTGATTCTGAACATTTGAAAATAGTCTGATTGAACAATATAATAGAGTTATTCATCCATTAATCTGACTAAACTGTCTGTGCTAACAATTGTTTTCCCTGTGCAACGCGCTGTCTATTTATTGTCTTTATTTTATTTTGTTGTTCTTCGCCTTTTTTTATTCTCCATAGTACTGTAGATTTGACTGTAAATTTGATGTGATTTGATACCAGCACTAAGGCATGAAATATGATTACAAAGGTTTTGTGTGCCTTGATTTATGAGTGGGAGAATTGGGAAATGTCAAGATGGGATTATCTGTAATTTAGAGGTGTGGAAATATTGCATCGTGTTGTGTGAATCTGTTCCATGTGGATATCCTGGCAAATCCAAAACAATATTCCCCTTTGAGGAACACACTTTCAGGACCATTTTTTTTCTTTTCTTTTTTTCAAAATCAAAAGCTGAACTGAGCTGAATTTATCAAGTTTTATGCAACATTTCCTTACAGACTATAACTTATAAGAGATATGCACAGAGAATTAAGACATGAGTAATTAACAATAGCAGCTTAATTATTCTTGCTTTTGCCTCCTAGTCACACAAATCTGTTTATAGAAAGTAAGAGGCGGCCACATGCGTTATGAAATATGTATATGATGAGTTGTATGTAGGAGGTGGTGCACATGGCAAAATGTGAGATCTTTAAGTATTTCTAAAGATTTAGGCGGAAAGAAACAAGAAAGAGAATAGAGACAATGATAAATAGAGCAGCACAAATTTAAAAAGGTTTTTTTCAGTATCCTAAAAAATTTATAGTTTTATCTAGAGCATCAAACGTAGCAAAAGTATGCAATTTGGTGTGTGTGTGTGTTTATATATATATATATATATATATATATACATATATTTCTTTGCTATATGGCCAAAAATTAAGATGAAATTCTGGGTTGTACTGTTAATCAATGAGACTTTTATAAGCAGATGACTTACATAAAATATATATAAAATGCTTTAAATAAGTTTAGTCATTTTTACTCAACTGTTTACTTAAAATGTATTATTTGAAATTATTTAAACTTGATAATGGGTTAAAAATGCTAAATAACTTCTATGTTCACTAGACACCACTTGCTGAATTAAACATGCAAGTTGCTTAAACACTGTCCATTGCGATCAATATGAGATGGTACAATGACTAAACAAAATGATTGTTATTATCATGTTATTATCATTGAATGACATGTTACAAGTATTTCATTAACAAAAATACATAAGATTGGTTGAAAATTAATAAAAATATTTCTTTGACTTGTCTAGAAAGTCACTATATAATTCGCACACTGCTAATGTTCATCAGCAATGTCTTTCCTTGTTGATACAGATAAAGTGTAGCTCTTTCAGCAGACACTAAGAGCAACCAATCTATAAAAAGAGGTTTTGTTTTGCAAGTAGTTAAAAGACCATTATTCTTTTCCAAACATTAAAAGTTCATTTGCTTTCATGCCAGTGACAGTTCTAAAGCCAATTAAATCTGTATAGGCGATACTGGAAAGCTGCCCACACTGTACAAGCAACTGTACAGCAATCCATGCAAGTACTAAGCACAAAGTAAGATGAAACTAATTGGCTGTTCTGTCAGAGAATAGAAATAGACTTAAAGGCCACTGCGTTACCCGGGTGTCATGTGAAATAATGCGATGATGGCTGGCTCACACTTTATACATTAACTGCAAGCTGTAAATATCTGTGTGCGAGGGTATTAGATACAAAGGTATAAGTGTTGGTGCAAATCAAACATCAATTGCACACTAAACCACCCACACTAGTTCTGTCAATTATTCCAAGTATGAATTTAGAAGCAGGGACCGGTTCAAGGAATGAAAAAAAAAAAAAAAAAAAAATGAAGAATGAACTAGCCTACATTTTAACAGGAACATAAAAACAAAATCAAGCCAAATCGTTCTGAGCAGAAACACTTATTTGAAAATGCCATTAACCGTTTATTAATGTTATTTTATCATTCTGTTTTAGATTTTAATTTGGCAGTCAACCAAGCATGAATTTAAATACAGGCTATGTAAA
The DNA here is from genome assembly GCF_051911475.1 of Siphateles boraxobius. Lineage (NCBI taxonomy): Eukaryota > Metazoa > Chordata > Actinopteri > Cypriniformes > Leuciscidae > Siphateles > Siphateles boraxobius. The sequence goes on from NW_027508799.1 coordinate 15,645,793, forward strand.
TGTGACGTTGTGTCCAAAACCCGTGAGTGAAATGCCCAAGCTCAGTTGTCAAGACATCACAGGTAATTGGCTGACAGACATTAGCTTTTGGATCTTAGGAGTTTTTTTTCTTTTTTCTCGAGGATATGTCATCAAACGTTAGAGCATTACATTTAAGTGAAAATTATTTGCAGATAATGTGGTGTGTTTTGAAACCTGCGAAAATATTAGTGTTAAGCTACTGTAGAACCACATGCTATTCAGGAAAAACCTGTAATTTTTGTAGTAACCATGTTGTTTATCACACCATGTTGTAATAGTATTGTGGCTTTATGTATGGTCAGATACTTCATGTGCCATTATCAACATTTCACCAAAATCAAGATCAAATGGAGTTAAGAGACTTTTCCACCAGCGATTGTCGGATGTTTGTGTTTTTCCTGTCGGTTCATACAGTTGGACAAATTCTTGTGTTATAAAAGATGAAGTGCTGCACAGGCTGCATTGGCTATGACTACGGCAAATATCAAACTTCTCTGCTCCTCAAATAAACATCAGCCTTAACAAACATGTTTTTTTGAGTAAAGAAAATGCTGTACTTATTCAAAGAACCAGTTATTTATTTACCCTTGCACTGCAAATAAGCAGAGACCGTCCAAAATGCGTGCACCTCTTCATTCACGATTGAGGCTGAGGTTTTGTACAGTTAGAGGATCCACTGGAGTTATGATGTTTAGTGGCAAGCACCTTTTAGGATGGAGTTTGATTCTAGCTCTTGTATAAAATAATTATTTTTTGCTTTTAAACCCTGTTTATAAGTCTACCCTCTGGCTCTTCTACAGGTCCACACGCTTTAGCACCCTGATATAATTGGGAGTTTACCAGCCAGCCAATGTGCTCCTTCTGCAATTACAGTGTCACACCAATATGGAAAACAGTTATTATTCCTAATGGCTCTCTAGTCAGAGAAATAATAGGGAATATAGGAACAATATTGGAACTCCGTTCCAAATTAAAACGCTTCCCAAGGCCATAAACTCTACATGCTACACAAATAGCACTCCTCACATTGAGGGCACAGGAGACTTGACTTAAGACTTTTTGTTCCTAAGTTAACAGTGCAGTACCAGAGACAGTAGGATTCCACACGTACCAGATGTGGGCCTGATCTGGGCCGACACTATGTTGCTCTCTGGGATTGTAGGTGCATCCCAATTCACTTACTTTTTTTCACTTCCTTCCTGAATTTTCTCAGGCAAAATCAAGTCATTTTAAATGCAAACCATGTGATGGGGAAATTAGTTATTTAATTTTTTTGACCAACGTTGATGAACAGAAAGCTGTTTGGTTTGAAAGCGACTTCTGTGAATTGTGATTTATGCATCTCTACATATTCGACAATAGACAATAGACCTTTTTTGCCAGCGAAATTTTTCCGAAATATGACCTCACCTTTATGCAATTTTCTAATTAGTTTTGTAGTATAAATAGTGTAAGTCGTCAGTATTCATCTTACAACCAGAATAATCATTGCCATTTCAGACTCATAAAGCAATGTGTATATATTAAGAATGTTTATTCCAAAATTAGTACTTGATACATAAATAATAATTTCATTATATGGACTTACTAGACAATCAGAACTTCAATCATGCTTTCTCTGATTAATCACCGATTCCAAAAATTACAATATAATTTTTTTTCCATACATGAGTTGTGCAAAGAAAATATACACTAGAAAGCAATTGTACACTGACACAAAATATATAATAAATCATCTGAAGGCATCACACAATTCCAAGAATTCAGTGAGAGATTAAGGCCATTTGTACAGTTATTTTCCTGTAATGATTTTTTTTTTTTTTACTCAAAACACTAACAATAACAAAAGACCTGGTGAATCTCTTGTAAAACTGTACATGCAAACATAGTGCACGCAATATTTAGATATGAATAGCATACAATATAATATTTGGATATCTTCAGTAAACAAATTTCATGTGAGTCGAGTCACACATTTAAAAACACTTCGATGATGCTTGCCAAGCTGACATCCACACGCTCACGCACACACACACACACTCCCTCACACACACACACGCACAGGTGCATACTTACAGGTGAATGGGCTTGCCAAAGTGGCAGCTGCCGTGGAACCAGCAATGCAGAGAGGAACTAAATTGAGGGCAAGTAAAGGAATGTTGAGAGTCAACATTCCCAGAAGAGAGATATTATCGTCAACTAAATCCCAAGGTTGAAGTGCTGCTTTTTCACACATACATCATTCTTCAACTGTCACTCTGTTCAGTTCATGCTTACCAAAGTCAAGACGAATTTGTTCCTCAACGATCTTAAATCTTTTGATTTGAAGCGTTACGCCTACATGATGGAAAGTAGGTTTGTAGACCATTATAAATTGAGCCCACTTTCTTTATGAGTGAGTTGAGTTGATAGTGAAGGAAAAGCGGTCTACAAAGTATTTTTATAATAATATTATAAAATGATTAGAACACCAAACTAGCTTCACCTTTTTCAGCCAATTTTGCAATTACGTTTAAGGTGATTTTGAATGATTATGCATTTTAATGATAAAGCAGCACAACTGAGGAAAAAATCCTGAATTCCAGAACAGAAGTTAAACAGGGAATGTTCCCCCTCAACATGAGGCTGTTACCCAAAATAGTTCACTAGTGTGTGATGAAAAAATTAGTTGCTACATACTAGAGGATTCACATTTACTATATGTGAACATTTTGAAAAAAAAAAAATGTTGTTTTAGTACTTTGCAATGGTATTTTTCAATCAAGAAAAAAGGAACTCTGCTAAATGAAGTTAATATGTGATGTTTAGATGAAGACATTAAATTATTTTTTTCCTGATACTAGCAGCACGTTTCTAAAATAATGGGATCAAAAATATTTCTAGAAAAGACTTTTGTAAATTAGGTTTATAATTCTGCATCTTATCAGGTTTCAACACTTTAATATTCACATTGAAATCCAAGAAGGATTTGTGCTTTGTGCTTTTTTGAGCAAATCTTTGGGCAAATCCACTAGGTACTTATTAAAAATGATGAATTAATCTACATGTTATTGGAAAAACATCACACAGCATCACCAAATCAACAGAAAATGACAAAACATCCATACAAAGTTTTAAGACAGAAAATGATAATGGCATTTGTGTTTTTGACCACTGGGCTCTTATTTGAGAGCAGCTGCTCAGATATAAATGTAACGAAGCACGTTGCTATGAGGTTCTTTATGCACAATGAGGTGCCCATCAAAAAAAAAAAAAAAAAGAAAGAGAAGAAGATAAGAAAGTGAGTGAGAGATAGAGAGAACAAGAGAAGGCCAAATAACATGAACGTTGCACGACATGCATCGCATGCCTGAGCACACCATTTCCATGCAAGAAATGTGGTTTTCCGCGACGACACCAGCCGCTGCGACCTGACAGACTTGGCAAAGATAACATGCTGCGAGGATCATGTTGAAGATATACACTTATAAAAGTTAGATCCAACAGTAAGAAAATCATTAACATGTAAACATTAAGTGAGAGCTCAGAGAAGAAAGAAGAGGAAGAGATAAGAAATTACCGAATAAGTCTACCTCAAATTTATGTACAACAGTCCATTTGAGACTGTTAGCCTTTTCCCAGTCTGAGGAAGAGGAAGCTGCTCTGCTGTTCTGAGACATGGCACAACATTGTCAGCTCGCTTTTTAGTCATTCCGTCATACACCTTCATCCTTCTTATCATGGTGAGCCAGAAACGTGATGTTCATTCTATAACATGGCTCTCAGAAAACAAGCTAGCCAGGCATTGAGAGACAGAGAGAGAAACTGAGAGACATCCTGACAGAGAATGCCTGTAATGGAAGTAAACCTGTCCTCAGAACCCTGTCGAAGCATGGTGTCCATCTACAGCCCCCATAGTGCAAAGAGAAAGGGACAGAAAAAGCTGAGGAAACTTTCACCTCACTGAGTGATTTGAGAGATAGATACTGAGATACTGCAAGGCCCATTTCAGATCTGAGTTTGCAGTGGGTGTCCTGGCGGTGTGTACGGAGGGGGAGCGGGAGATGGCTTGATGCCTCTGGTCCTCATATAGGATAGGAACTGGTCTGGGATCTCGGCAAGAACGTCTTTGGCCAGGCGGGCCATGCTGAGGATGTGATTCCCAGTGCGATCGATGTAGTCTCTGAATGGAACAAACTGCAAAAGCAAAAAGGACATTAAAATCAACATTTAGTTTGTGTGGCCACAAAGTTTGTGTTAGTTTGTGTGGCCACAAACTAACAATCCGATCCCATGACTTACTAATACGTCAGCCTCATTTCAAGTAAATTGTGCGCACAATATAATAATTAATTCCCTCATTTTACGAAATCATGGACACATTGTACTAATTAGTTCCCTTAGTTAAATCAAAACAAGGGAGCAAATTAGTTTAATGTGGCTATTATTTAGTAAACCGAGGGAATTCATTATTATTTTGTACGCACAATTTACTTAAAATGAGGGAACAAATTAGTTCAATGTGGCGACGATTTACTAAAACGAGGGAACGAATTCTTTATTCGTGGCCACATAAATATATATATATATATATATATATATATATATATATATATATATATATATATATATATATATATATATATATACACCATATATACATGGACATGTATTTCTTGTCCATACAGTATGGATTACAGTGATTGTTCTTCAGCATGTTCAAATATAATATGTTACCATTCTTAATTAAACAATATAGTAGACAAGCTAATCTTATTTAAAAAAAAACACAGTCACAAAACACATTAACATAATTCAATACCCATGTCAAAAGTAAAAAACATTATGATACATCACACGTCAGCAAGCTAAAATATTGTAATTCAACATGTCTGTTAGCAGTAAACAAACAAACATTATATAATGGCAAAAATAATGGGGAAACAAACCAAATTTGGGGAATGTTACCTAACATTTCCACGTAGAGTAGATTTTATGGTATAAACACACACTTTATGTTGACTTTCATCAGGTGAAAATAATCTGAAGCAGGTCTCGCATTCATCTGCATTTCTGTAGGAATTTGCAAAGCTGAAAAGAGCGATTAACCTGAAATGAGGGCACAGCCATCAAATGCTCAGCATGCCAATCAACTCAAAACACCTTTGAGACTGAGAGCCAAATTATCCTAAAAGATACGGCTGTTTCTGAGAGCACTACACAGCCGATTAGTTAAGAAAAAATGGGCTTTTAAGTATGTGTTGGCCGCCGGGAAGCCAAATCCACTGGAATGTGTGTGTGTATGTGAGGGCACATCTAATAGGACAAGCCTCCCTAGCCACCAATGATAGTCAATCATGCACACTTCCTGTTAACATATTCCTAACAAGCATGGGGCGACCTAGGAACATAATGATGACTGCCTCAACTATAAGAGGAGAGGGAGGAGCACGGAAAGCATTAAGAAATACAATTTTGAGAGAGACCGAGAGAGCTCTGTTCTTAATTGTAAAAAGCCAGCAGAGTTCAGTCAGAACAAATAATAGCTAATCTATGTGTGTTTCATGTATGATGGTAATGGGTATAATGAACATAATTTGCATGGTTTTAAAACCTGGAAATTCATCAACTTACATGGTCTATGTTTTTAGACCTGGATAAATTCACATACGTATGTTATCCACCATGTAAAAGAAAAATTTGCGCATTAGCATTTTAGCATTAAATATGCAGGATTTGAAAACATACTCGGTTACTAACGTAACCTCGGTTCTCTCTAGAGAGGGAACGAGTACTGCGTAATATCTTAAGCTATGGGGAAAACCTCTTTTCCATGAGATATTGAAGCTAAAAATTATCCTTAATTCTGAATTAATGTAAAATGCTGTGCAGCAGTATGCAGATATAGGCAGGGCGGCTCGCGTGCCTATTGGCTGCCCTGCGGCAACAGCAGCAGCCTATCGAGAGAGGCGCTGCGTGACACCATCCTATGGGGGCATTTCGCGCCCATTTCGTCACGTCCCGCCAGAAAAGGCGCAATCTTGCCCTATGAATATAGCTCGATAAGGCTGGTACACTGGTTTTCATCGCCGATGCGAACCAGAGCTGTGTATGCACAGCAAGATACGCAGTACTCGTTCCCTCTCTAGAGAGAACCGAGGTTACGTTAGTAACCGAGTACGTTCTCTTACGAGAGTATCTCTCGTACTGCGTAATATCTTACGCTATGGGGAACACAATGCAAAACGCCGTGCGTACTGAGATCCGACACCAAGGTCCCAAGGGCAGTAGCCCGGGGCTCATGTAGTGCATAATCACCATAGACTCACAGAGAGTCGGAGAAGAGAGGCTGCAAGCATCATTCCCCATGAAATAGCATCCTATAGGAGCTAGTTATGTTAATAGTGTTTGACACAGGCAGGGTGAACGTGTTCAGCCTGAACTGGGTAATAGTACGGGTTATTCAACACCCATAGAGCCGTTTTATCGCTCAGTGATCGATACATAAGCAAAACTCAGCATCTGGGCCGGCACAGCGGGGCAGATAGCACTGAATTCTATACCGACAGAAGCTTGGCTTGTAAGGCGGGAACCTCTAGGTTATAAAACCTTATAAATGTAGACGGTGAGGCCCAGCCCGCAGCCGTACAGATATCCTAAAAAAGGTAACCCCACTATACCACGCCAACGACGAGGCAACGCCTCTCGTGGAGTGTGCTCTGACACCCAAAGGACACTGCAGGCCCTTAGAAGTGTAAGCCAGTGCTATGACGTCGACTATCCATCTGGATAGGCTCTGTTTTGATGCGGCCAGTCCCTTGGAGCGTCCGCCAAACAAAACGAAGAGCTGCTCGGTATGTCTGAAGGCAGACGAGCGGGACACATAAGCTCTCAGTGCCCTGACAGGGCAAAGGAGACTCGCATCCTCCTCCTCATCATGAGCCAAAAGAGTGCACAGGGAAATAACCTGGGCCCTGAACGGTGTGTTGAGGGATTTGGGCACGTACCCGTGCCTTGGTTTGAGTATGATTTTTGAGTCATTAGGCCCAAACTCCATACATGGCGCGCTTACAGAAAGCGCTTGTAAGTCCCCTATGCGCTTCACTGAAGCGAGAGCCAAAAGAAACACCGTTTTGAAAGACAGATGCTTCATGTCTGACAAATGGATTGGCTCGAACGGGGCACCTTCACTGAAGCGAGAGCCAAAAGAAACACCGTTTTGAAAGACAGATGCTTCATGTCTGACAAATGGATTGGCTCGAACGGGGCACCTTTCATGGCTTCCAAAACCGTAGAATGGTCCACACCGGGACTGAAGGAGGTCTAGGAGGGTTCAGCCTCCGAGCTCCCTTGAGGAATCGCACGACTAGGTCGTTCTTCCCCAGTGACTGGCCAGACACAGGTTTTGTGAACGCTGCTATGTCCTGCCCTTATCCAGTAGCTCTTGCAGGAAGGAGAGTACTTCCGTGACCCCGCAGTCTACTGGTGAAAAGCCCTGAGCTTGACACCAGTTAGAGAACACAGACCATTTCAAGGAGTAGAGCCGTCTAGTAGACGGGGCCCTCGCCTGCCTGATTGTGTTTAACACTCCCTCCGGGAGGTTAGTGGGTACCCGTTGATGGCCCATGCGTGTAGGGACCATAGTTGCGGGCGAGGATGCCAAATCGAGCCCTTGGCCTGAGAGAGGAGGTCTTTCCTCAGCGGTATTGGCCACGGGGCAGTGCTGGTCAGCCGCATCAGGACCGGAAACCACGTCTGGTTTGTCCAGAGCGGAGCCACAAGCAGCACTGGGCATCCGTTTTCCCTGATTCGCTCCAGCACTTGAGGCAGGAGTGAGACGGGGGGAAAAGCATAGAGGGGACAGCGGGGCCAAGCGTGGGCCAGCGCGTCCTTGCTCTTGGAGAAATATTTCGGACAGTGAGCGTTCTCGTGAGACGCGAACAGGTCCACCTGCGCACTGCCGAATGTCTCCCACAGCAGTTGGATCGTCTACGGGTGCAGCGACCATTCCCCTGCTGGGACATTGTTTCTGGACAGTCTGTCTGGTCCCAGATTCAGGCGACCAGGCACATGTGCCGCTTTCAGCGAAAGCAGGTTTTGCTGAGCCCAGACATGGAGGCGTTCCGTTAGCCTGTAAAGGTTTCGGGACTTGATGCCGCCCTGGCGATTTATTTATGCCACCACTGACATGTTGTCCGACCGGACCAAGACTTGGTGGCCCTTTATCTGGGGACAGAAGCGCCGTAGCGCGTTGTCGACTGCCATCATTTCCAAACAGTTTATGTGTAGGAGCTTTTCCCGTTCTGACCACTGGCCAAAGAACGGTCTGCCCTCGAGCAGCGCTCCCCATCCCGACGTGGAGGCGTCCGTGGACACCACCGTCACACTCGAGGGAGTCCCCAGACTCACACCTGACTGAAACCAGTCGGTTTTCTGCCAAGGTTCCAAAGCTGAGACGCATTTCAGATTGACCCGGAGGCGAAACCGACCAGCGGTCCATGCCCGGGGCGGAACTCGCGCTTTCAGCCACAGCTGCAGTGGGCGCATGCGAAGCAGACCCAGCTGGAGCACTGAAGCTGCTGAGGCCATGAGGCCCAGCATTTTCTGGAACCTTTTGAGCTGGACAATCGAGCCGCGGCGAAAGGATTTCACGGCGCGCTGAATGTCCCGTTCACGCTCTGGCAACAGACGCGCTGCTATGGATAGCGAGTCCAGCACTGTTCCCAGAAAAGAAATGTTCTGGCTGGGAGACAGCGAGCTCTTCGCCCAATTGACTGAGAGACTGGTTGTAATCATTCTGAACTGGCGCTTCATGAGCGTTTTGTTCAGCCGTCGCAGATCTAGAATGGGTCTAAGACCCCCGTCTTTTTTCGGTACCAGAAAATACCTGCTGTATAGACCCCCGTCGCTCTGAGCCTGAGATAAAGGTTCTATAGCCCCTTTGCTCAGTAGTTTCGGTATCTCGGCTCGAAGTAGATGAGATACTTCGTTTTTTACCGTCGTTTCGACTCGCGCCGCGCAAAGGCGGGGGCGTCGAGTGAACTGCAGCGAATAGCCTCTTTTTATAGTGTTCAGCACCCATTTTGATACCCCGGGAAGCTTTGCCCACGCATCTGCACGAATAGCTAGAGGTAGAATGAAATCTGGGCTCTGGCCGCGGCATAGCGGCGGCCGGAGAGCTCCGGTGTGCTGAGAAATAGACACTGTGTTTGCAGTGTGCAAGGCGGGGGGCTGCGCTGATCACAGCGGGCAGCCCGACTGCGCTCGGCTTCTCTCAGACAGGTTGTGCAGAGAAGGTGAGCGGGACGAGCCTCGTGGTGTTCGGCATGTCTGTGCGGGAAAGTGGGCGCGGGATAGCAGGCACACTCACTGCAGTGAGAACACTGTCGGCTCGCGCCGATTGAATATGTGTTGGTTTCGTTTTTAAAGAAACCGTGGGACATATTTCGAGTAGTGTTTGTGGGCACTGCATTGTGGGCACGTACACTACATTTCTTGCACAATCAACATGAGTCGATTTTATTTGTGCTAGCCCTGTATTGTGATGGGCTGTGTCTGCGTGTAGGAATGGGCACTGAGACGTGGGCATTCTTACAACACTCATAACACTTTCGGCCGTGGCCGGAACATCAGAAAATACACTCTTTATCGGATTTATCTGGGTAGCCGTAAAAACGGCTTTTGTGTGCAGGGAAGCGGGTAAATGGACCGGCTTGTTGACTGCTAAATACGCTGGAACAGTCACATTGCATGGAACTGGACGAGCGAAACGTTTCGGTGAAAATCCGGCCGCAGCGGGATTTGAACACCGTCGCTTTCCCAGAGAGGCTAGGAAGACCTCTGGCTTGATTTCAATCCTCGGCAGGGGCCTGCGCTGAGGGGGGCGGCGTCCAGCAGAGCGAGAGCGCGGTCTCTGTTCTCGGGCCTGGCGGCGTTGAGAAGCAGCGACGGCGGGTTGTGTGGGTTGAGGCTGGGAGCTCCGGGCAGGCGGCTGTTTAGAGCGACCTGCTGTGGAACTAGAGCGCTTCGGGAGGAAGTGCTTCATCGCCTGTGATGTCTTTTGAACTTCCTGGAATCTGTCCACGAAATCTTTGACGGCAGATCCGAAGAGGCCAGCTGACGAAATGTTAGCATCCACACAATAAAGTTCTGTTACTACATGCACTTCATAATAACAGGCATTCATAACTACAGGCATTCATAATAACAGTACATTATGCATAATTACAAGTAACTAACTCTAAACCAAACCCTAACAGTAACTCTATAGTAAGTACATGTAGTTAATTAATATTAATTAGTACTTATTTGAGTAAGTACAATGTATCTACGTCACAAAATAAAGTGTAACCCACAATTATATTAGTATCCACACATTAAAGTTGTGTGTTTATTATAATAATCTGAGAAAATTATTCTTCCGTTAAAAACGTAATTCACCGATGGCCAAATGGCCTTTCAATAAACTTTGCTTCCTATGTGGCAAACAATGTTTGAAATCGATGCTACCCGACTAGAGAATACAGAGAAAAAAGCCTGTTGTCTTCAAAGAGTAAACGTTTAGTGGGAGTCAGTTATTTTCAGTTTCCAGTGAAGGATCCAGCTTATTGTAGGCAGTTGCGAAAGGCTGCAAAGAATCGTAACTATGGAGAAAACACCTCGACTGAAAATCTGAAACTTGATGACTGAAATAATCTGCCGTTCCGTAGGTTAATTCGGAAGAAGAATAATGGGGAGCACCTTCTGCCCAAAGTCCCAAAGCAAAATGCTGTTGAGTACCACTATAGATGGATGTTGCATTGTTCCAAGAGTAGACAAAGTCCAATACAATTTTCAGTGATAAACCTACTTTTTTTCAATAACTGTTTTATTAATAACCCTCTGCTGATCTGACACTCCATGCGAGAGAATACAAAAATGCGGAAGTACAATGTGTAATTTTTACAAAAATGGAGCTGTCAAAGTCCTTGTTTTGTTGACAAACAAATGAAGAAAGAGACACGGAGAACGAGTAAACGTAATTAATTTACATATACCAACAAAAGAGGGCGTTAGGTATGGTATCATACCTGTACGATGTCTCTCTCAGCACATCTGCCCCTCGATGAGATTCTGACTTCATCACCATCCAACTCGATCATGGCTGAGGACACAGACAACACATAAGAAACATGCATGACCGGAGATATGAAAACATGAGTTAGCTGTGTGTTTGAGTGCCTGTGATTGTGTGTGTTTTGAGTATTTTAGTCTTGTTTCATTATTACTAAACCCATCTGCATTACTGTCAGCGCAACGAGGGAAACGGCTGTCACATTACATGGTCATTTACTCTGCAGTAGTACACAATCCTTTTATCCACTCAAGCTCAAGACCTGAGCATCACTATAAAGCAAACAGCACATCTAGAGGGTAAGGGGATGTGTTGTATAGATAAAATGAGCTGAATATAAAAATGAGGATACAAAGAAAATAGGTAACACTTTAGTTTAGGGTCCAAATCACGGCCACACACATATTGCCTTTCCAAACATAAAGTGTCCTACAAAATTTAAATCAATGTATAGTTTTGTGTTTTAATGATTAGGCAGGATGATTTTCAGATCATTTTGGAGCACAAATTCTAGGCGATAACATCTATTAGTCAAAAGTCTTGTGGACACATATTTAGTATGTATTTTGTGGCCTTCAATAACCATGCATAAACAATATTCTCTCAAAAATACAAATATGTACATGCATGTTGCTCACATATTTGTCACAGTGTTGGTTAGTGTTTTCCCCGGGTGTCCACTAGAGGTCTCTTTCCCTTACTGTCACCATTCATTCTGGAACTGCATTTCCCACGATCCTTTGTCTGTTCTCATCACTCATCATTGCACGCAGCTGTTTTCCATTACATTGTTTAGTTCTGTGTATAAATACCCTGTCTGTTTCAGTCCATGTGACGGATTCGTTGTTTAATGTCCCCACACTTCCGTTCCTGTTGTTGCTTCTTTCTCATGTTTTGTCGTTTATTCTTGGACTGTCTTTGTTGGAATTTGACCCTTGCCTGGACTGGATGTGAGTACGGATTACCCCTTTTAATAAATACCTGCAATTGGATCTACGCTGTCTGTGTGTGTGTTCGTGACAGAACGAATCCGTCACAAAGAGATCCAGCATGATGGGGTTCCGTATCCTCCCTCCTACCACGGAGAAAGAGAGGATGGGCCGTGTCCAAAATTTGATGAGCTTTCGTCAGCAATGCCTGCCGGTGGGTTGCATAGCCCAGTCATTTTGGACGCTCTCGAGGGGAATGGGATACAGTGAGGCAGCATTAAAAGACATTTTTAATACCTGTCTTGATGACCCATTGCCGGGGTGGGAAATGAAGGGTCTGGAAGTCTTGGACTTTTGGAGTTTTACCAGATACCTTGAGCATCGGAGTCAGTGGGATGTATTGGAGCCTCGCTATGCCGACGCCGTCACGAGTCCGGTGGTCCCAGTTCCGGTGGTCCCGAGTCCGGGGGTCCCGAGTCCGGTGGTCCGAAGGCGGAGGAGGAGGAAGAAAGAGACGTCAACCGTCACTTCTGCCGAGTCAGAGACTGTTCACGCTCCATCTGCCCAGTCAGAGACTGTTCACGTCACGTCTGCCCAATCAGAGAATGTTCACGTTCCGTCTGCCCAGTCAGAGACTGTTCACGTCCCGTCTGCCCAGTCAGAGACTGTTCACGTCCCGTCTGCCCAATCAGAGAATGTTCACGTTCCGTCTGCCCAGTCAGAGACTGTTCACGTTCGGTCTGCCTTCATGGACCTGGACTATCTGGAGCATCTGGCTCGGATCCTGGACATGCCCGTGTCTGCCGTTCCAGAGCCGGAGGCAGAGCCAGTGCCCGTTCCAGAGCCGGAGGCAGAGCCATTGCGCGTTCCAGAGCCGGAGGCGGAGCCAATGCCTGTTCCAGAGCCGGAGGCAGAGCCAATGCCCGTTCCAGAGCCAGAGCCAGTGCCCGTTCCAGAGCCGGAGGCAGAGCCAGTGCCCGTTCCAGAGCCGGAGGCAGAGCCAGTGCCCGTTCCAGAGCCGGAGGCAGAGCCAGTGCCCGTTCCAGAGCCGGAGGCAGAGCCAGTGCCCGTTCCAGAGCCGGAGGCAGAGCCAGTGCCCGTTCCAGAGCCGGAGGCAGAGCCAGTGCCCGTTCCAGAGCCGGAGGCAGAGCCAGTGCCCGTTCCAGAGCCGGAGGCAGAGCCAGTGCCCGTTCCAGAGCCGGAGGCAGAGCCAGTGCCCGTTCCAGAGCCGGAGGCAGAGCCAGTGCCCGTTCCAGAGCCGGAGGCAGAGCCAGTGCCCGTTCCAGAGCCGGAGGCAGAGCCAGTGCCCGTTCCAGAGCCGGAGGCAGAGCCAGTGCCCGTTCCAGAGCCGGAGGCAGAGCCAGTGCCCGTTCCAGAGCCGGAGGCAGAGCCAGTGCCCGTTCCAGAGCCGGAGGCAGAGCCAGTGCCCGTTCCAGAGCCGGAGGCAGAGCCAGTGCCCGTTCCAGAGCCGGAGGCAGAGCCAGTGCCCGTTCCAGAGCCGGAGGCAGAGCCAGTGCCCGTTCCAGAGCCGGAGGCAGAGCCAGTGCCTGTTCCAGAGCCGGAGGCAGAGCCAGTGCCTGTTCCAGAGCCGGAGGCAGAGCCAAGGCCTGTTCCAGAGCTGGAGCCAATGTCTGTTCCAGAGCCACCGCCTGTTCCAGCGCCAGAGCCAGTGTTTGTTTCTGTGTTTGTGTCTGTCCCTGTGACCATTTCTGTTCTAGTGACTGTTCCTGAGCCGGTGTTTGCAGTTCCTGAGCCGGTGGCTGCTGCTCCAGAGGCAGAGCCAGTGCCTGTTCCAGAGCCGGAGACAGAGCCAGTGCCTGTTCCAGAGCCAGTGTCTGTTCCTGAGCCGGAGGCAGAGCCAATGCCTGTTCCAGAGCCGGAGGCAGAGCCAATGCCTGTTCCAGAGCCGGAGGCAGAGCCAGTGCCTGTTCCAGAGCTGGAGCCAATGTCTGTTCCAAAGCCAGTGCCTGTTCCAGTGCATGAGCCGGTGTCTGTTCATGAGCCGGTGTCTGTTGCTGTTCCTGTGCCATGGTCGCCCTCGCCCTGGTCTTCACCGCCCTGGCCTCCCGAGGGGTCTTCACCGCCCTGGCCGCCCGAGGGGTCTTCACCGCCCTGGCCGCCCGAGGGGTCTTCACCGCCCTGGCCGCCCGAGGGGTCTTCACCGCCCTGGCCGCCCGATGGGTCGTCTGCTTCGCCCTGGCCGCCCGATGGGTCGTCTGCTTCGCCCTGGCCGCCCGATGGGTCGTCTGCTTCGCCCTGGCCGCCCGATGGGTTGTCTGCTTCGCCCTGGCCGCCCGATGGGTCGTCTGCTTGGCCCTGGCCGCCCGATGGGTCGTCTGCTTCGCCCTGGCCGCCCGATGGGTCGTTCTGCTTGGCCCTGGCCGCCCGATGGGTCGTCTGCTTCGCCCTGGCCGCCCGATGGGTCGTCTGCTTGGCCCTGGCCGCCCGATGGGTCGTCTGCTTGGCCCTGGCCGCCCGATGGGTCGTCTGCTTGGCCTTGGCCGCCTGATGGGTCGTCTGCTTCGCCCTGGGCGCCCGATGGGTCGTCTGCTTCCCCCTGGCCGCCCAATGGACTGTCTGCTTCGCCCTGGCCGCCCGATGGACTGTCTGCTTCGCCCTGGCCGCCGGCTAAATCATCACCCCCTGTCTCTGTTTCCTTCCATGGACCTGGCCCCCCATCCCTCCCCCTGATCCTCCACCGTTACACCTCCCTCCTGGACTCTTGTTTTGTTTGTTTTTTGTGGGTCTTGGAGCGTCTGGTAGCCGCTCCGTAGAGGGGGGGTTATGTCACAGTGTTGGTTTGTGTTTTCCCCGGGTGTCCACTAGAGGTCTCTTTCCCTTACTGTCACCATTCATTCTGGAACTGCATTTCCCACGATCCTTTGTCTGTTCTCATCACTCATCATTGCACGCAGCTGTTTTCCATTACATTGTTTAGTTCTGTGTATAAATACCCTGTCTGTTTCAGTCCATGTCACGGAGTCGTTGTTTTATGTCCCCACGCTTCTGAGGTTTGTTTCTGCTCGTTTCTCGTTTTTGTTGTTTTGTTCTTGGATTGCTTATACGGTGTTTGACCCTTGCCTGGACTGGATTACGTGTACGGATTACCCAATAAATATACTGCTACTGGATCTACTGTTTCCCTGTGTGTGCGTCGTGACAATATTATGGTAGCCCTGTTTGAGCCAAATAGAGTGTAATTACACCTTTGCCATTAATATGTTTATAAGCAACTGAAAAAAGCACAAATGTCAGGGCATGTCAAAACATCTCAAGGACCCCAAAAACACCTTAACTAGTTGTTTAATATAATTGAATATTACTAGTGATCTGCATGATCATATTCTGCATGATCATATTCTACATCCCTTAATCCTACCCAATACCTAAACTTAACAACTACCTTACTAAATTGAAGTTTATTGAGGCAAAAGTCATAGTTAATAGTTAGTTAATGGTGAGAATTGGACCGTAATCTAAAGTGTGACCAGAAAATATAAGCAAAATTAAATCTATAAGAGGAGTTTAAATAACACTAAATAAATAAATAAATAAAATCATCCTTTTCTTACCGTCAAACTCAGCTGGTCCAACTCCAACAATAATAATTGACATGGGAAGACATGCAGCCTGAAGATGAAAAAAAAAGAAAAAAAAAAGAAAAGCAGATAAAATAAGAATTTACTATGACTAATATGTCTTTTTTTATCCCCCCCAAATCTCAGTCTGTTAATATGAGAAGCTTAATTTAATGACTTATTAACTACCTTTCATGATATTGGCGTACACTGAAATAAGTGCCTTTTTATAATGGTTTAATCGAAAATAGTGGGTTCTGGATTTAATCCTTTTGTTAAGTTTGTCTAAAAGCAAATAACACTCTCCATAGAAAAAAGAAAAGAAAAAGAAAAGTAAGAAACAATATTGTTTAAATAGTTTTTTTGCTTGAGCAGAACACATCTGAAAAGACTTTATTTTATGGTGAAATTCAAAATTATATTACTGACCTACAGTAAGTGACATTTTTGCTTGTGAAAGAAAATATTGATTTTGTATGTATGGTCTTTATAATAAATAATTACTTTTCATTAATGTTTTTGTCTTTGAAAATATTTTTTATAAATATTAAATCAAAATTTAAGGTTTGAAGCAAACCACAAATATAATTTGAGAAAAAAAATTGTTAGCTGTAACAAAATATTATTTTTATGCTGGCTTTTTCAGTGTAGAACATGTCAGATATCTAATAAATAGTGACTGTATTTACATATAAATAAATTTATTTGATAGTTTTTCAATAGTTATTTAAATATGAAATATTAAAATGTTTAAATATATTTATTTATATTTATAATATAATATATTTAAAACAGCACAAAAAACGTGCATTTGTTCTTCATTTTTAACTTCATCAACATAAATATTCATGGTCCAAATACAATCCGCAAATCCTTTTTAAATTCAATCAATATAGTAAAAAAAACCACTACAGAACATTTATTTTAAGAGTGGAATTTTTAAGTTGATCAAGAGCTAAAGACTTGTGTAGTAGACGGAATACCCACATTAACAATGGACTCTTTTGTCTGGGCCATATCTGATATCACTCCATCCGTGATGATGAGCAGGATGAAGTACTGCGATCCGTCCTTTACTGAGGCAGCGTATCTGCACAAAAGAGCACATATTGTTACATTCATTAAACATCTCATTACTGGGGGATATGCAGCCAAAGCCTCTGGATTATTTCGCTGTATTACTACATTGCAGCCTGGCATCCCAATTATTTCCATCAGCTTATGAGGTAAATAATGTACTCAGAAGCAGTAAAAACGAGACACAAGCAAATATATTCTACACAGTTAATTTGTCTGTGCTTGTAACAAACCTTTTAACAAACTAATCTTTTTTTTTGGCAGTCCAACTGTTCACATGTTACAGTCATGGTCAGAATTAATGGCACCCCTGGTAAATATGATCAAAACTGGCTGTAACAAATAAATCTGCATCGTTTATCCTTTTGATCTTTCATTCAAAAAATTTCCAAAAATCTAACCTTTCATTGAAGTAAAAGAATTGAAAGTGGGGGGAAATCACATTATGAAATAAATGTTTTTCTCCAAAACACGCTGGCCACAATTATTGGTACCCCTAGAATTTTTTACGAGTAAAATATCTCTGAAGTATATTCCCATTAATGTTTACCTTTTTTTTAGCACACCAGGGTGAGGAACATGAAACTGTCTATGACTTCTTGTTTCACAGGAGTTTAAATATGAGGAAACACAAAGGCCAAATTCCGTTATTTATCCATCACAATGAGTAAAACCAAAGAATATAGTTCTGATGTGCATCAAAACATTGTTGAGCATCACAAAATAGAATGTGGCTGTAAGAATATAGCTAAAGAATTGAAAATCCCCATTTTGACCATCAGGGCAATAACTAAGAAGTTACAATCAACTAAAGATGTTATGAATCTGCCAGGAAGAGGACGTGTGTCTATATTGCCTTAATGCAAGGTGAGGAGGAGAGTTTGAGTGGCCAGAGACTCTTCAAGGTTCACAGATGGAGAATTGCAGAGATTACTTGAGTCTTGGGGTCAGAAAGCCTATTTAAAAAAAATAATCAAACAACCCCTACATCACCACATGTTGTTTGGGAGGGTTTCAAGAAAAATCCTCCTCGCTCCTCCAAAAACAAACTCCAGCATATTCAGTTGTCAGAATGACTAAAACAGCACAGGGTTCTGTGGTCAGATGAAACAAAAAAAGAGCTTTTTGGCAGCAAACACGCTGACTGCTTCCATCTGGACAACGATCCAAAACAAATATCAAAATCAACACAAAAATGTGTTACAGAGCACAAAATGAAGCTTCTGCCATGACCGTCCCAGTTCCCTGACCTGATGAGTTGAGTGAACTGAAGAGGAGAAGCACCAACATGGATCTGGGAATCTACAAGATCTGGAGAGATTCTGTATGGAGGAATGGTCTCTGATCTCCTGTCAGGTGTTCTCCAAACTCATCAGACATTATAGGAGAAAACTCAGAGCTGTTATCTTAAAAAAAGGAGATTGCAAAAAGTATTTAATAAAACCAACGTGTTTTGGAGAAAAACATTTATTTCATAATGTGATTTCCCCTCCACTTTCAATTCTTTTACTTCAATGAAAGGTTAGATTTTGGCAATTTTTTGAATGAAAGATCAAAAGGATAAACGATGCCGATTTATTTTTTACAGCCAGTTTTGATCATATTTACCAGGGGTGCCATTAATTCTGACCATGACTGTACATACATTTACAAACATGTTTAATAAAAAGGTCTTATCAGGGTTTATCATGTCTCGCTCTCTCTTCTCCCCGCTCTGACATTTGACACCTTTTACTAGCATCCTTCAACTCTCTGTGATATTTGCTCCAAGCTCTGGTGAAATATCTAATACAGACTTCAGTGCGAGGAGAAAGGATGAAATGGTCTTGGCAAATGTTTACCAGCCCCTGCTTTCTCAGATCGACTTCGGCGGATTAAAGCTTTGAAAACGTAATGTCCCATTGAGGATTTAGAATATGATGTACGCAGAAATGCTTAAAACATTTCTTCACCTGTCACTGAAAATGTGTGCCGATTTAAAAAATCCTCTTGAGGACACACTGGGATTTCGTGAAACACACATAACCGGAAACTACGAGCTGAATTCTTTTTTAAAACAAATGTACGTTACCATTACAATCAAAAAATTGGGGTTACAGTGAAATATTAATGTATATTTATATAATATGTTCTATCATTATTTGCGTATGCTGTCACAAACATTCAAACTATTTGATCCAATCCTTAGAATGCACTAAGTTTAAGAGTTTACATTTTAAACCCTTGTGAAATGTGATTATTAGAATATTATGATATTAGTATGCATACTAGAACTTCAAACTATTGAGGAATACTGAATGTTTTTGTGCAAGTGCGAAGACTAAATGCCTGTTCACATTTAGTCTACTCTAGAACTACAATAAGAATCATTTTCACACAACGCCTCTTTACTTACTCATGATCCCTCTCAACATGGGGACAAGAGAGATGTGAGTCAATAAATGGGAAAACAAACTTGCGTTAATCATTTAAAAAAAGTAACAAAAAAGTAATCTGATTACATAACTTGTGTAACTTGTAATGCGTTACACCCAACACTGGTTATGTTTCCCAATACTCTGAACCCAACGTGAAAATGTTGAATTGTTGGCATTTGTTGCCACAGTTTGAACCAGCCTTAAGATTTTGCAACAAATTTCACCAGTAACAAATATGACCACAGTGGAAAACCCAGGCAAACAGCGCATTAGCTTCAAAAGAACAATTTAAAAGCAGTTTATTATTAAACTGCGTGGGCGCAACTTACGGCTAATACACACAGAGAGATAAGAGCGGTACAGTGTGACAGATCTGTCTTGAGCACAGATGAGTGGACACCGCAGTGACTGTGTGTGTTTGGAACACAGGGGTGATAATGACTTGATGGACTGTCCTTTACTTCACATCCTCAGAAAATCCATGAAATGGACATATAATTAGAAACACAGTGTGAGGACGTTTCAGTGACTGTTGGCTCCCTTTAAATCATTAATTAGTGTGGATTTAAGCATAGCATAGAGGTCTGAAGTGCAATAATAAAACATAATGAGTTGTAGAAACATGTTCAAATGTAAAAACAACCGCAAAATGTTATACTAAATAAGAACCAATTTATCAACCTGTATTAAAGTGTTTAGTATGACTGTCTCACTGGATATTCCAGGTAACATGCACACTAGAGATGCGCGGATGGGCTATTATTTCATCCGCAACCCATCATAAAACTCATCATCCGTCCGCCATTCATCCGCACCGCAACGTTCTCTTACAAGAGGTTCTCTCGTATTGCGTAAGCTAGCTTACGCTATGGGGAAAGTCATCTTTGCTCGAGATATTTAAGCCAAAAATTATCCTTAATTTTGTATTTATTGTCAACGCAGTGCAGCAGCTAGCAGACCTAGAGCAGGCCATATTGCGTGCTCATTGGCTGCCCTGCGGCAACTGCTGCAGCATACCACTGAGCCTCGCACATGACGTCACGTCCAATGAGGGCGCTTCTCGCCTTCACGCGTCATAGTCCGCCAAAATGGGGGTGGCTTAGCGTACAAAAGCCATTCTCGTAGGTTGCCTCACTGATTTCATCATCTTCAGCGAAGCTCTCCGCATCGCTGGACTCTGAGAGAAGCCTTCCGTCGTTGAATCCAGCGGCTAGCAAGCAGAGGAAAGTGCTTGAAGAAGCCGGCCGCCTTCGCCACCTTCAGCCATCCGTGGCTGCTACGCCATCCGGCGTGTATCCTTTAATTCCAATCTGTGTGTGTTCGCCGCTGCGACACTCACTCTCTCTCTAACTAAAAGAGCGCAAGCGTTTGTTCCAAAATGCCTCGCCTTTCTTGCGGCTCGTGTAGAGCCCCGCTAAGCGAAGGAGACCGCCAAGTTATTTGCGCTCTCTGCCTGGGACTGGAGCATGCAGCCCTCGCCCTGGATGCGGGCGGCTGCGAGCATTTTGAAGCGCTTCCGCTGTCGACCCTGCGGGCTCGACTCGAAGCCTTCCAGGGAACGTTGTCACTCCACCCTCTGGACCGCGCAGGAAGAAGCGCCGTGCTCAGAGGATGCCGGAGCCTGTTGCTACAGTGAAGTGCTCGCCGGAACGTCTCCCGCCGGCCTCACTCTCTCCTTCTCCGCCCCTCCCGGACGCGCAGCTGTCAGCTTCGGCCGCCGCCTCAGGGGATGAAGCTGAAGGAGGCCACTCACTGGACAGCTGTTCCATCCTGGCGTCGGACAGTGAGCAGAGGTCGAGTTCACATCACTCCGCCTCCTCATCCGTCCAGGAATCCAGCAGGACTCGGATAGGCGTGGTCCTTGCCAAGGCCGTCGACCAACTCGGCCTCGATTGGTCACCACCGAAGGAGCCCACACCCAACAGGCTCGACGGTTGTTTTCTGCACAGCCGCTGCCCCCTGCCCGTTTCCAGATCTGCACCGTTTCTGCCGGAGCTGCATGCTGAGCTGTCAAAATCGTGGAGCGCACCATTCTCCACGAGGCTCCACACTAATGTCTCCTCGGCGCTCTCCCAGGTGGACGGCGCCGCCGAGAAGGGATACACCTCTGTCCCACAGTGGAAGAGGCGGTCGCAGCGCATCTTTGCCCGCCCTCCACGAGATGGCGCTCAAAGTCTGCCCTCCCGTCCAAAGCCTGCAGGACCACCTCAGCCCTTGTTGGCCGCGCTTTCGCCGCCGCCGGAACAAGCTGCTTCCACCCTGCACTCGATGGCCGTGCTTCAAATCCTTCAGGCTGATCTCTTCCGTGAGTGGGACGAGAAAAGCAAGGATCCGGCCGCCATTACGGATTTGAGGAGCGCGACGGATCTCTCCCTTCGCGCCACGAAATCTGCAGCACAGGCGATGGGCAGATGCATGGCCTCACTCACTTTCACAGAGAGACATCTCTGGCTGACGCTGGCGGACATGGGGAGGCTGACCGGTCCGTGTTCCTCAACGCGCCGCTCTCCCCTTCCGGTCTCTTCGGCCCAGCAGTACAACGGGATCGTCGACCGCTTCTCCGAAGTGCAGAAGACCACACAGGCCATGAACCTTTTCCTGCCGCGACACGCTAGCTCTTCTGCAAGCCGCCCACGTGAGCCACCTGCACGACATGCTAGCCAGCGCCCAGCCTCCCCCCGGGGACCACGGTCCAAGGTTGTGCTGAAGCTCACAGCGGCCATGTTATGAACGTAAGTCACGTGACCACCAGCGAGCGCTCACGCTTACTGACATACATTTCGCCCCAGGCTCCGCTCGCAATAAATATCGCCACGAAATGTTCCCCATTCCCAATAATCGGTCATATCAAGTGGCACAGGCAGTTACAGCTATCAGCAAGCCGCCGTTACTGAGACCAGAGAGCGCACGCAGACAGATTGGGTGCTAAGCACAATAAGTCAAGCCTATTCGCTTCAGTTCGTTCGCCGCCCCCCTCGCTTTCAAGCGCGGACCGAGACGAAAGTGAAAGCGGATGTAGCGCATCTAATCCGCGCAGAAATAGCCAAACTGCTGTGCAAAGGGGCCATAGAACCAGTACCTCCTTCTCAGAGTGAGTCAGGCTTTTACAGCCATTATTTTCTCATACCCAAGAAGGATGGAGCTCTAAGACCTATCTTAGATCTGAGACATTTGAACAAGGGTCTCATGAGATGGCCGTTCAAAATGATTACGACCAGAAATCCTTGCGCATATTCGCCCGAGGGACTGGTTTATCTCTCTTGATCTGAAAGATGCATACTTTCAGATCCCGATAGCCCCGCGTCACAGGCCATTCTTGAGATTTGCCTTCGACGGTCAGGCATATTAATACACCGTCCTCCCGTTCGGCCTATCCCTAGCGCCCCGTACATTTACGAGGTGCATGGATACGGCTCTCGACCCCTTGAGAGTGAAAGGGCTGCAAATTCTGAACTATTTGGACGATTGGCTGATTTTAGACCTGTCAGAGATGGAACTGTTATCTCACAGAGCTGCGCTTCTCAGCCATCTGGAAAGCTTGGGTCTCACGGTCAACTGGACCAAGAGCTCATTACTGCCCAGTCAGTCAGTTTCGTTCCTAGAAATAGAACTGGACTCTGAGGCTATGACAGCCAGCTAATCGACACAGCATGCGCGCCGTGTTCGACAGCTAGCCGTGTCTTTCCAGAAGGGCAGCATTATACCTCTGAAGGCATTCCAGAGGATGCTAGGCTGTATGGCTTCAGCTGCGGTTGTGCTTCAGCTAGGCCTGCTGCGCATGCGCCCGCTACAACGCTGGCTGAACTCCCAAGTGCCTCACCGGGCTTGGTGTTCAGGCCACAGGCGAATCAGAGTGACTCAGAGCTGCGTTTCGGCTCTGCAGACCTGGTTAGCGGCCGACTGGTACCAGCGGGGAGTGACAATGGGGGCTGTTTCAGAACGATTGGTCATCTCGACGGACGCCTCCAACCTGGGTTGGGGCCCTGTTTTCGAGGGCAGACCGGCCTTTGGCCTGTGGTCAGACCAAGAGAAACGCTTCCATATAAACTGTCTGGAAATGATAGCGGTCGAGAACGCGCTCAAACGCTTCCTCCCGTTCATACACGACCACCATGTACTGGTCTGCTTGGAAAACATGTCTGTGGTCTCCTACATAAACCGTCAGGGCGGCGTCAGATCCAGAAACCTCTGCCATCTGACGGAACGCCTTCTTACATGGTCTCAGGGCCGCCTGCGCTCGCTGAGAGCCGCGCATGTGCCAGGCCACTTGAACGACGGTCCAGACAAACTGTCCAGGAACTACGTTCCCCCAGGGGAATGGTCCCTGCACCCCCAAACAGTCCAGTTACTGTGGCACCTCTTCGGTTTGCGTCAGAAGACAACGCTCAATGCCCGCTGTTCTTTTCGAAGAACGAGGATGCGCTGGCCCAAATCTGGCCCAGCCACCCACTTTATGCTTTCCCTCCGGTCTCTCTGTTACCACAGGTAATCAAGAGAATCAGGGAAACGCGCCACTCGGTGCTCCTTATAGCCCCGCGCTGGGAGAATCAAACTTGGTTCCCGGAGCTGATGCGGCTGTCCCACACAGCCCCTTGGCCGATTCCGGTGAGGAGAGACCTCCTCTCTCAAGCCCGTGGCTCAATCTGGCATCCCCATCCAGAGCGCTGGTCTCTGCATGCATGGTTGATCAACGGATACCCGTTGTACTGCCAGAGGGAGTGATGCACGATTACGCAATCCAGAGCCCCCTCTACGAGGCGGCTTTACGCGTCTAAATGGTCGGTGTTCTCCAAATGTTGTGCCAAAAGAGATCTAGACCCACGAAGGTGTGTGGTCCCCGGGTTGCTTAGCTTCCTTCAGGAGCTGTTGGATAAGGGCAGGTCCCCATTCACGCTTAAAGTCTATGTGGCGGCCGTTGCAGCGTTTGCTGAGTCGACGCGCGGCCATTCAATAGGAAGGAACAAGCTCGTCATTCGCTTCCTAAGAGGAGCTAGACGGATGAATCCCCCGCGAACCCTTTCGGTTCCCATTTGGGATCTTTCTCTGGTCCCAGAGGCCCTGAAAGCTTTCCCCTTTGAACCGCTAGACTCCGTGGACCTAAAGTACCTCTCGCTCAAAACCGTTTTTCTGACAGCTCTGTCATCAGTTAAACGTGTGGGGGATCTAGACGCGCTATCTGTTAGCGCTGCGTGTCTTGAGTTTGTGCCAAATTACTCTAAAGTAATCTTCAAGCCAAGACATGGTTATGTCCCTAAAATATTGGGCACCCCCTTAGGAGCGCAGGTCATTTCTCTCTCGGCTCTGCCTGCATCCGATAGTGAGGGTGATGTTAATCCCCTCTGCCCCGTCAGGGCGCTGAAGATTTACATTACGCGCTCCGCCTCTTTCAGGTGATCGGAACAGCTCTTTGTCTCGTTCGGTGGGCGCACCAAGGGTCTCGCCACCGCGAAACAGAGCCTGTCCAGATGGATAGTGGAAGCTATCACATCTGCTTATAAGTTTAAAGGTCTGCAATGCCCCCTGGGCATCAGGGCACATTCCACCAGAGGCGGAGCGCGTAATGTAAATCTTCAGCGCCCTAACGGGGCAGAGAGGATTAACATCACCCTCACATCGGATGCAGGCAGAGCCGAGAGAGAAATGACCTGCGCTCTGAAGGGGGTGCCCAATATTTTAGGGACATTGCTGGCCACCTATTTCCCACTTATCTATGTTCCCCATGAATCCCTGGGGCTCATGGAGTGGAGGCTGGGCGCGCACAGCATTGACAACGGGTTCCCGTAGCGTAAGCTAGCTTAAGCAATACGAGAGAACCTCATCGTAAGAGAACAATACTCGGTTACTAACGTAACCTCGGTTCTCTCTAGAAGAGGGAACGAGTATTGCGTAACCTGACCGTGCAGGCGCCACGAGCGTCTTATCGCTTCAGCTGATGAAACCAGTGAGGCAACATACGAGCCTGGCTTTTATTTGCAAAGCCACCCCCATTTTTGCGGGCTATGACGCGCGAGGGCGCAAAGCCAATTTTCAAAACAGCACCCGCCCGCCATCCGCTGATTGGGCGATACTGCTGATGACAGCCGCGAGACTAGAAACCGCCCGCCACCTGCCCGAATTTAATTAAAATATTTTTTTTCGTCACGTCATCTGCCCGATCCGCAGTGTCTGCCAACCGCGCATCTCTAATGCACACAGCTACCCAGATGCATAAATTAATTTGTTTCAGAATTGATCAGAAATAATAATTTTGGCCGCAAAATTGCACAACAGCGTTTGTTCACTTTTAAGCAACCTTGATTCTATAATAATAATTTTTTTTTTTTTTTACAAAATGGGGTAATACTAGTTAACACTAATTACTTAATTTTTCACCATTACCATGACTTCGGTTAGTTGAGAGATGTTTTCAGTAAACAAATGAAATTAACAAAGTAAATTAAATTAAATACATAGAAAAGTATTTTTTGTTTTTTATCTCATAGATTCTTAATTATACTGTATATCTGATACTCAAATCATACAAGATCTCATTAGCAGTCATATGGATTTTGGAGTTTTTTTTTTTTTTTACATTGTAAATTTAGATACAGTCCATATGTTAATATTGTTCGCCCCTAAAAAAAAAAACCTTCTGTTTGTGCTGGAATCACACTTTTTATTATACCTGACCATTTCACTGTGATCTCTTTCATATTTTGTTTATCTTAAAGAAATGAAAATTCTGTCATACCTTACTTACTCATAACTTATTATTTCCATAATTAGTATTTCCATTACTGCTTGATATCTATATTGATATTCACTGAATTTCTTGACATTCATTTTAGACACATGTCCGATTTGTTAATGAAAGGCTCTTTTGAGTC
Source organism: Siphateles boraxobius (assembly GCF_051911475.1). Classification (NCBI taxonomy): domain Eukaryota; kingdom Metazoa; phylum Chordata; class Actinopteri; order Cypriniformes; family Leuciscidae; genus Siphateles; species Siphateles boraxobius. The sequence continues at coordinate 15,671,773 of NW_027508799.1, forward strand.
AGATTTTCAAAAAAGTGATTGATCCAAAATTACAAAATGATATAGTGGGGAAAATTGTGCCTCAACCATTTGCATTTCCATACCAAACAAAATAAAAGAGCAAGATAATGACATTATCTTGACGACAAAGTGTTGATTCTCTGAGGAAAGAGCTAGTGGTGAATGCCTTGCTCTCTCAATTTATTGTACACTGTAGCAGGCATTGTTATTATGTGGACGATGAAATGAGCTTAGACACTTTGCGCTGCAATTGAAGCATAATGAATCCAGTCTTTTATTGCTGTTGATAGAAATGTAGAGGCTCGGGTTCTTGAGCCCCACAAGCTGTTAACAACATCCTTTAGAAATTTTATTTTGACCTCTAACAGTGTGAAATAAGTAAAGCATATCTGGACATAGGCATAGAGCTTGGATTTTAGGAACATGATAACATGAACTGTTCAAATTCTGCTCATAACAATTCATTTTTAATAGGACATTTCACAATACTTGTATTAATATTTCTAAAATTATTATTTTTATTCTACTTCTCGGTTCAGCATTTGGACAGTGCACATTTATTGATTTCTGAATACACCTTTATGAATACACCTCTGTTAGTTACAACTTTTTAATCTAAAAAAAGCTAAATATTACTGTCATCCTGCTTTTCAAAACCCATTCAGAAATCATGGGGATAATTGTGATTATTTTATATTGAGTTTTATACATACTTTATTCAACTCAATACAATGTAAAAATTTACCACATAATATTTTCATAATTTCTCTTGGTTTTATAACAATGCTATTGGCATATATAAAAGCTGATTAATTAATTTTGAAAAAAGCATGTTGTTTTTACACTCACCTAAAGGATTATTAGGAACACCTGTTCAATTTCCCATTAATGCAATTATCTAATCAACCAATCACATGGCAGTTGCTTCAATGCATTTAGGGGTGTGGTCCTGGTCAAGACAATCTCCTGAACTCCAAACTGAATGTCAGATTGGGATAGAAAGGTGATTTAAGCAATTTTGAGCGTGGCATGGATATTGGTGCCAGACGGGCCGGTCTGAGTATTTCACAATCTGCTCAGTTACTGCGATTTTCACGCACAACCATTTCTAGGGTTTACAAAGAATGGTGTGAAAAGGGAAAAACATCCAGTATGCGGCAGTCCTGTGGGCGAAAATGCCTTGTTGATGCTAGAGGTCAGAGGAGAATGGGCCGGCTGATTCAAGCTGATAGAAGAGCAACTTTGACTGAAATAACCACTCGTTACAACCGAGGTATGCAGCAAAGCATTTGTGAAGCCACAGCACGCACAACCTTGAGGTGGATGGGCTACAACAGCAGAAGACCCCACCGGGTACCACTCATCTCCACTACAAATTGGAAAAAGAGGCTACAATTTGCAAGAGCTCACCAAAATGGGACAGTTGAAGACTGGAAAACTGTTGCCTGGTCTGATGAGTCTCGATTTCTGTTGAGACATTCAGATGGTAGAGTCAGAATTTGGCGTAAACAGAATGAGAACATGGATCCATCATGCCTTGTTACCACTGTGCAGGCTGGTGGTGGAGGTGTAATGGTGTGGGGGATGTTTTCTTGGCACACTTTAGGCCCCTTAGTGCCAATTGAACATCGTTTAAATGTCACAGCCTTCCTGAGCATTGTGTCTGACCATGTCCATCCCTTTATGGCCACCATCTAGCCATCATCTGATGGCTACTTCCAGCAGGATAATGCACCATGTCACAAAGCTCGAATCATTTAAACTTGGTTTCTTGAACATGACAATGAGTTCACTGTACTAAAATGGTCCCCACAGTCACCAGATCTCAACCCAATAGAGCATCTGGATTGGAGCATGGTGGATTTATTTTTGTGGCTGACCTTATTGCATATGCATTATTGGTAGGAGTTTCAGTTGCAAAATTTATAGAAGGAGAGTATTTAAATGAATCATGCAAGGTGATTTATTTGCGCTCGGTAATGTACTGGTGTTTGCACCATTATTCACTGTGACGCAGCCGGCCGCGGTGGAGACGCAGATGGAGCCGACGAGACACTGAGCCAGATACTGACACTGCAGGTCCAGGGGGCTGACGGCTCATGGGGCCGGGGCCGAGGCGGGGATCTGGAAAACCGCAGTGGAGCCAGTGTGACGGAGGTCTGCGGTGGACCCGGAGAGGAGGTGCAGCCTAGTGGAGCCGAAGGGATGAAGAGGAGATGTGTAACCAGCAGACCAGAATTCCAAGGTCGAGCAGGTTTGACATCCGATTAAGGCGGAGACGGTGGGACAAGGGTATCTGGTGGGCCTTCTGGGATTACGGACCATGATGGAGCTGAGGGAGCATTGAGCCAAGTCGAAAACGATGTGTTGGAGGACCGCGGTGGCTCTGTGGATGGAGGCGGAGACGGGGAATCATCACACCAAGGAGAAACTGGGGACTGGAAGACCCAAGGCGGATCCGGCACACTTCAGGGGCCAAACTGTGGATGAGCTGAGGGACTGCCAGGAACCAGAGGAGAAAGAGCTGATGAACAGATTAGACTTGGTAGAGGAGGTGGGAGAAGGATGCTTGGAGGGATCACAAGACCTCAAGCTCTATTAACTCGGCTCAGTTTGGCTTACTGGCTCTGTTCCTGCGGTGGAGATCTGCTGTTGTTCCGTAGGGCGGGGCGAATGCTGACTGGGCTCTGGTTCCGGGATCTACATAGAGCAAGCGGTTGGGATAGTGCTTTTAGGCATGCCAACTTCAAAATATCCCTGGTGTGCGACTCAAAGGAGCGGCCCCTCTGCTCCAGGCACAATAACTGGTCAGCAGGAAGGTCCACGTTGACAGAGGGGAGAGAAAAAAAGAGACAAACACCGCAAAAATAGCTTCTATTTTGGTCCTATCCTTTGTCATGTAACGCGAGTGTAAGGAGCGCACAACGAAGGAGAAATCTGATTCAATCACCGTCCAAAGCCACGCGTCCACACAAACAGAGACAACGTTATTGGATTACATCATGTGCCATTCACCAGTGAGAAAACTTTACAGTACAGTGAGGTGAGAAACAGAAGTGCTTGCTTGCATACATAAGAATGTGGTTGTGAAATAACTCCAATTCAGGAGTTGACATTATTTATAAATCTTTATAATTCTTAAATTTTGTGCATAGGGCAAAGTCAGCGGTATTTAGAACTGTACTGTCATACTTACTTGCCACTTGTTGTCGGTTCAGGAGGAAAGTTAATTCGCGCCGATGACGTATAATGTCTGTGAACAGGCTACGCAGTGGTATGCAAACACACGTTGAACGACAGGGAACACATGGTATCATTTTATTCGGACCAAATGAAACGATTGAACGATAATTTTATGGTCCTACGCCTTCCACGGATGATATATATTTATAAAAATACATTTAGACAACTTAACATAGTGATGGCTATCAGGATATGAGAAGACTTTCAACCAGCAAACAGATCTGTAGAGAATCACCTATTACACCTTTAAATAAGTCCATGCAGGGGAAAAACAGGAGAAACAGGTAAATACATCTGTTAAACACTAAAGTAGCACATAGATGAGATAGGACAAAGAACTGAAAGACACAGGGAGTATATACTAAAACAAATGAGGGAGGTAAATGAAATAATTGATTAACAACACGTAAACTGAATGAGAACGGAACAGACATGAAAACTAGGTCACAGGAACACAAAGCATAATCCTTACAAAAAGATTCTTTATACATAATATATCTAAATATATCTCCCTTTATATTTTAGGAAAGGTCCCGAATTAGGGGATTATCATATTTGGGGGTTCATGGCATCAAAAAGTTTAAAAACCCAAAATACAATTCGACAAAATGTTAACCCTCCATCTTTTATATTCCTATTGGGTACTTCAAATTCCAGATCTAATTTTCAGGCAATTGTGCCACATTTATGATAGCCATTTAATGTTTTCCTCTCATCATTTGACTGATGATACAGACCAGGGATGATCTTATTTGAGATAGGATAAGATCAAATCTTGTTGTTTTACCTCTGCAAGTCTAACTCCACGGCTCATTTAAAGTGATTTAAAGGTCATATATCACACCTCGGAGGCCATTTCGGATTGGATTATCTCTGTGTAAATGTGACACAATTTGTTTGGATGATGCAACTGGGGGTTAATGCACATTTTGAGAATATTTGGCAGTTGTCAATCTCTGAACATGTGCAAAATCTGCATTGTGGCAGGTTGTTGTTTGCTTGCTTCATTTCAGCAATAGAAGAATCATTCAGCTGCAGTTTATACCAGTGTTTCTAGCCATCCATCACAATTTAATGTTCACTATATAAAATTATGACAGTTTTCCCAAGGCACTTTTTTTTAAATCACAGACATAGTTTATTTATTAAGTTGCAAGACTGTATTGTTGTGTTAACAAAATGTATCAGATGGCATTTTTCAAATATGTGATGCATTCTTTCTTACCATCGCTATAGCTGAAATTAGTGTAAATTGAAAATAGTGTCACCATGTTTATTATTTGAAGGTAACCTGCCTACTTAAAGTTGGCACAAATCTGATATTTTGATCAACCATTCAACTTTTCGTATTTATTGTGAGTAAAATGGCTTATCGAATGAGAACATAGAGTATGTAAGGCAGGACTCGATTTTGTCCATTGAGAATCGATTGGATCATAGAAAGTGTCAGTTGCAAACTGCAAAAAGTGTACATTTACACGACAACGATGTACTAAAAATTGATACGTTTTTCTTAAGCTTTTGAGAAGGTTCGCATACAGACGACGTTTCCAAAACGATCTCTGTTCACACGGATACACAAAAATGACTAAAAATGCTGTAAAGAAACTGTACACACCAATAGACTATAGCATGCGCATGATGTCACCGTTTTCACAAATTCACATTTCTGTAGTTTACATGTAGCTGATATAGGTATAGTTTTTAAAAATTTTCATTTTGAAACTTGTTTTCAAAAGTTTGCCTTTTCAGGCACAAAAAACTCAGTTGTCGTGTAAACAAAGGGCCAATAAAAAGTTTTCAGATTTTAGTTAAAAACAGTGTCATCTAAAGGTCATTCTTAATGGATGATTGCTGAAAGAAAAGGGATTGAAACTCATCTGGCCATTGGATAACATTGCTTAGTATTGGAATATATGTCACAGACAAGATGTCACAGTGAGGAGTAGAGGACTCTTACCACCATAGTAATTCAACATAGATAAAAAAAATAAAAAAAATTCTGAAATGTTTTGAATGTACCTGGCTACATGGTTGATGACAGGCGAGAAGTTGGTGGGACCGAAGAGCTGAACGGACTTTAGACTCTGGTAATATGCTTCCATGACTCCATCAATGCCATTGCAATATGGATTCTGAGGGTTTCCATTCTGTCGGAACATAGAAAATAAAATATTGCAAAATCAAATAAGGGTAGACATGGCCTCGTTTAACATCTGCTGTAGAAATGATAACTCACAATGGAAAGTCCACATTTTAGAGCCATATAATAGATGTCTACATTCTTTGAAGAAAATGTAAGTGCCACTTGAATGGTTGCCAGGGTGTTATGTGGTTGTTATGAGATTTTCTGAGTGGTTTTTAGTGCATTGCAATTTGATTGGTGGGATGCTATAGGTTGTCATAGGCGTTCGCTAAGTGGCTACTTTTTATCCCAAGTCAAAACTACCTCCTATTCTCTATAATATTCTGGTCTTTCAATGTAAGTCTACAGATTTTTTTTTTCCCATTTCACCATTCATCAATTGTTCTAAAACTTTGCTGATTGCACAAAAGCATTCAGTTCACTCTCTCTGAAACAAACATAACTACTGGTATTGTGTAAAATATAACTCATGTCATTCCATGAGAGTTTTGTTTCTAGGATGGAGTAAAAAGAAAGTACGAGAGATAAACAGAGGTTTTGGATTAGAGTAGTGGCTTGTATTTACAAGAAGGGATCCGTCAAGTGTATATGTCTAAAACCCAGTTTTGAAATTGAAAGCTTTGTGAAAATTTCTGTCTGTAGACAACACATAGTGAGAGAACATTCAGAAACATTGACATCAAAAACTTGTGTCTGCATATCAAACCTGCATATCTACAGTGTGTAAAGCTATCGCTGCCGGACAGGTGTTTTAAGAGTTGCTTACCAAGGCAAATTCATGGGATATTCTCCCATCAGGAGGCAGTTTGGCTCCGAACCCCAGTGCAGGGAACATCTTGTCGCTGTCATAGTCCTGTATGATCTCCCCCACAGCTTTAAGTGCCATGGCGTAGGCGTTGAGCTGATAGGGACTCATGTAATGAAGGGAAGTGGGCTGGGCTGGGTTGCCTGGGAACCGTGTGAAATAAAATGTGTACTTTAAGTGCAACTTAAGCATTAGTGGGAAAGCTTGGCAAAACACATCATATAAAGCCTATAATGCTATAAAACAATGTATATACTAATTTTAAATTTAAGTCTGGTTTATTTAATTTCTAACCTCCCAACTCTCTCAACATCTATTTAACTAATTAAATATCAGCCTCTCAATAAATATATATATATATATTTATTGAGAGGCTGATATTAAGAATCCAGAAGCAAAAAAAGCTAGTTATGTATAAAAATAGATTTCCCAAGGATGGCCCTGTAATTTAGATGGTTTTGTGATATTCCCTTTGAATCCACAAATGAATTTAAAAGGCAGCCCTCTCTGTATAATCACAAAGATCAGAGCTCTTATCACATTAAACCTCAATCATTATGATAGAGGATGGCTATTACTGGCTCTTTTTCATGCCTCATCTGCATACATTTCAATAATTTCAAACAGCCTTCTGATGGAGACGGCACTCACCGTTAGAAGCTGTGAAATCAATCGCCACTGTGAAATTAATCTGAGTCCTGCACCAAAAGAGACAAAGAAAGGTAATGGTTATTTTAGTCATGCTTCAATCTTGTGAACATTAAGTAAATTCATTAAGAAGTGGAAATGGTTATAAATACAGCCTCTCCAGGAGCTTATAAGGAAATTGATTAATTGAGCTGTCATTGAGAGGGTAAAAGATTGTTTAAATATGTTAATGTGAAACATAAAAATAATGTAAAAGGTCATGCTCTGATGTACAAGACATTTGTGCACCAGGTTTTCCAGATGTTTATCATCTGCAACTTATATTCCAAAGCGATATAATGCAATTAATGTCAAGCATGCAAAACACGTACAAATCACACACATGTGGAGAGGTAGATGCAAGTTTATTTGTATAGCACATTTCCCACTTGCCAGGAGATAAATTTTGTTTGCGTGACTGATCCTTTAGAAAGTATTTGCCTATGCAGAGTGTTCCAAACCACCACCTTTTGAGGTTGTATATCAGTTGGGATGCTACTTTATGGCAGCCTATGTAAGCAGTAGACTGCAAGAGTTCCAAAGACTGTAGAACAGAGTGAATTTTATGAGGTCTACTCTTGAGTCTGAGACGTATGGTCTTTCAAGGATATTAAGGCATCAGAAAGGAGTGGCTATTATATGCATGTGTAACCGGTCCTACTCGACTCGCTCCAAGCGAGATTCGAACCGGGAGGCGGGTGTTCTAACAAGGTGCAAACCGCAGCCGCAAGCTTCAGTCACTAGCGCGTCTCTTGAGGTCAGGGGAGTGAGGTTTATACGCACAAGGCCTCTTACAGGCCTACGTCTGTTACACTCACCCCCTAAACCTCACTCACATTCGGGTCACGGCACCAAATGTAACCGGTCCTACTCTACCCACTGAAAGCAGGATTTGAGCCACCGGCCACCGGCATGGGAGGTGGGCGCGCTAACAACGACATTAAAGGCCGCAGTAGCCAGGGGTGTGAGGTTTAAACGCACAACTCTTCATGATCTACGTCCGTTGCACATGTATGTTTTCTCTTATTTGTTCTTTTAACGTCTTTTAACTCACTGGGAGAATAGATATACAGGATACATTGAGCTGGGATGGGTGTATGTTTGCTGGGACATTGAGACAAGCAAACTAATGGCGTAAGTTCAGATCTATCTCCTCTCATTAGACTACTCTCATTACTTAGGTTACAGCTGTAGACACACACACACACACACACACACACACACACACACACACACACACACACACACACACACACACACACACACACGGAACTAGAAATACTCTCGTATGAAAATACACAAAATGTATGTGCAAGAGTGTGGATTGTCCTATCCCCCTGATAACTAAGCATTCCAGCATGCACTAAAACTAAACACAAACAACATTATTTTCATAAATATCAACAAAAATGGTCAAGTAAACATGAAGTACCCAGGCTGGAACTAGTTTGCCTGTAGAAGCTGTGTTGGGACATGTTTCTGGGACAGATATAATATGACTTTCATATAACAAAAAAAGTTTAAATCTGTTGGTTGTATGTATTACAGAACCAAATGCCTGTAGCTGAAGAAACACCCACTCAAATGTCTCTTGAGATGAACCAGCATTTAAAGGGAATTTTAAGCACATTTTTAGCTTATACTGTTGTGGTCAGAATTAATGGCACCCCTGGTAAATATAATCAAAAATGGCTATACAAATAAATCTGCATTGTTTCCTTTTGATCTTTCATTCAAAAAAATAGCAAAAATCTAACCTTTCATTGGAGTAAAAGAACTGAAAGTGGGGGGTAAATCACATTATGAAATAAAGGTTTTTCTCCTAAACACGCTGTTCATAATTATTAGCTCCCTGTTATTAAATACTTTTTGCAACCTCCTTTTTCCAAGATAAAAGCTCTGAGTTTTCTTCTATAATGCCTGATGAGTTTGGAGAGCACCTGACAGGAGATCAGAGACCATTCCTCCATACAGAATCTCTCCAGATCCTTCAGATTCCCAGATCCATGTTGGCGCTGCTTCTCTTCAGTCCAGCCCACTCATTTTCTATAGGGTTCAGGTCTGGGGACTTGTATGGTCATGGTAGAAGCTTCATTTTGTGCTCAGTGACCCATTTTTGTGTTGATTTTGATGTTTGTTTTGGACCGTTGTCCAGATGGAAGATCCAACCACGGCCCATTATAAGATTTCTAGCAGTCAAGTTTTGATTTTTTGGTATTTGCTAGAATCCATAATACCATGTATCTGAATAAGATGTTCAGAACAGGACCTCCAGTAAAAAATAGGCCCACAACATATAAGATCCAGCAGTATATTTAACCGTAGACATGGGGTACTTTTTATCCCTGTTTGCACCAAACACATCTGGTGGGTTTGCTGCCAAAAATCCCTTTTTTTGTTTCATCTGACCATAGAATCCAGTCATGTCTGACAACTGAATATGCTGGAGATTATTTTTGGAGGAGCGAGGATGATTTTTCTTGAAACCCTCTCAAACAACATGTGGTGATGTAGGGGTTGTTTGATATATATTTTTAGGCTTTCGACCCCCAAGACTCGAGTAATCTCTACAATTCTCCATCTGTGATCCTTGGAGAGTCTTTGGCCACTCAAAGTGTTTTGGAGAAACACTCCGTGTTTTGGAGAAAAACATTTATTTCATAATGATAGATTTAGATTTTGTGCATAGATTTTGCACATTTTTTGAATGAAAGATCAAAAGGATAAACAATGCAGATTTATTTTTTACAGACATTTTTTTTAATCATATTTACCAGGGGTGTCATTTATTCTGACCCCAAGTGTATTTATTTGAACTATTACTTTTGAGCATTGCTGTCTATGTATTGTGTTTCAAATCAGTCACTCGTGAGTGTACATAATTGGTAAGGATGCTGCCTTAAAAGGTAGCTGCCTAAGAAAGGAATTGGATAGTAATACCCAAGTGATTTCACAGATGAGATGAGCATGAGGCAGCTGAGTAAAGATGTCCCACCATTACTCACATTCAGTTGAGACTGAGCCAGTCATACCATCTGTTAGGATAATGCTTACAGCTCTCAGAAAACATATTTGTGACACAAAACACACCCAGAGTGTCATACAGACATATTAATTGTTGCATAAAATGTTCATATTCATACAGTGATTATTCATACAATGATTCATGTTTCTCATGGGATTTTGATTAGTTGGCTGGATTAATTCATACATTCATCCTGCCAATCATTTTCAAAGAAGAATGTTCATGTGACCAATAAAGCCTCAAAAGCCCCCAAACTAGTACAGATGCTAATGGATTTTACTAGCCACAACTCAACTTGTGAATGCAGAGAGGAAATAATCTATATTGGAGACATAGGATTGAAAGCATCACTACCATCTAACCCTATGTTTCCTATCTGGAGATTCTCCAAATATTACACAGAACCCTCTGACTGTATGGATGGGATCAAAGTGGTGTAGATGGGCAAGCCATGCAATGCCAGAATAATGGCTAATAATGGCTGAATATAAACAAAAGAATAATGAAGATTAGGTCAGAAGTGTGAAAGGTTTGTCGAATGAGAACCGTAGGAACATGAATGGGGCAGTTCACCTAGCCAGACCTTAGACAATAGAGTGCAAGTGGGTGTTTAAAGGGAAATCAAATATATTATTATTATTATCTTCTCAGCCTTCTCTAAAAACTCACATGACATGGTCTTAGAAAATATTTCATAAAATTCATAGTTTTAGAGACAACATCCTCAAAATTTGATATGAAGCATGAGCAGACTTCAGCTTCATTGTGTTTTAAAGTTGCTACACTACATCCCATCATATATTTAAACATTTAAAATATATTTTACATTTAATCATTTAGCAGACGCCTTTGTCCAAAGCAGCTTGTGAGAACTAAATCAAGCGAGTCATCATGAAGAGGAAAAAACAACACAAGAAGTGCTCAAAATACAAAGTTCAGGCATTGCTTAGAGTAGCATAAGCCAGACAATGGAGGATTTAAAGAAAAAGGAAATAAACTTATTTATTCATTTATTTTTTAAGAAGTCAAGTGCTCACGGAAGAGATGAGTTTTCAGCTGTCTTTTGAATGTTGTCAGGGATTCTGCATTCCAGACGAGGGTGGGGAGATCATTCCACCAGCAAGGAACCGTGAATGAGAATGTTCTGGAGAGTGATTTTGTGGCTCTCTGAGATGGTACAACGAGCCGTCGCTTATTTACTGATCGTAAGCTTCCGGTAGGGATGTAGACTCGTGGTCAATTTCTAAGCAAGCGTCAATGCCTTGAACTTGATGCGAGCAGCGAGTTTTAGCCAGTGCAGAGAGATGAATAGAGGGGTGACGTGGGCTCTTTTGGGCTCGTTGAAGACAAAGACGAGCTGCAGCGTTCTGAATCATTTGTAGGGGTTTAATTGCTAATGATAGAAGTCCAGCCAGAAGAGCCTTACTGTAATCAAGCCTAGAAATTACCAGGGCCTGGACGAGAAGTTTTGTTGCATGCTTAGTTAGGAAAGGCCTGATCTCCCTGATGTTGTGCAGTGCAAACCTGCATGATCGAGCTGTCTTTGTAATGTGGTCTGTGAAGGTCAGCTGATCATCAAATTTTACTCCAAGATGTCTGACCGAACTTGATGGGGTGATTGAGGATGAATGGCGAAATCGGGCTGTAGAGACGGATTGGCAGGGAAGAAGAGAAGCTCAGTCTTTGCCAGGTTGAGCTGTAGGTGATTTATAATTTGGTGATATATACTATATATTAGGTGATATACATATTGTTAATATTTTTATGTTTGAGATCTTATATCTCCATATCTGAGTAATTCTTAGTGTTGGCTTTTTTATGTCGGTTATGTGTCTATTCAGAATGACTTGTGAGCAGCAAGCTTTTTATTTTGGGTATGTAATGTATGCCTTACTTGCCAACATGTGGGGTGCTGGTGAAGGGGTTAACTTCATGGGACAGCAGAGCTCAATATTTAGTAAATCAAAAAACTCAAACTCCAGATAACAACAGCAAAAAGAACCAGTTGAATAGAAAAAAAAAGTAGGGTTGGGAGAAATGTTGGTGATGTGACACAATTGAGCTTGAGAGTTCCATTGCAGGCAAGAATCTTGATTGATTCAGGCAGAAACTGACAACTAGTGAGGGCACTTGAGGAGAGGTGATCATGACAGTATTTCCAGAGGGTTTATACAAACTGAACAGCTACATTCTTGAGAGGACATCTGGCGTTAGTCTAGTTATTAAATTATTAAAACTTAAACAAGGAGCTGAGCACAGTTGGGGTCCAGGAAATGGTCTGATTTTGCTTATGTTATGATGAATGGCTTGAACAAGAGAGTTGCTGCAATGTTGTCCACAAATGGTCTTCTAGGGTGGCTTCTACAGTTAAACACACCAGTGGGTGACACGTTGTGGCTGGAAGGAGATACCAGTTTTGTCAAGACTGAGAATGAGGTGATGAGTAATCCTCAAGGTCTATACTGTATGTCAGAGTGGATACAATGTTCTCTGAGAAAACAGATGTAGACAACAAAGTGTGATAAAATGTACACCTGTATGTGATCAGCAATGCAATAAGAAGAGTGAAGAGAAGAGTGATTTGATGTAGAAAAAAACAAAACAAAAAAGGGACCTAACACTGAGCCCTGTGGAACACCAGCTCATTCCTAATTTTGGAGATCTAGCTTCCTGCAGAGTTTAGAACTCTAATCAAACACGCATGAACCAGATAATCAAGGTTTTAGGGTTCATTAAAAATTACAGACTCAGAGCAGGGTTCTGAAGGAAAATTGTCAGTAGATCTCACAGACCAGGATTGGAAACCCCTGGTTGGGTACTTGATAAAGAGGGCAAATCAAATTAAGCCTGTGTGACAGGCTTTTAATGTTTGATTGATATGTATTCATTACTATTTAAACAGTTACAGAATTATCAGTCTTAATCGTTGTAACACATTCTCTTGGGACACCTGACATAGTCCTGTCAGTCTAGACTATAGATACAGACCAAAAGATTCCTAATACAGTGCTCCAAAATCAAACATCAAAACCTACCAAAAATACTTGTCAGAACAGTTCTGCAAATGTTTGTTTTCTCTCAAATAGCCAGAGTTGATTAATGTGCACTAGCCATATCAATGAGGCAGTCATTCACAGAACACATAAAATCATAACACCAGGCTTACTCATTCAAAACCTCATATTACATTCTGCTGTAACCCCCTGGGATTTCTTGTCCCAATCTATGTCAGTGGTACCTGACCACCAATTCATAGTGAAATCAAAAGTCAGAAGAGAGAAAGGCATCATCAGTAGGTTAAAGTGGAAAAGATCATGGCCATTCACTCACACAATATATTCCATTCAATAGGGGATGACTTACAGTACAGTACGCTGCCACAAAGCTCTTAGTTATTACTAAGAGCTTTGTGGCAGCAGCATACTAGAGTGGTACCTGCTATCTTAGTGTGTTTGTAATGGGGGCGGTTACTGTGAATGCAGGTGCGAAACTCAGTGTCTGAGATAATGAAAGTTGGAAGATTAGGACTGCCTCTGCCACAGATGGGACTCAGATGTTCAAAGAATATCCTCAAGGATATCAGGTTTCATTATCTGACAAAATCCCAAAGACACCTGCTTCTAGGACTGTGGGAAAAGATGAACAGTATGGGTGAATAAAAGGAAATTAAGGCTTATGGATATCACTTCATATACTGCATTATTAAAATGTTTCCATGATATAAACATAAGGAATCGTCAAAAGTGAAAACAGTACAGTGATATAACAGCTCCTGATAAATTGAATGAAATATTAAACTATTGAAATGTTGTCCTGTCCATGGTGTGCTTGAATTTGAAAAACTGTTCGAGAACCTCATCAATTTATTAAGACATATTTCAGGTCTTCATTTTGATTATTGTAATAAATGTTTTAATTTATCGTCAATAACATTATGTTCTTTATGCTTTAAAAATTGAATTGTCTTGTTGTGTATTCTTGATGTGTCTTAATGACATTATCTCCAAAAGGCATAATTTTCTTAGAAACAACGAAGATAAAAAAAATTAAACCTACTTAATTAATTATGTCGCAAAACCTTTTTTTTCCTATGGTGTAGTTTTTGTGGTAGGCCCAGAAAAAAATGGTCACAGATATGAATTATGAATTACTGGTCTGACTATGCCTGCAAAAAAACATTCTTGTTGTTGAGTTCTGACAAAGATGGATTAAAGTAGACGAAAGCCATCACGTTGGGACAGCTTTCTATTGGTCTGATAGAATGATTAATAAAAGTTGAGTTTTCGTTCTTTTTCCAAGGTCTCATGAAAGCTGATGAGGTGTTCTGTATGCATGAGCCGGTGGCTGGAGAAATGTCTTGTGACATAAGCACGGGAGACGACAGATGTTGTTGACTATAGGTGAGGGGACACTGTCCATCTGGAGCAGAGGGACTTCAGGGTACGAAGCAATTTAGTCAATACTGCATTACCTAACTACAATATACATCTGACAAGTCACATATGCTAGATAAGCCCACTTAAATGTGTCTGTTTAATTCTAAGGTATGAAAAAAAAATTATAATTGAGACTATTTACTACTATACCTTTATGACTTCTATATGTAAACAACCTCTGGTGTGTTAGGCTAATTCTGTATAGCAGCGTCATTCATCAGTGTGACATAAGCTGCTGAATTTTGAATAGATGTTGATATTTAAATGTGGGTGGTCATATGTTAATGTGCTCATGAGTGTTACATCCTTCTTAACTCTGACCTAAACCAACTGCTTCACAGGGAATTAGCCAAAAATTAAAAAAACAAATTATGATGTCATGATTGACCGAGATAATTCTCACAGATTCAAGATGTTTTAACCAACTCTTAAAGTCAGCATGAAATCAAAATTGAAAAACTGAAAAGTGTATTTCTTAAAGCAGCACTATGCAGTTTTTTTTTAGTTTGACTGAACAGCTTCAGAGTTATTGGAATGGTTATATGTGAGTGGAAAAACCGCACTTGCAACTTTGGGCCGGCGGTCCGGTGGAGAGGCCGTGAGTGCAGATCATAGACTGTCACGCTCTGCTTGAGTTGTATTTACGACAGTAACGTTAAATACAAGTACTCTACAGCAACTCTAGGGGTCGCTGTTTGACAAAAATGGAATTCCTGCATAGTGCTGCTTTAATACACAGTTCTGGCCTAATAGGAAACAAATTATGCTTGGACAGTGTTCTAAAAAAAATTGTGTTTGTACTCTTTTTCCAAATTATAATACCTTAGTCTACTTAGAAAACAATGTCCTATTCCGCTGATGTCACCTAGGCCCTCGTTCCTTTGTATAGCGTTAACCAATATCAAAATAACAGAGCATGTGAGCGAAGCGGAGCGGTGTGACACTCAGCTCAATATTCCGCTCTATGCGCGTGCGCTCCACTCAGTCGCTCGCGTCCAAAGCGAACGCTCCACTGATGAATCGCTCACGCTCACCGGTAAAACAAATCCCGCTCAGATCCTGCTCAGACATAAAATGTCTCTGTAGGCTTCTTGCTTTCTGTTTGAACTTTGCAATGAATATCTGGAATAAATGTATCATTTACAGTATCTAGGATTGTAAATAGAAGTTATTTCGGGGTGATTCTGAATAAAAGTCTGTTCTTTTTATTCATTTAAATGCATTAAAAAACATGTCTAGCCCTTTGGTAAACTTGCTTATTAATGCAATAACTGAAAAGGTATATTTGATTTTCGTTATTTTATTTCCGTGAACATAACTGCAGTTGCAAAACAGGTATATTAAACAGGCGCGCGCACGCACGCACGCATGCACACACAAACAAGATGCATGTTATGCATAAGGCTCG
The DNA here is from genome assembly GCF_051911475.1 of Siphateles boraxobius. Classification (NCBI taxonomy): domain Eukaryota; kingdom Metazoa; phylum Chordata; class Actinopteri; order Cypriniformes; family Leuciscidae; genus Siphateles; species Siphateles boraxobius. The sequence continues at coordinate 15,687,523 of NW_027508799.1, forward strand.
CAACTTCCTTAAAACAATATTTGAACTCCATAACCAACCCACTATTACTTTAGCTAATTCACCGATCCTCGAACTACCAAATCACAATAGGGCATTCTGAGTAGAGCGAGCGGCGCTGAGCGGACGGAGCGAGCGGAGCGGAATCTTCAGAAAGGCGCTCTCCGCTCAGGAGAAGTATTACCGCTCCGCTCACATGCTCTGCAAAATAACTATTTACACATTGTTTTAGCAAGCTCACATTTGGCTCCATTCTTGTAAGGAACGCCCACTTATCATGATCCAAACAAATTCCAAAGGGGCTTTTGCACAGGAGGAAACTTTTCATAGTTCCTAGAACTATTGGCGGAAGTACCCGGATTTTGCCGTGTTCGCACCACAGGAACAAGGAACTATTTTAGTTCTAGGAACTGGTTTTGGAGGAACTAATTTAGCTCCTACTTAAGGGATGGGTCTAAACCAGCACTATAGGAACTACCCGTGACGTTAGTGTATGCTGATCGGCCGAACGCACGCGAAACACCAGCACCTGCCATTTTTAAAAAATCTGTGTAAACACACAGCTTATAGCCTTTTATGCTTTTATACTATAATGTCTTTCTATGTATAACAGTTCTATCTAATAACATATTAGACAGGACTGTTAGATAGATCGTAAACTAATGAACACGGAGAATGTGAGCACTGTGAGCTCAGGCTCTGGCGTTTTAAGCGCCATCAAAATAAAGGTCCGACATTCAGTCAAAATAAAAGTCACAACAACAAGTGCGGCTTATGTCAATTACGTCAACGAGTTCCTACTGGCGGTGCGAATGCAACCAGGAAAATGTTTGAACCATTTGTTCTCGGGGAAACACCCTGGTGGCTAGTTCCTTGAACTAAGTTCCTTGAAGTACCTGGTGCGAAAGCACCTCAAATGGATAAAATCAAGTCCAACTATACATTTTTTTGATGAAATGGGTTGACATTCTATTTGCTCTACGATCCCATTCTATATTCTGGTTAGGCTAGTCTTATTTTGTAGCATGTGAGAGCTAATTAGCATGTGAGAGCTAACAGACGGAATACTGTTGACAGTAACATCGAATCCATTTTGCCAGTTGAAATCTCAATACATTAGATTAAAGTAAATAACGGCCAAGTTAACATGCAATAGTGTAAAATAATTAATGAATCGTTAATCCGTTGAGCTTTTCTCTCTGATGTAAAAAGACAGCTGTTAGTGTGGCTCAATCCAGGGAGCAAAATCGTCAACCAAACACACAAATGTGGCTGACAACAGCTGTCCTTTGAGATAACTCCACACACAGAACTGTAATTTACGACTGCAGATGCTCGCAGAGTTCTTCTCCTTGAGGGCTCCCTTATACCAATTAACTGATTGAATTGTTCTTCATCACAGTGGCTGTCTCTCTAGAGCGCTGTGCTCTTCATCTCCTGCAGCTAATGAGGTGCACTCCAGACTAGTGTCAATCACTGCTCAGGGACGCCACAAACGGACAGATGACAGAGAGATGGCGATGAGAGAGATAAGAGGAGAAAAGAGTGAGAAGATCATTCAGAATCAGAAAAGAGTGAGAAGGGGCCCTATCATACACCAGGTGCAATGTGGCGGCAGTGTTTTTTGCTAGTTTCAGCCTGACACAGTTATTATTTTCACGTCCTGTGTTTAATTGTGTTTAATTAAATAGCGAATGTATTTGCGCCCATTTTTGCGGCCATGGGCCGCTAAGTTGTACACTTGAGTGTTTTGTTTTTCGAGGCCGACCAACACAAACCGAGGCATGGTGTGAAAAAAAGATTGGTGTAAAAAAAAATGAAATTTCTGAAAACGAGGTGTGTTCAGGCACATTGTTGTCGTGTTGCTATTTTGAAGCAGCTAAAATAGACTGGACCATAGACCTTCAAAAACCTGGTCTAAAGCCAATGGCGCAATATTTTTATTTTATTTGATGAGGGCATTAGTAATGTGCGGCTATAGTCGGGTCCACAACGCACGTACACTTTGTCCCAAAAATGGTCTGCTCGCGTGCTTTAACCAATGCACGAGCAGATCCGTTTTCTCGCTAGAGAAGCGTTCAGATTTTCCACTTGCAAATTCCGCCATATAAATAGCGAATCCGCCATGGTGCGAGCGCAACTGGGTTTTAAATGAAATGGGAGATGAGAGTCTGATTGGTTTATTGCACGTTACGCCCAAAACACGCCGACCGTTTTTCCCGTCGTTAAACTAGCAAAAGTGAATTCGGACATGCCCTAAGTGCACTTGTGCCGTGCGCTTTAGACCATGCGCTTAGGTCGTTAAAATAGTGCCCAAGTTGTTTATCACAGTAGGCCTAATAGCAGGTCAAATAATGGCGAATTAAATACAGTGTATATAAAAAAGTCTGTGTAAATAAATTAAATAAATATTTAACTAAGCCATCTTGAGTAATTGAATTTAAATGTAAAAAATTTATAATTTCTTTATTTTAATTTCGAGTAATTTTCTTTTTAAATGTAATATCCAATTTAATAAAAAAAGAGCTTCGATGTCGATTATGATTGGTCAACAAAAAAAAAATCCATCCATTCATCCTCAAAACCGCTTTATCCTCTGCAGGGTTGCAGAAATGTTTTATATATTTTGAATTTGATATTGATATGATAAACAATATTACATAAGCAGGTTGTTAGGGCATGACACAATGCCAAATAAGCATAGCGCATTACTGTTTTTACAGGCAGATTTCAATTAATAATAATAATTTGTTACATTTATATAGCGCTTTTCTAGGTACTCAAAGCGCTTTACATGGAAGGGGGAATCTCCTCAACCACCACCAGTGTGCAGCATCCACCTGGATGATGCGACGGCAGCCATATTGCGCCAGAACGCCCACCACACACCTGCTTACTGGTGGAGAGGAGACAGTGATGAAGCAAATCATTATATGGGGATGATTAGGAGACCATGATGGAGGCATATTTGGCCAGGATGCCGGGGTTACATCCCTACTCTTTTTCGAAGGACATCCTGGGATTTTAAATCATCCTCGGTTTAACGTCTCATCCGAAGGACGGTGCTCTTTGACAGTATAGTGTCCCCGTCACTATACTGGGGCGTTAGGACCCACACAGATCACAGGTTGAGCACCCCCTGTTGGCCTCACTAACACCTCTTCCAGCAGCAACCTGGTTTTCTCAGGAGATCTAACATCCAGGTACTAGCCAAGCTCAGCCCTGCTTAGCTTCAGGGGGCAACCAGTCTTGGGCTACAGGGTGATATGGCTGCTGACAGTTACCAAGTAACTTGGGGCATTATTATATAGAATTCAGTTGATATACAGTACAGTCACAGGTGTGTGTATATAAGGTTTCAAACGTGTTTCTCACAACTAGATCATAGAGCCGGGAAATATAACTCATGTAAAACCTCATTAACTACCTTTAAATCTCAACTTGGTATTGAGAAAGTAAAGTAGATGTACCAACTTTTTCACTAAGTGTGCTCATTTAGTTAGAGTATTTTGCTATGGGCTACAGCATAAACACTGTCATGCAGAATTACACTAACAGTGTTTCATACTGCAACTGCCAACAGGTGCAGAGAAGCTTTTATCACGGTAGAGGAAAAATGTGCATAAGTAGGGGAACTGAAAACGTGGCTGCCATTACGTAATGCGAGAGAGTTCTCAACAAAATCCATTTACAGCCCTACACAACTTTCCACTCTAGCCATTCACACAATGACATGCACCGAAAAACAGCAGCCATTACCACCAAGAAACATCGCTTTGGGAGTTGTGTTCTTCAAAATAAGATAAAATATATAAATGCACCTACTGTATTTGAATTTGCATGTGCATGTCTGTCTATTTACTTGCTTAAAGGAATAGTTTAGCCAAAAAATGAATATTCTGCTATTGCTTATTCTTACATGTGGTTGTTTCTGGGTATGAAACACAAAATTAGATATTTTTAAAGAATCTTTACACACTTGTGACCATGACAGAAAAACTCTAAAATCACTATTAAAAGAAACATGAAAGTAGTTTGTTGCAAGCAGTTTAGGCCCGTATCGGAAATGGAGCGAGTATTAATGAGCGTTACCTGCGCTCCACGCTGGTCTCGAGTCCCACCGAGGAGCTCCAGAAGGATAAAAAGTGGGGTGATGACAATGGAAGACGAGGGAGGACCAGGCATGGACTTTGCATTGTTGTTTGGTTCTAGGGGGTGTTTACACGACACTGTTTTCAACTAAAAATGTAAAGCGTTTTATGCGTTTTGGCAGTTCATTTACACAACAACGCCGTTTTGGGTGCCTGAAAACGTAAACTTTTGAAAACGAGTTTGAAAGTGCAAGTTTTTGAAACCGGTCTCCATGTACACCACAAAAAAGCAACTCTCTGAAGACGATGACGTCATGCATATGCGTATTACTTGTTCAGTCTATTGTGTTTCATCGCCGTGTAATGGCCTGGCAGCAGAATACGCGTTTTTAGTCGTTTTCGCGGATCCGTGTGAATGGGGATCGTTTTGACAATGTGGTCTATAAAAGTTTATAGAAACGCTCCGAGCCAAGCTATGGATCAAATCAGTCATACGATTTATTTTTATGGAACCATTGCATCTGTTTATTTGGTTCTTTCCATTCATGCCTTTGGACACTCTCAATTGTATAGTGTCTGGTTTAGACTTTACCATGCACACTAGCAGCCTGATGGATCTTTGTATAATGGGTGCTTGGTTGAATGCGTTTGCACATGAAGTCATGGGTTCAGATTATTTAATAGTTGTTTTTTATGACTTGTTACTCAAGTATCAATTTTTATGTACTTATGTTTGTCTTTTATTGTACAATGGTCTGTAAGCAGAAAACTTCTCAGTTTTAAGCCTATCGTTGTCGCGTAGACGTACCCTTAGTTTATGCGGCAGTCGTCCGTGAGCTTTACTTTTGCTTTGTTTTTTATTTTTATAGTTTTATTAAAGTTATGTTGAACTTTCTCCAGTTCCTGCCTCGTTTCTCCCTGAGCCTTCAACATCGTTACATAGTTAATTTACAAAGTCTTCAAAAATATATCAGAAAAAAGATCCGCAAACGAATATAGGCCAAGCTCACAGGATTTTATTGTTTATTGCTCACAGGATTTTATTCATTATATTATTACTCATCTGTTTGGGACTAGTGTTTGGCACTACGCCTTTCCATCCCTCCGAAGTCTTTTTTTTTTTTTAGCCACTTATTTTTTCACTTATTCTATTTAGTTATTAAATATGTAATTCAGACATAGCGTGACTTCAATACACCTCTTCTATGATGCACATTTTTTTAATAGTAATTTGATATTTGGGGGACATAAAGTAACAAAATGTCAGGGTGAAAGAACCAATATCAAAATAAAGGGGAAAAATATATATTGAAAGAATGAAATGACTTTAAAGTCAACCTTATTAAGCCTTTTGGCATAGTCATTTATTATTTCTTTAAAAAATATGGTTAAACAAAACTTCTCTTTTGCATATTAATATTTGAAAAATGTTTGTGAGACATTTTTCAAAACCTCATGAAACCAACATGAATACAAAGAGTGCATTTCTGATCACTTGGCAAAAAGTTGTCCCTCCTTGAAAAAGTTTCACTATCTTTGTCATTGATGTCATTATTCCCTGATTATATTCACCTCTAATGAAGCGAGCGTTGCGTGTGCAGAATAAAAAAAAGTGCTTTGTGTTCGGGTTACTACACATGGAAGAACCGACATTTTACCAGCTTATGGCTTGGAACATCAATTAATAACACAATTTGCATTGTTGGATAAACTATCCCGTTCAGCCATCATCCATTAGCGATCGAGTTCTTCGTTCTATGATTTCTGTTTTTATTGGATGAAAACAATAAATGATGAGCTGGACATTCCAGTACACTTACAGCAAGTGTGAGAGACACATGCAGACTGGAGACGAATTCATCTCAAGCGCACTGACCTTTCACCACAACATCTCAGACTAAAAGGAAGGAGTAGCCATTAAAATGGACGTCTGGTGGTGTCGTGTCAGAGCAGAGGTGACCGCAGCCACCATAATGAAAAGCGTCGCTCAGTGTGGGCGTGCGATCTGCCATGCATGGATGAACCCTGCCTACCCCTTGCATTTAATCGCACACACCTGTGCTAAGAATAGCAACCCAACCTCATCTATCATCTACAATGAATGGACTTGATCACTCATGGTGTCCGGCTTGAAGTCTTGCCAGTGTAATTGCCAAGAAGGACTTCAAGAACCTGTCGAGACCTGCTGTTGAGGACGCAGGCTAAGTTCTGGGTGGTTCACCACTAGTAATATGAGAGTTTAAATACACCAAGTCACTTTCTTTTCCACAAGCATTTGTTGTCTGTTGAGGTTTCCACCTCAGTAGCTGATTGTAAAAGAAGAAGTGTTTGCAAATGTGCGAAACATCACTTACCCGCCTTTGATGTAGTCCAGGAAGGTGACTTCAATATCAACGAGAAACGATAGCAGTGTCACCTGGAGACATGATGTCGGAAAATGTGATTCTGTGTGCTGTCGTGTCTCTATATCAACAATTAGCTGATTCTTTTGAGTGATTCTGATTTAAATAAAGGGACTGCTTTAAGCATACACAACAAAACAGCAACTAAAATTGTTAGGAAACCTTCTTTGAAACTTCTTTTTGCTTGTCAAACTACAAACTAGCCAGAATTCAAAGTACAGAAGTGTCATCTAAAGTGTCAATTATATCGTGATATATATCATTATTGTGAAATAAATGTAGGCCTACACATGCCGTAATATAACATTTTTTGGTGACACTTTACAATAAGGTTCATTAGTTAACATTAATGTATTAAATAACATGAACTAACAATGAGCAATACATTTGTTACAGTATTTATTAATCTTTGTTAATGTTAGTTAATACAAATACAGCTGTTCATTGTTTGTTCATGTTAGTTCACAATACATTAACTAATGTTAACAAATACAACCTTATATTTTAATAAGGTATTAGTAAATGTTGAAATTAATATTAACTAAGATTAATAAATGCTGTAGAAATATTGTTCATTCTTAGTTCATGTTAACTAAGGTAGTAATGTTAACTAATGAAGCTTATTGTAAATTGCTACGACATTTTTGTCATATCACCCGGCGGCAATGTTACTTGTAGTTTCTCTCCAACTCAGAAAAATCAATCATCAAAAAATAAATCATACACTAGCAAGAAAGCAACATGAAAAATGTTTGCTTACGGTTCCAGAGTTGAGATATTTTTTCTTCTTGGCTTTCTTCTTAAGGTTTATGACCTGTGGAGAGAAAAATAATGTATGACATTGCTTAAGGGACAATGGCATTTGTATAAGACTATTCTACAGCCTTCTACACACAGTCCAAGTTAAATTAAAACTATATGTACACTGTAAAAAAAAAAAAAGTTGCTGTCTTAAAGTAAGTACAATCAACTTGGATGTTTAAGTCATTTCAACTTAAATTACATTAAACTGAAATGAGTGGAATCTTGTGTAACATAAAAAAGTTAACTTATTTTGATGAGTTAAAGCAATGTAAAACATATGTTATCATAACTTATTGGTCATATATATTTTTTACAGTGTAGAAATTCATATTTTCTGTTAAAATGTGAAAAGAAAATTATATATTAACATAAAAATTACACAAAAAGTTAAGATTAAGAAAATAAATTGATCAACACTTTCAATAAATGCAATTCAAAAACGGCATTTAAACATAGTTATTAATGTTTTATTTTATTGTGACATTTAAACAATATTTTATACATTAAATAAATAATAAGAGTTCACACATGTCTATTTATTTGTCATTTTTTAGTTTTAAATGAATAAATTGATCATTGATTCCTGTATTTTTTAAATTGCAGTTTACTTTATTTTTCACCTTAAAACCTTTATCTTGTTATAAAGTGGAATTGGAACCAGAATTGTTAAATGCATTGCTTCATTCCAATCCTTACTGATATATATATATATATATATATATATATATATATATATATATATATATATATAAAAATAAGTGTCGCCATGCGCGTATTTGTGCAAAAAATAGGAGAACAGGAAAAAATAAAGCAAAACAAGAGGCTAGAGAAATATGTGAGACCAACCAAACAAAAGACTGAGATTATAGTGACAATTATTCACATATGGAAAAGACTGAGGCACATATATAAAAATATAAAATAAATGATCTCTTCCTCCCACTCACTAATGCTAAATGAGTTATGAACAAATGCAATGCCTGTGGGATGAGATCATCTGCTAACATCTCAAGATCTGTGACTAAATTCTCACTTTGCTGAATGTTTCTCTTAAATGACAGTGTGAAATTACTCACTTTAACTGAGAAAACATTGTTTTTTTTATGTCATCTTTTTATCAAATTATGTAATTTCTTTCAGATTTGTCATTTTGTTATTTAAATTTGATAGGGCCAGCAGTCTCAGGGAAAGATACTCTCTGAGATTTTCAGTACTTATTTCAGCACTGGCTATTTTTTTTTTTGAATGGTGCATTTACTTTTATCTTAAACAATGACCCAAAAATCCTCATATCTGAAATTCACTCATTTTCCTCATCATTTCAGATTTAAAAAGTCTTATGAAAACCTACTAAATTTTCAGAACTCAAAACTTCCTTCCCAGTCCAAAAGGATAATTTAATAAAACTAGCTGCAAAAATGACTCAAATATCTGTGAATGCGTGACGGAACATGAATGGACTAAACATGAGAAGAACTCTAAATTATAGAAAACAAAATGTTAATGTATAAATGTAAAATGTAAACGAAATCTGTCAAACCCTGATTTTCCTGGCTGTGTGTAGCACCTACAGCTTTATATATCCTTCTGAGGGTTTGCAATGTTAGAAACGAGCATCTGAAGTTTTTTTTTTAACAAGGTCACTGATAATTTCAGTCTGACCATTTAAACAGCATCTTTCATAATGTAATTGATTTTGAAGGATGCAGCAGTTAAAAATTATATTATGCCTGGGCAACGATTAATCGCGATTAATCGCATCCAAAAAAAAACATTTGTTTACATAATATATGTGTGTACTGTGCATAACTATTTTGTATATATAAATAAACACATATGCATGTATATATTTAAGAAAAAATTGTTATTTATGTATACAATATTTATATATAATATCAATTATGTATAAATATATATACAGTATATACATGCAAATATTCCTTAAATATATACATGCATATGTGTTATAAATGCAATAATTATGCACAGTACACACAGCAGCACCAGCAGCAAAAATGGCTCATATAAACATCTATTGTTTATCTAGTCCCAATCATTGTGAAATAATGTTCCAAAATTCTGCTCTAAATAACTGTAAATTCACCTCAAATATATAAAATATCGTTATTGTGTGCATTGTTATTATTATTATTAAATGTCATTGTGCCCATAAAGAAGGTGGAAAATGATCATGACAAACTCCTTCACTAACATTATAAATGAACTGTACTAAAATCATAAACAACACCTATAATAAAATATGTATCTTCAGTTTGGGTTTGATGTTCAAGAGTCAAATGTCTTTCATATGCAGGTCTACTGTACATCTACTTAAGTGGAAAAATATGTTTCATGTCAAAATTGATAGTGTAGTACGAACATCATGTATTCATGCGTTTCTTTAAGATAGGTTTTCATTACGCATAAATATCTTACAGTTATTTTCTGGTACCCACACACTGAGAACTGTAATGTGTGGAAATTAGCAGAGAAAACAAATTACTTTCGCAAGTTGTCTGGAAGTTGTGATTTTCTCACTTATACAGAGGTTGCAGCCTACAAGTCGAATACTGTAAGTTATGTGGAAGAAATGTAATATGTTATGTATCATGTTTGCATTTTTCTAAATTAATGGAATTACTTAGAAAGGCAGTAATTATAATAAGATAATTTGCATGAGGATTGCATGTCGAGTCACATGCTTCTCTGCTGATTTGAAAACAAACAAAAAAAGAACAGTTATTGATCTTGAATGGATGTATATAACCATTGTATACATGGCTGGAAATGAGAAATGTGTGACTGTTATATGACCGTGACAGAAGGGCCTACGCTCAAGGGTAGAATATGATGAACAAGTCTAGAAATGTCCCATGCATGGTTGAAAACATTTTCATTAACCTAGAAAGATAACATTCTGGGAGTCAAGACTATAAACGAAGAATGATGCCATGCCACTCTGTATGACTGCTGACCTTTCCTTGAAAGGGAATAAATAATCTTTAAAGACAATTGGTACGTGTTTGTCTCTTATTCAGTGATATAATTGCGTTTGCCACCACAGTTATATTTGTTATACTGTGAATTTACTTTGTATAAGATTACCTCATACACGTTAAATTGTGACTGGCCTCTTGACAGTTCTCTATAGCTGGTGCTGAATTCTCCAATGAAGTCATGGCTGTAAAACACACACATACACAGATTGGTCTGAGCAATTGTTGGAGAACAGTACATTTGTTTCATAATGAGCTTTACATTTTCAAAATTTAGCTCTGATAAGTTCCTGAAATTTCACAGTACTCAGCCATTTATCATGCTGTGAGTGAAAAGATTAATTATTTTAGATCAAAGCACCCTATACAAAAAAAACCCCTATCAACTAGGATCATTTATGTGAATGTGTGTGATGGACCAACCCGATCTCATGGCACTTCGTATGTATTTTACAAGGTGGCTAATCGTACGAAATTCCTACGTTTTCTTGTTTTTAATTCGTGTGAATTCATACGGATGACCTACCCCTGACCCCGCCCCTAAACCTCCCCTTCACTGAGGTTTAGATAAGTCGTACGAATTCGTACGAATTGGCCACCTCGTACTCACTCGTACGAATTGGTCGTGAGATAGTGTTGGATGAACTGATCACCCTTTATTTGGGTTTTAAAAAAATTCAAAAACATACAAACGTGCTTACAAATCCCAGCCAATAATGTCTCTAAATAAGAATCTAATATGTTGTGGTTTATGTACTGAAAAAGACATAATCAGAATACTATGGAGCCCCTAAGGGGAGATGGTTATGGAAAAATTAGATAGGAGGAACAAGTACAGGTGAAACCCGAAAAAATATCGTGCAACAGTTCATGTATTTCAGTAATTCAAATTAAAAGGTGTAATTAATATATTTAGTATATATAACTATATACATATGCATGATTATACTTTTCAGAGGGCCGACATTACTGTATTTAAAATCCTTTTTTTTATTGATTTCATGTAATATTCTAAGTTTCTGAGATTTAAAATTTGGGGTTTTCATAATCTGTCATCAAAATTATAACTTTTCCACGATATTCACATTTTTCGAGTTTCACCTGTATATTTCAAAGCTTTTGTGCTTGTTTGCAAAAATAAATTGTTCTTCCCATCTCACCCTGTCCTTTAGGGGATCCGTTACTGCATGTGTGGATCAACGCTGCAAAAGAAACACAATACTTGTGTTTCCTTTATCAATTGAGCTCTGAAACATTTTAAACACAAAAGTGTGTGTTTTGCATCTGTATTGGACATCTTTTTGCGCATATTTTGACCATGAAAAATAAATTAACTACTTGACTTTTTTAGTTTGAAAACACTAATGTACTCAAAAGAAATGTACTTAAAAGACTGTTCAATTTGATCATTTGTTTCATGCTCAATTTCTCTATCCCACCGAAAACACTTTAGGTATCTGTACTCTATAATTAATGGATGTATGCAGTGAGTGCCAGATGAGCATTTTAAGCTTCATGTGACAGTTTACAGTTCATTACCTGCCATCACGATCCCAGTCATACACTTCAACCTTGATCGCTCTGTGAAAGAGACAGAGGATTTGGTCCATATTAAACATAAACTGTAGTGTTGAGATTTCTACTTTTTTTTCTGCATAGAGAGTGCAATCACGCATCAACACATTGTACATTGTGCCTTTGTGTGAATTTCTTCAAAAAAAAAAATATTTGGACAATATTGCACACCTTGTATGATTATGTATGTTGAGAATGATGAGGAAAACTAGATACAATCTGATCTGATCCGTTCAGACCTTTTCTTTTCAAAACACATGTACATGATCATGATATAGTTTTGATTGAGCTTGTAAACAATAAGTCTTGTTATTTGCTGTTCAGGCTTATTGACTTTTTTTACTGCTTGTTTGAACATATATATATATATATGTTTTTGTTGTTGTTGGTTTACATTTATTTTCTGCCAGATGAAATTGGAATACTGTATTATGTATCATTCATTTAATAAATTCCAAAGCACAAATGCTTCATGCAAAAGTTTAACTATAGTAATAGCGATCCTTGCATTAGAAACAACTTTTTAATCAACTATTCTAAAGTAATATTGTTCATTAGCCTAAAGCTGTGTTGATGTCATGTTGGAATTATTATATTCATGAGATGACAACTCTGAGATTCTACAGAGTTGTTCATGTCGTTGGACTCAGAAATTATTCCATGTTAATTCTCATCATAACCACAAAAAAAAAATGTGTAGAGCTTTATTGTTGACGACAGATAAATACTTTAAATCACTGCACTAATTAACCTCTTTCAAAAACCAAGGATATCAGGTATAATTGGCTATAATAAAAACACAAGAACTTCCTTCAAATGTTCCATTTGAATCATTGAAAAAAAAAAAATTCCTTGAAGAAACTTGACATTTTTTTTGCAATTATAACAACTAATAATTAGCGTGAATTTGATCATTCCGATATGACTAAAATCAGACATACTGTGCTGTGTTTTAATGCTGTTTTTGAAGTGGTTATATAGAATTATATATATATTTAGAGCATTTTTTAAACATGGCCCATCCAATTAGATTTTAGAGCCAGAACTATCCATTTTATAATTGGACTACTAAAATCTCTCTATAAATCAGCTTACTCTTCCTTCCATGGCACTTTCTTTTCACATAACAGGGTTAGAGGGTCGGATTAGTGAGTTTTGACAGAAAATAATTACGACTTCTGCTGTCCGTGGTGTGACAGGCGAGTGATGAGTTTGCACGGTTCAAACAGAACAGCTCTGTCAATTACACAGAGCTTTAACGCAACACATGCTAACAACAACCCAATCCCCACAGCATCCCTTAGCACCCATTCTCAGTGTTATCATCAGCGAGACACTCCGTGCTTCTTTATTAGAGCGTCTGCATAGGCTTATCTCATGTCCCAGACTCCTCCGGATGCCCAGTGCTCTTTCTCTATGTCTGTCCGTCTCTCTCTTTCGTTTCCAACATGTTCAATCGGAGATAAAGCTGAGGCATTGTGTGGGAGAGTGCGCTACGGTACCGATCGATGCTCATCAGTGAGTGCCGCTACCGTAAGGAAGCTTCCTGCTTTATCTCCACCCAGCAAGAGCCCAGTTTGAGCTGCACATGATGGAGGCTTCCAGGATACAATGTTGCGCTTGGGATTCTCTGATCTGTTGGGTCTGTCTGACTATCTTATGTCTCTTAAAGTCCCCCTGTAGTCAATCATTTTATCCTTTAAACTCGTCTTTGATGACCAAAATGATATATTTGAAATTTTTCCCTTGAAAAAAAAAAGTCTTCATGCCATAAAATACACCATATTGCCAAACATATTGGGACACCCCTCCAAATCATTTAATTCAATTCATCAAGCCTCCAGATACACAGACTGCTTATACAAACATTTGTGAAAGAATGACTCGCTCTCAGGAGCTCAGTAAATTCAAGTGTGGTACCGTGATAGGTTGCCACCTGTGCAATAAGTCCATTCGTGAAATTTCCTCACTAATAAATATTCCACGGTCAACTGTTAGTGGTATTATAACAAAGTGGAAGTAATTGGGAACAACAGCAACTCAGCCATGAACTGGTAGGCCACGTAAATACAGAGCGGGGGCATGAGGCACACAGTGCACAGAAGTCGCCAACTTTCTGCAGTCAATAACTACCGACCTTCAAACTTCGTGCGGCCTACAGTTTAGCTCAAGAACAGTGCGTAGAGAGCTTCATGGAATGGGTTTCCATGGCTGAGCTTCTCCATCCAAGCCTTACATCACCAAGTGCAATGCAAAGTGTCGGATGCAGTGGAGTAAAGCAGCCACCACTGGACTCTAGAGCAGTGGAGATGTGTTCACTGACGTGAAGAATCACGCTTCTTTGTCTGGCAAACCGATGAACTAGTCTGGATTTGGCGGTTGCCAGGAAAACGGTGCATTGCCTTACTGCATTGTGCCACGTGTAAAGTTTGGTTGAGGGGGGATTATGATGAGGGGTTGTTTTTCAGGGGTTTGGCTTGGCCCCTTAGTTCCAGTGAAAGGAACTCTTAATGCTTCAGCATACCAATACATTTTGGACAATTTCATGCTCCCAATTTTCTGGGAACAGTTTGGGGATGGTCCCTTCCTGTTCCAACATGACTGCACACCAGTGCAAAAAGCAATGTCCATAAAGACATGGATGAGCGAGTTTGGTGTGGAGGAACTTGACTGGCCCATAGAACACCTTTGGGATGAATTAGAGTTGAGACTGCGAGCCAGGCCTTTTTGTCCAACATCAGTGCCTGACCTCACAAATGCTCTTCTAGAAGAATGGTCCAAAATTCCCATAAACACTCCTAAACCTTGTGGAAAGCCTTCCCAGAAGAGTTGAAGCTGTTATACCTGCAAAGGGTGGGCCAACTCCATATTAAACCCTACGGATCAGGAATGGGATGTCATTAAAGTTCATGTGCATTGTTAAAGGCAGACGTCCCAAACCTTTTGGCAATATAGTGTAGCTCGAATCAAAAAATTTGCCGCATTTATATTACGGTGTAGCCTGTGTTCTGTGTACAGCTGCCATCAGTCCCTGTAACCTCTGAAATGTCCTCAGAGGGACAACTTTGTCCTGCCCAAATGTGCAATATCGATCACGAAGGAAGTTGACAGAAAATATGCAGAGTTTACAGAAAAATGTTATTCATGACGTAGCAGCCGAATACAACAAAGAACTAGCGCCCTGCCTCACCCAGGTCAGGTACCGGCTTTGTTGAAATGCTCGACTAGTTGGGAGAGTGCCAAAACTGCCATGAACACGGTCGAGCCGACGCAGGACTAATATGTTACAGGGAGCGATAATAATGAAGTAACAAGTGTATTTTGTGCATACAACATCAAACCAGCTGTAACAAGCGGGTTATACAGACAATCACAGCGTCCGGCACAATTATAGGGCAGGCGCTGAAATCACCGCATACTGAAAAGACACAGAACACAGAAGATAGTGGTATAAATGCATTAGTCTTTGAGGTAATCCAGAACGAGCTCCCCACTAAGTCTCAAAAGAAAAAGCACTGTTTTCTTATTTTTTGTGAACGTAGGAGGAGCACGACCCCTTAGAACACAAATCTCAGGAAGCGCCTGTGATAAAGGGGCATCTGAGTGTGAAAGTGTATACGTCTTTCAGGTCCACCGCTATAAACCAGTCCCCGGATCAAATGTGCGCGAGGATCTGTTTTGTTGTGATCTTTTTGAACACGCGCTTTGCAAGTCAAATTTTTATTACGTTTTATTAACTTTAATATAAATACGGATTTTAGAATTTAATTGATGTATGATGAGTTGATCGGTTTACTGTATTTTAAATGTTATTCAAATGTGAGGAGATCAAACCTAAAAATACCTTAACACAGTAGAAAACACTCCATACCTGTCAAAATCGCCATTGCACAGGGCTCTGACGGGGATTTTAAAGGCTTGCCACACAGGGTTAAGTGTGTTCTTCACCACCTCTGTCTTATGACAAATAGTAAATCTGTAAGATAAAAGAAAATATTACAGTAATGCAACTGTCATCAACTTAATGATTGAGTTTGAAGTAAAAAGTTAACACATATGATCGCATAGTAATTTTTAAACACTTTTTTGACATAACTAAATCCGTTGATTGTGACCAAATTGTATTCTAAAATGTTTGAATTAACTGTCAACTCTTGTTTGAAGACATGTCTCAAATGCACTTTTAAAACTTGTAAAATGTAACTGGAATCTTTTAATGTTACACAAATCATTGCAGAATATCATGTTTGACTAAGCTGAAATCACACTTTATTTGGCAGACCTCACTGTGAAGCTATACAGAAATACTGTCTGTACAAACATATTGCAAACTGTCCAAAAAAGTTATTATTGTTGAGAATTTGTATTGGTTTTATTGCTAAGTATAAGCAACAGGGCTGTTTCAGAAACTGAACAAATAGTGGACATATTCGGTTTGACTTTCTGAAACTGGCCCTTGAGCTACACCTCCCTCAAAACCACAAGACTTGCTTAAAAAATCAGACTCTGTTCTCTAAAGGACAGAGACATGAATAGATTGCTCAGTTATGGGCTCAGTACACAGCTCAATACTGGCCTTTTTCCTATTTACACACATTTATTTTTACACACACACACACACACACACACACACACACACACACACACACACACACACACACACACACACACACACACACACACACACACACACACACACACACACACACACACACACACACAGTTTACCCCTTGTTCTCATGGTTCAGGAGGTAAGGGCTCTTTTTTAAGTGTGTATGTGTGTGTTTTAGGGGCCGTTTACACGACACCGTTTTCAACTGAAAACAGAAAACTTTTTAAAAAGTTGTGGCAGTTCATGTACACGACAACAGTGTTTTCGGGGTCTGAAAATGCAAACTTTTGAAAACGGGTTTCAAAGTGCAAGTCATGCACATGCCTATTACACATTTATGCTATAGGTGCGTAGTGTTTCTTTACAAAGTGACATTGCCAACTACTGGCATGGCATGAATAATACGGTGTTTTTAATCGTTTTCGTAGATCTGTGTGAACGGGGATCGTTTTCATAGGTTGTCAACTGTACGCGAAAAACGCAAAGTAAAATCTTTTCTGTTTTTAGTACATTGTCGTGTAAACGTACTCTTAGTGTTGCAGAAATAAATGATCTTAAAAATATCATGCTTTGCTGTGAGATGGTCTCAGGCTGGTACCAAGAAATGCCAAGTAATGATCCATCTCTGTCTGTTAGTTTGATCATTTATGGTAATAAAAACCACATTGTACACATTGTAATCATTAGCATTAGCCATTAGACAACATTAGCTTTTAGCGAACCATCTTCCTGTCTACTGTCTGCTAAATGTAACTGTAAATGAACCTCATAAGTAACGGATCTGAAAAATTCACTCACTCATGTTAAAGGGTTAGTTCACCCAAAAATGACATTTCAGTTCCTCAACTGAAAGACAAAAAAAGATGTTTTAAAGAATGTTGGCAACCAAACTGTTTTGTTTGTTTCAAACTCAAATTCCATTACATATAATATCTTCTTATATGTCCTACAGAAGAAAGTTGCTTTTTTTGGGGGGGAGGGGGGGGGTGAACTATCACTTTTAACTGCACGAGAGACTTGACTTATAAAAGACTCCAATATAATTGGATGTTAGTATATTGCTAAGCTAACAACATGAGTGGGATAAATAATCCCTTAAGAACATTACTATGTGTAGAAACAAACTGAAAAGTAGCTTCAAAACACAGCAGCAAAAATTCTTGTAGCTGATCTACACAAACAAAAGCACAGCTATTCTGAAATTTAACAGAAAAGCTGAATGACCCCTTTTTGTCTCTGAGTGAAGGAATCTGGAATTATTGAAGTACAGAATCAGCCAGATAAGAAGTGGTTGTTCCATTTCAAGCGAACCCCTGCTGATCCAGGTGCAAAGGACTATGGGTATGAACCTAAAGGAATTCAATAGAAAGCCAAGCCATTTCCCCAACACAGAGCCTGGAGATGAGATTAACGTTGTGGGCAGTGTGTGTAGCTGACAAGAATCCACTCATGTGTCTGTGTTACTCACGTTCCATCCTCATTGCTGCGATAAAACACTAAGAAGGGGTCCGATTTGCCAAAGAAGTCCTTTTTGTCCAACTTGTTGCCACAAAATTGCATCATCACGGACTCCTGCAGGGCGGGAATGTTTTAGAAAAGCAGGTTATGAGGGCAATGGGAGTGTACATATGGATTTAGAGCACTTAGCAGACATTGGATAACAATATAAGTATAGATGAACTGAGTATTTGGCCATTTGTGGTATTTGGCCATTTCTAGACAGCTTCAGTAGCATTACACAAATGCTAAATAGCTTGGCATGTTATATTTGCTTGACTACAATGCCCAGATGGCAAGGCTAAAAGGCCTAATCAGAAATCCATTTGACAAGCGTGTCACATTCACTGTCTGTGTGAAATGCAATGCTCCAGCAGGGAATGGGATAAGGTCTATTGGTCCCTGTTGTGAAAGACAAATTCCGCTAGCATTGTGGAGGCCTTTCTGTATTTATGTGTGTGTGAGGACAGCTGGAGTTCTTGGCGTGCACTATTACTGAATCCTGTGTTATACAACTAAGATAAATACTTTGAATAGACCATAACAGACATGTAGAGAAGCCAAATTATAAGGGATTTCAATAGAATTTTACATTAGTATGATGCATTAGCAAAGATGTAAACCATAAAATCAGCAATATTGCAAGAGACTTGGATCATAATTGATTTCAGTACAGTTTGACATCAGCATGTTGCCAAGCTAGCAAGCAATGTGATGCTATTGACACAATTTCATTTTCAAAAATCCAAATTATAAAATCAGTGATGGAAGTGCACAGGAGTCTTGGCTAATACAAAAGAGTTTAATGTTAGCATGTTGCTAAGCTAAAAACGTATCACTCTACACACACAATTTCATTCGAAGATCGACTAGTTTTTCAATGTTTGTTTATACTTCTGTATTAAATGACAAATGAGTATATACTGCATGTTTTTGGTAGGCAACTACCAATTGGCAGTTATTGATTTAGTGAGAGATTAGACCTGAATTCAAATTATCAATATTAGCTCTTACCCTGCAGTTGTTAAGCTCCTCAGCCTTCACAATAATTTTCCCACATTTCTTCCCTGGAATCCCCCTGCGTATGACAAAACGAAAGTATTCAGGTCATAAATGTGTTGGACAGTGATATTGTATAGAACTGTTGTAATACATCATTTAGCCAATTTTTCAATGTATCATGTATACTAAGGTATTAAAATAGTACTCCATGGTACATCATGGTATTAACTATACTATAAATGGCAAACATACACAGTAATAATAACCATAACACAATACAGGTCCTTCTCAAAAAATTAGCATATTGTGTTAAAGTTAATTATTTTCCATAATGTAATGATAAAAAATTTAACTTTCATATATTTTAGATTCATTGCACACCAACTGAAATATTTCAGGTCTTTTATTGTTTTAATACTGATGATTTTGGCATACAGCTCATGAAAACCCAAAATTCATATTTCAAAAAATTAGCATATTTCATCCGAAAAATAAAATAAGTGTTTTTAATACAAAAAAAAGTCAACCTTCAAATAATTATGTTCAGTTATGCACTCAATACTTGGTTGGGAATCCTTTTGCAGAAATGACTGATTTAGTGCGGCGTGGCATGGAGGCAATCAGCCTGTGGCACTGCTGAGGTGTTATGGAGGCCCAGGATGCTTCGATAGGGGCCTTAAGCTCATCCAGAGTGTTGGGTCTTGCGTCTCTCAACTTGCTCTTCACAATATCCCACAGATTCTCTATGGGGTTCAGGTCAGGAGAGTTGGCAGGCCAATTGAGCACAGTAATACCATGGTCAGTAAACCATTTACCAGTGGTTTTGGCACTGTGAGCAGGTGCCAGGTCGTGCTGAAAAATGAAATCTTCATCTCCATAAAGCTTTTCAGCAGATGGAAGCATGAAGTGCTCCAAAATCTCCTGATAGCTAGCTGCATTGACCCTGCCCTTGATAAAACACAGTGGACCAACACCAGCAGCTGACATGGCACCCCAGACCATCACTGACTGTGGGTACTTGACACTGGACTTCAGGCATTTTGGCATTTCCTTCTCCCTAGTCTTCCTCCAGACTGTGGCACCTTGATTTCCGAATGACATTTGCTTTCATCCGAAAAAAGTACTTTGGACCACTGAGCAACAGTCCAGTGCTGCTTCTCTGTAGCCCAGGTCAGGCGCTTCTGCCGCTGTTTCTGGTTCAAAAGTGGCTTGACCTGGGGAATGCGGCACCTGTAGCCCATTTCCTGCACACGCCTGTGCACGGTGGCTCTGGATGTTTCTACTCCAGACTCAGTCCACTGCTTCCGCAGGTCCCCCAAGGTCTGGAATCGGTCCTTCTCCACAATCTTCCTCAGGGTCCGGTCACCTCTTCTCGTTGTGCAGCGTTTTTTGCCACACTTTTTCCTTCCCACAGACTTCTCACTGAGGTGCCTTGATACAGCACTCTGGGAACAGCCTATTTGCTAAGAAATTTCTTTCTGTGTCTTACCCTCTTGCTTGAGGGTGTCATTGATGGCCTTCTGGACTGCAGTCAGGTCAGCAGTCTTACCCATGATTGCGGTTTTGAGTAATGAAACAGGCTGGGAGTTTTTAAAAGCCTCAGGAATCTTTTGAAAGTGTTTAGAGTTAATTAGTTGATTCAGATGATTAGGTTAATAGCTCGTTTAGAGACCCTTTTAATGATATGCTAATTTTTTGAGATAGGAATTTGGGGTTTTCATGAGCTGTATGCCAAAACCATCAGTATTAAAACAATAAAAGACCTGAAATATTTCAGTTGGTGTGCAATGAATCTAAACTATATGAAAGTTTAATTTTTATCATTACATTATGGAAAATAATGAACTTTATCACAATATGCTAATTTTTTGAGAAGGACCTGTATTACCATGGCACCAAAACATAAAAAAAATCTAAATAAAACCTTTAATTAGGTAACAAATAACAAAGCTTCATATTAATGTTCTATTCATTGTGAAAATATGGCAAATAAAGTCACAATGTTTCTCAGTAGTACACTGGTGTTTGTGTAGATCAGCCTCTCTGATGGATTCTTCTGCTGTTGGTAGTATAATGAATTGACTCTTGCACAGAAAACTCGGTGGATGAAGTCTTGATTAAGGTTTATTAACACTCTCTCATGTGTGCAGAGTTTAAGTGAGTGTAATTGGATTGTGGCTGTGCCATTGTGCTCTGGGCAAAACCGAGCTGTCATTTAGAAAAGTGAGTATTGCCTGAGTACTTTATTAGAACTGGACTTGATCTATGAGACTGTCAAGCCCCATAATTAACAAAAATATTATATTATATTATATTATTACTTAAACCATATGATAGATAGTGTACAGTATTTAAAGTTGTTCAACTAAAACATCGCCCTTCTGCTGTTTGAATATTGATTCACACAAAATTTAATTTAAATCTATAGTATAATAACAATGAAAGAATGTTCATATTTAATGTGAACTTAACCCAGAAAATGAAAACTGTGTCATATAAAACGCGTATGACTTTCTTCTGTGAAATGCAAAACATGACTTTAAAGAATATCCTGGCTGCTCTTATTCATCTAATTAAAGGTGCTCTAAGCGATGTCACACGTTTTTAGGCCAAAACATTTTTTGTCATATATAGCAAAAATCTCCTCACTATCTACTAGCTAGCTGTCTGTCCCCTGAACACACTGTAAAAAAAACGGGGTCTCTGCAGACACCCCGGGCTCCAAAAATGGCAACAAAAACAAACTGGGCTAACCCGCACCACGAAACATAACAAACTGTTCCAACCAATAACCGACAAGAAGGATTTGGGGGTGGGGTTTGGGGGATTAGTATGCGGATGAGGAGGAGGGAGGGTCTAGCTAGCCTCCGTTTTGTTTGACAACACTTTAAACGTCAACAAGAAGTGACGTCACCCGACATCGCTTAGAGCACCTTTAAGTGAATTAGGATTGGGGCTTTCAAGCTTCTGAATGACCAAAAAGCATCATAAACTATCATATTGTCACGGATACACCAGCGTCAGCGCCAGACCTCTACACTCCGCCCACTCATTCAGCATCCCCAGAGTATTGATCATCTGCACCTGTCATCACCTGCCGGCAATCTGCACTCACTTCACCCACACCTTAAAACACCACCTGTTCCCTCACACAGTTGTCTGGTCTCGTCGACTCACCATCGACTTCCTGACTCTCTCAACCGAGACTTCTCAAACTTACCTGCTACAAGTACCTACCTGCTTCCTGAATTCCCGCGCAGCTATCCCGGTCATCCAGTGTTCAGTCTCCCTGCTATCTTCAGTCTCAACCACCCCTTCATCCTGCATCAGATAAGAGATTCTACAATTACCGATTCTGACATCGACTCTATCTCCAATACCCATTCATCACACACTTTCCTGCCGTGACTGTTCCTGAGTGCTTTAAATAAAGACCATTACACTTTACCTGTTTGTGTCGTTCTGATTCATGACAGAAGACCAGACCATCATGCACAAACCAACAGATCACGGCGAAGAGGAAGCTTCGACCCCGGTCAAATTCGCTGATGTTTTGCGGGACATTCAACGCGCCATTACACCACCCCCCATCAGTCCTTCTCCATCTGCCCCTGTCAGTCCCATGGCCCGACCAGCGCCCTACTCTGGCGCGGAGGGGCAGTGCAGCGGTTTTCTTCTGCCGTGCGAGCTGTATATGGAAATTAACGCCTCACAGTTGCATTTGTCATCTCTCTCCTCACCGGACGAGCCCTTCTCTGGCCGCCAGCGCTGTGGGATGATCATTGACCAGTCGCTCAATAATTTTCTGATTTCATCGGCCATTTCCGTGAAGTGTTTTCTCAAGCCATGAACGTGCTTTCTGTGCGGGATCAACTATTTCGCTTATGACAAGGTAAATCATCAGTTTCTCCTTATGCTTTACAGTTTCAAACCCTGGCAGCCTCCAGCGGATGGAATGGGTCGGCTCTAAAAACAGCTTACCGTCAAGGTTTAATTCATGAGATTTGTTTAAAGCTAGCCATTTACGATGACGTGATTGGGCTTGAAAGTCTCAATCAACGTTCCATTCGTGTGGACCAACGCCGCACTGCTTGCCAGCTCGCATTTCAATAATTTATGTCTATACTGTGGATCCGCTGGTCACCAATTCATCTTCTGTCCAGTTCGTCCCCCACGACCGGCGGTGAGTACAGTCCGTCTCCATTTTCCCATTTCTCAAATGAAATACACTCCTGTTCTGCTAACTTACCTCCAACGATCTCTTCCAGCACAAGCGTTAATCGACTCTGGATCCGCTGGCAATTTCATCTCACTCTCCACTCTTCAAAAATGTCAGACCCGTCAAAGACCCATTCCTCAGACTCTCCTCGTTCAATCCATCCTGGGGAAACCGCTCGGTCGTGGGTGGATCGGTCACAGCAGTCCCACCAAAACTATGAGGATTGGCTGCCTTCATGAACCGGAGCTTCCGTTTCAGGAGCTGACATCATCCTGGGACGCCCGTGGCTGGAACTCCATTCCCCAAACATCTGCTGTCTTCAGGTGAGGTACTTCAATGGGGAAGTGACTGCTTCACTCACTGTCTCTACACAATCAAGAAGATTACTCTCTCATCACCAACTCCGGTCCTTGAAGTCACCATTTATTCCATCTCCGTCGAAACTCCATGAGATACCAGTCACCTACCGGTCGTTCCAGGATGTCTTCAATAATCAACTGGCTACCAAACTTCCACCACATCGGCCATGGGACTGTGCGATCGACCTGCTGCCTGGGGCGGTACTACCGCGTGGTAAGATCTACCAGTTGTCCATCCCGGAACAGAAGGCCATGGAGGAGTAAATCGAGGAGGCTCTCCGTCAAGACTACATCCGATTATCTAGATCCCCTGCCGCCTCCAGCTTTTTTTTGTAGGTAAGAAGGGCAGAGGCTTGCGCCCCTGTATAGACTACCGGACCCTAAACAACTCCACTGTCAAATACTGGTATCCCCTTCCTCTGGTCCCAGCCGCCTTAGAACAACTCTGTGGTGCTTGGCACAAGAGCCAGGTCGACGCAAAAATATCGGAAACCCCATTATACTAACCTGGGCAAATGGTCTGGCTCTTCATCAAGGACATTCGGTCTCGGACAGCCCTGCTGCAAGCTGAGTCCCAGATACTTCGGTCTGTTCGCTATACAGAGGCAGATCAACAAAGTCACCTACCGATTATCACTCCCCTCACACTACCGCATCTCACCTTCATTCCATGTCTCACTACTCAAGCCTTACACTAATCCTCTCACTCCTTCCTCCCCAGGGTCTGGTGCTGAAGACGTACCTCCTCCTACTCCTGTGGATCCCGCGGAAGAGAACATCTATCGGGTCCAAGACATTCTCGACTCCCGGCGACGGGGCGGCCATCTAGAATATTTTGTCGACTGGGAAGGTTTTGGCCCTGAGGAGAGATTTTGGGTCCACCGGGTTGACATTCTAGACCCCACACTCCTACAGGAATTCCACTCTGCTCATCCCAGTCGCCCAGCGCCAAGAGGTCATGGTCGTCCTCGTCGGCGGTCTTTTCCGCCCTCAGCAGGTGGCCGTGGGGGGGGGGTTTGGGGGGGGGGGGGTACTGTCTCGGATACACCAGCGTGAGCGCCAGACCTCTACACTCCGCCCCCTCGTTCAGCATCCCCTGAGTATTGATCATCTTCACCTGTCTTCATCACATGCCGGCAATCTGGACATTCATCACCCCCTTTGTGACTGTTTCTGAGTGCTTTAAATAAAGACCATTACACTACCTGTTTGTGTCGTTCTGATTCATGACACATATAAGTACATACACCAGCTTTGTGTCATAAACAGACCAACATTTAAATCATTATTAACTTGAAATCTTCCCCTCTGCTGTAGCTCTACAAATAAAGTGTCATTCATGTTTTTCAAACATTTCAAAGCTTTAATGGAGGGGACACTTTAGTGAATAATCATTAACTATCACACAAAGCTTTTGTATAGCTGCAGAAGATTGGAATATATTGGATATGTTTTGGTGCATTTATTGCACAGCTTGAGTCTCATTTCATTTACTCGCCTGACAGAATTTTAATTTTTAGGAAGGATGAATTCAGGTAAATCAGGACACATGCATTTTGCCATTGAGATGACTAAGAAAGAAATGCCCCAATTATCCTGAACAAACCCTACATGTGAAGGAGATTTCAAGATAGCTGCCATCCTGACCCACTGTAAAAGAGTTCTAAACACTCTAAATGGCATCTTTAATTCACCCATTGGACTACTACGGTATAATCTGATTTACGTAAAGTAATTACGGACTTTCTTATTTACCTTTACTGGTTATTTGTTACATTTAATGGTTTCTAATATTTGAATAATGTCTAGTTTTAATTAAAGGGAACCCACGATTTAAAAAATAATTAATAGCTTACATTGTATTTTTGTATTATGAATATATTGATATATCTGGTTAAATCTTTGTGCTGTTAGCTTGATTAAATGTCAAACTTGAGAGTAAATGTCAAAATTGTTAGAGCCAGTTAATCAAAAGTAACACAAGAAAATGCTTTAAAATTGTTACAAAAATGTTAAAAATCTAAATGCTTTTTTAAAAAAACTTTCTATTCATCAAAGAATACACACAAAAAAAGTAGCTGAATCATATATTCACTTATATCCAACACTTCAACTTTAAGAGTGAGAATTGGGCCAAAATAACTACATTGCAGTTCATGAATTAGTTTAAGTTTAATTAGTTTATTATTTATAAGTTGCAGGGTAACAAAAAACTTTGAGTGCCGAGAACATTTTAAAGAGGCAATCATGACGTAGCAAAACCAAACCTTGCTTTGTATGTCATAAGGTGTAAGACAGCTGATAGACTGAAATACAGGCTTTTGCTGTACATAACTGGAAAATATTACAATGGAAGACAAGATGTGTGAGAAACCCTGTCGTCACCATGACAACCCCAAACTGTGCGACAGAGGGACCCAGCAGAGATATCTAAGAAATATGACTAAGATGTCATCTCATACATATTTCAGGCGAGCAATTTAAAAACATTTTAGTGGAACATTATATTGAAATTGGTCATTGTTGAACAAAAAGATTTAAAAGCTGAGAATCTTGTACAGACTATGAATCTGATGCATAACAGAAGACTTACTGATGCAGTTCAATTATATATTTCTGTACTGCACATCTATAACTCCAAAGTTTAGTATGCAATGTTATTTCAATCGGGACCTTTTTGCTGTTTTGCTTTGTTAAAACGAGATTATAAAGAGTAAAATAAGCACATGGACATAAACACAAGATAAAGCATCAAAATAATAATGAATTAAAATGTATTTTATTATTATTCATACAGCATATGTTTTTTTGTCAATTTTTGAAAGTTGAATCATCACATTTCAGTACTATTAATGATAATGCTAAATGATTTCCAGTGTAAACCAGAAAACATTTCTAGTTTTGTACCTGGAAAGGCCTATAATAGAGCTGTGAAGGTATATGAGACAGGAAAAAGTGTGAAAACACTGTAAACTGTAAAACAACTGTAA
The DNA here is from genome assembly GCF_051911475.1 of Siphateles boraxobius. NCBI lineage: Eukaryota > Metazoa > Chordata > Actinopteri > Cypriniformes > Leuciscidae > Siphateles > Siphateles boraxobius. The sequence continues at coordinate 15,714,067 of NW_027508799.1, forward strand.
AAAATTATATGATCAATAAGTTGTGACAACATATGTTTTAAAATCGCTTTAACTCATCGAAATAGTTTTTTAGGGGGGGGAAAATCCAGCTTTTTTTTTGTTACTCAAGATTCAACAAATTTTTAAGTCAGTTTAATATAATTTAAGTTGAAATGACTTAAACATCCAAGCTGATTGTACTTAACAATTTAAGGCAGCAACTTTTTTTACAGTGTGCTTTCCAACAACTCCTCTCTTCTATAAAACAAAAATAAATATTACATTTAAATGTAAGCATTTGTCCAAGGTTCTTCTTCAATATCTTGGTCTCTTTGTGATAAAATATATGACAAGCAAAATTGTTCTAATATTACGTTTTCAAACCTCACTTTCTTGAATCAAACACACAGAGAAATGCTTTCATACCTTGTTATTATTATTATATATTTTTTTTTACGTTTAGTCCCTCCTGTAAGTCCCAATCAAGATGCATGCATTTGCAATCAGCGTCTCGAGTGAGCAAGGTAATTAAGCACTGGTGACACAGCAGTGCAATGCCTGTTTTTTCTGTCTGTGCGTGTGTAATTATCTCCCCTCGGTCGACGGAGACCTGAATGAAATAACAAGTATCATCAAAATCAAACCGTAAAGTGCTTCTTTTTCTTACGGTTTCATTTTTTTTTTATATATAGAAATGCATTTAAGAAATGACTCTTGATTTATATTCTCAGAAAGGAACGGGAGTGATAGTCAAACGGTCATTATTTGCAGTGCTTCAGCTCATCACTGAAACTTTGATTCTCCCCGGAGCTTCTTGGCACCAATACTGTGTTGTCAGTTGACTTAACTTAATAAAAGTGAGGAAACCCATTGCCTTAAAATTATTAAGTAAACTTGAAAAAATTAAGTTATTTGAACGTGACAATTCCACATAAGTTATTTTTTCAATTAGGCATGAAGTTTATTTACTTAATAATTTTAAGGCAACGGGTTTCCTCACTTTAAGTTAAAGTGATAGTTCACCCAAAAATGAAAATTAGCCCATGATTTACTCACCCTCAAGTCATCCTAGGTGTATATTGCATTCTTCTTTCAGACGAAAACAAAACGTCCTGGCTCTTCCGAGCTTTATAATGGCAGTGAATGGCTGTTTCTGTTTTGATGTCCATAAAAGTGCATCTATCCATCATAAAAGTGCATCTATCCATCATAAAAGCGCATCTATCCATCATAAAAGTGCATGTATCCATCATTAAAGTGCTCCACTCGGCTCCGGGGAGTTAATAAAGGGCAAAGCGTTTGTGTAAGAAAAATATCCATATTTAACACTTTATAAAGTAAAATAACTAGCTTCCGGCCAAACGAACATACGGATTCCACTTCTATAAAGCAAAAAAAGTCTAAAGCAAAAAAGTCTAAAGCAAAACGCATGAAGGAATCATAAAAGGAAAAAGGTAAAAGACTGTGTTATTCTGATGGAATAAACTACTCATTCAACGAAGCACTCTGATGAAAACAATATCAAACTATTTCCAATAAATTTCGATTAATTATAAGAATATTTCAAATATAATATATAATGTAGAATGTTTATGTAGTTTGAAAAGATTAAGTCATTCCACAATACTTCATAGCGGTTGTTGATGAGCTCATTTGCCACAATTTACATTTCTACACAGTTCTCCGATTGGATCTCTCTTCAGAATTATAGGTAGTGTAGATCTTACTCACAAATTTGTCTATTAAACATGATTTATTTTTAGAATTTAAGCTGAAATTATACTGATAGTATACTGACTTGCAACTATTTGCTTTTCAGGATATTCAGGACAATCTAAATTTCGAATTTAAGCACTGGTCAAGCTCAAGCCAGCACAATCAATCTGTCAAGCCACCATATAAAACCCAAGATGACATATTACATTTATTCATTTAGCTGACGCTTTTATCCAAAGCGACTTACAATTGCTATATTTCAGAGGTCGCACGCCTCTGGAGCAACTAGGGGTTAAGTGTCTTGCTCAGGGACACATTGGTGTCTCACAGTGGATTCGAACCCGGGTCTCTCACACCAAAGGCATGTGTCTTATCCACTGCGCCATCACCACCCAAATAAATCATATGCTTCCGACCTTCTTTAAGGTCTTAATTATGAATGAATTAGATTTAAGTAGTTATATTTAAATATATCACTTATATGGCTTAAATCACAACACTTGTCAGTTTGCACTGTCAGACATGAATGTATTGCTCTCAGCAAACACTTACCTCTCCCACACATGCATGTACAATTGTATAAGCGTAAATGTTTTGCACTCATTTAGATTGACCTTCAGACTAACTCAGAAGTCATTCGACAGACTATTCAAACACATTAGAAACAGAATAGCACATCTCCTAAGCTCTCCGCCACTACTGCTCGAAATAGCAACATTCTTTCCTTTCATGCAGCGTCTCCCGAATACGATTGGCGGGGTGATTGAACTGTGTAATTAGCTGTAATTAACAGTCATTAGGGTTGTTAAAGCCCCCCCCCCCCCCCCCAACCCCGTCGGGGCTTGGCCGCAGGTGTGGGATTTTGCCGTGTTTTAACGCTTCCAAAACAACTTTTGTAACCCTTGTCATTATAGTACAGCTACATCCAACAATAATTCAAATTTGCTGAGGTTACTATTGCTCTATTAGGGTTGTTTTTTGAACAAACACCTAACATTAAAGGTGCGGTTTTGGCAAAATGTCACGGGAAACAGTGTAGCGATGTATGACGCACAACTCACACAGAAGTCATTTTAAAAACAAGAAGCTTTCTGTTTGTCAACACGGCGAATCCATGTGAACAACTTGAACCTATTGCGAAATCTGTGGAAATTCATGTACAATTTTAAAATTGTCATGTATGTTTCCTTGTGCCATGTGCTCTCATGTCGATTGTCCTCCCCCTCCCATCTTGTTACCTGATTATTAATTCATTTTCCCCACCTGCCCTCCCTCGTTACCTGCCTTGTTTGCTCCCTATTTAGGCCACATTTACACATAGCCGGGTATTTAGAGAAATTATTATTTCCCCACCTCCGTTTTCAAAAATAACATTGTGCACACAACATCGTTTTCAAAAAAGTTGTCATTTACAGCAACCGGAATACGCCGTCGAACGCCATCATAACTATGCCAAACATAACGTTAAGCATTTTCTGGCGCATAATGTGACGTTTGAGAACCTAAAACCCTGTTTCTCCCAGTTGACACTGCAACACATAACGCCGTTATCAAAAATCTCCACTTTGGCCAGAGTTTTTAGAAATAATCGTTTTCTGAGATAAAAACGGGGTTTTCGTGTAAATGAGAGGCCAAACCGCAGGGAAATATCTGCATTTTCCCTTTGTGTAAACGGGCATTATTCTCTTTGTGTTTGCAGTTCTGTGCTGGATCGTTGTTGAATGTTATGCCAAGCCGTGCCAAGTTTTGCCAATTCATCCCCCCAGCACCCTGTTTTTGTTTGTGTTTTGATCTTGTTATTTATTAAATAAAGCCAATTATTGTTTCCTGCACTTGAGTCCTCCCTTCACTCTCAACCCTGACACTAGTAAACTGATTTAATGCATGCCATTTTGTCCACATTGCAGAACTTCCCCCGATGGTAAAGCCTCAAAACAAAACGTGTCCCTATAATCATTTGACGCCACTAACCGTGTTTTTTTGTTTTTGTTTTTTTGTTTGTAAACTATATTATCACCCAGCTCTAAACTGCTAAATATGGACAAACAGGCATTAATGCATTAGAAACATTAGCGCTATGAATTCATTATGAATCTGTGAAAAGCGCCATACAAATAAAATTTACAACCTTCAGTAAACAGACTGTGGGTGGCCCATGGGCGAGATATCTGAGGATAAGACTACAGTATGGTTTACAAAGGGCAGTTTTTTGTCTGATTTTCTGTCCCTTTTTTCCCTCTCAGGTTTCTACACCTGTCTGGCTTCAACAGGTGGGCATTTGTGTTTTATTAGTTGCAAATACATTCAAAGCTACAAGTACTCCAAACAGCAGGGATGTACAAAACCTCAAATCACCTTGTTCTTCATTCTCTTAAACAACAGCAGTGGTCTGTCTTTATCTGGATGTAATGAGCATGTTGATATGAGGCTCTGCTTAGCTAATGGAGCAACGGTGCAGGGACACCCAGACGCAGCGACACGCTGAGCTCCCACTGACAATCTAATGAGCCTGCTTTGATAACCGACGCACCGAAGAAAATGTATGTGAGGCAGGCCTTTACCACCCTTCATGAGAAAGAGTTGAGGTACTCAGATCAGAACCTAAACGGACTTCCAAGTCAGGAAGAAAAATGCTAGCTCAGGTGCTGAGTGACAATATGACCTCAATGTGAAGGATGCAGGAAGCTCAAAGGTTTGTTTGTGCAGATGAGGTGGACTAAAGACTTTAATGAGCAGAGTCAGAATAAAGAGCACCAATAGCGAACAGCAGCTCATTAGTCTATATGAACTTTATACCCTCAACTAAACACGCAAACTTTGCTTAGTCACAGTTTGCTTAGTTATAATCCACTGATGGTTTCCCAGCATTTCTTTCATTATATACATTCTGCAGAGCAACGTTCTGTTCTGTACATAGAACTGTATTTCTATGTAAACACCACATTGTCATTGTTTTGGAGCCATGCATTTTACACTTAAACTCTTGGCTCATGCCAAGAACGACATGCTTCCTGATGTGTGAAGTTAGTTGAACAAACTCTGAGTTTCAGAGTAGATTTAGAGTTGACAAAACCATACAAATCCAACATGGTTTAGATAAGTAAGGTTCAGCGGGCTCATAACACTCGCTATAAGCGTTCTCTGTCAACTCAGGTTTGATATTAACTCTGAAGCCTGTGCACCTGAAAGTGTGTCAAGTGCAGCGAACAGCCAATCATATGGAACATTTAAAGTGTCAGGTTGATTCACTTCTTGTGACAGAGATGACACAATTTACTTTTTTGTTGAAGATGAAGAGATAGTTATGAAAAATATCATGAATTTAAAGGCATTTGCAAGGCAGGAAAAGCATTGATTAAGAAAATAATTAATTAAAAAATAATTAAAAAATAATTGTCAGTTCATATAATTACATGAATATGTTATAAGAATTACACATAATTACAGCCCATATAATAAAAATATAGTACACAATTAGCATCACAACAGGCGATTTTATCAATATAAACTGCTTTAATTTGGAGAAAGGGGAGTAGCTTTATTGCATCAGATATGTCACTGCTCACAGTTTGAGTTGGCAATCTCTTAACCAAAATAAAACCTGCTACGGAGCAGGTTAGCCATGTAGCGTAGCGTACTATGCCAATGAACACTGCTAAAAACGAAGACTTACCTGAATCTCAGACTTACCTGGGTAACAACTGAAACCGGCTTCATGCAACAGGCCACAAAAAGAGAATGTTTGACTAACATGTAAAGGTATTGAAGTATATCTTACGTATTGAAATGCCTCATAATTAAGTCAAATTAGCAGACCATTTATAAAATTGGTGGATGATTCATGAGGATGGGATCTATCACAGAATGTAAAGATGTGAACTTTTGTGAATGGAGTAAAACAAAACAAACAAAGCAGTTCTTACCCAAGATCTTTCTCCATACGACTGCCCTGCGAACCCACCACCTCTCCCAACGAACAAAAGGCCTGGCCAAGGAAATCCTGCAAACAGAAAGAACATAAGAAGGCTGGGAGGTATTTTTTAACATAGCAACATGAAAGGTCAGTATTTCAAATTGTCTATTTATAATATGTTGAATATAATGAGGTTTCTTCGACTTTATCTGTAATCACTGGGTCAGAGCAAAGATAAGATTCATCATTTTGATCATTTTGAACATAACTATAGGACAATATGTCCATGTAAACACTATTAAGTTTCAGAAATGACAACTGCATTTAAATGGGGTGAATTCCCTAAATTACATATGTGTGTACAGGACATGACTCACTCCCCGAAAATTTGATGATTGACACATAGCCATGTTTGGTTTTGCATGTTTGGTATCCATTATTTTTCACCAAATTAATATGACAGCAACCAAAGACTTATGTTCTACAGTTTTTAACTAAGCCACAATTGAAAAAGGTGATGTGTTTCATTCATGCTTGTAAGTCTGCTTCACAGAGCGCGCTCTTGCAGTGCTGCCTTGTCCACTTATTATAACTGTTTTTGGGCTTGATTGGGCTTGGCTCAATAATGCATTCAACTTTATAGAGTTATAAAGTGGGAAGGTAAAGGTCTTACTTTCAACATAAAGCATTTCTATCATGACAACTCTCTGAGAGATTGGCATGGTAATGAGATTGACAGATCTGCTATACGCTGCTGCTGCAGAGCAAGTACAGAGACTTGCACCTGCCAATACATAAACAGGCATTGCTGTGAGCATGTAAGACATGCTGCTGCTGCTGCACATATAACATACATGAAAAAAACAAACAGTACAGGTGGAGCTGGGGAAGGTGGAGGGTTTCTGAATGTGTGCTGCAGACTGCTACCAGCAAACCTACCAGTATTTGAATGTTGAGCTGCAGCTCATTGGTCACTGATACAACAGCAACCAATCAGCTGTGCTATGTAGATAATGATTAGATCTCTACCAAATGAGTTAAGAACCTATCAACCAGTGCCATCTAGAGTTTAATGCCAGAACTAGGTATTTGGATTTAATATGGACTTGTTCTTTTTCGCTGTTTTTTTAGGGAGGTCTGGCAACACAAATGAATCATGTGATATCTTGCACAGCACATAAAGAAGATAGACATATTCCATATTGAAATACGTCATTAAAAACTGGTTGTTCAGTTCGGTTCCATATACACTGCATAGCATTTTTGTAAATGCCATTGTTGCTACCTGCATTTTGTGGGAGTTAATTTCGTTGTAGAATGAGGTTGTCATTCCTGTATATTACTGAACTATTGGTGTACAAAACAGGATTAAGTTCTAATAGGTGAACTGACAACCACTTTTAACTGCAGGGTGTACGTGGCCTATATAGACAAATTTATGTGTACACCAAAACACCACAGCCCTGTGTGCTTCGTGAGCATTTCATTTCAAAATCATGGGCATTTATAGAGAGTTGGCCCTCCCTAACAGCTTTCTCCCTTCTGGGAAGGCTTTACACTCACTGCTGGAAACGCGACTGTGGGGATTTGCTCCCATTCAAACACAAAAGCAATGTTGTTGGGCGATGGAGTATGACTCTCATCCCTAAGGTGTTCAGTAGAGTTAAGGCTTGGAATTGCAGTAGGCCAGTTTAGGTTCATTGTAAACCTTTTTTTTATGGACCAAACTTTCCCCAGAGGGGCATTGCCATGATATATGCCATAGCCCTCCCAGACTGCTGCCATACAGTTTAAAGCATTTAATTCTCTAGAATGTTACTGTATGGTGTGGCATTAAGATTTATCTTAAATATAATTCAGTGGCTTTCCCAAACCCCAGTGGAAAAATATACTGGATAAACTTTTTAATGTAATGAAAGGGAATGATGACTATAGGCTGTGGAGCTTCAAATAAGCTTGGCCAATGGAGAAATTCCCCACCAACTGAGCCTGGTTTCTCCCAAGGTTTTTTTCTCCATTCTGTCACCTGATAGAGTTTTGATTTCTTGCCACCGTCGCCTTTGGCTTTTGGCTTGCTTAGTGGGGGACACTTAATATATAACAAAATTATTGATCTCCCTGCATTGACACCATTATATGAGAACTGAACTGGACGATGACATCACTGTATTCTCCAGAGTGGCTGTATAGATAAATTAACAAAATTAATAATTTACATCAGAAATTAACCCTCGCTGAACTTACTTAAAGGACAAGTTCGGTATTGTGCAGTTAAAGCCCTGTTTTAAGATAGTTTCTGATGAAATAGAACGGTTAAGATTGAAATTTGGACACATGCTGCTGGCCCGAGAATTTTCGGTTTCAAATAACCCCCCCCCCAAATTAAACTTTAGTTTACAAAGACGTAAAACTCAACGAGTGGTCTGGGGTGTTCACTGATATGCTTACACAAAAATCGCTTCAAAAGATGCTTTCCAACAGGTGTTTTACCATTCGTTGTAAAACTGTGGACCTATTTTTCCAAACGCCTCACACCCGTACATTCTTCCGTTGAATTCCTCCTCTCAATATTCAGATTCAAACCTGTAACCCTGTCCATCAAAATCGATCTCAAAACCATCATCGTCCCATACAAATGTCTCGGAATCCATTTCCAAGTTGACACGGATAGCTTTGATCTTTTAAAAATTTTTGGATAGCGTAGCCTACGATGCCGCAACTGCATAAGACTACAGAAAGAATACAAACGACCCAATTTCCGTTTCCTGGCGGCAGAGTAATACCGTACCTCACAGAACATCAAAATACAAGTCAATGGAGTTGGACAAAAACTACGATAAAACCTGTTGGAAAGCATCTTTTGCAGCGATTTTTGTGTGAGCATATCAGTGAACACCCCAGACCACTCGGTGAGTTTCACGTCTTTGTAAACTAAAGTTTAATGCGTTTTAGGAAGGATTGTTCCAGTGAACCTATGCAACCATCGTGGAGGTGGGGGGGGGGGGTGGGGGTGGTTGCTACCACAGAAACCGAAAATTTTCAGCCAGCAGCATGTGTCCAAATTTCAATCTTAACCGTTCTATTTCATCAGAAACAATCTTAAAACAGGGCTTTAAGTGTAAAATGGCGAACTTGTCCTTTAAGCTGGACTATGACTCTATTTTCTTCTAGGCAGAGATGGGCACTCGAGTTAGAGACTTGGACTCGCATTTTAATAGACTTCAGACTTAACTCGGACTTGACCTGAAATAACTGGCGTCATCTTGCGTCCACTTAGCATTTGTATTGAAAATAACTACTTGTCTTGTTGCCAGGACGATTGTTTATACATTGTTATGGATTATAAAGTAACAAGCTGGATTTAAACTATCCCTTAAATCTTAGTAACTTTAAAACAGATAATAGAAAGATCATATATTTTGTCAATATAATAATATATAATTTTTGGAAGGCAAGAAATTACTCGAGTCTCTACTCGTGACAAAAGACTACAGACTTGACTCGGACTCCAGCTTAAAAACTCCAGACTTGATTTGGACTCCAGATGAAAGACTTGTAAACATGTCTGCTTCTAGGTCTGCTGTACAGCTGAAACAAACTTTGTTGCATTATTTTCCTGTTATCACTGTAAAACTGCTTTGAAACAATCTGTGTCATAAAAGCACTATATAAATAAAGGTGACTTGCCTTGAAAAAAGAACATGAAAGCAATAATATAATCAAAAACGTCTCGGTTACGTATGTAACCCTCAGGGAACCTGAGTAGGGAACGGACACGTTACGTCGGATGACGACGAATGGGGTTTCGCTTAGAACACCTATTGACTTCGAGTATTACAAAACGAGCCAATGGCAAAGAAATGCCATGGGTCTGCGGAATTTGCATGACGTAACTCCGCTCCACCTCGTGGGTATAAAAGGAGGACGCCGGCAACAGGCAGATATGTTTCTTCGCTGAGGAGCCAAGACTGAGCTCAGGCGATCCCCGCGGTACAGCGGAAAGTGGCAGGCAGACGTAACATCTCCGTTCCCTACTCAGGGAACGAGGGTTACATACGTAACCGAGACGTTCCCTTTCGTTGTCACTCCGAGTTACGTCGGATGACGACGAATGGGGTTACCAGTCTAATCACGCCACCTTCTCAGCTGTCTTCCAGTGCCCTGCGTAAATCTGAGATCCCTGTCGTGAGACTGGCACGGACGAAGGACTCCTATTTAGCACAGGAATACCAAGGTACACTGGGGAGCATATCCCAAATTCAGGGGAAATATGCAATTACTGCCAACCCAGAGGGGGGGACTTAGAGAATACACATGTGACCCGAAGGAGACATGGAGAACACTGGGGTGTCCAGCCGCAGGTGGAATATTTCAACCCCAGGGGTGGCAAGGTGGCTTGCCAAGGGAAAGACACATGCTCAAGAGGCTTACAGTGGAAATACACATGTGGGGGTCGCTCAGGGGAGGGACCATGCACACGGGAGGCACCTAGCCGACGCACAGGCAATAGACACTGGCGCCAACGTCAGGAGTGCTGGAGGAACTCAGGGCTTTCGGGGAAGCTCACCTGAGGAGAATATCGCACGTATCCAGTCCGTGGAGTGGAATGGCGAGCAAGCGAAGACACCTGAGCGGGTCCAGTACTAGCCGGTTGAAGCGAGTACATGAGAGGACACTGGCTCCACTCGGAGATTGTAGAATCTGGCGAATGTGTTAGGTGTCGCCCAGCCTGCAGCTCTATAGATGTCTGTTAGCGAGGCGCCATGCGCTAGAGCTCAAGAGGATGCCACACTCCGGGTGGAGTGGGCAGTCACACCAAGGGGGCACGGGCGACCTTGCTGCTGGTATGCCAAAGCAATGGCGTCCACTATCCAGTGAGACAACCTTTGCTTGGAGAGAGCCTTTCCCTTCAGCTTCCCACCATAACAGAAAAAGAACTGGTCTGAGGTCCTGAAACACTATGTCCTGTCTACATAGGCGCGGAGGGCGCGTACTGGACAGAGCAGTGCCAAGGCTGGGTCTGCCTCCTCCGGGGGCAGCGCTTGCAAGTTCACCACCTGGTCCCGGAAGGGAGTGGTAGGAACCTCGGGCACATATCCAGGCCGGGGTCTCAGGATCACGTGAGAGTAAGCCGGCCCAAATTCCAGGCACGCTTCGTCAACGGAGAATGCGTGCAGGTCCCCCACCCTCTTGATGGAGGCCAATGCAACCAGGAGCGCTGTCTTCGTAGACAGGAACTTAAGCTCCACTGATTGCAACGGCTCAAAGGGAGCACTCCGCAGGGCAGTTAGAACCACTGAGAGGTCCCAAGAGGGAACGAGAGGAGGGCGAGGAGAATTCAGTCTCCTCGCTCCTCTCAGGAACCTGATGATCAGGTCGTGCCTTCCAACAGACTTACCTTCGACCGGGTCATGGTGTGCGGCAATAGCGGCAACATAGACTTTCAGGGTGGAGGGAGACAGCCCTCGCTCCAGCCTATCTTGAAGGAAGGAAAGCACGACACTAATCGAACATCTCCGGGGGTCTTCTCGGTGAGAAGAGCACCAGTTGACGAAGAGGTTCCACTTCAACGCATAGACGTGTCTCGTGGACGACGCTCTAGCGGAAGTGATGGTAGCCGCCACCGCTGGTGGTAGGGTACTCAAACCTGCCTCGTCCCGTCCAGGAGCCACACGTGGAGGTTCCAGAGATCGGGGCGAGGGTGCCATAGGGTGCCCCGTCCCTGAGAAAGGAGGTCCTTCCTCAGGGGAATCGGCCAAGGAGGTGCTGTCGCGAGGAGTACTAGTTCGGAGAACCAGGTCCGGGCGGGCCAGTATGGCGCGACCAGAATGACCTGCTCCTCGTCCTCCCTGACCTTGCGCAGGGTCTGCGCAAGAAGGCTCACTGGGGGAAACGCATATTTGCAGCCCCTGCGGCCAGCTGTGCGCCAGTGCATCCATGCAGAGCGTGCCCTCGGTCAGGGAATAATACAGGTCGCAATGGGTCGAGTCGTGAGAGGCAAACAGATCTAACTGTGCGTCCCCGAACTGGTCCCAAATCAGCTGAACCGACTGGGGATGGAGTCGCCAATCTCCCGGGAGGGGCTGAAGCCGTGAGAGCTCGTCGGCTGCACAATTCAGGGCTCCGGGGATATAATGGCATGAAGCGACCTCAGATGCTTCTGTCTCCATATGAGGAGGTGGCGGGCGAGTTGCGACATACGGCGAGAGCGTAGACCACCTTGATGGTTGATGTACGCTACAGTGGCGGTATTGTCTGAACGGACTAGTACGTGTTGGTTCTTGAGCACGGCCCGGAAGCGGCGCAAAGCAAGACGTACGGCCAGCAACTCGAGGCAATTGACGTGCCAGAGGCGACGGGGTCCTGTCCAGGAGCCCGCGGCAGCACGTCCATTGCACATGGCACCCCAGCCCGTGGAGGAGGCATCTGTCGTTACATCAACATGCCGCGAAGCTCGTTCCAGGGGCACTCCGGCCCGTAGAAAACTGAGGTTCGACCACGGGGTGAAGGTCTGACGGCAGGTCGGAGTAACTGGTACTCGGAGGGTGCCGTGTTGCCATGCCCACCTCGGGACTCGGTCGCGGAGCCAAAGCTGAAGCGGTCTCATATGAAGCAATCTGAGCGGCGAACCGCGGCTGCAGATGCCATATGCCCCAGGAGCCTCTGAAGAAACTTCAGTGGAACCGCACTCTTGCGCTTGATAGTCTCAGGCAAGTCAGCAATGGCTGAGTGGAGAAGGCGACCAAGTCCATACCGAGAAAAGAGCTCCTCTTCACGGGGCAAACTTTACTCCTTCCCCGGTTGACCCGAAGGCCCAGACGAGCTAGGTGCCGGAGCACTGGGTCCTTGTATTCGCAAACCTGGTCTCAGGAGTGAGCTTAAGACAGCCAGTCACCGAGATAGTTCAGGATGCGAACCCCGTGTTCCCATGGAGGAACAAAGGCAGCCTCAACAACCTTGTGAAGGCACGAAGAGACAGGGCTAGCCCGAATGGGAAAACAGCGTACTGATATGCGCGCCCTGAAACCTACAAACCGTAGGTATGTTCTGAGTCGAGGGAGAACGGAGACATAAAAGTAGGCGTCCTTCAGGTCGATCGCTGCAAACCAATCCTGTGGCCGCACACATCCAGAAATGCGTTTGGCCAGGAGCATCTTGAACGGCAGCCTGTGAAGGGAGCGGTTCGGACCAGGATTGGCCGTAACCCACCAGACTACTCCGGGACAATGAGGTAGGGGCTGTAGACCCGGACCTCCTTTCGGCTGGAGGGACAGTCTCAATCGCACCCTTCGCCAGTAGGGTAGATACCTCCGCTCTCATGATAGGGCATAGCCATCGACCAAAGTGGAGCGGACTCCCCTGAAGTGGGGAGGAGACCGTGCGAACTGAATCGCATAGCCGAGCCGATGGTTCGCGCGACCCAGCGGAACAGATAGGGAAGCTCTAGGCAGGCTCCCAACTGTGCCAGCGGCGTCGAGAACCACAGACGTCCCCCCGGTGGTGCAGTGAAGCGGAATGACCGGCCCAGACGTGGACGGCATAGCGGCCCGGAGTGGGGGCAAGGTCAAAACCGCACCCTGACAGAGGAGGCCAGGGAAGGACCAGCGTTCCACGGGGGCCTGCTCTGTCAAGGATCTGGCGACAGAGGGGGACAGGGGCGAAGCGGTCGTGGACGGCACGCCCTGTCAACCACCTCCGGGACAGAGGGGGACGAGGAGAGCACGGCATGTGGGCGGCGCTCTGTGACGTCCGAACTCTCTGTGCTCAGAGACGGGAGAGTCAGTTCTTTGGAGAATAAGGATTCTTCCCCGGCCCTCACCCGGGGAAAGGAGTGGTCCTGCTACCAGCTCCTGGAAAGAACTGAGTCCCATCTCTGAGGAGCCCATCCCAAGAGCGCCGCTTAACCCGGCGTGTAGCGGGGGGCGGGGCTGGAGAGGACTGTTTTGGCGTCCGACCGCGGCCTCCAGAGCCGGCCCGGCTGAGCGGGCGGGGTGGGAGCCGCGGGGGGCGCCCACGGCGGTGGGCAGACCGAGGGACCTGAGCGGACGGAGGGGCCGTCGGGACAGAGTCAACCTCAGTCTGCTCCATCCCCGAGGAGCCCGTCTCAGGAGCGCGGCTTAACCCGGCGTGTAGCGGGGGGCGGGGCTGGAGAGGGGCTGTGGCGTCCGCCCGCGGCCCCCAGAGCCGGCCCGGGTGAACGGGCGGGGTGGGAGCCGTGGGAGGGCGCCCTCGGCGGTGGGCAGACCGAGGGACCTGGGCGGACGGCGGGGCCGTCATGACGGAATCAACGTCAGTCTGCTCATGAGCGGCTGAGAGCTGTTGGTCAAGCCCTCAACCGCACCGCCGGTGAGGCCGACCTGGGATATGGGAATGTCGGACAGACAGGTCCGCGCGACATCCAGCACATCAGACAGGTTCAGCCACAGAATGGTGAGCATCACCTGACCCAGGGAGCGTACGGCCACTTTCGTCGCTCGGAGAGCAAGGTCAGTGACGGCGCGCAGCTCAGTGAAGAGCCCTGGGTCAGTCCCGCCCTCGTGCAGGTCCATGAGCATCTGGGTCAGGTGGACCAGCAGAATGACCATGGCATGCAGAGAGGCGGCTGCCAGTCCCGTGGCACTAAGGATCTCGCCACAAGCGTAGACGAAAAACTACAGGCCACGGGCGGGTGCTTAGGATTGCGCCGAGAAGAAGCACTCTGAGGACACATAGCATCGCAACAGAGCGTTCAGCCGGGGGAACCCCAGTGTACCCAAGGGCAGCGGCCCCATCGAGGGGAGAAAAGGCGGATGAGATCAGCGAGCGGTCCTGAGAAGACAAGGGGGTCTTCTAGGACTTCGAGATCTCATCATGCACGTGCGGGAAGAGAGGTATTGGGGTTTGCCACGGACGAGGGTCGGCGGCCTTACCCAAAACCAATCGTCCCAGGAAAGCATGGCCGTCATCTCCGGATCAGACTCAGGCACAGCCGTATGCACACCGGAAGGTGGTAGCTGTGACGAGCCCTCACTTCCAGAAGGCTCAAGCCCACCTAGTGATGCTGCAACAGACATGGCATCTTCCTCTGTAGCTTCAACTGAAACACGCGGGCCACCAGAGGGTAGACTCGCGGGAATCAGCAGTTCACTAGCGGGCACCGTCATTGAAGAGGGGGGCTGGTTCACCGAGTTCACCGAGTCTCGACCTATTTATGACGCGATGATCACGTTCCCTTGCGAGAACATGAGTCACCCACGAGCGCTGTTCAAGCATGATCAAACACACTAGACAGCGCTCGTGCCCATCAGAGTCCGATACCAGTCCAAAAAAACTCTGCGATGTTGAAGCGCACAGGGAGACACACACACACTGGCAGATTACTGCACAGATCAGCAGGCACTGTGAGCTCGCTGCAGATCGCCGTCACACCAACACCGGAGAGAGAAGCTCGTCTCGTAGAGCGAAGTCAGAGATGACTGTGGAGTGAAGAAATGCTCTTGGCTCCGAAGCGAAAACATATCTGCCTGTTGCCGGCGTCCTCCTTTTATACCCACGAGGTGGGGCGGAGTTACGTCATGCAAATTCCGCAGACCCATGGCATTTCTTTGCCATTGGCTCGTTTTGTAATACTCGAAGTCGATAGGTGTTCTAAGCGAAACCCCATTCGTCGTCATCCGACGTAACTCGGAGTGACAACGAAAGGGAACAACATTATTTCTAGGGGTGAAGCTGTTCACACATCATGTTGAAATGTTGTCACCCATTTGATAAATGATCTGAAGTGGAGCACAACATATGGCTTAAAAAAGCCATTAGAATTCAAATGATTTTCTTGGTAGAGCTGTGAAGTTTTTGCCCCACTGAGCTTTGCAACAGCAGTTTAATAAAGGGTAGGTGATACTCTTTGTGCATATGCTGTCCGTATGCTGAACATAACAGATTTTCATTGACTATATTTTGTATTAATACAAATGTGCATCCCCTTCTTCACTTATCTTGGGGTGGGAGAGACACATCTGCTAGCGCTGGGAATACAGAACCTGGCAAGGAAGGACTGAATAACTACCCAATTTATGATTTTTTTCCCTTCTCTTCTCCCTCTCCCCCTTCTGTGTGGTAATTATTATTATTATTATTATTATTATTATTATTTTGATAATGTACTTTAATGGGTATTCTGTAGAGAATTAAGATGAATGGCCACCTGAGCAATTTGTATTAGCTCAGACGTGACAACTATGTCTAAACCCTGTCGATGTCAGAAGCTGCACAAAAAGTGCATCAATGGAAAGTGCAGTGATGGAGAGAATGATAAAATGGCCCAGGAGAAAACTAAAATAAGACATCCAGAGAATAAGAATGAATGAGACCAACTACTTCGCCTTAGTGAGTATTTTTGTATTTATATTTAAAGACATAATTTTATTGTAATACTAACTGGCTGACAGATAGGGGACTTTCAAACAGCAGAGAAACACAGAACAACCGAGGGACATACTGTACAGTTCTACACATGCATATGCATCTTCAATTAAAATTAATTTAAGTTAAATTTTGCATGTCAAATGTCCGTTGTTAAACTGATTGAAAACGTTGTGTATAGCGAGAAGAGAATAGGGCCAATCACTAAACCCTGAGGCACCCCAAAGATTATTTCATGTCTTTGAAGCACCTGCCCATGACTCAATCTAGATAAATGCACCATTATAAAGTCAACAGGTTTAGCAAGTAAATTGTTTAATTAAAAAAATAATTAGACACAATTAACTGATTATTGGTTAATCAATGGTGTGAGCATGTACTGTGCCATGTTTGACATTAATGATGGCATTAGTTCTTATGTCTTATTACCAAATGTGACATGGTGATTTTAGATATAAGAGAATGAAATAAGACTTAGTGCTATGGTGCAGATGAAAAACTTCACCTGTAGTTAAACTATTTGCATTATACTTTTTTATCAGCTTGCAGTCACTGTATGTTTTGCATTGTATGTGGATTGTTGTGTTCCCTGGGAGAAAACAATTCATTTGGGTTTGGAATAACATGAGTGAGTAAATTATAACAGTTTTATTTTATTTTTTTCAGGGTAAACTTTTATTTCTATTTTTAACTGTTACTAATTTAGACACTAGTCTTTTCTCTTTTAGTTCATCCTCAGTTATTTATGAAACGCTACATTTTCCTACTGGTACACTGCTCCTACGCCACGAGTCCTACTGCTTCTCTAATTACTGCTGGCGACTCGCAATTTGTATTCTTGAAGATGAATACGAATAATCTATCTTTATTGTCTATAAACTTAACGAAGACGACCTCCTCTTCCTCTTTCCCTTCATCTATCTCTCACTGTTTCTTTCCCTGCATGTGTGTTTTTTTCCCTGCTGCAGTTTCCCTTAATTCTCACCTGATGATGGAGCGTAGTCACTCTTCGCATGTGAACACATCCTGTAATGGTTTTATGCAGTACCAAATTCCCTTTGGGAGTGGACAAGCTGTGTTTGTCTTTCCAAGTCAGGGGGGAAGAGGGCGATATTGATTTCTGGGTGACCGAGGGAGAGGGAGTAAAGCACCAGGAAGAACTGTGTCTGATTTGGGAGATAATTTGGAGGTGGTTATTTTTAGGGATGAAACCTGTGTGCACACTGGAGTCACTGAATCTGTTTTCAATTACTCTTGTGCATGATGTGTGGAGAGATCAGTTTATCCGTCTCTTTCTCCCAGTGTGTCCACATGATCACGGCAGGAAACAATAGCAGTAAAGAAGCTGGGGAGCTCTGCCTGGGATAAAGAAGGTTTCCAGAGAAATGTGTGGCTGGGTTAGATCAATGGTGTTGTTGAGCGTCTGGATAAGTAAATGTCATGATGTGTTTCATTAAGCAGTTCCACTTTGCAACACTGATGGAAGCCCACAGACTCATGCACTACGAATGCTGAATTAACCAGCAATACATGACCCCTACTATTGTTAGTTTGCCTTGTAATTACCACGGAATTAACAGACTAAAAATAAAGGTTCCAATAAGAACCAAAATGGTTTTGCAGCCTGATGTCATAAGTGAAACTTTAAAAAATCCTATAAAGAAAATAGAATTCTTTAGATTTGTAGAAAACTACTAATATAATGGAACTTAGAAAAAGTTCACCCATGTATTGATTGATTGATTGATTTGTTGGTTGGATTATTGACAACTGATGCTTGATGGATGGATGCCCTGACTAATTGCTTAATTGACACTTCATGGGTGGGAGTTTTAGCTGATTGATTTATGTGTTGATGCCAGATGGCGTGTGAGTGGATGTTGGAGATTTTGGGTTGATTGATTGGAAGATTGATTGAAGCTTGAAAGAAATAAAGGAATAGCATTATTATGGACACGTCCATATGGACGAGTACAGATGGGACCACTGCAGTGAATTTGCATCTTTTACTCCAAACCATCATCACTGTATGAGATGACACCTCAGGGACCCGCGTGAGCACCAAAACACAGCTTCAATCACGCCACTCTCTCTGTGAGAGCATTTCTAATCACACGCCTCTATTAACCCACATTTGCCTCTTTATTCTCGCATAAACAGACCTGCTGATTACAAGCACTGTGATATTTTTTTATTACGGGGTGAGTGTGTATGATGGCATGCTAATCTTCATAAGTCATGAGGAGATCAACACAGCAAGTTTTTATAGAGTCTGAGAGGAAACACAGAGCAGTTTCTGAGACTTACATGTTTTGAGAGGTTGGAGCTCTTGGAGTCGACATCATACCTGGAAAACAAGAGAAGGACATATTGAGAATGGACACACAACCAGAATAACTAGTATTTTATTTGTATAGTCATCAATTCTGTATATATTGCTTGTGTAATATCAAATTACCTGTTGACACTGTAGTTCTTAGAACCAACTCATTCCACACAATTAAATCATATAACCAGCATATCTTTCGACTTTGCCCACCCTTTTGGATGAATCTTTGCACTAACCTAACCACAATGCATTCTGGGACTGCCGCCAACCTTTTGAAAATGATGTCTGTGTATAGGCAGCTCTCACAAGGGTATATGGTAATCCTACATTTTCAAACTAGTTTAATGCAAAGGACTGCAGTGTCACATGGCAACAGCTTTGAAATTATTTGGTCTGATATTTATTCATGATTTACCATTTCTTTAAAAATTAGAATTTTAATCTCTTTGTCATAACTGGTGCAGCCAAATCAGATATAAACCCAGCAGTGTGCTAAGCATAATAATTGACGTTCCCTTTCATTTTCAACAAATTTTAAAATCATTCTTCGTATTTTCTTATATATAACTTTCACTGGTGTATATTGCATTTGCCCGAGTGTTTTAAATGTATGAATGAGGTGAATATGTTACATAAGAAGTCACAAAATGGACTGATGTTCTATTCAGCTATACTTCACATTCATAAATACTGCATGACCCTAGAATGGGAATAAAACCATACATTGACACAGGCTTAACCCTTAACACACACAGAACAGCACAGTTTTTTTTTTTTTTAACTCAAATGTAGCTACTTTCTTTTTGAAATTATTTTTGGCTAACATAATCAAGGCCACATGGGTTAGAAAAAGTAGCCAAAAATATCATTATTATACGGCTCTGTGGAATACTTGATTCTGATTGGTCAATTGTGCCATCCAGCGGTATGTTATCCCCAATAACAACCAGTAAAAACTCATAACACAGGCTCATTCGGGTTACTGATGTCGGCGCTTTACGCTTGCTAGGAACGTTTTTTCCTTGTGGAAGTTTTGCATTTGGTGAGCTAATGAAATTGAAACTAAAATCAATATTTTGTGTACAGTTATTTAAAGGGGTGGTTGATTATGATTTCACTTTTCTAACTTTAATTAGTGTGTAATGTTGCTGTTTGAGAATAAACAACATTTGCAAAGTTACAACGATCAAACTTCAAAGCAAAGGAAGATATTTGCTTTTAAAGAAATCGTTCTTTAAGGACTACAAAAAATGGCTGGTAGGGACTACATGACATTCCTCCCGGGTTTGTGACGTCACCAACCCTAAAATTTACATAAACCCCACCCCCGGGAACACATCCATGTTGAGAAGAGGAAGAGTTGTTGTAGTAGAGCACATCTGTGAGTCTGCTCAAGCTGTCTCATCCGTCTTTTCACATGCAATACAGTATTGTAACACAAATTCAATAGCATGTCAATCTGTACTCATCTTATAACAGTTCCCACACAAGCAATTTTATAGATTATCATGACAGAATATGCTAATCAAAGACATGAAGATAGTTAACTCTACATCAGATTCAGCAACATTAATTCATCAACTAACCATTAAAAAACGTCCTGTTGCATTCTACATGTTGTCACTTCTTCTTGAGTCTCTCCATCATTGTCTGACTCCAGTTTAAACATAAAAGGCAGAACAGCTCCGCCCTCTGTGCCGGGAGCAGCAGCTCATTTGCATTTAAAGGGACACAAAAGAAACGACGTGTTTTTACTGACCCTTAAAAAGGGACAACTTTAACATGCTGTAAAAAATTACCTGTGGGGTATTTTGAGCTAAAACTTCACATACACACTCTGGGGACAACAGAGACATATTTTACATATTGTAAAAAGGGGCATTATACCAGCCCTTTAATAATGTCATCCGGGTATCACAGACTCACTCTCTCTTGTTTCGTACAAACGCAGCTGCTGCCAATTTGCGACAACTGTTTTGTACATTGTTGGATTGTAATATAACAAACAGGTACGAATTTAAAACAATATAATTTCAAATCAATATCTCTTATCCCCATAATTGTTTATGTGGTGAAATACTGTGTAATCCGTTTTGCTGTCATTAATATATGATAAGGTCTTGATCAACCTGGCGGGGTTTATTCTGTGATAACAACTGGCTGGATGTACATGATTTCTTACATAACATCCATCATCCTGCACTGTTTCCCCTTTAAATATTCTGTTTCAGAATCAGTCAGAAATGTTTCACATTATGAAGTTAATTAATTTAAAAAGAACTGCTTCACATATTTAACACTTTGTAGAACCCTCTTTTGGTTAACGTTCTTGACAGTGAGCAATAATTTTTCTTGTTAAATCTGTTCAGGCTCAAGTTGGGCTTTAAGTGAAGCACTCTAGGACATCTACATTTGTGGCTTCATGCCATTACAGTGGTTCTTTTAGCATGTTCCAGTATGTTTGGGCTAATTGTCCTGTAGGTGGATGTACTGAACTCTCTGTCCTCTTGCATACATGCAGCAGATCTTTGCCTCAGGAGATTACCGTACTTAGCACCATGCATTTTTTCTATCCTGGAGTTTTCCAAGACCCTGCCGCAGAGGAACATCCCCAAAGCGTGAAGCTGCCACCACCCTTGTCCACTCTAGCGTGATGTTCTTCTCAGTTTGATGTGCTACTTTAGGAATATGCCAAACTGAGGCCCAAAAGCTCTTCAAAAAATAAATATACTCTTAACTCAGAATCTTCTCCTTAACTTAGGCTCTCGTAAACCTTTGGGCATTGTGAAGTGCCTAAAGTATGTTAAGCACTAGCAGCGGATGTTTAGGTGCCAAAATTGGAAACTACTGTCCGCTTCCTTGTTTTTGTCCCAAAAACTTGTTTTCAATTTGCCTATGCAAATGGTCTATACCTTGTAATGATTAAGTCGCTTTGGATAAAAGCGTCTGCTAAATGAATACATGTAAATGTAAATGTAATGATTCTTTATCTTAGGCAGGTTTTTTGGTAGGATGGTCAGTTTTGTATGGGCAGTTCTTCAATGATTTTACATCTTTTCAAAAATAAACCTCTCTGTATACCTTCAGGTAGATTTAAGCCTTGGAAATGTTCTCACATTCTTGTCATTATTCATGATCTAATTTCTACTCAGAATGATCTTCAGAATCCCAGCTCCTTGACCTTCATGGTCTATTGTATTGCTGGAAATGCACAGGAACTCTCCCTGACACAGATCCATGTATTCATATAAATGGACTCAAGCCAAGCAGTTACAGTATGTGACTTGGAGAAGAATTTTTAGATAAAACCCAATAATCAAAAGTTATAATAAAGAAATGAATGCTTGAAAAAATATTTATTATGTTCTGGTCTTTTCTCAAATTAGTGCACAATTTTTTTATTATTAGTGTGATGTTATTTTATTTTATATTTATTTTTCTCTCCCCATCATTTAATTACTCATCAACAGTGCCTGGAAATTTCCATCTCAGACAGTCCAAATTGACATTGAAAGGATCCTTGTTCCCAGAAGTCAAATGCAAAGCATCATTCATTAAACAAATAAACAAAATGTGTTACCTGACAGTAAGTTCACACCCTCTAGAGTCAATTCCAAGGCTATTAGTACAACACAATATTTCCAGAATTCTAAAAATCACACCACTCAAGGCAAACATGAGTTGTAATGTGACGAGATGCAGTGTTCCCAGAATATATATATATATATATATATATATATATATATATATATATATATATATATATATATATATATATATATATATATATATATATATATATATATATCGCAATAAGGATTCGCAGAAAGCTGCATGGTTTAAAAATGACTCATAGATTGCTACACTATATACAATATACAATGGACCTTTTACCTCAAAAATTTGCAAACATGATTGCACCATTAAGCAAAAGTCTCTATTAGCTCCCCTTTTATTCTACGTCTTCATCATGCTATTTAGTAGAAACAATTGATATATCAATTAAAGAGATCTAAAAAAAAAAAAAAACAGTTTGACCTATTGAACAGTCCTATTTCCACCTCATTAGATCCATGACCACTAATGAATTCCACTATAAAGACATGAAAATGTCAAAATACAAAAAGCCACTCTTGTTATCCTCCACTGAGAAACAAGACCCAGAAAATAAATTATGTGTGCATACGTAGAGACGCTCAGCATAGCCATCACAGAGGATTGTAGCGTAGTGTGCTGTCTGCCCACACACACACAACAGACCCTGAAGGGAACGACACAAACAGCTTCCCATTTACACACTCTGACTAAACCGCATTATGCTTCTCTCCCCGAGCACTATTTATAGCACCACATGCACTGATGGGAATCTGTCAGTCTAACGTACACAAACATGCACGTAGGATTCAAACAGTCAGCACTGAAACATGACACATTTATCACAAACTGCATTGCTAATGCTAGAATTTGCTCAGATTAAGAAGATCAAAATGTATACAGAGCAACAAGTTGGTTGCATTGTCGGATCTTCTATAGATTTTTTTATTGCTGATTATTGAAGAAATTGGTGCCACCAGTACAACACTTGATGTTGTGATGCTAAGGTTGTGCGGGTGTAAGGTGTTGCTATGTTGATACTAGGTTGTTTTTAATTATTTTTAACTAAGTTGCCGCAGTGTTCTAGATGGTTGTGTATTGTCAGTTAGCTACACAGTTTGTGCTGAGTGCTAAGTGGTTTCTAGAGCGTTGTGTTCTTGGTAGTTGCTAAGGTGTTGCTAGGGAGTGCAGGGTTTTTTGGTACAGCATTGTGTTCTGGGTTGCTGCTAAGGTAATACCATGCAGTTGCTAGTAAGTGCTGTGTGGTTACTAGAGCATTGTGTTCTGGGTGGCTGCTAGAGAGTTCTGGTTGGTTGCTAAGGTGTTGCTAGTGAGTGCTGGGTCAATGCTAGAGCGTTGTGTTCTGGGTGGCTGCTAGGGAGTTCCTGGTGGTTGCCAAGGTGTTGCTATGAAGTTGCTAGTGAATTCTGGGTGGATGCTAGATAATTGTTAGGTGGTTGCTATAGTGTTAGGGTGGTTGCTAGTATGTTCGGTGTGGCTGCTATGGCTTTCTAGGTGGTTGTTAAGGCGTTGCTAAGGCGTCGCTAAGGTGGATGCTAGAGCATTGTGTTTTGGGTGGCATCTAGGGAGTTAGTGGTGGTTGCCAAGGTGTTACTATGAAATTGCTATAATGCTGAGTATTGCTAGAGAATTGTTAGGTGGTTGCTATAGTGTTCTTGGTGGGTGACTGATAGGTAGTTCTGAGATATTGCTAAAAAATTGCTATGCAGTGCTATAGTAGTGAGTACTGGGTGGTTGCTGTGGTGTTAGAGGTGGTTGCTAGGGCCGTGTTTCTTTACTCCCAGGGAAATTTAGATGAGAAACATTTTGCTAGAGTGTTTCTAGATGGTTGATAGTGTGTTATGGGTGGCTGAGTGAGCTCAGATTAGTTGCTAAGGCATTGCAATGCAATTACTAGTACTGAGTGGTTGCTAAAGTGTTGCTAGGTAGTTGCTATAGTGTAACGGATGGTTGCTAGGGTATTTCTAGATGGTTAATTGTGCATTCTGGCTGGCTGCTACAGAGTTCTACGGGTTGCTAATGCATTGCTATGCATTTGATAGCAAGCCCTGAGTAGTTAATAGAGTGTTGCTAGGTGGTTGCTATGGTGTAAGGGGTGGTTACTAGGTTGTTTCTAGATGGTTGATCATATGTTCTGGGTGGCTGTTAGGAAGTTTGGAGTGATTGCTAAGGAGTTACTATGCCGTTGCTAGCAAGCATTGGATAGTTATAGAGTGCTGCTAGGTGGTTGGTGTGCTTATGCACTGAAATGTAATCGCACACTCTTCCTCAACAACCTGCATGATTTCCTACACAATTTTAAGCATTATACATGTAGCCCAAACGCTGTGGGGCTAATGATGTGCCAGAGTGTAACACTCAGTGTCAGGAGTTTGTATAAATCTACCCTAAATATTCCCAGTGGCAATAGTGATGCTTGCTCAAGAAGGAATACAGAGGTTGGTTCCAAAATCAATGATGGGAGACTTTAAAATGGGCTTTAATTAGATTACGGTCTTATGAGGGGAGTTCACGCGTGCCTGTTTCTCATTACAGAGGAAGAACAGCATCATTAAAGCACAGACATCATGAATCATTCTATTCTGCCCTGTCACAGCGCAATGGAGAGATAAAGACATAAAGAGAGAAAGAAAAAAGAGAGAGGACAAGAAAAGCAACAAATATTGAAGGATCTCTGAATCGTAAAATATCCCTAGGGTTACATATAGCTCAACCTCACATATATCTATTTATCATCGGTCTGCCTCTTCTATTCGTTTGTGGGGCTCAATCCCCTTTGTTGTCATGGTGACGTGCCATGTCATCCTCATCATTGGTGCTTTGGTTTCGCTATCGTCTCGGAGGCACTGCCCACGCGACCTCGTGACCCCCTCTCATGTCTGCTGCAGATTTACAGACCCAGTATGACAGGCCGTCGAGCGGGGACACCGATCCACAGCGGCAAAACACACACACACTCTGCCTACAGACATACACACTCATGCTGAAGCCTAAAGACACACAAACAAATTCCTCACACACACTTGGGCCAATGGATACAGAATGACTCATTTCTGTTCTAAAATACACCCATAAATTCCTAAATACACACATAAAAAAAAAACATTTAGACAGGCACAAAACCATATCAAATATTAGCGCATACACACATCACAAAAGTACATGAGCACAGAGGTTAAATTTATACTACAACACCTGTTGGAAAGATACAAGATTTGGACATACATCCAAAATTATTTATTGTAATTACGGATACAGTGATGCTGATTTAAAACAAAATTTAAGATACATTTTTTTTAGCTGAAATAAAAATAAAATATATATTTTAAAAACATTGAAAAAAAATATCTGCCTTGATAACTATCTGAAATAAAATAAGTTTAATTTGAAGTACTACAATTAAACTTCACACTTAAACTGAAATGAGAATTAAATAAAGCTTTATATATATATATATATATATATATATTTATATATATAACTAATAAAAATGAAAAGAACGTAACAAAATTACTAAAACTTAAATTAAAATTAAAATTAAAATAAAGACTAATTCACAATATTAATAAATAACAGTGAATAAAAATACGAAAATATCATGATGTTGATAAATATTTTTCATGTTATGGCCGATCATCATATAATTATATCCTTTTTATATAAACTCTAAAATCAGTCATTTTAAACTCAGCAAGTGAATTTATGCATCACAAAACTATAATGTACAGTATGAAAACTAGGTATTCATTTTAGGATTGGGTAAATATTACATTTAACAAGTGTTTTTAAACTTATAATTACTAATGTTTTTAAGATTGCCTTTTTCTGTCAAATAACACTCACTTTTCATAAATGTAAAAAAAGGGAATGAGCACAATTAAATATCCAGTATTGAATGAATAGAAAAAAAAAAGTCTAATATCAACCAGCACAGTCGTTCGTCACACCCTGTCATCATGGAAAGCAACCCTAAATGCTTATACAGCAAATCAGCAAATGTGTTAGTGAGCTATAATTCTTATTTCCACAATACTGGAATGTTGGTTTCTTCAGTTAGGGTCGCAGGCTGCTCTCCTGACTGTACAGAATGTGTGACTCATGAGAAGGGGTTTTAGTGGTGACATCTGCTTATAAAAGTGCACAAAACATACACTGACAGTTCTCTCATGGTTGGGTTTACAGTAGCTGACACATCTGTCGTTAAAGTGAGACTCCAGTTTTTGATGTACTGAGATGTCATGCCTAATAATAGTGTGAATTTGTAATTTTACAATTAAAGTTCTTGTACAAGTTAGGATAAGGTTTAAATAATGTTTATTGCACTACTTATTAATGTGCACCAAAACTTCTTGTTCAAAACTAATTAGTGACTGAAGATGTGGGCTGGTGAAAAATCGGAATTAGTTGACATTTTAAATATATATATATATATATATATTTTTAAAAGGATAACAAGAAAGAGTGTCCTCCAGTTTTTTCCTACTCAACCATGAAACTATTTTAATTAATGTCTTTTCAATTACATAACACATATCACATTATATAAGCAAATATAAAAATAAAAATAAAATCACTAAATTAAAACTAATTGACAAATCTTTTCTACATAAACTTTACACTTCCCCCCCATGCTCTTATTTGAAGAAAAAAAAACCACACACAGTGGAAAAGTAACATGTTTCTTGGGATATCAAGAAAACAAAGAAATAAAATCTGCCGTGAGAGGCAATTCCACATTCTTTACCATATTTGTAAAGCTTTGTACCCTCAGCTAAATTTGGTGAATTGGCTAATACATAGAAGATTTATAAAGTTCATTGCAGACAGAGCAGTTTATATTTTAAAAGTGGTGAAATTGAAGGCTAGTGTAAAGTAGTGGCCAAAAGTGATGTCTGGAATGGATTTTTGTTTTATAATGAAAAAACAAATAAACCATCAAAATATGAAGAACATATTTTATATGTTTTAATATTTTTAAAATGGGAGAAGAATAAAACACTAAACTTGGTTAAGGTATTTATCTGACAAAATTATTGGCAAAAAAAGGCAAACTACAGCTACAGGGTTTTTTTTCTATAAAAAAAAACATAGAAAAACAAAACACAGGAAAAATGACTACATACAGCATACATTGACTACAAGATAGTCAGTTTTTCATATTTTCCTGGTTTTCTCATGTTTTTGCATGTGTTCATACATGATATTACATCAATAATATTTGAATAAACGGTGAACATGTCAATTTTTCTAGGCCAGTCATCACTTTTGGCCACTACTGTAAATGCAGCAAAAGCTAAAGGAATATCTATTGATACTTACAGATCAAATCTTATGTTCTGTCTTTCTTCAAAGAAGTAGTCCAATAAGAATTTGCGCACAAAATCTGGGTTCAAAGTGTTATCGATAACTTCCGTCCGCCCAAACTGAAAAACAAAGGAAGGTCAATTGAAATGATTTACATTAACATATTTTTATTTTAATCCACCCTCTTCAAAAAAAAAAACAAGGTTCTCACAATCTTGAGGTAGACTTCATTTTAATAGTGTGTTCCCTTTCAAGGGAACTTCGAGCTGCGTCAAACGCTGCGGGAACGCCCCTGCGTTGTGCGTCATGAAGCACGTATGGAATCAGCCCAATGGAGAGATGAAACGTCATAGGCGGGTGACGTCATCGACCAGGAAACTATAAAGCACCCCAAAAACACAAGCGCATTAGCTTCTGTGCTTTCAGTCGCGCTACATGTGAATCTGTCCCTGTGTGATATTGTCTGTCTTACATACCCTGCACCACACAAACAATTTATCCCTATATATATATATATTGAGAGATTATGGCGGACGAACAGCAGTTTAGAAAGTGTGTTCCTCCCTGCTCGCGTTATTTAACGAGCGGGGATACACATGATCTTTGTGTTGTTTGTTTGGGAGTTCAGCATGCCCAGTTTGCTCTCGAGGGAGCAGACTGTGAGCATTGCGAGCGTTTGCCGTTAAGGACGCTCCGCTCCCGCCGGTCGCTCTTTGAGGAGAGCGGTTCGGTGCGCGCTCCCCGCGGTTCGGGTCCCGCTTCTGCCGAGGCAGAGCGGCGGCGCTTATCGTGGGGATCGCAGATGGATCTCACAGCGGGGTTTGAGACGGGCTCTGCCTTATCTCTCCCTTCACCTGTGAGATCCAGTGCCTCAGTCCCGGGTTCGGAAGCACGCGCTGCGGTTTCTTCCGCTCGGGCTGAGGCACCAATGCTATCCAGTTCTGAGGAACTTGATGTTGTTAGTGTTGAGGGAGATGTGGAGGATTCGCCACCCCACACTCCTGAGAGTGATGAGCTTATGGAGGTGTTAACAAGAGCTGTTGAAAAACTTAATATTGAATGGCCAGTGACTAGACAGGAGTCTGTTTCTAAATCAAAGTTGGATGAGAGATTTTTGCCGTCACGTGTGCAGCCTCCACGCCGGTGCCTGCCGTTTTTCCATGATCTCCACACCGAGGTGTCGAAATCATGGAGAAAACCGGTGTCATATAGAGTGTTTAGTCCCCAGACTTCAACATACGCTAATATTATGGGAGCCAAGGCTCATGGTTATGGTGCGTTGCCTCGTGTGGAAGAGACGCTTGCGAGCCATCTCTCCCCCGAAGCAGCATCATCTTTTAAGGCACCGGCATTACCCACCAAGCCTTTAAGAAACACTTCGGCTTTGGTGGGTAAAGCATATTCGGCAGCAGGTCAGGCTGCGTCATGTCTGCATACTATGTCAATCTTGCAGGCATACCAGGCTGATCTGCTAAGGGACATGAGTGAGAGTGAGGAGGTCAGTACTGACGTAGTTCGCGAACTGCGTCAGGCTGCTGATTTATCCCTGCGTGCCACCAGAGAATCGGCCAAATTAATGGGTCGTTCTATGGCAGCTCTGGTGGCCGCAGAAAGACATTTGTGGTTAAATCAGACTAATATTAAAGAGAGAGAAAAAGCTTTTCTTTTAGATGCTCCTCTTTCTCCCATGGGGTTGTTTGGTGATGCTGTGAATTCAGTTATCGATAAATTCCAAGAAGAAAAGAAACAAACTGCAGCTTTTAAAAAGTTTCTTCCCCTTAAAGTTCATGTCCCTGGGGCTGCTGGGCGGGAGCAGCCCCGGCCGTCTTCGAGCTCATCACATAGAGCGCAGCAGAGGCAGAGTGTCGCGTCTCGTGCTCCCCCTGCTGGACAGTGGGCTCAGCCGCGACACTCTCAGCCGAAGCCTTCTCCCAGTAGAACTGATCTGAGGACAGTTATATTGGCTAAGAAGGCTTCGGCTAAGAAGAAGTCCTGACGCCAAGCCGTTCAGGATGCTGAGGGTGGTCCCCACCGAGGCGGAAAGGTGTTCACCTCTTTTTACGGTGCCCATTCCTCCTCGGTGCCCTCAGGGGCTCGTTCTGCCAACCCCGCCTTTATGCCGGGGCACAGACGATCCCAGCGAGCGCTTTCCCGAGGGACGCTCGCTCCCTCTGAGGAGGGTCTCAGAGCGGTCAGACCAGTTGTTCCCTGCCGGTGCGCCGTTACAGGGCGCTGCGTCTGCTGCTCAAGTTACACCAGAGGCCAGTCTCGAGAGGCTGGTACCCTTAGTAGAATTTCTGGCAGAGTGGAAAAGCCTTCCAAAAATATCTCATTGGGTCCTGCAGACAGTAGAAAAGGGTTATGCTATCCAGTTCAGGTGTCGTCCACCAAAATTCAGAGGGGTTCTGCACACAGTGGTGGGCCCCGAGCAGGCTCTGGTATTGGAACAAGAGGTGAAAACGCTCCTTCAAAAAGAGGCTATAGAACGGGTTCCTCCTCCCAGTTTGGAGTCAGGTTATTACAGCCGATATTTCATCGTTCCAAAGAAGGATGGGGGGTTGCGTCCAATTTTAGACCTGCGCATATTGAATCGCTCGGTAGGGAAGCTAAAATTCAAGATGCTCACTATCAAGCAGATCGTGTCTCAAATCAGGTCCGAGGACTGGTTTGTCACGATAGATCTGAAGGACGCATACTTCCATGTGTCCATCCTTCCACAACACAGGAAGTTCCTGAGGTTCGCCTTCGGGGGCGAGGCGTACCAGTACAGGGTTCTTCCGTTTGGCCTAGCTTTATCTCCCCGCACTTTCACGAAATGCATGGATGCAGCACTAGTGCCTCTGAGGCTTCAGGGCATTCGTATTCTCAATTACATCGACGATTGGTTGATTTTAGCTCAGACCGAGCAGATGGCGGTTCGGCATCGAGATGTCGTCCTCGCTCATATCAGAAAGTTGGGGTTGAGGCTGAACGCAAAGAAAAGTGTATTATCTCCTTCCCAGAAGACCACTTTTCTGGGTGTCGTTTGGGATTCGGTATCGATGCGGGCGCGACTCTCTCCGACCCGCATCGCTTCGATTCTCTCAGCTGTGAAACAAGTGAAGCTAGGCCAGCTACTCACTGTCAAGCAGTTTCAGAGACTGTTGGGTCTGATGGCAGCAGCGTCCAACGTTATACCTTGCGGCCTGTTGTACATGAGACCGCTACAGTGGTGGCTCAGGACCAAGGGATTCTCCCCGAGGGGAAATCCGCTCCGCACGTTCAAAGTCACGCGGCGCTGCCTTCGTGCTCTGGTCATGTGGAGAGAAACTTGGTTCCTATCCAAAGGTCCTGTGCTGGGGGCTCTTTGTCGTCGCATAACGCTAACGACGGATGCTTCCCTCACAGGGTGGGGGGCGGTCATGAGTGGTCGCCCAGCCCAAGGTCTGTGGCAGGATCATCATCTTTCGTGGCACATAAATTGTCTAGAGATGTTGGCTGTGTTTCAGGCTCTGAAACACTTCCTAACAGACCTGAGAGGCCATCATGTGTTAGTTCAATCAGACAACACGTCGGTGGTCTCTTATATAAATCATCAGGGGGGCCTGCGGTCTCGCCGGCTTTACAAGTTGGCCCGTCAGATCCTCCTGTGGTCCCAAGGGAAGCTACTATCTCTGAGAGCAATGTATCTCCCTGGGTATTTGAATGTGGTAGCAGACTCCCTGTCGAGGCAGGGGCCGAGGCCAGGGGAATGGAGACTCCACCCCGAGGTGGTGGAGCTCCTTTGGTTGAGTTTCGGTCGCGCCGAGGTGGACCTATTCGCTTCCAAGGAGACCACTCATTGTCATCGGTGGTTCTCCATCACTCTTCCAGCCCCCCTGGGGTTGGATGCTATGGTGCAGCCGTGGCCGAGGTCACGTCTGTACGCCTTTCCCCCGATTGCTCTGTTACCAGGAGTTCTGGAGAGGGTCCGCCGGGACGGGGTCAGTCTACTACTAGTAGCCCCGTTCTGGCCGGCCCGAGTATGGTTTGCGGACCTGATTTCTCTCCTGGACGGTTCTCCTTTGGAGCTCCCGGTCAGGAGGGATCTACTCTCCCAGGCGGGGGGCACGATACTTCACCCCCGCCCAGAATTGTGGAAACTGTGGGCTTGGCCTCTGAGGGGGCCCAGCTCATAGACTCCGGTCTCTCAACCGAGGTTGTTGAGACCATTCTTAACTCCAGAGCTCCATCCACGAGGAAGCTTTATGCCTTGAAGTGGAAACTTTTCACTTCTTGGTGTGGAGAACACCTGCAGGACCCAGTTAACTGCCCAGTGGGTGCAGTGCTGGAATTCCTGCAGGAGCGCTTCTCCACAGGGTTATCCCCCTCCACACTAAAGGTGTATGTGGCGGCACTAGCTGCTTACCACGTCCCTTTCAGTGGAGTTTCTCTTGGGAGACACCCGCTTATAACTCGTTTCCTCCGTGGCACTTTGAGGCTGAGGCCAGCAGTTCGTACGAGGGTGCCGACTTGGGATCTGGCCATTGTATTAGAAGGTCTTTCCCTAGCTCCTTTTGAACCTATCGAAGAAGTTCCCGAGAAGTTTCTCACTTTTAAGACTATCTTTTTGCTTGCTATCTCTTCACTAAAAAGAATCGGAGATTTGCAGGCTCTGTCGGTTTCACCCTCGTGCCTGGAATTTGCACCTGGCATGGTTAAAGCTTTTCTGCATCCTAGACCAGGTTACGTTCCTAAGGTTCCTACTAATATTGTTAGACCTACGGTTCTGCAGGCTTTCTGTCCTCCTCCATTTATGTCATCGGACCAGGAGAAACTTAATTCACTCTGCCCTGTTAGGGCATTAGACGCTTATGTCCACAGAGCTGCCCTGTGGAGGAAATCAGAACAACTTTTTGTATGTTTCGGGCCACCCAGGAAAGGGTGTCCGGCGTCTAAACAGAGAATGAGCAAGTGGGTGGTTGAGGCTATCTCACTTGCTTATGAGTCGGCTGGCCAGCCTTCACCTTTGGTTGTCCGAGCTCACTCTACCAGGAGTATGGCTGCTTCTAAAGCTCTTTTGTCGGGGGTTTCCCTGAGTGATGTTTGTGATGCGGCTGGATGGTCTTCACCGCATACTTTTATTAAGTTCTATGACCTAGACTTAAGCTCTACCCCTGGGGCACAGGTGCTCTCGTCCTCTGTGCGCTAGTCTCACATGACGGTCATTTGGTCCTATGGCGACGTGGGTATTCGCGTTCCCGCAGCGTTTGACGCAGCTCGAAGTTCCCTTGAAAGGGAACGTCTCGGTTACGTATGTAACCCTAGTTCCCTGATAGGGAACGAGACGCTGCGTCGCTCCGCCATACTCCCGGCACTCCCGTTAGCGCTTCCTTCAAGCCTATCAGAAGCTAATGCGCTTGTGTTTTTGGGGTGCTTTATAGTTTCCTGGTCGATGACGTCACCCGCCTATGACGTTTCATCTCTCCATTGGGCTGATTCCATACGTGCTTCATGACGCACAACGCAGGGGCGTTCCCGCAGCGTTTGACGCAGCGTCTCGTTCCCTATCAGGGAACTAGGGTTACATACGTAACCGAGACGATTTCTAGACCTGGAAAAGTCATGTCAATTAATAAAAGCTTTAAACGCCATGGGCATTTTTATAATGAATAAACATTTTAGTAGTTACAGTACGCTGTCACAGTCACTAGGTTCGGAATTAGTTTTCATTTGCACCATTTTTCCCTGCCTTGTTTGTTGACATAATTTCAGATTTGAGTCTTCATGACTGATGTTAATCCCCTTCATTTGCACCTGTATTTAAGTTCGGGTCTTGTCTATGTTGGATGTGTGTTTTGCTACTCTTACTCTGTGGATTTATTAAAGACTGCCTAATCATCTTCATCTTCGTGTGTATTTTACCAGCAAAATCCGTGACAGAAGACCCAAGCCAGATGTGATCACGCCACGCGTTACATTGAGTGTTTCTCATGTTTTTTTTTGTGTGCGTTTTCCCCCCGGTTTTTGTGATTTTCTTTTCCATCATAGACAATCCTGCTTTTTTGTTGATCATCCTTGTGTAGGGATGGGCAAATACAGCCTCATGAATTAACAGCCACACTGATTGTTTCGGGAATAGATTCAGAGCTTCGAGACTGTCGAAAACAGCGCCATCTGGCAGCAGCCAAAACCCTGTGAAAAAAAGCTTCGTCGGATGAAGCAGCCACCACGCATTCCCTAGCCTAGATAGTTTGTTACGTGCACAAATAAAAGCCTAAAAAGTCCATGTGACTGTGTGTGTTGAATTTCTCTCTGTGATAAATACATTAAGCTGTGGCATTTAATGGCAGTATGAATATCAATATGATGTAATAGAATAATGTACACATATATAAATTGCAGATGGCAAATATTTAATTTTCTTGAAATAATTTTTATTCTTCATATTAACTGCATGACTGGGTATATACAAATGTAATTGACTAAGTCTGAATGAAAACTCGTAAAGTAAGACACGTAAAATGAATTGCGCACGTGATTGGACAGAAAGCGAGGCTTCGTTTGTCATGGGTCACGTGATTTCCACGTTAACAACACAAGCCTCGAATCGCGGCTTCATCTGGCACACCCATTTATGCTCGACACGAGCTCCGGCACCTCGGCTCAAATGTCACATCACTAGCCTTGAGCAGGGAACTCGCTCCCTCAAGGAACATGTGGAGGATTTCCTGTTCCTAGCCCATCTCACCAACTACCCGGAAAACTACAAGAATGCAGTTGTCTGGGAACGTCCCTCAGGGGATATTCGCTGATTACGTGGAGTGGGTGCTTATATCCAGTGGATCAGCGCTAACCGTCGGACCAACGGATGATGATACCAGCCCCTCTCCTCACCCAGTGCCCAGCCAGAAACCATCCCACTGCGAGGAGTGAAAGCATGAGCCCACCGCAGACCAAGAGCCTGTCTCCGCCACGATGTTTGAGCCCGCGCCTAGAGTAGCGATCGAGCAGGAGATCACCCTGTAGCCTGAGCTAGCCGAGTGTGACCAGGTGTGAGAGCCGGCTGCCAATCATCGCCGTGGGAGTCCTCGTGCAGTACGAAGGGATGGAAGTGAGCCCCGTCTGGATTTAATAGACTGTTTTTTTTTCAGAGAGTTGGATCCCCTGCTTCCTTTAATCCCGCCTGAACTTCAATCATCATCATCATCTGACCCGCTGCCCCTGCCCTACCTCCCTCTCCCACCACCTCTCCAAACCACTACAAGTGTCTTTATTTGTTTTCTCAGTCTTTGTCTGTCTCTACAAGCCCTACTCCAGTCCCCATCCATTCTTGCCACCCAGTTATCTCTGCCTTCCATCAGCCCCTCAGCAACGACTATGCCTCTTCAGTGGCGTGGTTATACATCCTGCCTGCTTTGAGCCACCTCCTTCTGGAGTCTGTGGCTCTGCCTTCAGCCTCCGGTCCACCTTGACCCGTATCCTGGCTCCTGCGCTCCTTCCTCCCTCGACTCCAGCAAGGACCATCGGGCATTCGGCCTCGCCAGGCTCCCTCGGACCGTCCGCTCCACCTGGGTCGGACATCGCACCACCATCACCACTGACCTGTGGGCCGCTCTCCAGCTTCCCTCAGGCTCCACCTCCGCCATTCCAGTTTCACCCTCTGCCCTCCGGACCCCCGCTTCCATCTCAGGGGGTCGTCCCTGCAATTTCGTCGCGACTGCCAAAGTCTTCAGTCTCCCTACTCTTCATTGGCTCTTCGGCTGCGCGGTGGGCTCCACCTCCTACGTCGTCATTGCCTCTGGTCATCCCCATGGTACAGTCTCTTTTCTCCATGGTTCCTTCCTCCATCGACGCCACCGTGGAGCACGGTCCAGGCTGTGGCCTGGGTCACCACCAACCTGTTCATGTTCAAGGCCATTCACTGGATCACACCACCTGCACCAGCCTGGACTTTTCTTTCGATCCCTCTCCCAGACTCTCATCCTCCACCTGAGCCTCCTCCTCCATTCATCTGCGCCTTTCCGGGATGTCACAGTCACTCAGTTTGGACTTTGTTTTCATTTGCACCCTTTTTCCCTGCCTTGGATTTTTGGTCATGGTTTCTGATTTGAGTCGTAATCACTGTCGGCTGTGTGTCGTTAATCACCTTCATTTGCACCTGTATTTAAGTCCCCTTGTTTCTGTTTATTGCTTTCAAATCTCGTCAATGTTGGATGTGTTTCACTACTCTTTCTCTGTGGATTACCCTGTGGATTTATTAAAGACTGCCTAATTATCTTCATCTTCGTGTGTATTATACCAGCACAATCTGTGACATGCGTCAAGATCTAAAATATTTTATCAAATTTTTGTGGCAAACGCATCTGTTATCAAATCAAAACAGATGGAGTGGCTGATTCAGTACATATTTTAAACTAGTTCTAAAGTTCTACAGTCACATTTATTGCTGTTTGCCAAATTTTTACAGGAGAAATCCAGTCATTTCAATAGGATTCCACATGATCAGGATCTTTCCAAGAAAGTGACTTCTGTGTGAACTGGGCTTCATGAATCTCTACACTAATATCTACACAATTAACCTTTTTTACCCTTGAAACTTTGCTAATTTGACCACACCTTCATTCATTTTCATTAAACAAGTGTATATGAAAATTTCGTGTCGAATCCTCTTTTTTATTTCTTAGCTTTCTTTTCTTTATCGGAGCAATCAGCAAGACTTTATTTTTATGTTCTAAGAGCAAATACATGTTTTCAATGTTTACTACATGCACCTCCCACTTTCTTGCTACCTTCAACACCTTTCAAATGGAGGTCAAAGAGGCACATGACAGCGTTGAGAGGTGTGTTAAAGCCTTGACACGAATCATGTAAAAGGGACTTAACGTTTTAATTAGCCGACTTGAACAGTGGGCTGGAGTTGTCTTGATATAGGCGTGGGCAAGAATGTTAATACATCTCCTGAGTGGCTTATCATATTTCACCAGCTAGTGATTGAAGTTAATAAATAGATAGTCCTCTTAATTAGGGCTGTGTTGAAAAAATCGATTCACCAATTCTGAATCGATTTTCATATTAATTTCTAAAGATCGATCCGTAACTCAGAGGATCGATTTAATAATAGGCCTACATTTTCCCCGTGAACTTTAACTTGCCGCGTCATTGAATTCACGCATGCGTGCGAGGTGGAAGGACATTAAAACAACGAACATGGCGGTCAGTAACGTTAAGCAAGCGGTTGCTTTGAAAACTCAAAGCACGCTCAAAGCTGCGATCTGTCTTATACCTGGAGTACATGAAGGTTTTCACAAAACTGTGACACACTTATGTTTTCTAAAGGTTTTGTAATTTTATTTACTACTAGGCTACTGTATCACGTGCCGTTTGAACTGACGCGCTACAGCGATCGGTCACATTTAAAAGCGCCAAAACGTTGGAAATATTGACAGAATCTGACAGCTGAGAATTTGTTCCATATCAAAAGTAACCTTCTCTGTCTAGTCTGCTGGTGTCAGTGTCCTCTTTGTCCGCGATTTTTCTCTGCATGAGAAAATGCAGTGATCCAATCAGTAGTTAAAAGCCTTAACTTGCTTATAGTAATTCGGAAATTAGTACACATGAGTGGAAAAAAAATACAGCACAGAAGAATGTCTAATTTAGCGTGAGATTTCTTTGTTGAGCGTGAGACCGTGAGATTGAGGCTGAATGCGTGAGTGTCACGCCAGATGCGTGAGAGTTGGCAACCCCGACTCCATTAATTTGCAGTTGAATGTCTATAATAATAGTATCAATATGTTGCATACCTGTAATTCAGGTAACAGCTGGAAAAAAATGCTTTTTTCAAAAACACTTGTCTAAATCTCGAGGATCGGATCAGATCGGATCGAATCGAATAATGATAATCGATTCAAGATCTTGAGAATCGGAATCGAAACGATTCTTGAAATTTGAATCGAAACCCAGCCCTACTCTTAATGGGGCTTTAGAAAGGCTGATATTTCCTGATATTAGCTGGGAAGGCAAAAATATGAAGAACTGGTCGACACAGAAAGCCAAAAATAAATGAGATTATTATTCGGAGAATATTCCAACCCCACATTTACATGTATGAATATTTATGCGACCAAGGGTCTGCCAGGTCCTTCAAGGGGTCGACACAACTAAGCCAGATTGTTTCACTCACCTCTCTCCACTCTTTGTTGCCAATGGCCTGGGTGTACAGCACACAGACTGTGGATAGAAAAAGAGATTGGGTTACACAAAGAATTTTTCAAATGCCAGAAGACCTTTTACATTCTTAACTCAGATATGTAGTGTGTAATCTTGTGGTCTACTGTATTTGAAGAGAAACAGCTTAGAACCAGAGTGGTGGAATGTGATGAGATAAAAATCTCACTGGATGAGCTACAAAGCTGCCATTTTCAACTCACCCCCATGTCGTTCTAAACCTGTATTACTTTCTTTACAGTTTTTCTCGATTGCTTAAACACATTTTCTGGTACTTGAGACACAATGACCACAACATGTAACTCATTCACCAACCCCCTGAACCAATTCTGCTAAACCACAAGCACAATTCCTGCTCTACACTCAAATTGCAGTTCTAAAACACACTTTTTTCAAAACACTACACACAATTCTCTGCTTTTGGCACAATTTTCATGCAGAAAATATCTTGTTTTCACAAGGAACACACTGCCATTCAAATATGCACACTGACTCATCACAAGGGCAAACACCCATCACACTATTTTACAATTAGCAATCAGAGCTTTAGCATAAAAGGGCAACAGGTGAGCTCTTCAATGGAGCAATGGATGCCAACATTGGAAACAGAGGCAGAGCCAGAGGAGTGAGAGTAAGAGGAGGAGGAGGACGAGGAAGAGGACGAGGACGAGGAAGGCCAAGGACCGTAATCTCTGATGAGATCCGAGCCACTTTGGTTGATCATGTGGTCAACCATGGTCTAACAATGAGGGAGGCTGGGCAAAGAGTACAGCCAAATCTGAGCAGGTACACTGTAGCATCCATCATCCGGACTTTCCGAATTGAGAATAGGTAAGAAATCTCTCACTAGAAAATTGCAGTACTGCGTATCAATACAGTACTCAATGAGTACAGTAGTACAGTATTGCATGTGGACTGTTCTGTAGGACTGTAAAAATACTGTAAAGTATGTTTCAAGTATTTAGGAAATGTATTGTATTTACAGTATTTTACTATTTGTTTGGCAGAACTGCAAGATTACCAACACAAGGTGGTCGGGAACGTGTTCTGTCTCCTGAACAGGAAACTGAAGTCATAAACATGGTCCTAGAAAACAACGCCATAACATTACAGCAAATACAAAGAAAAATATTAGAAAACAATGACATATTTCAAAATATTGATAGGGTAAGCTTATCAACACTGGGCCGTGTCTTGCGCAGAAATCATCTCAGGATGAAGCAGGTCTACAGGGTGCCATTTGAACGCAATTCAGAAAGAGTCAAAGAATTGCGATATAACTATGTGCAAGTGAGTCCCACAATTGATGCATACTCTCAACACTGTATACAGTAAATTATACATATTTCAATATTGTAATCATAATGATTGTGCTTCACAATAGTGACCACTCCATGTCTATTTCTGATATTGTCATACTGTGTTTCAGAGAGTCCTTGAGCTAGAGGTGGCTGCAGTGGAGCGCCAGTTCATCTTCATTGATGAGGTTGGGTTCAACCTCACAAAAAGACGAAAGAGGGAAAGGAATATCATCGGCCAGCGTGCCATTGTTGAAGTCCCTGGACAGCGCGGAGGGAACATCACAATGTGTGCAGCGATTACCCACCAGGGCGTCATCCATCACCATGCTACCCTTGGCCCCTACAACACCGCCCATCTGATCACATTCCTGGACACCCTACACAACACACTCATTCCACCAGATCAGGTAGATGGCCCAGAGCAGCTCAGGTACGTTGTCATTTGGGACAACGTAAGTTTCCACAGGGCTGCTCTGGTTCGTAACTGGTTCACTGCACACCCACGCTTTTTAGTTGTTTATCTCCCTCCATATTCTCCATTCCTCAATCCAATTGAGGAATTTTTTTCTGCCTGGAGATGGAAAGTGTATGACCGAAATCCACAAACGCGTATACCTCTTCTCCAAGCTATGGAGGACGCATGTGGAGATATAGCAGCTGATGCTTTTCATGGCTGGAATCGCCATGCTAGGCAATATTTCCGCCGCTGCTTGGCCAGGGAAAACATTGCTTGTGATGTGGATGAGGTGCTGTGGCCAGACCGAAACAGAAGAGAGGATGCAGCATAGTTTTTTTTGTTTTTACTGTAACTGTGTACAGTAAATTCTTCTGTTGTTTTGTATGTAGTGTATGTGCAACTTTGTGTTGGTTGGGAATGGGATGCACACTCTGTTCATGTTTTTGTGGGAAAAATAAAATATATTTGTTACCGTGTATTTGTGTGTTCTGAGTATAAAAACAATATTCTCAAATATTTTACAACACACTTATGTATGTACTGTCTTTAGTAAGTGTAACACTGAACAAAAAAAGGGCTAAGTCATTATGATGAATGGAGAAGAAGTGTTTTCCATTCATCATAGTGTTTTACATTGAGCACATCAGTGTTCAACAGGTTCTTATAAATGTCTATTCATATGATGGTTTGTGTGTGTCATTTGAAAACAAAATACCATTTTGAGAAGAAATAACATTGTTTTGAATGTAAAGTTTCATTTTGCAGGAGAATTGAGGGGTTTTGCCCATTGTGTGTGTGTTTTTTTAATTGTGTGTAGAGTTCTGAGAATATGAGGCATTCTTTCAGAAAATGTGTGTAAACAATCGAGAAAAACTGTAATATATATATATATATATATATATATATATATATATATATATATTGAAGAATGTTGGTAATTAAGCAGTTTTAGTGCCCATTGACTTCATTGTATGAAACATTTTATTTTTCAAAATCTTTTTTTGCTTTTTACAGAAGAATGAAATTCATAGAAAATCAAACCTTTTAATACGGCAGTCATTATTGTCATAATATTAAACATTAAAGGGATAGTTCATCATAAAAAAAAAAAAAAAAATAGAGTGTCTCTTTACATCAAGTGCCAATAGTTCGCCTTGAGGCTAGGCTATTTAGACTAACTTTGCCTATAATTGTCTGATTGCGCCAGACAAAATTATAAATTAAGTAGAGTAAGGCGGGTAGTGTTAGTATTTGACGCGACCGACCCAAGTTTCTGAAACTCATTCTTCTCCCTTTTCCCATCACATATCAGCTCAGAGAGGTGTTTATTTCAAATACAATGAAAAACATATTTGAAAAGTGGAAGTAAAGTGCCTAATGGCTACCTAATAGAATAAATAAAGTGTTTAGTGGCTATTTAATTGGCCTATTATTGAAATTGGATGAGGTGTCCTTATAAAGACATTTGTACCAGATTTCATGTGTAAATTCATGCATACAGTTAGTGAATGAGACCCAATGTCCTAGAGCTGTGGGTAGAGAAAAATGGCTACAAAATGTGCAATACAGAAATGTATGCAATACAGAAATGTAAAGCCTAAGGCACGACTACTGAAAAATGCATTTTTCATTTCTTATAACTGAGTGTGTGTTCATTTTTCCATTTGTGTCATGGTTAATGGTAACTCTAAGAGACTTGGCCAACATTACTCAGCATGATTAAGATAGGGGCTCAGCACAAGTGCCCACTTGCATGAATGCAAGGACCCTGTCAGCAGGCCAGGAAGACCTGACGTCTATGCAGTCCAGCTGATCATGAACAGAACCAGTGAGAAAACAAATGCCAATAACATAAAAAAGACTTACAAAAGGTCAAGCATAGCTACAGCAATGCATGAAAGTGAAACAGATGGAATAGTGGACAAACAAATCTGAAAGAAAAGAGAAGCAGGCAAGAATAAAATGAAGCAGGACAGTAAGACAAGTATAAGCATTAGAAGTATGGAAATCAATACATATAATGAAAATAATAGCAGGGTGATTGAAAGCAGAGGTGCTCACTGTTCCTGTTTCCTGTTCACACATACACATGGCACAAAAGGAAACATTAAAGATGTTCAGCACTCATTGTTCTTGTTATTGTTCACCCCCCTGTTTGCCAGCAAACACACCTGA
Organism: Siphateles boraxobius; assembly: GCF_051911475.1. Taxonomy (NCBI): domain Eukaryota; kingdom Metazoa; phylum Chordata; class Actinopteri; order Cypriniformes; family Leuciscidae; genus Siphateles; species Siphateles boraxobius. The sequence continues at coordinate 15,755,442 of NW_027508799.1, forward strand.
TCAATAAATACAGAGTGTTTTCAAAGATTTGATGTCAGATTTCAGTGACTATAGTAAATATAGTATAATAAAGTATGTAAGAATGTAGCAAATGAATGGGTGAATGAGTGAATGATTAAGTGACTAAGAAAGTCAATAAAGAAATGGGTGAAAAGTGAGTGAGAAGAAATGTGAGAAAAAGATATGAAAAAGTTTGTGAATGAGAGAGATAGAGATTAATTGAATGAATGAATGAACGAACGGACGAATGAAAAGTTTAAGTAATGAATGTGTTACTGTGTGAATGAGTGAGCGAATGAATTAAGGTTTGAGGGAATCAGTGAAAGATGAGCAAGTGATTAAGAGAGTGACTGCAAGAGTGAGTGAATGAATGATTGAGTAAAAGACTGAAAAAGTGAATTTTGGGGTGTGTACGTTTTAAAAAAAAGTTTTTGAAAGAATACCTTTATGGTCACCAAGGCTGCATTTATTTGACATATAAAAAACAGTAACATTGTGAAATATTATTACAATGTAAAATAACTTTTCTATTTTAATATATTTCACTATTTAATTCCTGCACAGATAGACCCCAAGTGGTGCTCAAGAACTTTCCCTTTTGGCTAAATAAGTGAATGATTTGCTGTAAGCAGTCTGCAGTGTGCTTTCAGAAACCCTTCACCTTCCCCAGCTCCACCTGTATACAGGTTTTTTTTCATGCATGTTATATGTGCAGCAGCAGCAGCGTGTCTTACATGCTCACAGCAATGTCTGTGAATGTATTGGCAGTAGCTAGTCTTGGTACTTGATCTGCAGCAACAGCGTATAGCAGATCTATTCCAACAAGACCAAATACATTCACATTGCCATATCCATTACCATGCCAATCTCTCCGAGAGTTATCATGACAGAACTATTAAAACAGCTCACTACAGTCAGCCTAACTTAGGCAATAGCCCTCTGTTAATCTTAACAACCAGCAAGCTGGTCTGGCCTTGATGTAAAATAGTCATGCAAGTTCAGAAATGCCATCAAAATTATTAAAAATCCCCCCAAAATTTAAGATATGAATTGCCCTTGTATGAGTTATTGTGTGTTGTGTTTATAGCATAATACAGTTAAACAATTTCACACAATCAAAGAGTGCTGTTTTCTTGAATATCAGCAGGATTGCAAAATGTGACATCAATTTTACACAACAGTTCAATAAACAATGATCAATAAAACAAGTTGATCATATGAATTGACCCTTTTTAGACACAATGTTGTCTATTTTTACTGTTTTTGCTCTATTTTGTTAACAAAAATAGTTCCAAACTAAAGTGTTTTGTCTTTTGAAAGATTCACCGTTTTTGAATGAATCGGGTGAGTCAATGATTCAATGACCCATTCAGTTGACACTTGCTTCTTTCATGAATGAATCAAGCGGTTTGAACGAATTGGTTGAATGAATACATGTGCAGCAGCAGCATGTCTTACATGCTCACAGTAAGTAATCTGTAATTTTACTGTTTATTAATAATTATAAAAGGACTGTGTTTTTTTTTTTTAACTTGAGCACCTGCCCCCCAAAATGTCTGTTTACAGCCCTGAATTCCTGTGATTGCAAAGCTGAAAGTCTTCAGTGTCATACGATCCTTCAGAAATCATTGTAATATGCTGATTTGGTTGTGAAGAAACATTTATTATTATCAACGTTGAAAACAGTTGTCCTACTTTAAATCAATTATTTTGTGGAAAGAGGGAAAGACAAAATCTAGTAAAATAAAAATAAAAATTCAGGATTCTTGGATAGGGTTAGGTTAGAATAAAAAATAGAATAGAACTGAAAAGTTCAAAAGAACAACATTTAATTGAAATCGAAAACTTTTGGAACATTATAAATGTCTTCCTTTCTTTTAAAAACAACAACTTTTGAATGGCAGTGTATACATGAATGAGTGAGTGTTAGGATAAATATGTTTCCATCTTCGTTTATATCGATCTAATCATTTCTTGTACACCCTGTTAGTCACATGCTCATAAAACATGTGCTATTCATCATCCATAAGGAGCAATGTTGCATATGATATAATTATGAATGAAGTTCTTTGTCTCTCTATGGATTATTTCAGCTCAGCTGACAGTCTCCTTTCTTCTCTATATGGACTTGTTATTCTATTTGTTGGTTTCAGCCAACACATTAGACCTGCTATATAAACGATGGGACGAGCACAATAAAGCTGACTTTGAGTGAACTGCACTTCTGTGTGTGTGTCATTCTTGGTCCCCAGATCTAATGGTCCACTCTGCTCTTCATTGATCATTGACTTTCATTGATATCCAATTTTATCTAACAGTGAGTACAAATGAATCTTGACCAAGCAAGTGAGGACTGAGTGAACGAGAAAAGTGAATGAGTGGTATGAGGATCTGTAATTAGAGAAAATAACTGGCAAGTATTATTGATAAGGTTGTGGTGAAACCTCAATGCTGTTGGAATATGGATATGATGAACCTTCATATGAAGTTGTTGAAAGTTGTCATAAAATTCTAATTATGAGAACTATTTGAGAGTAGGCCATTCAAATAATAAAAAAATCATTAAAAAAAAACAGGGAAAAAAAAGATTCTGAAATCTTTGAAAACACCTAAAGTAGGTTAACAACATAAAGTATCATCCTTTAGACAGCTCTCTTTGCCTGTACTTTTGAATTTGGATAACTCTTATATTGTGGCATTTAGATTTTCTCTTCAGAAGGACTTTGTGGAGTTGAAGGCAAATGTTACAATAATCAGGGCCGCCCACGGTGTGTCTATATCTGAGGCCCGTGCCAAATTCAGATCTGAAACTGCACACAATCAGTTCGAGAGAGCGCAAACAGAAAGCAGTGAGTCATGCGATTGTGTAAGCTTTCAGACTGAGTAGAAAGTACCTTCTTAACAAGGCTGAGAGCAGTTGGTCGTACACCAGGTCATAGTAAATCACGGCAGAATCTTTAAGTTGGATTGGCATATTTCACAGTACAAGAATGCATTTGAGCAACAATTAAAAAAGGGACAAGAAAGACATTCTTACTTGGATCTGATTTGGAAAACGTGTCTCTGTCGAGAAGGTTTCTGTAAAAGGAAATACACATGAACAATTACAGGAAGGTAGACAAACTGGTTTGATATGTGTGTGAAGTATCAAAGAGTAAAAAGTAGTATTGTGTAGGGAAGGCCAGATGTAATTGTAACTCCTTTTTTTTTTATTTGTATTTGGAAAAAGTGTTCTATTAATAGATTTAAAACGAGAAAGACTAAATAATACAATTGAACATACTTTGTAATATAAAATTATTATGCACAAAAAAAGTGTACCTAATTGCATATATCTGTCAGGTACAGTCTAGATGATGATGAAAGAGTTCAAACAGGCTTATATAAAGAAAATATTTATTAATAACTCAAATAATCCGCAAGTTAAAAAGCCAAGAAACAGCATGTACACACAAACAACACCAGACAATGAACTGAATGAAATGAGGAACTTAAATACACATGGTGATTGAACTCAATGACGAACAGGTGTCAACTAATTAATCAAAAACCATGGTAATAAACGAAGAGCGGGAAACTGGAACAAAGGAAAACAGGTAACTGAGAAAAAAACTCACTAAGGGAACATTTACATGAAAAGATATGCTAAAACCGGAGACATTTTTTCTTTTGAGTTTTCCCCGTACAGACCAACGATTTGTCAAAACGATACCCATTCACACGGATCCGCGAAAACAACTAAAAACGCTGCCAGGCCATTAGATGGCCATGGAACACTATAGACTGAACACGTAATACGCATGTGCATGACATCATCATCTTCAGAGATTCGTGTTTTTGTCGTTTACACGGAGACCGTTTTAAAAAACCCGTTTTCAAAAGTTCGTGTTTACAGGCACCCATTATTAATATTTGCTTGTATTTGATACTCATATTTTTAGCTGTCAGGAATGACATCTGTTAGGGTTAAGCTGTGAGATAAATAAATAAACTCAACAATGCTTTATTTAATCAAAAATACAATAAGAACATTAATACTGTGAAATATTATTACAGTTTAAAATAGATGTTTTTCTATTTTTCCAATGCTATTTAAATGTATTTACAGCAGCCATTAGTTCAGTGTCAATACTTTTATACTTCAAATCTTCTTTACTGAGCATATGCTGATCAAGTGTCATCACAACAGCTTGTTCATGAATTATATAAATTAGAGCATAACAATTTCCGTTCTGTCACACCTGACCCCAGTCTCTCTTCCAGAGTCACTTTAATACCAAATACAATGTGTGTCTTGACCCTCACAAGCTAATTACGAAGTACTAATGAAAAGTGACAACCATAGAACACCAGGTTAACTGCAGAAAGATCCATCGCAAAATTCACAATAAGAGCAAGCGCATATATAATGACATCACAGCCATGACCTTATTAACATGTGACCACTCCTATTTACTAATGCAGTATTCATGAGCTTGGCCTAGGGTGAAATAACATATGCAGTATTTAGTAAAACATTACAAAGATAATTTACATATAGAAGTCTTAAAGGTACAGTATCATGTTTAGAGAGGCTAGAAAAATGGCACAAAATCTTGACTTGCATTATAAGTGTACAGATATATATAAACGGTTGAGAATATGGATATTTTAAGGTAGACGTTTGAGGTAACCTTGGCAGGTGCAGCAGGGAAGAGTTGAAGTTCCACATCTGGCTTTAGTAACTGTGCATTAGTGCAGGTTTTGAGGTAAATGATTGTGTCAGTGGTGGGTTCTGAAAGTCTGCCTTGTCCTCTCTGATAAAATCGTCTCTGGTTACGTATGTAACCCTAGTTCCCTGAAGGGAACGAGACGGTGCGTGACAACGCTTTGGGAACGCCCCTGCGTGAGTGCGTCATGAAGCACGTATTAAATCAGTCCAATGGCGAGACCGAACGTCATAGGCGGGTGACGTCATCGACCGGAAACTATATAAGCACCCCAAAACACAAGCGGGTCAGCTTCTGATAAGACTGAAGCAAGTGCTCACGGGCATGCTGGAAGTATGGCATAGACACGCAGCGCCTCGTTCCCTTCAGGGAACTAGGGTTACATACGTAACCAGAGACGTTCCCTATCAGGGATCTCGAGCTGCGTGACAACGCTTTGGGAACGCTAATACCAACGTCGCCATACGACCAAGTGTCCGTCGTGTGAAGTCAGAGCGCACATTCGGACGAAAGCACCTGCGCCCCTGGAGTGGAGCTGAAGTCGAGATGATAAAACTTCACGAATGTGTGCGGTGAGGACCAGCCTGCCGCATCACAAACATCCTGGATTGATACTCCTGACAGGATAGCCTTAGAGGCAGCCATACTCCTGGTTGAATGAGCCCGGACAGCCAAAGGAGAAGGCTGACCGGCAGACTCATAGGCAAGTGAGATGGCCTCGACCACCCACTTGCTCAACTTCTGCTTAGATACTGGACAGCCCTTCTTAGGGGGTCCAAAGCAAACAAATAGCTGTTCACTCTTTCTCCACAGGGCAGCTCTGTGGACGTACGCATCTAGGGCCTTTACAGGGCAAAGCAGATTTAGTTTCTCTTGGTCCGACGTCAGAAATGGAGGAGGACAGAAAGCCTGCAGTACAATAGCCCTGACCACATTGGTTGGTACCTTGGGAACGTATCCCGGCCTAGGGAGGAGGAAAGCCTTCACCATGCCTGGTGCACATTCCAAGCACGAGGGAGAGACCGACAAAGCTTGGATATCTCCTATTCTTTTTAAAGAAGATATAGCCAGAAGAAAGATAGTTTTAAGAGTGAGGAATTTTCCGAAACTTCTTCAAGGGGCTCGAACGGTGCTAGAGAGAGACCTTCTAGAACAACCGCCAGGTCTCAGGTCGGCACCCTCGTGCGAACCGCTGGCCTCAGCCTCAGAATGCTACAAAGGAAACGGGTTACAAGTGGGTGTCTCCCGAGAGAAGCACCACTCAAAGGGACGTGGTAAGCAGATAAGGCGCCACATAACTGGGTCCAGCTGGTGTTCTCTACACCAAGAGGTGAACATTTTCCACCTCAAGGCATATAATTTCCAGATACTTGTACGCTTCGCCCCTGAAAGCGAACCTCAGGAACTTCCTGTGTTGTGGAAGGATGGAAATGTGGAAGTACGCGTCCTTTAGATCTATCGTGACAAACCAGTCCTCGGACCTGATCTGTGACACGATCTGCTTGAGAGTAAGCATTTTGAATTTGAGCTTCCCGACTGAGCGATTTAACAGGCGCAGATCTAAAATTGGACGTAACCCCCCATCCTTCTTTGGAACGATGAAATATCGGCTGTAATAACCCAACTCTCTGCTGGTAGGGAGAACTCGTTCTATAGCCTCCTTCAGCAGGAGAGTTTTCACCTCCTGTTCCATAACCAGAGCCTGCTCGGGGCCCACCACTGTGGGCAGAACCCCTCTGAAGCGAGGCGGGCGTGATCTGAACTGAATCGCGTACCCCTTCTCGATAGTCTGCAGGACCCAATGAGATACATTTGGAAGGCTTTTCCACTCTGCCAAAAATTCTACTAAGGGTACCAGTCTCTCGAGACTGGCCTCTGGAATATTTTGAGTGGCAGACACAGTGCCCTGTAACGGCGCACCGGCAGGGAACAACTGGTCTGACCACTCTAAACCGCTCCTCAGAGCGGGCGGGCGTCCCTCGGGAAAGCGCTCGTTGGGACCGTCTACGCCCCGGCACGCAGGCGGGGTTGGCAGAACGGGCCCCTGAGGGAGAACGGGCGCTGTGTACTGCGGCGAACACCTTTCTCTCTTGGTGGGGACCACCCTCAGTACCCTGACGTTTCTGGCGTCAGGGCTTCTTCTTCGACGAAGCCTTACTGGCGACAATAACCGCCCTCAGATCGGCCAGATCGGCCAGAGAGCCGCACCTCAGCCCAGTCTTGCTGGGGAGGAGCACGAGACGCGACACTCCTTTTCTGTTGCGCCCGGTGTGAGGAGCTACTCGACGGCCGGCACGGAGGGGGAGAAATTTCTGGAGCGCCGCCGCCTGCTTTTTCTCTTCCTGAAACCTCTCGATGACCGAATTCACTGAGTCACCGAAGAGGCCAGCAGTTGAAAGCGAGGCGTCCAGGAGAAAAGATTTTTCCTTTTCTTTTATGTTGGATAAATTCAACCATAAGTGTCTCTCCGTTGCCACCATGGCTGCCATAGAACGGCCCACTGATTTGGCCGTCTCCTTGGTGGCGCGGAGAGATAGATCTGCTGCCTGACGTAATTCTCGAATTACGTCAGCACTAATTTCATCCCCCTCACACATATCTTTTAATAGGTCTGCTTGATATGCTTGTAATATTGACATAGTATATAAGCACACTGCCGCTTGACCTGCCGCCGAGTAAGCTTTGCCCACCAAAGCCGAGGTATTTCTTAATGGCTTTGTGGGCAATGCCGGTGTCTTAAATGACGATGCCGTATCTGGAGATAGATGGCTCGCTAGCGTTTCTTCAGCCTTAGGCATCGCCCCATAACCATAATTCTTAGCCCAAGAAATATTTGAATAAACAGATGTTTGCTGGCTAAATATTCTGGAAGACACTGGTCTTTTCCATGACCTCGACACCTCGGTGTGGAGGTAAGGAAAGAATGGAAGACACCGGCGTGGAGGTGCAGCACGAGACGGCAGAAATCTTTCATCTAGTTTACTTTTTGAACGAGATTCAACTGGCCACTCAATGCTTAATTTTTCTACAGCACGAGTGAGCATCTCCATAAGCTCCTCACTAGCAGGAGACTGAAGTGACGAGTCCCCAGTCTCTGCTGTATCAATACTTTCAACATCCAGATCCTCAGAACTGGATAATTGAAGTGATGGTGCCTCAGCCTGGGGGGAAGAAACCGCAGCGCGTGCTTCCACACTCGGATCTGAGGCACTGGATCTACCAGGTAAAGGCTGAGATAAGGCAGAGCCTGTCTCAATCCCCGCTGATAGATCCATTTGCGATCCCCACGATTGAAGCCTATTGAAACCGCGGGGAGCGCGCACCGAAACACTCTCCTCGAAGAGGGCTCGGCGGGAGCGGAGCGTTTTCATTGACATACGCCCGCAATGCTCGCAACCAGCTCCCTCGAGAGCTGACTGGGCATGCTGCACTCCCATACAAACAACACACAGATCGTGAGTGTCCCCACCCGTGATATAACGTGGGCAGGGATGAACACACTTTCTGAACTGCTGTCCGCTCGCCATATTATATATATATATATATCGTCTCTTTATAGTTTTTTTATATGTGAAAAACTCCTGCCTAGCAATTTCTAAGGACAGACAAAAACACTTTGAGACACAGACTGATATATTCACATACAGAGCGCTTGCTGAAGACTCAGAAGCTGACGCGCTTGTGTTTTGGGGTGCTTATATAGTTTCCTGGTCGATGACGTCACCCGCCTATGACTTTCCGTCTCGCCATTGGACTGATTTCATACGTGCTTCATGACGCACTCACGCAGGGGCATTCCCAAAGCGTTGTCACGCAGCTCGAATTCCCTGATAGGGAACTTGAGTTTTTCTGTTCCAAGTGGATAAACGTATTGTGCTGAGGGACTGGAAATAAAGTCTCTCCGATCAAGAGCTTACACACAGACGATCCATTATGAGGATGTGCTTAGTATATCCTTTGACAACCAGGACAAATCCCTGGGATTGTCACAGGACTTTCATTTAGTGTTTAATGTACTTCCCCTTTGTACCTGCTCCCTATCCTCGAGGAAAACTACAGATTATTTTCATGCATATGGATATCATCAATGGTATTTATGGACACACAGAACATATATTTACAGTGAATATACTTTTAACGGAATTTTAGCAGCAAAGCAGGCCGACCCGCATGCGATTGTGTGATATAATCGCTTACCAATCCTGTTTATGTAATTATCTTCGTCAATCTTGTCAATGCCAGGTAAAAAAGTAAACCTGGTTACTTTAAAATGAAAAGGGACGTCACATCAAGACTTCTTTGAAAAATACTTCCTCTCTTATTTGGGTATAATAACAGGGGAAATAACATAAGTCTCATCTATCTCCTGGTCTTTTTATGATTTATCTAACTATCTATCTATCTATCTATTCACCTCCTGGTCTATTTATGTTTTACTATTACTATGCTTTATATTTATGTTGGTCTATTTATGTTTTATGTTGGAGCTGTGAGGTTGGTTATTTTATTTGTTTATTTATTCATTTTTAATGGGTTGTACGGATGACATATTTTCAGGTCAATTTTGTATGTTGTATTGGAATTAAACTGAGGAACCCAATGAAATACAATGTTTAAAATAATATAAAAATAAAATGAAATAATGAAATGAAAAAATGAAAAAAATATATATATATATATATATTTTAAAAAAATAAATAGAAAATTTGGTACGCCACAAACTATCCGTAAATCACTGGCATTCTGGCTTCAGAAAATCATACTACCACATTATTTATTGTATAAAATAAATTAAAATAAAATAAAATAAAATAAAATGTTATAACTGAAGTGCTTTAACAAAAATATGAATTTCACACTACTGCTTCAAATCCCGCTAGGGTTCCATTATAAGTGTAACACTGTTTTAACACTTTTTCCTGCTCATTTTTACAAGTCAGAGATGCAGTAAATACTGTATATACATCAAATTGATAAGAACCCAGAATGCTCCTTTTAATTAATCTTTGATTCCCGGCAGCTGCACACATGGGGTTACATCACAATGGGTTTCCAATGCTTGCAGGGTCCAGCGGTAAGGGCTTCCACCTGACATGCTAATAAAATTGACACATGCTTCAAGGAGTTTTCAGTGGAAAGGATGATAAACGCATAAAAACAGCTCTTTCTCTCAGCTGTAATTTCCAGTGGGTGGGTGAATGTTCCTGGCAAGCTGACGAAGGGGAAAGACCTCAAGGACAAGAAGGCGAGAGAGAGACAGACAGGCAAAGAGAATGAGAGAGAGGGACAAGAAGACATTGAAGGAGAGCAAACGAACATACAATGGAGGAGGAATGTACTAATAATGTATCTGATTACAGCTCTGTTTATTTGCAAACACTGTCACTAAACGCAATTTGCGCTGCGTAATTCCAAAACTGGCATTATAGCATAGCTTTCCCTCATTTGATCATTATTTAAAATGTGTTATGATTTATTGTGGACTGACACTTTTGGATGAGAGCAAAATTTGAGCTTAGATGAGCTGGATGAAGATATTTATGACTACTGAATATGTTACTTGTCAATTATTTGTAATTATATGCGAAATTTACTTGTGACATATATAAATTTACTTCTACATATTTTTTTTCAGTGTAGAATGATAAGAATAATCAAAACGTTATACTTTAGTTAACGTTATAGTTATCATCCTCGGTGTTGATGGACCCTAATATGTTTATCATTTCAAGTTGCCTAAATTAACATAAGTTAAAGTATTATTAAAGACCAAGAATTAACAATAGGCATAAAGTGTTTTTATAATTGAACAGTAACATGGATAAATAAAGACTGTAAAGATTTGAAGTCTAATGCTTGTTTATTAAATAATGCCAATTAATTCAAATTTATTGTACAGTTTTATCAATCAAATGTATTTGTGTGTGTGTGTGAATTTGATAGAAAATTAGCATGAGAACATTTTCAGTGTTGGGGTTAACGAAGTACAAGTAACACGAGTTAGATTACTTTTTTCAAGTAATAGTAAAGTTACCTTTTATTACCCTTTTTTTTTATTCTACGCTGTGTGAAGATGATGCTTATTGTAGTTCTAGACTAAATGTGAGCATGAATTTACTCTTCGCACTTGCACAAAGTCAGATTCAGTATTCCTCAAAATGAATCAAAACAGTGAAATGCAAACTCATATATTACGCAAACCTGCAATTATTAAAGATGTTAAATAATACAAATATATGCATTTAATCTCACTTTATTAACCAATGTCTTTGCTGCTGACCTTCCATGATCCAATTCAACCATACGAATAAGCAAAAATTACATTAGTTTGTTTATTCTTTTTATTTTTAGGATCCCATTAGCTGAAAGACTGTGCAATCAGCTAATCTTACTGGGGTCCATTATGTCCAAAATCATCACAATTAACACATATACACATTTCATATATGTACATACATACACAAACACACACTCATACATACATACAATCTAGTTTCAATTAATAAAATATAAATATAAATACCATATTATTTACAATTACCTTAATCAAAACATATAACCTACATCAACACATAACACCTTAGACTTCTTTTAAATGACAGCTTATTACAAAGCTGACAAACTTCAATGGGAATGTTATTCCACATGACTATAGCTCTACACAGGACGGTTTTCTTCATAAAATTAGTTTTTGGATAGGGGGTCGTTATATGGCCATTATTTGCCTTTCTGGTGTTATGATTATGCACAGAATTACAATACACTATTTGATTAAACAGAGAAACAGGCTTTTTCATTGTCAATGTGTTATGTATCGTAGTGCTTAAAGTAACTGTTATTCTTTGGTTTAAAGTGAGCCATGAAAGAGTAGAATACATCTGATCTCTACTTGTTTTAATTGAGCAGCCCAGAACAAGTCTTGCTGATTTATTTTTGTGCAACCTGAATTTTTGACAAGTCCTTTTTAGTTGCAGAAGACCACACCTCAGTGCAGTATGACAAGTGACATAATATTAATGACTCTGTTACTATTTTTAAAGTTTCCTGATTCACATAATGACAACATTTTTTTAGTAAATGCAATGCCGCATCCTATTCTGTTAACAATGGTATGTATGTGTTCTGTCCAAGAAAGACTACTATCAATAACCAAACCCAACAGTTTGGCCTATTCTACTCGTTGTTTTCTTTGCCCGGCTATATGTAACTTTAATTCCGATCCAAGCATCAATTTTTTTTAGTATACAGTTGAGTCATCTGCAAACATTTTCATTGATGCTTTTTTGACAGTTAAGGGCAAATCATTAATAAAAACTGAAAACAAAAGAGGACCCAAACAACTTCCTTGTGGTAAACCACAAATTAAACCTTTATAATTAGATAAAGAACCATTGTAAAAAACTCGCTGAGTTCTATGTGAAAGATAACTTTTCATTAGTGCAATAGCAGGAGGAGAACATCTGAGATCTTTAATTTCTCAATTAAAATATAATGGTCTATTACATCAAAAGCAGCACTGAAGTCCAACATGGCCACACCAACTAATTCAGAGTTATCCATACTTCTAAGCCATCCATCGGTCATTTGTGTGAGAGCTGTACAGGTATAATGTGCCTTTCTATATGCATGCTGAAACATAGTCATCAAATTATTATTCTGGAAATAATTACGAATTTGTGTATGAATAATCTTTTCCATAACTTTACTAAGTGCAGGCAGAATACTTATAGGTCTACAGTTATGCCCATTATAAGATAATCGATTGACTTTTATCAATGGAATAATTTTCCCTTCCTTCCAAAAAGATGGATAAATCCCACTCGCTATACACTGATTAAATATATAACACAACGGAGCAGCAATATAGTCAGCTGTTTAATTCAATACTAGGCTGTCCAAGTTGTCTATGCCTGGACTACCATTAGTTAAACCACATTTGTGTTTATTTTTGTTTATTTTATTGCTATAGTAAGGCAATGTGTCCACAAAATCATTTCTTCACGCGGCTGGCGTAACGAGGCGCCGAGCGTCATTTTCACGCTAAAGTGCTGAGCGCTTGGCACTATTTAACGGTTGCTGATTTGAAGAATGTTCAACTTTGGGTAAAATGCAGCGCTTATCACTGTCACTTTTTACCCAGCTGTCCAATCACAGTGGAGGAGGGGTGGGACAAATACCACACTGAGCAACTGTCACAATCTGCTTTTACAACGTCAACAGATGACAACATCAAGCATAATATAGGAAGTAAAAATAATTTAAAACAAGAGCCAGAGGAAAATCTTTTACAATGTATTGACATTTTTATATAGAAGCAACACAGAAACAAAACTATCTGTGAGATGAGATAAACTAACACTTCCGCGGATATTCCGTTTCATAGCAAGAAACACGCACACGCAGCCTAAGAGTGATACATTTTTTTCTTTTTGTGTCCTATTCCTCTGCAATCCATATTGGCAATTTTGCTCCAAATTTCTTGAGCCTACGGTTTATTCATTTGACTTTTGGTGTAAAAGGGCTTTTATATTTGCCAATAATAGAACTTTTGTTTGTTTTTGTTATTGTTATTAAAAAAAACAAGCAAGCCCAGCACAGGTGAGAAAAAGTAACGCTACAAAAACATAACACTACTTTCCATAAAAAGTAACTAAGTAATGCAAATAGTGACTTTTTTTGTGGAGTAACACAATGGCCCCCCTATTTTAAGGATCTAAGCGCATGGTCCAAAGCGCACGGCGCAAGTGCAGTTATGGCGTCCGAATCCACTTTTGCTAGTTTAAGGATAGGAAAAATGGACCGCACACCCGGCGCATGGCCTAAAAGGATTGTCCCTATTCTCTTAATGAGTAATGGGTGTGTTTTGGGCGTAACTTGCAATAAACCAATCAGAGTCTAATTTCCCATTCCATTTAAAAGCCAGTTGCGCTCGCGCCATGGCGGATTCGCTGTTTACATGGCGGAATTAGCAAGCGGAAAGACTGAACGCTTCTCCAGAGAGCAAAAAATCTGCTCGTCCGCACAAGCAGACCCCATCTACGGGACAAGCCGGATTCCACCATATCTTTAAGTACACAATATTAATCTTTTACATTGTTAATCCTTTTGTTTTTAATATTTGGCAGGTTTGTGTGCTGCTGCGCGTCCCTGTGTGTGTAATAAGCAGACTGTATGCGCGTTGTGGACCCGCCTATAGGCTCACATTACTAACGAGCTCGTTAAATAACAAAAAAATATAGCGCCATTGACTTTAGAGCAGGTTTCAGTTTGTTAACGGCGCAGTCTATTTTAGTGTCCTCAAAATAGCAACGTGCCAACAATGCGCCCGAACACACCACGTTTTCAGACCAGGACGCCCATGGGCGCACAAATGCATTTACTATTTAAACAACATACAGCAGGACGTGAAAATGATAACTGCGTCGGGCTGAAACTAGCGAAAAACACTTGTGTCGCGCCTGGCGCTGCATTCCGCCAGGTGTATGATAGGGCCCAATATAATCAATTACAATTTTACAAAGTAACTTTGGCAAACACTGGTTGTTAATGAATGAGACTTACTCATATGGTAGCATTAGCTTCTATTTTGTGTTGAAATACTGCATACGAAACTGTCGCAACCATTTAGTAAATTTGCCCTAGAGGTACGTGTCTTAACCAAATAAACTGCCAATAGATTGAGTGACACTGCAAAAGGTTTCTAACCCGGGTGGCATCAAAAGTGCAGCGTGAACTCCAGTCAGAGTGTAAATAACAGGGCAAGAGGGAGTAGGAGGATAATAGAGCTCTCTGTGCAAGCGTCATCTATTTGATCTGCTGACAGGATACAGACAGATGCAGGCCCTCGGAGCTAGAGCGAGGGGTGCCAGGGTGAGAGACATCAAAAGCTGGAAGTAAAAGCGCGGGTGAGATGTTACTTGTCACATGTTAGGAATCCCTGTGCAAAAAAAAGCACAGAGGAAAAACGTGACATTCCCGGCAGTTCACACCCACTCACTCTCCCTCTCTCCCAGAAAAACATCCAGACTGTCTCCCTTAATAACCGCCAAGTGTTCAGACTGTGTAGTCCGTATGTCTTCAACAAGATCAGAGGGTTCAAGCCAACACTGTACATCATGACGGCCAGAAATAAACACATCATTCTCCCTGCATCTTCATTTTTCCTGTGTCAGACCTCTGACCGACTGGCTATAGGCTCATATATCAGCCTCTGTATCTGCAGAGTTTCTGTTAAATATGTCATATTTTGATGTGCTTTATTATGCAAAGAATTGGTTTCATATACAGTATATCCTGGAAATTGGTATTGTCCATTTTAAAACAACAAAAATATCCCAGCAAACAATTTTGCGTTGAAATTGAAATGAAATGAGTGAAGAAATGAAGCCAAACACCTTGTAATCACTGTTTACTTCGCTTACAAGATGGAAGCAAGTTATTTTGGCAAAAACTACGTAACCAAATTCAAGGTTATTTTGGCTAGAAGTGGGTTACTCACAGGACTATATCAGGTCTATAGTTAACCAAGACGGTGAAATGACTGCTATTGCTTGCTGGGATATATAAGCCTCTGTATCAGCGACAAAAAAAAACAAAAAAAAATTCTTCTGTTAAATATGTAATATTTAATATGCTTTTTGTAATGCAAAGTATTGGTTACATCCCTACAGAACATCCTGGATATTGGTATATCCGCATTGTCATCAAAATTATATATTTAATCTGTGAGTAATATGAAAGAAAACGTCTACGGTTACGTATGTAACCCTCGTTCCCTGAGTAGGGAACGGAGACGTTACGTCGGATGACGACGAATGGGGTTTCGCTTAGAAAGCCTATCAACTTCGAGTATTACAAAACGAGCCAATGGCAAGGAAATGCCATGGGACTGCGGAATTTGCATGGCGTAACTCCGCCCCACCTCGTGGGTATAAAAGGAGGAAGCCGGCAGCAAGCAGATATGTTTCTTCGCTGAGGAGCCAAGACTGAGCTCAGGCGATCCCCGCGGTACAGCGGAAAGTGGCAGGCAGACGTAACGTCTCCGTTCCCTACTCAGGGAACGAGGGTTACATACGTAACCGTAGACGTTCCCTTTCGTTGTCACTCCGAGTTACGTCGGATGACGACGAATGGGGTTACCAGTCTAATCACGCCACCTTCTCAGCTGTCTTCCAGTGCCCTGCGTAAATCGAGATCCCTGTCAGCCTGGACAAAGGACTCCATTTATCACAGGAATACCAAGGTACACTGGGAAGCATATCCCAAGCTTAGGGGAAGTATGCAATTAATGCCAGCCCGGAGGGGGGGGACTTAGAGAATACACATATGACCCGAAGGAAGCATATGGAAAACACTGGGGTGTCCAGCCGCAGGTGGAATATTTCAACCCCAGGGGTGGCAAGGTGGCTTGCCAAGGGAAAGACACACGCTCAGAGAGGCTTACAGTGGAAATACACATGTGGGGGTCGCTCAGAGGAGGGACCATGCATACGGGAGGCACCTAGCCGACGCGCAGGCAATAGACACTGGCGCCGACGTCAGGAGTGCTGGAGGAGCTCAGGGCTTTCGGAGAAGCTCACCTGAGGAAAATATCGCACGTATCCAGTCCGTGGAGTGGAATGGCGAGCAAGCGAAGACACCTGAGCGGGTCCGGTACTAGCTGGTTGAAGCGAGTACACGAGAGGACACAGGCTCCACTCGGAGATTATAGAATCTGGCGAATGTGTTAGGTGTCGCCCAGCCTGCAGCTCTGCAGATGTCTGTTAGCGAGGCGCCATGCGCTAGAGCCCAAGAGGACGCCACACCTCGGGTGGAGTGGGCAGTCACACCAAGGGGGCACGGTCGACCTTGCTGCTGGTAAGCCAAAGCAATGGTGTCCACTATCCAGTGAGACAACCTTTGCTTGGAGAGAGCCTTTCCCTTCAGCTTCCCACCATAACAGACAAAGAGCTGGTCTGAGGTCCTGAAACACTGCGTTCTGTCTACATAGGCGCGGAGAGCGCGTACTGGACAGAGCAGTGCCAAGGCTGGGTCTGCCTCCTCCGAGGGCAGCGCTTGCAGGTTCACCACCTGGTCCCGAAAGGGAGTGGTAGGAACCTTGGGCACGTATCCAGGCCGGGGTCTCAGGATCACGTGAGAGGAAGCCGGCCCAAATTCCAGGCACGCTTCGTCAACGGAGAATGCGTGCAGGTCCCCAACCCTCTTGATGGAGGCCAGTGCAACCAGGAGCGCTGTCTTCATAGACAGGAACTTAAGCTCGTCTAATTGCAGGGGCTCATAGGGAGCACTCTTCAGGGCAGTTAGAACCACTGAGAGGTCCCAAGAGGGAACGAGAGGAGGACGAGGAGGATTTAGTCTCCTCGCTCCTCTCAGGAACCTGATGACCAGGTCGTGCTTCCCCACCGACTTACCTTCGATGAGGTCATGATGTGCGGCAATGGCGGCAACATAGACCTTCAGGGTGGAGGGAGACAGCCTTCGCTCCAGCCTCTGTTGAAGGAAGGAAAGCACAACACTGATCGAGCATCTCCGGGGGTCTTCTCGGTGAGAAGAGCACCAGTTGACGAAGAGGTTCCACTTCAACGCATAGACGTGTCTCGTGGACGACGCTCTAGCGGAAGTGATGGTAGCCACCACCGCTGGTGGTAGGGTACTCAAACCTGCCTCGTCCCATCCAGGAGCCACACGTGGAGGTTCCAAAGATCGGGACGAGGGTGCCATAGGGTGCCCCGTCCCTGAGAAAGAAGGTTCTTCCTCAGAGGGATCGGCCAGGGAGGTGCTGTCGCGAGGAGTACTAGTTCGGGGAACCAGGTCCGGTTGGGCCAGTAAGGGGCAACCAGAATGACCTGCTCCTCGTCCTCCCTGACCTTGCGCAAAGTGTGCGAAAGAAGGCTCACTGGGGGAAACGCATACTTGCGGCCCTGCGGCCAGCTGTGCGCCAGAGCATCCGTGCCGAGCGTGCCCTCGGTCAGGGAATAGAACTGGGCGCAATGGGTCGAGTCGTGAGAGGCAAACAGATCTATCTGCGCGTCCCCGAACTGGTCCCAAATCAGCTGAACCGACTGGGGATGGAGTCGCCATTCTCCAGGGAGGGGCTGAAGCCGTAAGAGCTCGTCGGCTGCACAGTTCAGCGCTCCGGGAATGAAGATGGCTCGAAGCGACCTCAGATGCTTCTGACTCCATAGGAGGAGGTGGCGAGCGAGTTGTGACATACGGCGGGAGCGTAGACCACCTTAATGGTTGATGTACGCTACAGTGGCGGTATTGTCTGAACGGACTAGTACGTGTTGACCCCTGAGCAACGCCCGGAAGCGGTGCAGGGCAAGGCGTACTGCCAAAAACTCGAGGCAATTGACATGCCACAGCTGCTGGGGTCCTGTCCAGGAGCCCGCAGCAGCATGTCCATTGCACATGGCGCCCCAGCCCATGGTGGAGGCATCTGTTGAGACAACAACATGCCGGGAAGCTCGTGCCAGGGGGACACCGGCCCTGAGAAAACCGAGGTTCGCCCACGGGGTGAAGAACTGACGGCAGGTCGGAGTAACTGGTACTCGGAACGTGCCGTGTTGCCATGCCCACCTCGGGACTCGGTCGCGAAGCCAAAGCTGAAGCGGTCTGATATGAAGCAATCCGAGCGGCGTGACCGCAGCTGCAGATGCCATATGCCCAAGGAGCCTCTGAAAAAGTTTCAGTGGAACCGCACTCTTGCCCTCGAATTGTCTTAGGCAAGTCATCAGTGACTGCGCGCGCTCGCTCGTAAGCTGCGCGGACATGGCGACCGAGTCGATGTCCATACCGAGAAAAGAGATCCTCTGCACGGGGCAAAGTTTGCTCTTCTCCCAGTTGACCTGAAGGCCCAGACGGGCTAGGTGCCGAAGCACTAGGTCCCTGTGTTCGCAAACCTGATCTCGAGAGTGAGCTAGGATCAGCCAGTCGTCGATATAACTCAGGATGCGAACCCCTTGTTCTCGAAGGGGAACAAGGGCCGCCTCGACGACCTTCGTGAAGATGCGAGGAGACAGGGCTAGCCCGAAAGGGAGAACCGCGTACTGGTATGCCTGCCCCTCGAAAGCAAACCGGAGGAACGGTCTGTGTCGAGGAAGAATGGAGACATGAAAGTAGGCGTCCTTCAGGTCGATCGCTGCAAACCAATCCTGGGGCCGTATGCATTCGAAAACGCGTTTGGCGGTGAGCATCTTGAACGGCATCCTGTGAAGGGAGCGGTTCAGCACGCGCAAGTCCAGGATTGGCCGTAACCCACCGGTTTTCTTGGGGACAATGAAGTAGGGGCTGTAGAAGCCGGACCTCATCTCGGCTGGAGGGACAGTCTCGATTGCACCCTTCGCCAGCAGGGTGGCAATCTCTGCTCTCATGATAGGGGCATTGCCACCGACCAAAGTGGAGCGGACTCGTGCGAACTGAATCGCAGGAGGGCGCCCTCGGCGGGAAACAGGTCGAGGCGTCTGCCCGGCCGGCAAGGTGGAGGCAGCAGCGGGCCGGCGGGGCAGAATGTGTCTGATGGCCTCGGTCTGTTTCTGGGCAGTTGAAAACTGTTGGGCAAAGTCTTCAACTGCACCGCCGAAGAGGCCGGCCTGGGACAAGGGGGCGTTAAGCAGACGGGTCCGCTCAGCGTCCCGCATGTCAGCCAGGTTCAGCCACAGATGTCGCTCCTGGACCACAGCTGTGGACATCACCAAACCCAGGGAGCGCGCGGTAACCTTCGTCGCCCGGAGAGCAAGGTCGGTCGCGGCGCGCAGCTCATCAAAGAGCCCTGGGTTTGTCCTACCCTCGTGCATGTCTCTGAGCATCTGGGCCTGGTAGACCTGCAGAGTGGCCATAGCATGCAGTGAAGCAGCCGCCTGTCCCGCCGCTCTGTAAGACTTCGCCACCAGGGTCGACGAAAATCTACAGGCTTTGGATGGGTGCTTAGGCTCGCCCCGAGAAGAAGCACTCTGAGGACATAGTTGCATGGCAACAGAGCGTTCAACCGGGGGAAGCCCAGTGTACCCACGGGCAGCTGCCTCATCGAGGGGAGGAAAGGCGGATGAGACCAGCAAGCGGTCCCGAGAAGAAAGGGGGGTCTTACAGGACTTCGAGATCTCATCATGCACATCCGGGAAGAAAGGTATTGGGGTTTGCCGAGGACGAGGGTCGGCGGCCTTACCCAAAAACCAATCGTCCAGCCGCGAGTGCTCAGGACAGGGTGGAGGCCTCCACTCAAGTCCGATGCTCGCGGCTGCCCGGGAAAGCATGGCCGTCATCTCCGGATCAGACTCGAGCACAGCCGTATGCACACCGAAAGGTGGCAGCTGTGACGAGCCCTCACTTCCAGAAGAGTCAAACCCGTCTAGTGATGCTGCAACAGACATGGCATCTTCCTCTGTAGCTTCAACTGAAGCACGCGGGCCACCAGAGTGTAGACCCGCGGGAATCAGCAGTTCACTAGCGGGCACCGTCATTGAAGAGGGGGGCTGGGGTCGCGGACACATAGTCGGCGCCTTGTTCCAGACCGTAACCCTCAGGTCACCCTGGCCACCAGCCGCAGGACGGGGGGTGGATGAGGGGACTCTCACTCTTGCGAGTTCACGGAGTCTCGACCGTAATGACGCGATGGTCATGTTCCCACAGAGAGAACATGAGTCATCCACGAGCGCTGCTCTAGCATGATCAATGCCCAAACATACTATGCAACGCTCGTGCCCATCAGAGTCCGATACCAATCTGCCGCAACCAGAAGTACACGGGCGAGACATCTTTAAAAAGACGTGCCACGTGTAAGCTCTTTTAGTGAGAGAAAACTCAAGTGTTGAAGCACCCGGGGAGAAACGCACCGACTGGCAGACCACTGCAACAGATCAGCAGGAAGCACGCTCTCGCCGTAGATCGCCGTCACACCAACACTCGAGGTACTCGTTTGTAAAGCTGACAATTCAGAGATGGCTTGTGGAGAGAAGAATACACTTGGCTCCGAAGCGAAAACCTATCTGCTTGCTGCCGGCTTCCTCCTTTTATACCCACGAGGTGGGGCGGAGTTACGCCATGCAAATTCCGCAGTCCCATGGCATTTCCTTGCCATTGGCTCGTTTTGTAATACTCGAAGTTGATAGGCTTTCTAAGCGAAACCCCATTCGTCGTCATCCGACGTAACTCGGAGTGACAACGAAAGGGAACAGATTTGGCTTGCTGTCAAAGCTTTAACTACCACTACTTAATAATGAAGCAACAAATATAATTACTAGAAATTGGAGGTGTTGATGGGATGTCGGAATAATTCCTCTCAAATCTTTGTATAAAACGCCATTGATCAAATCTTAATCTCAATAATAACCAAAGTGTTTAACGTGATTTTAAGTAAAGCGTCTTCCTGGATCCAGCATCATTGTGTCAGCCAAAGAGGACCCAACTCCATTTACGAATTCTCATTGGTTGGTGCTAAATTTGTCAACTTTTGTCACATGAAAAAATTTCATCCACGTCTTTTAAAAAACACACAATTCCCATTGAATTCAATGGATTTGCCAGTGTTCTCTGACACTTTTAATTTCCTTTTTTTGAATAATATTTTCACATTTGATGTACATATCAATTTGATGTAGTAAGTTTCAGCAATACTTTTGATAGTTAGTCTTTTTTTGTGGATATATATATATCTATTTCATTTGTATATATTATTATATGGGTACAATAAAGTTCATTAGTTAACATTAGTTAGGCTAAATACATCAGTTAACATGTAGTAATAATGAGCTGCACTTATACTGCATTTTTAATCTTTGTGAATGTTAATTTCTAAAATACTAAATATTGTTAACATTAGTTAACAAAATATTACAAAATTTTAATAACAAAATGTTACTAAAATATTGTTAACATTAGTTAATGCACTGTGAACTACCATGAACAAACAATGAATAGCTTTATTTTTATAAGCAAAGATTAACAAATACAGTAACAAATGTATTGCTCATGGTTAGTTCATGTTAGTTAATACATTAACTAATGTTAACTAATGAACCTTATTGTAAAGTGTAACCATTATATGTTTAAGTTTAATAATTATAGTTAAGAAGTTAATTATGAACAGAACAGAGTTTCATAATCTAGAAATGTTCTGTTCATAATTCATTTTCTAACTATAATTATATATAGTATAGAAAAAAAGTTTCCCCTGTTTTTAAGTCAAGTCACCTTCATTTATATTGCGCTTTTAACAATATAGATTGTTTCAAAGCAGCTTTACAGTGATAAAAGGAAATTAAAGTAACAAAGATAAAGAGACTTTACAGCCGCTCTAGAATAAAGTTATTGTCCAACTAAAGTTAGTTTTGATTGATTCACTTCTGTTGCAAAGATAATTAGTTATTAACTTAGGGACCGCTAACACGACACCGTTCTAACAGAAAACACTTAATTCGATTCAGCCGCTCATTCGCACAATAACAGTGCACTGGTGGCTCGAGAACGCAAACTTTGAAATAGGTTCCAAGGTGCAAGCCTTGAAATGTAAAAAAAAAAAAGGTTATCTCTGCGCAAAAACGCAAACCTGTGAAAACGCTGACGGCGTGCACATGCAAATTACGTGTAGACAACAAATGGTTCATTATTGCCATAAAAACGGTAAAGTCCTTAGTGAACATCTTAGTTTTAGTTTACAATAATGCCTTAATGTGTCAAACAAAATTCGGTAATGCTTCCTTTTACAGTACGTTAACTTACGTGTACTTACAGTGTACTTACCTAAGAAAGCACTGGGTAATAATGCTTTATTTTACAGTGTTTACTTACGTGTACTTACAGTGTACCTACCGTAAGAAAGTACTGGGTAATAATGCTTTATTTTACAGTGCGTTAACTTTCGTGTACTAACAGTGTACTTACCTAAGAAAGTACTGGTTAATATAAGGTAAGTGCATGGGTTAAGGTTAGATTTAGTGGTAGGTTGAGGGCTAGTACCTAGTTATTACCCAATTATTGTAATTACTATAATAAGTACATAGTATGTTCATGGGGAACAGGACTGTAAAAGGAAGCCTTACCCAAAATTAATTTCATTTCCCGTCTGGTTTAGCAATTACAGTAAGCTTAAGGTGTGGTACATGACTAATAAGAGTTTATTTGAGAGGAATATTGTTCCAAGAAAAACAAAAGATGCTGATCCAAGAATATGTTTTTCGTTTTCGGTTTTGTTTCACCCAGACGTGACGATCCTTTCCTTGGGCTTATGTTGATGTAAATATAATTTGTCGGATTTAGTGTTGGTCATCTGGGACGGCCATCATGCTTTAATCACACTCTCTGAGAGCGGCGAGGGAATGGATTCGTCAGAGGCGCAGCTGTTTGAATGCCCAGAGAGAAGCAGGGGCTTTTAATTAAAGAACAGTCACACTACAGTGGACCTGCTACGCTTTCCTGCCATGTCATTTTACAGGGGGGGAGAGAGGGATGCGATAGGGGAACTAAGGAACCCCGATAAAGGATAATATGATTAGGTAGAGCAATAAAAAAAGACCAAAAATGGGAAAAGGGAAGTGGGATGTGTAAATATGACACCACTTTTCAAAGAAATAGCTTTTCTAAAGATATGAACACAGAAGATAACAGCTCAGATGAAGGTTTAGGCCTTGGGGGCGGAGGGCTATAAAGTGGAAATATAGTTGTGTCTAACTGTAAATAGCAGCTAAAACGGCTGGAAAGCTCTACCTGGAAGCAATCATCCTGTAATTATTTGTAATTAATTATACAAAATATATTTAATTAATAACAATAAAACATATTCAAAATTAATTAATAACAAAATAAACATGCACTAATCATCAACCCCAAATCAATTAGATAGGGGAGAGCGGGGCACAACCTAACACATTTTGGTTTTGGCTCAATTATTAAAAAAATAATTAAGTTAGATTCAT
This sequence comes from Siphateles boraxobius, assembly GCF_051911475.1. Taxonomy (NCBI): domain Eukaryota; kingdom Metazoa; phylum Chordata; class Actinopteri; order Cypriniformes; family Leuciscidae; genus Siphateles; species Siphateles boraxobius. The sequence continues at coordinate 15,779,059 of NW_027508799.1, forward strand.
CTTTCTTTTTACACAAGCAACATACACATCTCTGCTACAAATGAACACTTAAAGTTTTTTTCTAGGACCTACCATTTCCGTACAGTTGCACTGAAAGTGACAGAAGTCTAAATGTTACAACTTACCCCATATGCAGGGTTGACTGTAACAGACAGAGGGGTTAGTTGTAACACTTGTGTGAAACACACATCATTCAGTACTATTGTATAGTTTGATATTGTTTGTGCATCTGTATAGATAGATATCCATACATCCATCCCTAATCCAATCATCATTCTGTTATGGACCAATATCATGGATAGAGATATAGGAAATGTCTGCACAGTTTTGCAATAAATAAATAAATAAATCAATAAAATCATCAAATATTGTAATTGCAATTGAATTACATTTGTGTGTGGCAGCTGCATGTAAAATTATTATTATTAATAATAATAACTGTAAAAATAATAAAAACGAGCTTAAAATAAATTTTTAAATGGTTTATTGCATTAAAAACAGGCTAAACAAGTGATCAATGCATAGTAAACTAAAAAAAATAATAATTCCAACATTGTTTGTGAAAGTCCAACAAAGTTAAATATATAAATAAATACTCAAACCTGAAACGTTGTGTGGCTCCCGTTTTCATTTGATTATCATTGTACACTTGGCGGCTTAGTTGTAACACTGTGCTACAACTAACCCCGCTGTGTAAAAAATATTTTAAGCCTAGCTAACAGTTGCTAGGAGTTGCTGACATGTTTCAAAACGGTGCTATGTTTTAGCCAACAAGACAGTGATTAATGTCAGATAAAGTTAGATTTGGTGACGTACACACCACACTCAGAAACCGAAAAAAACCTATGATGAAAACATTTACTTGCATGGTGTCAAAACACTCTTTGTCCAGTATCTTCACGAAATCTTATCAAAACTTTCCACAAATTCGCGGGAGAGCGTCTTCTGGCAGCAGGAGAAAAAGAGCGGAAACACACCCTGCTTGATCCTGACTAACTATGTAAAAGGTCCGCGTTACATTTAACCCCGCGTTCGGGTGTGCCCCGCGCTCCCCTACTATGATAACGAATAAAGAAAAGAAAAACAGAAATCAAGGTAAATACTGAGAATTTAAAGATTTGATACCATTTCAGCTGAAATAAGCCTCACATCTTCATTTAAATCAAAATAATTGTATTAAAAATGGTTAAGATTAAGTCTGGAGTTGGAGTTTGAACAATATTCAAGCAATCGTTTTCCCTCTGAATTCAAAGATAGTTTAGGGTTAGGTGACCTATGATATTTCACAGGAATGTGGTTCCAGGACCAATCAAGGATAGTAAATCACTTTGTGCGTGAAGGACAGAAAAAAGACACAAGACAAAAGTGAAATTGTCAAACTTGCTGTCTAGTGCATGTTTAAACAGAAAAACAATGGAAAAGTAGCACAGTAAGCGTTCTGTTTGATAGGGCCCCTAATACCATTGTTTTCAATGAGAAAACAACCCAGCATTCCAGCACTGCCTGAAACTTGCACCAGGTTCATCACATATCCATCATGTCTCCTGAGTGTAGATGAGCATGTTAACCACAGACAAGTTCTGTATGTTCTCATTAGTACTTTTGCAGCTTCACTAAATGACTTTCTAGCACTATATGAACTGTTATCGTCTTTATTTACATCACAGTGCCATTATCCCTGACCTCATATGGCGCACAACTCCTGGTTATAGAAAACGATTGTGTTCAAGGTTGAAAGATAAAGCAACTTGTTTTTTCACACTTGTAGTTCGGTTCGCTTAATTCGTTTGGTCTGGTTGTACAATGGCTCTGAATTGTCAAAACACCTTTCAAAATGCTTGCTATGGATGTGAAAAACGCAAAAAAAAATGAACTCGATGCAAATTTTTTCTGATGGACGAAAGTTTCGGAGGCAGTGTGTAAACGTGATTGACACAAAGTGAGGTCGTGTTATAATTTCGGACGAGAACTTCGGACTCGGTGTGCAAGAAAGCGGACCGAGAGTCCACTTATTTGTTGCGCACCTTGGTTAGGATGGCAGCGTTCACACTTATGGACCACATTAACAGAGCAATCGCACCAGGGTTCGTTTTAATCGAACCAAACATTCCAAGTGTGAACACACGATTACATTCAGTTTGAGCAGTTCAGCAAAGATTCCAGTAAGTTAGTAAATTTATGTTATTTAATATCTGTGGTGCAGCCGGTAATTTACTGTAACTTTACAGGAAATCATGCATTGCTTGTAAATGTATTAGTATTTTCATGTAACTTTATTTCATATCTCTACGAGAAGGAACTGAGACCTCTGGTCCATGTTTTCCCAATAACACCCATACCAAGAGTTGTGTGATCCTAATATGGTACTTTGATAAATATAAATATGTGTTGCCAATATCCTATTATTAAGGAGACTACTGGTCCTTTACCAGCAATTATGAGCAGCTTTTCCCTCTAGAAGCAAACAGAAGTAGCAGCAGTCAGTGGTTTGAGTGAGAAAAGTCCTCGCTAGTGATATGACCAGAAGTCTTGCCTAACACACACTGACTTTTTTACTAATAAATATTCCAAAAATGTCTGAAGCAACCTTTTGTTAATCAACATGTTTGTAATTTTGAAGGCTACAGTTAAGCTTCATTAGACAACTGTCTACCTAAAGACATTAATAGCCACAAAACCGGCTTCAATTTCACAGAATTTCAGCCTACAAGCCATAATTATGATAAGTTCTGCTAACTGGAGGGGGTGGGGGGGGGGGGGGGACAACATGTGTCTAATTGCCAACACAGTGTATGACATACCAATTATAAATATCTATCATTAATAAAATCTAATATTAATTAAAACATCTAGACAGTTAAAAAAAAGCATGTGCCAAAAAATATTATGCATTTTACCTAAACATTCTCCTCATTACAACCACTGTTAAGGATTTGTATATATGTACATATAGTGCTAAGAAATAACCAAAGATTTCCTTGATTATTGTAGTTTTTTTGATTTTCTGCTATTCTCAGGAAATCAAGAAAGGGCTGAAAATCAGGGGGAAAGTGTAGATTTCAGGCAACTACTGAATAGCACAAAAAGTAATCTAATTAATGGCCTCGTTTAAAAGCTGTTCAGAAAAAAAATGTAGGGATGATAAAGTGAGAGAGACAGCCAGATACGGAGCATATCAGGTCTTCAGCACAGTCACAAATCGCTGTGGGACCCCAGTGATGCTGGAGGCAGTTACCCAGACAACTAACTGCTGCCTTGACTGACATCTGCTCGATCTCTCTGAGAAACATGTATAGAGATCTCAAACAGGAACATACAGAGATCTCACTTCTCTTTTTCATTTCTCTATGTTCCGATTTGATATCTTTCATCATTTTAACAAGAGCAGCGAACCTGCTCTTTTGATTGGCCCAATGACAGCGTTGCCTTGGTGACATGCTGGGCTCTGACGGCCCCTGGGGACCTCACCTAGCTGACGTCAGGTCCAGGCTGAGAAATAAATTGGATCTGTGTGAGAAGTGAGTAGCTAGACGACTCCTACAGAACAGTTAGTCATACAGCAACTAATTACACGAAAAAGCCTTAACCAATTTATCAGCGGTTTTTCTGTTCTACAGGTGTCAGCTATATAGAGGAGAGGAGAGATGGAGGAGAGGAGAGATGTAGAGAAGATATGAGAGGAGATATAGATGAGAGGAGATATAGAGGAGAGGAGATATAGAGGAGAGGAGATATAGAGGAGAGGACAGACGTAGAGAAGATAGGAGAGGAGAGGAGATATAGAGGAGAGGAGATATAGATAAGAGGAGATATAGAGGAGAGGAGAGGAGATATAGAGGAGAGGAGATATAGAGGAGAGGAGATTTAGAGGAGAGGAGAGATGGAGGAGAGGAGAGATGTAGAGAAGATAGGAGAGGAGATATAGATGAGAGGAGAGATGGAGGAGAGGAGAGATGTAGAGAAGATAGGAGTTGAGATATAGATGAGAGGAGATATAGATGAGAGGAGATATAGAGGAGAGGAGATATAGAGGAGAGGAGATATAGAGGAGAGGAGATATAGATGAGAGGAGATATAGAGGAGAGGAGATATAGAGGAGAGGAGATATAGATGAGAGGAGATATAGATGAGAGGAGAGATGTAGAGAAGAGAGGAGATATAGAGGAGAGGAGATATAGATGAAAGGAGATATAGAGGAGAGGAGATATAGAGGAGAGGAGATATAGAGGAGAGGAAATATAGAGGAGAGGAGAGATTTAGAGAAGAGAGGAGATATAGAGGAGAGGAGAGATGTAGAGAAGAGAGGAGATATAGAGGAGAGGAGATATAGATGAGAGGAGGTATAGAGGAGAAGAGATGAGATATAGAGGAGAGGAGATGAGATATAGAGGAGAGGAGATATAGAGGAGAGGAGGTGAGATATAGAGGAGAGGAGATGATATATAGAGGGGAGGAGATATAGAGGAGAGGAGATATAGAGGAGAGGAGAGGAGGTATAGAGGAGAGGAGATGAGATATAGAGGAGAGGAGATGAGATATAGAGGAGATATAGAGGAGAGGAGGTGAGATATAGAGGAGAGGAGATGAGATATAGAGGAGAGGAGATATAAAGGAGAGGAGATGAGATATAGAGGAGAGGAGATGATATATAGAGGAGAGGAGATATAGAGGAGAGGAGAGGAGATATAGAGGAGAGGAGGTATAGAGGAGAGGAGATGAGATATAGAGGAGGGGAGAGATGTAGAGAAGATAGGAGAGGAGATATAGAAGAGAGGAGATATAGAGGAGAGGAGATATAGAGGATAGGAGAGATGTAGAGAAGATAGGAGAGGAGATATAGAGGAGAGGAAAGATGAAGAGAAGATAGGAGAGGAGAGGAGATATAGAGGAGAGGAGAGATGGAGAGAAGATATAGATGAGAGGAGAGGATATATAGAGGAGAGGAGATGAGAGGAGAAATGATAGTGACAGAAAAGGGGAGAGGAAAGAATGAATGAGAAAAAAGTAGAATACAGGATGATAGGACAGAATGAGAATTGGGGAGTAAGGTAGAGAAAACCTTAGGAAAGAAAAAGGTCAGACGAATAGAAAAAAAGGTGAGGAGCGATGGAAATGAGAGGCCTGGGAAAGGTGAAAAAAAAGAAGAAAGAAGGTGAGGAAATGACAGGAAGAGAAGAGGATCTGACACAGTGAGGGAGGTCTAAAGATAATTTGCCTCAGCACAGCTCACAGGGAGGATGGAACGAGAGTCACAAAGACGTGACCCAGGGTCTGAGACACAGCAAAACCAATAAGGCAGTGACATCTCTTTCTGCTCCTCGTCTCTCTCCCTCTATCCGCTGGGTTGTCCTCAGACCTCTGTGAAATCCCAGGCCATTCTTTTTGGCTTTGGCTTTTCCTGTAGTGACCTGGATAACGGCTCCTCGGGGAATACGGCATCTCACTGAACTAGATTCAAAGCGCTCAGAGAGAGAGAGAAAGAGAGAGAGAGAGAGAGAGAGAGAGAGGTGCCTTCACACTCACAAAACAAGCACTTCACTCCAGCAGCTCGGCACCTGACTCGAGTGCCTCCAATGGGAAAGACTCCTCAAATATTGATGTAAGACTTTGAAAAATGTCAAAAACGCGGAAAGCTTCCAGGGACGAGTTGCAGAATATGCAAATCCAAACTCAACATTTGAATTGTTTAGTTCGCATTATACTTTGAGAAGAAATTCAGAGCTCTGTGGCCTGGTAAACATGACAAGCGCCCAGATATTTCATGATTAGTGTGGTACAGGTGGTACACACACACACACACGTGGGTGACCATCTGCAGTGCTATTGCTTGAATATTCTCAGTGCCTTTTTCAAGAAACCTGCCCTAATTTCATTTGACAGGGGCTGTGAGAGCTTGGAACCTGTTGGCATACATGCTCTCTTTTGTGGACTACACCAAGAGACCAACAAAATACACGTACACACACAAACACACACACACACACACGCACACACACGCACCCACATGCACACACATGCACACACACACATACATATATACACACACACACACACATACACACACACCGTGTAAATAATTCGGCCATGATTGATAATCGTGTAAATAGTTGTGTTTCTTTTGTTGCTCATTAATGTTTCCTTTGGCTGAGAACTTACAGGGTTAACGGCACCATAAACTTATAGCAACATCGAGACAAAACAAGGCTCTTTAAAAAAAATATATATTTTCCAAAGCAACGAAAAAACCTAAAATGTTAAGTATTTGATTTAAAAATGGAATTATGCTAAGGCACACCCAGAAAAATAATGATTTGATATTCTGTCTCAGTCTTAAATAAAGTGCTTAGTAAAATGAACAGCACACTAATATCTATTAAAAAATGTTTAATGTGAATGAATGATAAATTATGAATGCACATATCCTGCTAGATGTAACAAAACAAAAAAGTCAAATGAGGAAATATTGCAAAGATAATTAGAACATATTATAAATATGATAAATACAGATTAACATAAATGGTGGTTTAAAACAAATCAATTAGTTCAATCTATTTCTTTTGAGAGCAGATTAATTTTTTTAATTAACTTATTTATCTCTGATTTGCTTTAAATTAATTATGGAAGTTACAGAAGACATGTTAATAATGTACTCTTAATAATGTACTTATAATGAGTCCCAGTTCTGGCTTCTGATTGGTCATGCTAAAAACCATGCATACAATCATACCGTCAGCGTATGTACTGCATTTGATAAATAACTTATGAATGATCTTATGAACTTAGGAATAACTTATGATGAATATGCCCCAGCCATATTTTGGGTCAACCTATGGTGTGAGTTTAGGGGCGGGGCTAATGATTTTTCTGACAAATGGAAGATAGTGAATGGGATGTAAAAAACAGAAGGAGTGTTTGTGAAAGCTGTTTGGAAGAAATCATTATTTTTTGCAATTAAGATTGGTGTTGCTAGTTGGCGCTAAAAAAAGATTTTTTTTTAATGGATGTCAATGGAGTAGAGGCTTCACTACGCTGAATAAACCACTTTTGCGAGGAAATAGCTTATCATTTAACAAATCGACAGCCCATCGACTAATCTTCAACATGGTTGCTCTTAAACATTCGTTTTGTATTGATCAATTTTTAAAGTTTACACTGAAAAAAAGTTTGGTTTTATAAGAGAAGTCACGGAAAATTGCGCGAAAGGTATGATTCAGTTTACTATGGAAACTTGTTTCTGCCACAGAATAAAAAAATAAAATAGGTAATTGCGACTTTTTATCTCACAGTTCTGTTTTTGTTTCTCACAATTGCGAGTTTACGTCTCGCAATTCTGACTTTTTATTCAGAATTATTCAGAATTGCGTGATATAAAGTCGCAATTGTGTGTTATAGTCAGAATTGCCTGATATAAAGTCGCAATTGCGAGAAATAAACTCGCAATTCTGACTTTTTTCCCCTCAAAATTGTATGTTTATATCTCGCAATTCTGAATTTATAACGTGCAATTGAACCTTCGTAAAGACCCGCCCCCCTTAGTTACTGTCGCTATGTCCGACAAGCTACGCCGCTCTCACGCAAACACCATGTTCTCGCGCAGTGAAAAATACATCGCAGATCAGAGAGGAGACTGATAATACGCTGACAGACAGGACAGACCAGGTTACTTTTCGGTTACTTTTGATATTAAACATATTTAAAAAAGTCTCACCTTTCAAATTTGGTCATTTTTAAAAAGAAATTTAAACAATAAATACCGTTTTGTGGCTCTTTAATGTGTCGTGACAGATCGCTGTAGAGCCTCAGTTAAAGCTGCTCGTGACTTCATAACTCTCAATTCTGACTTAATAACACTCAATTGCGACTTTATATCACGCAATTCAGAATTGCAAGATGTAAACTTGCAATTGTGAGATAAAGTCTCAATTATCTTTTAAAATATTTTATTCTGTTGCGGAAACAAGCTTCTTTAGTTTACGGCATGCAGTTTGTCGTACAACTCTAAACGCAAAAATTCGATGGTGTCAAGGCTGTAATGTGATTTGTTATCAAAGCACATGTGATCCAAGTTAGCCGTTACGCTTTCTCCAATGGTAGAGCCACAAACCCTCATACCTCCCAAAAATAAGACCATAGGTGCGTCCCAATTCCCATACTATCCGTCCTAAATAGTATTCAAAAATAGAATTAGTAAATCCCAAATCCTAGTATGTTGAAATGAGTGTTCCAAAGATACCTGGATGGTCTACTATTTCCGAAGTGCAGATCGATGCGCACTCTAACGGCTAATATTGCCCACAACCCATCGCACGTTGGACGAGGATTCGGTTAGAACTATAAAGGAGGACGCGTGAGTCCACCGGTTATGTAGAGAGGTTTAGATAAAGAGGTTTGGGTGATTAATTATCAGTATCTAACCTGACGAAAATTTATTTATTCAAAGCTGTCTACATTATATTGCATTTGCAGCAGCATTGTGAACTTTTATAAAGATACGTTTAGCCATTAACTTTCAAATGCATCATTATATTCAAATTGCAAACACATGAGTAGAGTCTCCGCATGAAAGACCCATGACTGGCAGACGAACGTGCGACTGCATTAAATTAGATTGAATAGAGGATTTTAACTGTGACAAGATGATTGACTGGGCAGTTTACGGTGACAGGATGCACGCGACAGATCTGTCCGTTAAAGATGACGAAGTAGTATGTCCCAAAGCTTGCCTACTCTTTTGCTACACACTCAAAAGTATGTACTTTTTCTTCACAAAAAGAGTACATATTTTTAGGGCGTAGTATAAGTATGCGAATTGGGAAGCTGTTTCTAGCAACCCAGAAGATTTTGATTAGCTGGATCAGGTGTGTTTAATAAGGGTTGGAGCTAAACTCTGCAGGACAGTGGCTCTCCCTTCCACTCGTGCGTATATGTTCAAGAATGTCTCGTTGCATTCCTGTAACGTGAGATATCTACTTTGTGTAATAAGCAAAGCTACAGAACAACAGTGTCTCTGCTAAATGGAATGCTCGAGGTAATTACACACTGTTTGTTCCAACGCACATTAGCAAATGCACTGTTCAATATTCATGAGGAGAGATGGTGTCTTAAATGGATTTGTAGTGTGTACTCCACTCGCTTCTAATCACTGCCAGTGATTCAGAGAAAAACAGCAGATCGTTTTATCTCGGGGATTTTTTTTTTTGCAGAGTGCTTATTCAGAAGCTTATTTAACCTTCAATCCAACTAAATATGCTTTCTAGAAAAGGAAGAACATGTTATAAAAGTCATGAGGGTTATTCATGAAGAATATAAAGAAAATATTTATTATATAAATATTTTTAAAAAAGACCAGAATTCCAGGATTTTGCTCTGATTAAGTGCAAAGATTTACTGCACACTTTAATATAGTAAATTGATTATAAACTAAATGGCTGGAAAACTAAGTTAGCCGTTACTCAGTGAGATATTTATTATTTAAGCAATGCGGCCTTATGATTTGTATACAAAACGTATAAAAATACATAAACTTGATAAACATTACACCTAAATAGTTTAGTGTTGGTTGCCTGTAGTATATATTCTCAAGTATAAGTTGATTGTATAAATGTATATGCAAGGAAACATTCATCTAAAATGAAAGATTGGACTAAAAAATAAAGAATGAAAGGTTAGCTGCTGAATTAGGTCTTGCTTATGAACACATACATACCTAAAATGAAATAAAAACATCACATGAACAGACATCAGGCTGTACTTTACCAGAAAGTCGTACACACACAGATAGAGGTAAGGAATAACAGGCTGCCGCCCCTCCACTTTGCCAGCTTTCCTACATGCCAATCACGGAAAGTTTGTGGCAGCATGGGAGAGAAGCCCAAGGGAAGGGGCTGAAAACAAGTCGGGAGATTCCCGTATTCTGGAACGCCGTGAGCAGAATCATGCAAATACTGAGGACTGCAGATATGTGACCAGAGTCAGGATGACTTCATCAGACCCTGGTCCTCCCTCCACAATTCTGACTGTTTTCCCTCCACTTATATTTCCATATGCCATCACAGTAAAGATAAGTGCAGGGAAAACAGTCAGAATGCTGGATACATCTCTTTTACAGCTGCTGGAGAATTAGCACCAGTTACTGTTACTAAGAGATAGATTTTTACAAATATGTATACGTTGATATTCTATAACTGTTTTGTTATTGCTTCAGTTAAATTCATGGTTAAAAGGCAGCATCGCAAATCCTCATCGGTTGAGAATTAACCTAATATGCATTGCAAAAATGGTGGACACGTTAAGAAAAATGCTTATTATAAATATATTTATATTCTATAAAAAGTTATTATGCTGCATTATGCTTTTTTTTAGTAATGCAACATCACTATTGTTAATGTTATGGGGTGTGATAAACACCTGTGAACACCTGATGTTTTTCTTTACTAGCGTTTTGGTTTGTGAAATGTGTGAATTGTGTCCTTTTAATGAGGCCTTTTGCTCTTTATATCCCCCCCGTCCCCCCCAAAAATAAAATAAAATAAAATTATTTTTTAATGAAAAAAGAAACACTTTTATCATAGAAGAGGTGTATATTAATTAGGGATGCACCGACATGAAAATTTGGGCCGATACAGATAACCGATAATTCTTTATATTTGAAAGCCTATAACCGATATATTGGCCGATAAATCTAAATCCAAATTTTTATATAATTTTTGAGAGCCTAATTACAAAAACTAAAGTCTCACCATTAAAATCCATGTCCCAAACACACAATTATAATGATGTTCTCATCGTATGATGTTCTCATTGTAGCCTACATAACAGCCTTCATATCATATGAATCATAATCATATTCAATCATATTTCAAGCAATTCAAAACCATCATGGTGAAAAGTTCGCATCTGAAGTGTCCCAGCTGATGGAAATCATTCATTATTTATCGATTTTAATATATCGGCCAAATTTTCTTATTGGGCCGATAACAATAACATTAAAACTGAACATATATTCGCAGATACCGATATGGTGGGCAATATATCGAGCATCCCTAACATTAATAAATTAATAAGTATCATTGACTCAATATTAGATGGAAATACTATAGTACTCCCGTATACCATGATATTCAAAGATTAGTAAATTAATATATGTTAAAATATGTCCAAATACCATAGTAATGCTTTTTTTCAATGTGCTTAAAGTGACATCACTATGGCGCACCACCTCCATCACCAAAACCAAAGAGACTGATTTGATGAAGAAAATCATGCAATAAATCTTGCATGTGGCAGAAAAATGACTTGTCACATGGCGTATTCTATTAATAGTGACATTTTAATTTCGCCTACTTGCAAATGTCAGAATCACACACAAAACGACAACTTCACAATCATTTGAGAGAGATCTTGCCACCGAGAAAGAATACCGAAGATGAAATCGATCCTGCCTGTAGTTGCTCTTTGCGAACAGAGAGCTGGGTTGGCGAGAGCTCTTTGTAGTAAGTGCAGCTGACGCGGGCAGTTGAAGAGACTGTAATTAGCTTTATGACAGCGTTCAGGGACTCTAGAAGCATTCGCTGTTGTGTTCCTTTGCTAGCGTGCAAAAGGAGGCCTTTTGATTTGATTCCCCTTAAATGCAGATTTAAAACACAGATCCCTCAATATTCTTTAGAAAAGGTCAACTACTTTTGCTGTTACGGGTTTATGCCAGCACAACATCTGTGCTTCCCCTGAGGGCAACTCATTCACCTTCAAGGTTAAAGTGAGTGTTATTGAAAACCAATTAGAGGTTTCAAGTGCCATGCTCTGCCTTCAATAGACGGCCTCACATCCTAATAGACTACACAATGGGTAGGATTGTGTGGTATACAGGCAGAAAAAAAGGTACCGGTGTACTACAATACTAAAAGGGTGTGAAACCATGATTTTTATTATTTTGATTCCAGACAATAATGTGCTTCTATTTAGCACAGTTCTGCAGTTAAGGATAACCACTAAATTAATGTTTAAGGGTACAAACATTTCCTAAAATATCATTTGAGGTATCAATTACTGGATTTTTGGTCCCACTTTATATTAAGTGGCTTTTAGTACTATGTACTTGCATCGGAAAAATAAGTACAATGTACTTATTGTTTTCATGTTGTATTGTAAAACACTTTAGCTGCTATTGAGGTGTGATACTGGTAAGGTTAGGGACAGGTGTGTGTGGTATGGGTAGTTTTAAGGGTAGGTTAAGGTGTAAGGGAAGGGTCAACTGTGTAATTACAAATGTAATTACATAAATTAATTACAGCTGTAATTACATGCAGGTATTTTCAAAATATAAGTACAATGTAAAAACATGTATGTACACAGTAAGTCCATTGTATCAAATTATTAATTTCAATGTTAGTACATAGTACTTAAAGCCACTTAATATAAAGTGGGACCAGATTGGTCAATAAGTGATTATTATTACTATATAAATAAATGATAATGCTCAAAATGGCTTTAGCATTTCATTTTAATATAAAACAATAATTATATTTTGAAAAAAAAAAATGTTTTACTCTGTATGCACAGTATGCAAACAGAATACCAAAATGTACAGTACTGCATGACATACTGCATCCCATTATGCAATGCAATTAACTTTCCATTTTTTTTCCGAAGGAGTCAAGTATAATATCTACGTAGGACCAAACAAAAAAAATCATTACTTTTTTATCCTCATCATTTGCTGTTACGTGTGGGTTTTGCTGTGTCTTGTATATCACGTGATTCCTTGTTTGTCATGTGACCCTGCCATGTGTCTTGTCTTTTGTTGTTGTTGCTCAGTGTCCACAGGTGTTCCTCGTCCATGTTTATTAGTCTCCCCAGGTGTTTCTTATTAACCACGCCCCCTTGTTATCTTGTTTAGCTTGTTTGTCTGTGTATTTAAACCCCTGTGTTTCAGTTGTTGGCTGTCGATTGTTGTTTTATGTTACTCCTGTCCTGTTCTGAGTTCCCTGGATTTCCTGTTTTTGTAGTTGTTTAATTAAATGTGCTTGCAATTGGATTCACTCTCCGTTTCATTCCTGACTGGATGTGACAGAACAACCGACCCAAGATGAATCCAGCAGCCAGTCTCTTTCGCCTCAGCCAAGGTGACCGCCCTATTGGGAAATATGTGGAGGAGTTTTGTGGACTTTGTGATGGGGTGGACGTTGATGATAATGTCTTGAAAGACATGTTCCGTTATGGCCTTACGGACCTCCTAGAGTACCTTATGCCGGACAACACCCCTCAATGGACTTTAGAGCAGTACATTGATATTGCCCTTCGGATAAGCTCTGCGCTTCACGCCAGCCACGTCCAGCCAGAGACCGTCCAGCCAGAGACCGTCCAGCCAGAGACCGTCCAGCCAGAGACCGTCCAGCCAGAGACCGTCCAGCCAGAGACCGTCCAGCCAGAGACCGTCCAGCCAGAGACCGTCCAGCCAGAGACCGTCCAGCCAGAGCTTCACGTCAGCCGCGTCCAGCCAGAGCTTCACGTCAGCCTCGTCCAGCCAGAGCTTCACGTCAGCCGCGTCCAGCCAGAGCTTCACGTCAGCCACGTCCAGCCAGAGCTTCACGTCAGCCACGTCCAGCCAGAGCTTCACGTCAGCCACGTCCAGCCAGAGCTTCACGTCAGCCACGTCCAGCCAGAGCTTCACGTCAGCCACGTCCAGCCAGAGCTTCACGTCAACCACGTCAAGCCAGAGCCGAGGCCCTCTTCGCCGCTGGTCCTGCCCAGCTCAAGGCCCTCTTCGCCGCTGGTCCTGCCCAGCGCTCAGTCCTCTTCGCCGCTGGTGCTGCCCAGCTCAAGACCCTCTTCGCCGCTGGCCCTGCCCAGCGCTCAGTCTTCTTCGCCGCTGGTCCTGCCCAGCGCTCAGTCCTCTTCGCCGCTGGTCCTGCCCAGCTCAAGGCCCTCTTCGCCGCTGGTCCTGCCCAGCTCAAGACCCTCTTCGCCGCTGGCCCTGCCCAACGCTCAGTCTTCTTCGCCGCTGGTCCCGCCCAGCTCAGAGCCCTCGCCGCTGGTCCCGTCCAGCCCTGAGCTTTCTTCTACCGATCCAGAGACTGTTCAAGTCACGTCTGCCGATCCAGAGGCTGTTCAAGTCACGTCTGCCGATCCAGAGGCTGTTCAAGTCACGTCTGCCGATCCAGAGGCTGTTCAAGTCACGTCTGCCGATCCAGAGGCTGTTCAAGTCACGTCTGCCGATCCAGAGGCTGTTCAAGTCACGTCTGCCGATCCAGAGGCTGTTCAAGTCACGTCTGCCGATCCAGAGGCTGTTCAAGTCACGTCTGCCGATCCAGAGGCTGTTCAAGTCACGTCTGCCGATCCAGAGGCTGTTCAAGTCACGTCTGCCGATCCAGAGGCTGTTCAAGTCACGTCTGCCGATCCAGAGGCTGTTCAAGTCACGTCTGCCGATCCAGAGGCTGTTCAAGTCACGTCTGCCGATCCAGAGACTGTTCAAGTCACGTCTGCCGATCCAGAGACTGTTCAAGTCACGTCTGCCGATCCAGAGACTGTTCAAGTCACGTCTGCCGATCCAGAGACTGTTCAAGTCACGTCTGCCGATCCAGAGACTGTTCAAGTCACGCCTGAACCTGATCGCTCTATGTTTGTTTCTGTGTTTACGTCTCTCCTTGTGGCTGTTTCTGTTCTGGTGTCTGTTCCAGAACCGGAGCCAGTGTCTGTTCCCGAGCCATTCTGTGTGTTGTCTGTTCCCGAGCCAGTGTGTGTGTTGTCTGTTCCTGAGCCAGTGTGTGTGTTGTCTGCCGATCCAGAGACTGTTCAAGTCACGCCTGAACCTGATCGCTCTATGTTTGTTTCTGTGTTTACGTCTCTCCTTGTGGCTGTTTCTGTTCTGGTGTCTGTTCCAGAACCGGAGCCAGTGTCTGTTCCCAAGCCATTCTGTGTGTTGTCTGTTCCCGAGCCAGTGTGTGTGTTGTCTGTTCCTGAGCCAGTGTGTGTGTTGTCTGTTCCTGAGCCAGTGTGTGTGTTGTCTGTTCCCGAGCCATTCTGTGTGTTGTCTGTTCCCGAGCCAGTGTGTGTGTTGTCTGTTCCCGAGCCAGTGTGTGTGTTGTCTGTTCCCGAGCCAGTGTGTGTGTTGTCTGTTCCCGAGCCAGTGTGTGTGTTGTCTGTTCCCGAGCCCGAGTGTGTGTTGTCTGTTCCCGAGCCCGTGTGTGTGTTGTCTGTTCCCGAGCCAGAGCCAGTGTGTGTGTTGTCTGTTCCCGAGCCAGAGCCAGTGTGTGTGTTGTCTGTTCCCGAGCCAGAGCCAGTGTGTGTGTTGTCTGTTCCCGAGCCATTCTGTGTGTTGTCAGTTCCCGAGCCATTCTGTGTGTTGTCAGTTCCCGAGCCAGTGTGTGTGTTGTCCGTTCCCGAGCCAGTGTGTGTGTTGTCTATTCCTGAGCACGAGCCAGTGTGTGTGTTGTCCGTTCCCGAGCCAGTGTGTGTGTTGTCTATTCCTGAGCACGAGCCAGTTTGTGTGTTGTCTGTTCCCGAGCAAGTGTGTGTGTTGTCCGTTCCCGAGCCAGTGTGTGTGTTGTCCGTTCCCGAGCCAGTGGGTGTGTTGTCCATTCCCGAACCAGTGAGTGTGTTGTCTGTTCCCGAGCCAGAGTCTGTGTTGTCTGTTCCTGAGCCAGAATCAGTGTGTGTGTTGTCTGCTGTTCCTGAGCCGGTGTCTGCGCCGCCCTGGCCGCCCGAAGGGTCTTCACCGCCCTGGCCGCCCGATGGACTGTCTTCTCCGCCCTGGCCGCCCGATGGACTGTCTTCTTCGCCCTGGCCGCCCGATGGACTGTCTTCTCCGCCCTGGCCGCCCGATGGACTGTCTTCTTCGCCCTGGCCGCCCGATGGACTGTCTTCTCCGCCGTGGCCGTCCGAGGGCTCATCTCTGCCCTGGTCCCCTGCGCAACCTTCTCTGCCCTGGTCCCGTTCCCCTGTTAGGACTTGGCCCTCCTACCCTCCCCCAAGACCACCTCCGCTTCACCACCCTCCTGAACTTTAGTGTTTTTGTTTCAAGGGGCGTCGGGAGCCGCCCATAGGGGGGGGGGGCTATGTTACGTGTGGGTTTTGCTGTGTCTTGTATATCACGTGATTCCTTGTTTGTCATGTGACCCTGCCATGTGTCTTGTCTTTTGTTGTTGTTGCTCAGTGTCCAGAGGTGTTCCTCGTCCATGTTTATTAGTCTCCCCAGGTGTTTCTTATTAACCACGCCCCCTTGTTATCTTGTTTAGCTTGTTTGTCTGTGTATTTAAACCCCTGTGTTTCAGTTGTTGGCTGTCGATTGTTGTTTTATGTTACTCCTGTCCTGTTCTGAGTTCCCTGGATTTCCTGTTTTTGTAGTTGTTTAATTAAATGTGCTTGCAATTGGATTCACTCTCCGTTTCATTCCTGACTGGATGTGACATTTGCAGGGACTGTCAAAATTATTTGTTTTTATATTATTTTCTTGCAATCATAATATGTTTTGTTTATATTATGCAATTGAAAATGAAGATACATTTGGCAAATATGCAGACATGGAACTAATTTGCTAATAACTATAATAATACGCCATTCCGTGAACCTGCTTGATTTAAAGATGGATTATAACTGTAAAAGACAGATTTCATATCTTTCATAAAATACATGATTTCTGTGTGATGTTTGAGTCATGTGTGCCATGTGTGTGTCATAATTGGTGTCTGTAGTCATTGATTTTTTCTTCTGAGGACATTGTTTGCTTGCTCATAACACTGCCAGTGTATTTCTAGTGGCTGGAAACAACAGGAAGCTTCCAGAAGGTGTCGGACTTTCACATCAAGGGGCAGAAATGTGTGATGAAGCACAGCTACGGCATGTCGTTTTTCTTAGATGTTTTGACCGTCTAGTTTTTTTAATAGTTCATTCTCTGACATTGTTGCCAAAACTCTCAGCATTGTATATTTTCTGAAATCTCTAGACAAGTAAAAGACATGTGTTATGAGAAAGCAAAGCGCTCAGTGGAAATGTGTTGCTCTTAACGTTTAAGCTTATTTGTCTTCACAATAAAGATTACACTTTTCTAAACGCTGTATGACATACATTCATAGAGTAACTTAGCGAAACTGTCTAAACAGCAATACTTGAGATTCCCTATTCTAAAAGCCAGTTCACATCAACGACGTTAACTGTAATGATAACTATAGCTAAAACTAAATTTTAATAATCATAATTACACAGAGAAACAATTTTTATAGCTGATGCAGGATAAAAAACATTGACAATCAGATTCCACCCAACTTTTCAAGCGCATTTAAAGCATTCATTCTTCAGGTGTAATAAGCACAAGCTCATTATGCATTTATGTAGCAATGCTTGATCATTACAATTGCTGTTCTTAATGGTTGTGTTGATCAATAATGTCTCCAATGTGCACTGTGTTTTTAAAAGTTGCACAAAAAAGTTTTTTTTTTTTTGCTTTAAAGACGCAAGTCTCGCTGTACAAGTAAACTGTAGGTTGCTTTCCAAAAGCTCTTGTCCCATAGCCAATGAGGAAAATGTACATTGATTAAATACTGTCAGTCGTTGGGACTGCAGAGTGTGTTCTCTGCTGTACAGCCTGCCTGAGTCTTCCTTATACAGCGTATTGAGCTCTAGCTCAGCGGGTTTCTTGTCACTGCTCAATACACTCAGACACACTTTTCATTTTCCTCAATACAACCCATTATGTGATCTTTATGGCCTTAAAGGTCAATGGAGCGGCTTCCTGCTGTCGTGACAGATCGTGGTGCCAAAAATATCACAGTTAGATCAGTTCAGAGCAGCCTGGTCCATACGCAATTCAGACGCCATTGTTTCACACTCAAAAACATTTTAGCGTTACAGCCAAAGACAAGGGAGCATTTTTTAAACGTTTTCACTGACAGAATGAGCACATACCCTTTATTATTTAATTTTAAAGCACTTTTTACTTGAACAAACAACACCAAAAGGAATTACGGTAACGTTTTTTGAAAAACTTGTTTGTTCACATACCCTTTACTATTTCAAGTTAAACCACTTTTTACTGGTACAAACTCCACTAACAGGAACTGTGTTAAAGTTTCATGAAAAACGTAGGAATTACGGTAAAGTTTCTTGAAAAAATTGAAATATATATATATATATATATATATATATATATATATATATATATATATATATATATATATATATACTTTATATTTATTTTCATTCAATAAATTGGAAATAAATAATTTGAAAATGAATTAAAAAATAATCTCTAAATTAAACAGACTTACATCTAGCTGTGTTTTTTTTTTATTTCAGCATCTCATGCAATTAGCAGTGCATGTCTAACCAATAAAACCAAGACTTATCCGTTCTGTTATACTCTGTTCTGCTCCATCAAACTGTATTATACACACCCTTGTAATACAATAAATTAATTAAACCATTATGTGGGTGAATTTGCACATTTTTGCTCTGATTTCAGTACATTTCTTGTGTATGCATCCCTTAAGAAATATGTCTGAATGCTGTACGGTGGATCCAAAAACAAAATTATTTTACAGGGTTTCGATAAAAACCAGCTAGTTAGCAGATTTTGAAAATGTACATTTGACATCCACCAACGATAGTAGTCACATCTTGCCCTATAGACTTTCACTGTAAGTGTTTTACTGTAAATGCCATTTTTGGCATTAAAGTTGCCAATTTAAGATCTTAAGTTGTATTTAACCCACAATGTTCTTTTAAAGGGGTCCTTGATTATGATTTCAGTTTTTTAACTTTAGTTAGTGTGTAATGTTGCTGTTTGAGCATAAACAACATCTGCAATGTTACGAAACTCTAAGTTCAGTGCAAAGAAAGATATTTTCTTTAACAGAAATTGCTTTTTAAGGACTAAATCAAACAGCTAGTAGGAACTACAACGAGCTTCTTCTCGGGTTGGTGACATCACAAACCCTAAAATTTACATAAACCCTGCCCCCGGGAACACAGAACAAAGGGGGTGAGACCATGTTGGGGTTCTTCAGAGAAGAAGAAGAGTTGTTGTTGCTGTTTTTTACACCCCGGAAAAAGTTTGTCCTAAGGCTGCTCAATTTATGGAGAACAGCTTCCAGAAGAGAGTACAATGCAGGCTATATGCACAAAAGCTTCTCCTGAAAGACGTAGCAATTTCCATTTTGTTCGAACAATCTGTTGTTTATGGATCACAACTTGTAAACATGTTTTATAATTTGTAGATGTGTTTTCTATTAACAGTTCCAAGCTTTATGTAGTTGCTATGATAGCTATGATGTAAACGAAGGGCTAAGCTTTGCCTCTGCTAGCCTGCTAACTAACATTACAATATTGATGTAGTGTTTACTTTAGCTTTTGTAAGCTCTTGCTTTTGTAAGACTGTTCACTGTACCTTAGGAAAATTATCCATGATTCTGTGATCAATTACTGTTTGTATTACCATAGTTTTTCGACAAATATGGTTAACATCGTATCTATAACAAAACTTAACTGCGAAACGTAAAATCCTGTAAAATCCGTGCTTGCGAAGTCCGTGCTTGAAATCCGTTCATTCGTAACATTGTCAGGGTCGGAATCGGGCTCGAAGCGGTTTGAAATTGACGCCATCATTAATATTTAAAGAGTAGAGCTTGCGGTTATGAAGGGGCGTGACATTTCCCGAACACGTGCTAAGCGCTGCCAATCACAACACACTGGGCCAGCTAACCAATCACAGCACATTTCAGAAGGAGGGTCTTCATCGAAAAACGACATATTCAACCAGACTGGGGAGAGAGGAGCAGTTATAATGTAAAATATGTGAAAAACAAATCGTTTTTGAACAATCAAGCATGAAAACATATTCTAGTACACCCCAAAAACTAAATCAAGACTTCGTAAAAGGGCATAATAGTACCCCTTTTAAATTTATCAAAAATGTGCCTTTTACTCAAGGTTTGCCTTTTTCATTTAAAGGGTGACCTCCGGTTTGAAGCGGGCGGCTTGCAAGGAAGAGCAAAGCAGCACAGTAATGTGTCATCCAGTGCAGTATAAATCTCCCATCAAGCCTGGGGAGCAGTAGACCAACAGAGGTTCACCAACGCAATGAGTCACATAGCAACCAGAATTTACCACTTCGACAGACTGCTGGAAACCCAGTGAGCGTTTGAGAAGGGGCCAATCACATAGTCCGTCTGGGCAGGTCATCATCACCCGCTTCAGAGAAAACAATGTTTGTTCTACAGAACAAATAAAACAGCTCTTATCCCTTATTGCAGATATACAGACAAAAAGCACACACAGACACCAAAATACATACACAGAGAGAGGGGAAAGCATGGAAATATGCACACATTAGTTCCAACATTACAGCAGCACCTGGATCTACTTTCAGACTGCCCTCAAGACACTTTTTCAATTCTAGTCTCATTTCATTCTGCATGCTTTAATGCATTCTGCCACTGATAAGTCCAGCAGCCACTTCTGGACCGAAAGCAAGCCTACTTCCGGTTCTGACCTCTGAGTGAGACCTTGCTTCTATAAACAGAAGGCAAATTATTTTCCATACAGTTCCAAGAAGTGTGATTTCTCTCATCATTGTCTGGGGACAAATATTGGGTGATGTCATGGTGAATCGACTAAAGCAATTAAACACCCATAAAAAGTGTCTGTAAAGTTCAAGAAACTCTTTGCCTAAAGGGATACTGTGGTTTAATCAAAAACATGTAATTCTGTGAGAATTAACCTCATGTCACTCCAAACACTTTAACATTCTTTTTTCTGTTGTCTCCTGGACATTTTTTTCCCAATATAATCAAAAGTGAATGGGAACTGAGCTTGTCAAACTTAAAAAAATGACAAAAAGCACCCTGAAATGATCATAAATGTAGTCCACATGACTTGTGCGCAATATTGCAAGTCTTCTGAATTCATACGACAACAGGCCGAAATGTAATTATTCACAGAAAATCCTCGAACAAAATCTGAGATGCTTTCATGAGAACTCATGATAGAAGTTATTCTTTTGAGTCAGATTTTCGACCCAGTTGATCGGGTTCATAAAACCAATCAGTTGTGTGTTTACCGTAACTTGTAACTTGCTTCTTAACTACCACAGTTGTCAATGATGCATTGTTGGAGAATATAACTAGTTAGTCACAACTGTTTCCAAAACCGTAGTTACTTTGTAGTTCATCTGTTTTTCAAACCACGTTGGTCCCACAATATAGAAATTTCGTTATTGATGTTACGCAAATGGTGGAGTAATAACTTCTGTCGGTTCGCGATTGAATTAATGCCAGATTATTGCTGTAAATAAACTACTGAGAGCTGTAGTTCCGACCACACAATTTGATGATGCTGTTTGTGAATGTTCATTGGAACTGTGGTTACGAGAAACGCAGATACATTGAACTATTTTGGTAATGACAAAACTCAGGATCAAAGTCCCCCTGTAGTCAATAATTGTATCCCTTAAAACTCATCTTTGATCACCAAAATTACATATTTAAAAGTTTTTTCCTGCAAAAAAAAAAATTCTTCATGCCTTAAAATAGCTTGAATGTAACTCTACACCCTTGCCTCATTTAATATACACGGTTCTACAAATATGCAAATTAGTCCCGCCTCCACTCACTCACAGCAGCTCAGAGATCCACTCGTTGATGATCACACGTTGACCTGATTGGTTACAAGGTAGTTTGTGACATCAGAAACACCAGCAATTTCGAACCGCGTTTTTGAGACTGTCTTTGGTTCACTGCAGTTTTAAAGAGAACATACTCAGCGATGGTGTTGACTTATGAATTTGCACATGGTTTGTCTTAAAGCATATTTAAAACAACACATAGCTAGACATATAAACAACATTAAAATCTTGATTTTCACCACAGGGTGACATTCAGGAAATGCTCCCCTGAATGATTCATGATTAGTTTGTCACAAAAACCTATTGAATGGCTACAGAAGACAAAGTATAGAGATATATGGACTTCGTTTAAGCATCCTTTTTGAAGCTTAAAAGCTCCAGGCCTCATTCATTGTATAGTTGCATGCCGAATGAGATACATACATTATTCAAAATTTCTCCTTTTATGTCCCATAGAGGCAAGCAAGTCATATGTTTGGAACAACATGTGGGTGAGAAAACAAATTATTCCATTAATGCCACTGTACACCTCTCAAGCTCCCGGGTTCAAACAAATACAAATACGTGAATAAATATGTAAAGCTGCAAAGCAAAATTAGGACCGACTGGATAAAATCAATTCATCTCAGAGGATCAAACACATCTCCTGGCCGGAAACCGTGTAAATTACACACCCTCAGATTCTGACATACACACACACACACACACACACACACACACACACACACACACACACACACACACACACACACACACACACAATTCCACCTGCAGTCTCTGCTGTTGTGATCACCTAAAGGATTTGCTTAACCAAATATTAAAATTGTCATAATTTACTCATTCTTATGTCATTCCAAACCCTTATTGTTGTTGTTTTTTGTGCAAAATTTGATGTTTTTAAGAGTATCCAAATAAGCTTGAGCGTGTCATTCCCATTCATTTTAAACAAATAACAAAAAGCCCAAGCGAACCCACCATGGCCTCTCTGATGTGAGGTTATTCCCTGAATAAATTTAGCATAAAATTAATGATGCGTTTTTAATCAAGGTGATCTAAGGATACTGGGTTGCGGAGCAGAAATGTTGAGAAATCCTAGACTAGACTCAGCTGGGTCTACAGTTGCTCTTTTGACCCTTCAGAGCGGTTACAGAGTAAATGAGACCCCCAGCACCTCCACCTGAACAAGAGCTTATTAAAAACGTCCCTGACGAACATTTTCTAATGAAGTTGGACGTGAGAATCATAATACTGTAAGGCTGGATCTCAGTGGATCATCTCAGTGACTTAAGACTGAGTAGAAGATGATTCTGTAAGTGCAGTCCTGGCTAAATAAATGGTACAGTCCTCCCTAAATGTGAAACTTTTCAAAAGAGAAACTCAGAAAGTGCTCCTAAAGGAATACTCCAGGTTCAGTACATGTTAATGCTTCTACCACAGAAATTAACTGTGTAAAAATCAAACAGATTGCATTGGGATATTAATAGTGTAGTATCAAAAGTACTTTGATGCTTTGTTTAAATTTAAATGTAAGTTAAATCTTACATTTAACAGTCATTCTGTAGTACTGAGTAATAGGTCAAACACACAGTGTTGTGCATTGCAGCCAATCACAGACATTTATGTTGTGCATGTGAATACAATGGCCAATCAGAGGGGTTTTTAATGAATCAGAATCCACCCAAAACGCCCAAGATCTGTGATGCTAATGTTTTAAAGTGTAATGTGTTATTTACTTATAATTCTTGTTAGAATTAATTAATAACTCGTAATTTTTTTGAATTTGTATTTTTACACAGTTAAATCATTAGTTAAAAAAGTAACACTTTTGACAGGTTCGATTTGTTAAAATTTACTGGTCTAAATTAGTTAACATAAACTAAAAATGAAAAAATTCTTCAAAAGCATTTCAACATATTTATTAAACAATACATTATTAAAATCAAAAGGTGTACCTGTTAATATTTTGTAATGGACCTGAGCTAATATAAACTATCTTTTTTAGTTTACTATTAACTATCGTCAACAAAGATTAACTAATGAGACCTTAAATAATTCCAATAGTTTTTGCTATGGCACCAAAGTTTTACTGGTATTGGTATCAACTATACTGTAACGGTTAGTTTAGCCATTGTACTAACTGTAAAACAATATGACATAAAATAAAATAATGATTGCATAACATGCTCATTCTGCAAAGTGTAACTTGCATTAAAAAGGCGTGAGCTGAATATATGAAGATGTACTTCCATTTAAAAAAAATATGCATTTTGATCCAATGTAACAACATAGTATTTGATGTACTATATAAAACATCTAATATAAAAAGTCACTTATGTCTTTGTGTATGATCAAAAATTATTATTAACCTTTTTGGTCCTGTGTACAATTTACTTAATTTAAATGAGTTAAAGCTGAACAATTGCTGAACATTGTCACTACCTAATGTTATTTAGTTCAATCCACTTTGAAGTTTATTTGTGTTGGCACTACCTGAATTATTTTTGTTGCATTTTGTTGCAAGTAAAACTTGGCAGTGACATTTTAGTTATCAACATGCTTTGCATAAGGCTGGATCAAAAGAGTAAATGCTGAAATTAAGGGTTATTTTATTAATTTTATGAGGGAAAGACCTGCTAATGAATAATGTTCAGTTACGTTTGACATTTAAAAGAGTTCATGTTATGTTGAAGTTGAAGTAATTACTTCTATAAGATATCAGATTTTTTTTTTTTTATTTTTTTTTTTACATATCTACAGATCAGTACATAAAGACTTGGGGGGTTGACGTTTAAAAAAGAAAACCTAGCAACCACCTAGAGTAGCCTAGCAACTGCATAACAATGCAGTAATCTTAATTTAACGCAGACAAATCTGTCAATCACCTAAAACATGCAGACAAACAAAATTTTTCTATTGCGTTACTGTTATACTATTATAATATTCGTTTACACTTTACACCATACATCTAAGTACGGACCAATGATAATTAACTAAATGTACTTACTATAGGGTTAGGATTAGGATGAGGATTTGATTTCGGGTTAATTGTATGTAATTATGCATAATTTATAGTTATTACTACAGTAATTACATGTAACGTGTAACAATGACACTGAAAAATAAAGTGTTACCTAATATTCGTCTGCATGGAATACACAAGACCTGTCTGAATGACTTGGCTTTACATAGCACATATTAAGAATTTTTTTTTTTAAATGCATTTAAAATTAAATTAAAACAAATATTGAAACTGAATGTTCAGTGAATCAAACAGGAAAAAATGAACACATGAACAGTTTCAAGCAAAGCTGTTTACCAATCATTTGAATCAGAGTCCAAAGGGGATTCTTATCTATCTAAGATCGCCCACTCTGGCTTAAATGGAGCCATAAACAGTTGGAAATTCAATGTGTTCTGGAGCAGAACATTACAATTGAATTAGTTGTATAACTGATTATTCAATATGAGACGAAAGAGCTTGTAACACTGGCTCAGGCTGAGTTTCCTAAACCACTAAGTAGAATTTTAGTCATAGTCACATATAATACTAGCCTGGTTCTACCAGACTCTCGTACATTTCATTTGTACAGAGAGTCTGGCACCGCTCCATTGACAAGCGTTAACTTCCTTGTAGGCGGGTATTCTATTGAAGTCTAAAACTATTGGATCTGCCCAGAGTCACTCTATCTGCCATAACCAATCGCTAAGGTTTGGTCGTGACATATGTCTTTCCCCGAACCCCGTGGGAGGATGGCCATAAACACAAAATTAAGCAAAGATTGTTCTTGCTCCGGCTTTAACTTCTTGGTATTCGGCAGCGTTGCCACAACGGACCGAATGGCTTCGCTCGTATCTTTCTTAATTTGAACTACAACTCAAAATAACGCACGAGTCGACATCAACGTCATCGTTCTCAGCCACTCCCTCTGTTCGCTGATTGGCCCGGTAAAAAATTGATCGGAGAAAACCAAAGTCTACAGCGCAATCCCAGACGTAGTACTGAAGGAAAATGAAATTGAGCGGAAGTGCGTAGGAGGGCGGAGCCAGGCTAATATAATACTTCTCTAAGGCATGTTTCCCAAAAGCATAATTCTCTATGTCCGTAAAAATGTTTTTCACTCGCTTTTATGGTTTATCCGAATATTTATGGATCAGGGGTCTTTAACAGGGGGTCCGTGGCAGTACTGCAGGGGCTCCACCAATTATTGTTTGATCTCAAACTAATATTTATTTTTTTTAAAATTGTTTAAAAAAGTTCAGAACAGTAAAATAACTAACAACTATAACTAACAAGTTTACACAATATGTAACTGAGGGTCCCTGCTCCACCTCTAAAGAACTTGTAGACCTACAACATTGGTGAGACCACGTGCTAAATGAGCATATAACCTTAACTTCCAATTATAATTATATGTAGATTTTTTTTTATTGATAAAGATATAATCATATGACATCCATTTATCTTGGGTGTACATTTACTGATCTATGACTAGCAATAACATTTCTTACCAAAATATTTTTTTTTATTTTAAATTTAAACTGTAACCTCTCGATAATATAGGACGCAACTATTTTAAATAATAAAATGAAATAGTTAAATATATAAATAAATATATTGAAATAAATAGTTAAACATTTTAAATATTATTTAACTATTTAACATTGTATATGCAGTTTGTTTTTATTGTATATTATATATTTTTTACCCTTAAAGATTTAATGGTCAGCAATTTACAGCAAAATATACACTAGAGCTGCACGATTAATTGTTAAACGATCTCGATTTAAACATCTACGCAATCTTATTCCAATATGACAGCGATTCGGCTATGTCATTATTTCTTACAATAATTAAAAATATCACAGCAGGACTGGGGTAAAAGTTTACAGCTCGGATATAAACACTGATGTCTACGGTAGCGATAAAAATAGAGTAAATCACATTTTGAAAGTAACTTGACACTTTAAATAAAGATTGTATCTGTTACACCAGTAGGTGGCAACAAGTGACTGTTAAAAGGGTATTTGTCATTAAATCACTCACTCAAGAGATCCGTTCAAAAAACGTTGATTCATCGTGTAATGAAACAAGTGAAATCTTTATGAGTGAATCATTGAATCATTCACTCAAGAGAATCGTTCAAAAACGTTGATTCATCGTATAATGAAACAAGTTAAGTCTTTATGAGGGAGTCTATAGAGAACCTCTATTATTTTGTTTACTCATCTATTCAGAATCTTGAGAGTATCTCTAATCTCTATTTTAAACAAACTTTAAAAAAAATGTGATTCTCAATTTATCCAGAATCGTGCATACAGTCATAATATACAGTCATATATAATTTAACCTAAAATAGATGTCTGTTATTTGTTACACACATGCATCCTGTATTCACTTCTTACCTCTTGAAAAAAAAACTGTAATTAAATTATCTCTATAAAGCCCTTTAAAACAGACTATATTTAACTAGCGTAAACCAGTCAGGTTGGATATTCTCAAGCCATCCTCCAATTTGTATGTGATTATACAGTGACCTAACACCCTCATGCGCTTCAAGTTCAGATAATTACACAGTGAAGAAACCGAAAACATTGAAAATTGAACTCCGGTCACTCTGAAACATAATTAACAGCTAAAAAAAAGGGAAAAAAAGCTAACTTACTCAACGTGCAAACTTCACGACACCTGTGGACCTCGAAATATCCATAACACTAGACACTAAATGTAATATGCATCTAATTTTGCATTTCATTTCACAGGTTTTACTGTGATCTTATGAGTACAGACATTCTCCTCTATCTGCTCATCTCCCATGATAACCATGGTGACAGTGGTAAAGTGTCCCTACAGTACAGGAATGTACCTGATCGTAACCATGGCACCACTACCGTTCCCTTCCCACCCGGTGCAGTGTTGAAAAAGAGCTTCTAGATTGTGCGCACCTATGTGTGTGTGTGTGTGTGTTCCCTGTTGCACAAGCCTGCCCAAGGGGACACGGAGCATAGTAATTCACCGTCAACATCTCCTCACAACGGCTGAGCGGACAGCTCCTGCCCGCTCACATTTGTTTACGCGAGGGGAGCCAGATGCATAACAAAAGTATAGGTCTACACGTAAATTATTCATTGGAACAATCTCTAAATGCACAACAATCAATAACATTCCCAAATATGTTTTTTCTACTTTATTAAAGCCATCATTTTCCAGCTAAACCCAGGCTGTTGAGAAATATAGAATAATCATTATCCAAAATGACTCGCTTCTGGTGGGAGAGTGAGTTCAAAAGGTAAATCACCAGCAATCATGATGATATATTCATAAAAATATGGGTTGCACTTTATTTTACAGTACGTGTACTTGCGTGTACTTACCTAAGAAAGTACTGGGTAATATAAGATAACTACTGGGTTAAGAATATGTTCAGGTTTAGTAGCCTAACTTGTTATTATTGTAATTACGGTAACACTTTATAATAAGGTTAATTAGCTAACATTATTAACTACCTTAGTTAACATGAACTAAAAATTAACAATACTTCAGCATTTATTAATCTTAGTTAATATTAATTTCAACATTTACTAATACGTTATTAAAATCAAAGGTTGTATTTGTTAACATTAGTTAATGCACTGTGAACTAACATGAACAAACAATGAACAGTTGTATTTCTATTAACTAACACTAACAACAATTAATAAATACTGTAAGAAATGTAGCCTATTACTCATTGTTAGTTCATGTTAGTAAATACATTAACTGTTAGCTAATGAACCTTATGTGTTACTGTAATTTCTATAATAAATAAGTACACAGTACGTACATGGAAGCAGGACTGTAAAATAAAGTGCTACCAACATATAAATCATAACAGTATTTTAAAAGATGTCAGTGTGTTTAGGATAAGGAATGTGTAAAGAAGTGTTAAATATTTGATAATGTGATATCTCATAAACTAATCTTGAACAACTTGAACACCATCAAGGAAACATGTTTGATTCAAACGTGCGTGTGATTTTGCAGTCGTTTATGGCTGAAAGTAAGAAAAAAATCAACCGGAAGCCACAATTCCTAATCCAACAACAAGTGTGAGGGGGAGTTTCTACATTGTGGAGACCAAATTATTAAAGGAAAGTCAAACCGGAATGAGGGTTCAATAAACACAATAAACCAAATTATGACTTAATGTTTAATGAAATAAATATTAATAGTGCAGTATAAAATAGAAGTAGATAGTCATCATCATGATCAAAACAAACGTGCGACTGCGTGTTTTCGGTTTACCGGACTAGTCCCAAAATCCAATCATAATCATTACAAAGTCCAACTTTAACTTAATTTCACGAAGTAATAGCCCATTTCGGGAAAACACCACCAAAACCAAATTTATGTTAGCAGCTAAGCATTTGACTAACAGCTGGTGGAAGAAGCGGCGTGGATAGTGTTTGTTATGGTGCGAAAGAAAGTGAGAGTCAAAAAAAACTCCGAGAGTAAAAGTAGCCTACAGTGGAAATATATTTCTTCTATTATGATTTTCACATATAGACTACACCGTGTTTACAAACTTACGCATAACATTTTGGAGATAGACGAGGTTAAAACCTGGTTTTGTGCCAAAATGTCATGCGTAAAATCATGTCGTCTCCAAATGTTTTATTAAAACATCACGCGGATTGTCATTAAAAGGCAGTTGTGCGTAAAGGTGCGAGCGGTAAACGTTCCTCACCTGCACGAGACCGTAATCTCAACTTTTGTGGCAGGAATAGTGGCGTTGAGCGGGTCAAAATCTCCTGTCGTCGCCATATTCAGGAAGCCGCAACTGCTCATACTGTTCATGCTGAGGTTTCCTTTAATTAACCCCTTTAGACGGAAGAGTGTGGAGACTCACGCCTCTTTACGCGAGTGAATTCATGTGTTTTTAAAGAATCCGAAGAGGAAAGCAGAGCTTCCGTCAGTCCGTAACAGAGACGGCGTCCCTTCTGCTCGCCATGAGAGAGAGAGAGAGAGTGTGTGAGTGTGTGTATTAGAGAGAGTGTGTGCTGCTGCATGGGCGAAGGAATGGTGCCACACTTGGAGAATTCTTCGCTGTGAATTCATGTGAGACTGATTTAACACTGACAATGCCGTGACAGAGACAACAACAGTTCATTTAATGCCATTCTAGCTACTTCTTGTTCTTCTTTATTTTATTATTACCAGGTAATGATGATAATAATATTAATAATAATAATAATAATAACATCACAATCATAAACATAGACTATTAAATAATGCAGTATTTGTTAATGTAAATATTGTTGCATAGTTTAAAAATTATATTACATGTGACATATATATAGTATCATATACATAACATATTAAAATAGTAATAATAATAATAATACTGTTATAAAACACAATCATAAATATAGACATTATTAAATAATTCAGTATTTATAACAATAAGTATTTTGTATAATCTAAGTATTATATCACGTGAACATATAGTCTCATATAAATACCCTATTATATATATATATATATATATATATATATATATATATATATATATATATATATATATATATATATAACCAGTAATTTTAGTAATTACCACACATTTGTCTGATTATGTTAATATTGATTATGTTATAATAATTTTAAATGCAGCGTTTTATTGTATGTGTATTTTATTGCTATGTGTATAGCCATGGCTGTTACTTAGACTGTTCTAATTTCTAATGTACATAATTACATTTATTAAGCTATGGGAATACAAATTTAATTCAGTTCCAACTGAATTTTACACTGGAACAATAAGTCTTCTGAAACAATACAAACACTTCAAAATTTCAAGAGACAAAAAATATAATGTATACTAAAACTACTTTCATCACAATGATGAATTCATTATGTTGCATTGTTCTCAGATGAGGCATGTTGAATTGACTCTCTTTTCAGTTATACTTTGAATATAACCAGTTACACATGGGTAGTCATGACGAGTCTCATATTGCATTTATGAGAATATGGCAATGCTGTCATTAGGGACCGGTGGAAAAATTCACATTTCAGGGATCAACAACAGTGATTATTGACTTTTGCCATAAGGTCTGGATTAGCAGTGCATTCATGGTAACTGGCAAACAACTGGACATCAATACCACGATTACGTTTATTCAGGGGCAGCTTTAGATGACTCAAAGGATATCTAACGAATGCATATGAAATTAATACATTTTTCAAATCATAGTGAATGTTACTGTTGTTGCTGTTAGAGTCTTTATGTGAAAGGCAGAATTAAACAGATAACATATAAGTGGCTGTTTTATTGAAATACAAACAAGGCATTAAATATGCAAGTGGAATCACAGATGAAAAAAGAGATCTTTTCTACAAAGCCTCATACTGTAAAACATATGTTATGTGAGATTAGTGTGACTAATAGCAATTCTTTTTGGAAACCTATTAGGCACCATATGAGGACACAAATTTACATCATGACATGTGGTATTACAGCACAAACGTGGATTATGGAGATATTTCCTGAGTACTCCCCCGTACACTTCTTCACAAAAATAGTACATACTTTTAGGGCATATAGTATAAGTAGGAAAATTGAGACGCAGCTTATGTAATTTCCATGGACTTTTAGTTTGCTCAGCATTGTTTCCTTTGTTCATTTTCCCGCCAAAAAAATGAACTTTCCCGCCAAAAAATTTTGTTACTATGGGTACTGATTAATTTGATCACACCTGTTAGTATTTTGTTCATTATCTGTGCAGATTAAAGTTCCTCTGAGTTCACTATCTTAGAGTGTATTTTCTTATTAAATTCATCTTGTTTTTTGGAATCTCTTTTACTCAAATTCATCGTTAAGTATCCTGACACCGGAGCGCTCAGAGAAGTAAGTGAAAAACATTTGCTTTCCTCACTCCACTCACATACTGTACTCTGTTCCATTCTGTGTGTTTAGTGCTTTGGGACATTCATGGGATAGGCCTATTGATATATTGCCTGATTATATAATTTTAAAACTAATTTATTAAGCAAATAATTAAGGATCTTCTTTCTGCAAAAAGATAGTTACTTTCTAACATGTAATATCATTCTGTATACTCATATAATAATCATTATTTTAAAAAAAAGTCTTCAAATGCAATACATGCTCTGGATTTCGGACTTTGGCCATGTCAAAAATTGTATTGGCCAATCAGCCATCTTTCCTTCTTTATCTTAATGTCACTTGTTTACAAATAAATAAATAAATAAACATGATGAAATGTTAGACCTTATCATCATCTCAGCGGGTAATTTTCATTATCTCTCCATCCGTACACCTCAGAGAGTGGAGGGCTTCATCAGGAAAAGCCTTTAAAATCAATCAGCATGTCTCACCAGGAAGAACAAAGACCTTTGATTTATAGACAAGCTCTCATCAAGGTATTTATTTGGAGACTGTATGGTTTTTATAATGAGTTTTTATATTCGCACAGGTCTGCCTTGTTCAAACTGAATCCTGTATCCTTTCGTCATGTTTCCAGTAAGGAGCAGATGATGACTGACGGACATCACAGCAGAGTACGGTATGACGTGATGGTGTGTGTGTGCTTGAGCTGAGAGATTCCTTACAGCTGGGTGAATTCCCTCTTATTCTAAATTTAGATGAGTGCCTTGCGAGATGGAGACAGCTGCTGTAAGAGAAGGACTTGCTCCATGTCCGTTCAAAAGGACGGTTAGCCTACGGCATTATTACGGTTACTTCCCGTTGCCTAGCCTACTATAATTATAGACCGCTGCAGGGATGAATCCAAAAACCCAGAAATTAGTTGGCGTCTTTGCACTTCTGGTGCTCCAAAGTCAATGGGCTTTTTGTTAATACTCCTTAGATTTAAATTAGGTTTTGAGCAACAGGCCACAGGCGATGCAGAAGTGTAGGCTAACTAGGACAAATAAAATATAAAATACAGTGTTTCCCCTGTTTCCCATTAGCATAACATATAGTGTGTCAATTAAACAAACTTAATCTTATACTCACTTATATAAGGTTTTATTAGCTCACAAACAGAACGAGTGCTTCATGTCAGGTTATTTCAAACTTCATCATGAAACTAATGAGAGCATATTTGTAGGGATAATTATTTCAGAGTGATGGATCTGTGGTTTTATATTTTTAATCAGAGCCATACTTGCATCTAATTTGTCAAAGCATCTGTAGCTTATTTTAATCACTTGATTTAACCCCCTTATATAATATAAATTTACATTGAACATGAATTGGTAACAACTATTAAAAATAAAATGTGCATGGGTGACCCCTCAGGCTTGGGGTGAAAAGTCATTTTAACATTAGGGAGCCTGGTTTAAATGCAGACACTTTTTTAAAGTTTTTTTTTAAAATAAGTGTACATTTATTTTGTGCATTGATCAATATTTTAAATGGTAGATTCTTTCATTATGTCACCAAGGATGATTTTAAAGGGGAAAAATGTTAAGTAATCATTATAGTTTTGAAGGGAAGATTATAATAAGTAATTGTATCACTTTAATTACATTTTCCTAATTTTTATGAGTGTTAAAATGTTACATTTTGCCAGATTTTCAGTATTTTGGGACTTTTTGTTTTACTTCTTCTCTACAATAAGTTCATGAAAGCTGTTATTGTACTTTGCACTTTTCTAAGAAGTAATAATAATAATGTTAATAATACAAATTGTTGTTATCTCTAATTTTGTTTAACCACTTGAATTTGTGGACAATTTTTTATTTTATTTTTCATATCAACTGCTGTTTCCAATATTGCTGAGATTACAACACATCAAGCACATATATATGTATAATTATATTATTTGCTTTAACCTTTTTTTATGAGCTGAGATTTTTAAAGTAACTAATTCAGAAACTCCCCAAAAAAGGAATATCCTACCTTTTGACTTTCGACATTCACTTGAAGATTGACCAAGGCCATGACCAGATCTTTATTTCTGGATAATATATATTATATATATTTTACTCTAAATTAAACATGATTTCTATTACAATATAATACAATTAATCAAAAGTCTGCTGAATGTAAGGGCCATTCATATGCAAACACGGTTTATGCCAGTTCACAGTCCATTGTGTGTGCACTGCCCCCTAGTGATAGTAGCCTACTATGAAATAGCAGTTTCACTGCTTTACTTTACAGTACGTACATTCCTTAAAGCTCATCATTCTATAGACCTTATTCACAGCAGCCCCATCTTTGACTGTTCTGCTGACGAAACACTGCAAACATTTTTTTTTTCCAATACATTTCAGTAGACAAAAAACTCCAGAAAACATGAGCTGTGGAAAATTAAGTGATCTAGGAGCACAGTGGATGCCATTGAAATCACGGTAAGTCTATGCTATCCTCACAGCCTCTCTTTCATACCTGTCTTGGCGCTGCTCTGAATAAGGTCTGACCATAGTCTTTGGTCTGACTGAAACATTTCAGAGACACCTGTGGGATTTTGACAGATGTAGTTTATTTTCACTTGCCATCTGACATTGATAATAACTACAGTACAACAGAGGAAATATTTTTGTACAGCGTACTAAAAGGTTTCAACCAGAAAATTGAAAAAGAAACAGTCTAGGCTTTATAAAAAAGTTTAAACGCAAAGTAGACAAGAGATAGTGGTGCAAATATCATTGTACCATTCCAGTGCAGTTAAGACTACTGTATGGTTGCATTGAGACGGGTGACGTGTTGTAGTTACGTGGAAAGATTCGCACAAGAGTCTAACTTTGGTCAACAAACATTGGAAAGAGCTGACATCAATATTAATGAATAATTTAAAAGAATATCGGTTAAGTCCAGTCAACATGACACTAACAAACACATGTGCTTCTTAAACGCACTGCTCACATGGCAGCCTGTGATGCCCAAAGCCCAGCTTTAGGAATGTGCCACATGAACAAACACTTATTGACCTACAATATTCCCCATTATGGTCAGCAACAGCTAAACAGGGCACTTCAACACTGTGGATGAGGAAATATACAGCAGTCACAAAAGGAAGCTCTCCACTGAGTCACTGCCAAACGGGAATGGAAGCAGAGTTTCAGGATAGAAGTGTCTCGTTGGTAGAGGAAATTCTTGCAGGAAAGCCAAAACTTTCACAGTGACCTTCTGTTCTCATCAGAGGTGCTTTTACTGAGTCAGTAAAGGCCGTCCTCTAAAGATCCTTTCACTTGCCAGATCTTCACTGTCCGGTCACTGTGAAAAAAACAACAACAAATGCCAGGATTCAGATTAACAACCATATTTTTTATTTTTCATGAAAAAAAAAAAATAGGTGAGTGGTAACTACCCAAAAGCTACCACAATGCTAGATTGTTGTGAATGGTTGCTGAGGTGTATCTATATGGTTGTAAAAGGTGTTCTAAGTGGTTGCCAAGGTTTTGATATGCATTTGCATGGGTGTCCTGGTGGTTTTTAGCACATTGTTATGTATTTACCTCGGCGGTTACCAAGGTGTTGCTATGCGGATGCAAAAGAGCTCAGAGTGGTTGCCAAAGTGTTGTTACTTAGTTGCAAGGGTGATCTGGTGTTTTTTTTTTATCACACTGTTATATATTTTGCCAGGTCAGTTACTACGGTGTTGCCAAGAGGCTGCAAAAGAGTTCAGAGTGGTCGCCAAGGTGTTATGCATTTGCTAGGGTGTTCTGGTAGTTTTTAGCACATTATGTATTTGCCTGGGTGGTTACCACAATCTCTCTCAGATGGAAGTTTTGATGTCTCTTTTGGGGATTCCCACTCTGCATCATCACCCCTGTTTTATGGTGTTCCACAGGGTTCAGTGTTGGGCCCAATATAGTTTACTTTATACATGTTGCCTCTGGGTCCGATTATTCGTAATTTTAACATCTCCTATCACTTTTACGCAGATGACATTCAGCTTCATTTTACCTTCAGGCAAAATGAGTTATCCAAACTTACAAGGCTCCTAGATTGCATAGACGCCATAAACAACTGAATGGCTGAAAGCTTTTTGCAGCTGAACCTGGATAAGACGGAGGTTTTAATTATAACGCCATATAGCGCTATCCCTCTGATTATGCAGAACATTAGGCATTTGTCATCTGCGGTCCGGCCTATTCTAAGGAACCTTGGGGTGATATTTGACAAATCTCTATATTTGAAACTCACATCAAATCACTGACCAAGTCCTGTTTTTTCCACTTACGCAACATTAGCAATTTGAGGACTTTGGTCTCTCAGTCAGACCTGGAGGTGCTCATTCATGTCTTCATTTCCTCCCGTATTGACTATTGTAACTCACTCTTCTCCTCACTCAATAAATCTGTCCTTCACCGTCTGCAATCCATTCAAAATTCTGCTGCTAGTCTACTTACTAGATCAAATAGGCGCACCCATATCACCCCTCTATTCTGTTCCCTTCACTGGCTTCCTGTAACTTATAGGATCCAATTCAAAATTCTCACCATAACCTATAAGGCTCTACATGGTCAGGCCCCTGCTTATCTTGCCAACATAATTCACCTACACACCCCCTTTTCAGGTCTAACAACCAAAATCTGCTATCTACACCACGTACTCGTCTAAAGACATGTGGGGATAGAGCCTTTGCCTCTATAGCCTGGAACACACCAAGCCGACGGTCGGCCGTCGGGCAGTTTTTGTGCGTCAGCCGACTAAGTTTTCTCAGTGTGTTCTGCACCGTCAGCTGACATTGGTCCTCGTCGGCTTTGTTTCGGCCGATTCGACATATTGAATCGGCGTCGGGCCGTCGGTGAAAGA
Organism: Siphateles boraxobius; assembly: GCF_051911475.1. Lineage (NCBI taxonomy): Eukaryota > Metazoa > Chordata > Actinopteri > Cypriniformes > Leuciscidae > Siphateles > Siphateles boraxobius. Next base: position 15,815,440 of record NW_027508799.1, read on the forward strand.
GGGAACTCTGATTGGCTGTTCAGCTTAGTGAACGAGTCAGTGCACAAGAATAATAGCAAAACGGCGAGCAAAGAAGTCAAAACGCTACAGACAGAAGGCTGTTCTTATGTCACATCATCTTACCTAGTGTTCCTTGGCAAATATTTAAATATTAACATTAGCGGAGTGGAATAAAGAAAGTGTTTAGCAGGATTGATATTCAAAACGGTAAGCACACACTGCTTTGTTTACGGTATGTGTATCTGCAGCCTGCAGGGTCGGTTTCCCTTTTTGAATGACGAATATAGACGCATATATCTGCAGAAATAGACAGTTGTCTCATTTACACGCAGGCGCAGAACGCGCATTCTAGCTAACAGTCGGCAGTAGTTCTCTTGGTGTGTTCAATGCAGCTTTTTACCCCAACGCAAGGCGACAACAGTCGGCTTTCATCAGCGCTAGTTGGTCGGCGTCGGTTTGGTGTGTTCCAGGCTTATGGCACCAAGACTCTGGAATGCTCTGCCAAATAGCATTAGGTTTGCTGAGAATGTGGACAGTTTTAAGGGACAAGTGAAGACTCACTTGTTTCGGTTAGCTTTTGTGTAATCTGTCTTTGGTCTACTGATAATTTTATTTGTTGTATTTTATTTTATTCTTACACAGTTTTTTTTTTCTACTATGTTTTATTGTCTATTGTAAAGCACTTTGACTCTGTCTGTGAAAAGCGATGTATAAATAAATTTTACTTAGTCACTTACCAAAGTGTTATGTGGTTGTAAAAGGGTTCAGAGAGGTTGCCAAGTTGTTGCTATGCTTTTGTCTGTGAGCTCTGTTGGTTTTTAGCACATTATGTATTTACCTAGGCATTTAATAAGGTGTTGCTACACAGTTGCTAGGGTGTTCTGGTAGTTTTTAGCACATTATGTATTTGCCTGCGTAGTTACCAAAGTGTTGCTATGCGGTTGCAAAAGAGTTCAAAATGGTTGCCAAGGTGTTGTTATGCAGTTCCTAAGGTGATCTGTTGGTTTTAAAGCACACTGTATTGTATTTGCCAGGGTAGTAACCAATGTGTTTCTAAGAGGCTGCAAAAATAGTTCAATGGTTGCCAGTGTGTTATGCATTTGCTATGGTGTTCTAGTAATTTTTAGCACATTATGTATTTGCCTGGCTGGTTACCGAAGTGTTGCTATGCGGTTGGAAAGGGGTCGCTATGCAGTTGCTGGGGTGTTCTAATACTTTTTTGCACATTACTCAGCTAACACATAATGTACCAGTTACGTAATTAATTGGTACTTTTTTGTAATTTCATGAGTTACTAGTTGATAATGTAACGACAACAATGCAAGCCCCAAGTTTCATTATCATCAAATTACCATCTTGCCATCAGTAAGGTTATAAGAACCAAGAATGTTCTGATTATCTACAATCATTTTAATACCTTGGGAATTTTATGTCTTGTTAACTATTGCATGTCTGGACATAGAATAAAAAATTAAAAAACTGATTGCCAGCGTTTACGTTACAAGTCACGTATTCTGATTAACCTAGGTTGTTATGTGGCTTCCTTTGTGTTATAGGTGCTATGGTTTTATATGTGTTTTTATGTGTGTCGGTGTTTAAATGCCTGTCACTCACTCTGAGGCGGTAAAGAGCTGATTGCTGTTTGTGCAGATGTCATTGACAGAGCTGTCATGACCCCTTATTTCTCCCAGAGTTCTGAGTGTGTCGGTGTGCCAGAATTTGAGCAGTCCGCCCTTGCAGCCGCTCACAACAGCACTAGAGCCAGGAACCACCGCCAGAGAGCTCAGCAGATCCGAATGAGCCCGTTCTACTTGCTATAAGAACACATGCAAACAAATTAATTATAGCAGGATCACTGAAAGTTGGTTGTGAGGGTTTTACTTCAGTCAGTGTCTTTATGTGTGATAGTTAAGAGTCATATATAGATTATATTTAGGTATAAACAAAAGTCAACCCTGTTCCAGATCCTAGTGAGCTGACTCGCTGCTACTGAGATGAATCTAAATGCTAACGAATAGCTTTCTCCAAATATTATAGACTTTCTTGATTCAAATCGAGTTTAGCATTATCATCAGGGCTTTACATTAGCTTTTTTTGCTCACCAGTCACTGTGGCTAGTGGTTTTCCAAAGTTACTAGCCACTCAGCATTTTCATTGGCCACAATTTTGAAATCGATATCATGGGGAAAAACTGGCATATAGATATTTTTTATATTATCTCATAATTTGGCAGCAGATATATTAGGCCGCTGTCACTTTAAGACTGGCACATGCATACAGTATACTGTTACACATGCATTTTCTTTGTCAACTGTTAACGTTCAGTTAAAACATAACTGAATTTGTTTACATGAATACTTCCCATGACCGGCATTTTGACATTATTTTGTGGATATTTGACTGACTTTCAAAAATCTATATTTTTGACAACACTTCATTGCACTTAGTTTATTATTTCAGATGCCTTTAAAAGATTACAATTGTAAAATGTATACATTACATATACATATATAAATTCAACCCGCCAAAGTGGCAAGTAGAAGAGACTGTGTTACACACCACTGCTGAAATCCACCTGCAATTGCCTGGGTTGGTGGGTGTTAATGTCAAGCCTTAATTATCAAATCGCTTATGTGCCGACTTTAGGTATATTTACAATACATTTTATCTTGATTCCATCTTGAATGACATTTTTCACTCAGCTGAAAGATTGACTTATACACACAATGCTGTCGGAACAAGATCTTTTAAGAAGGCAACACAATTTTGCTGCATAATAAATGGAATCGCTTTGGCTTTGGGAATTGTGCCTAAAAATGCTGCTTAGGTAGGCAGCATCACAGGATTCTGGAACACATCCAGAGCGTTTACTGCCACTCAGCAAATGTGCCTTTTCTTGAATCAGGTACTTACCCCTTGTATGTGTTTGCTGGCTAGGTCCCATTTTTGAATGCAGGAGTCTCTGGCAGCAGTAAAAAGTGAATCCCCATGCATGGCCAAAGCCTCCAGCCCATCCTTATGGGCTGGGTCGAAATGATGTGTGGCGCTGATACTGCCCTGAGTGCCTTCCACCACTTCAAACATCTGCAACACAAGAAAATAAAAGCCTTAGGGATACAGAACAAGTCCAAAAAGCATATCTACCGGAGCCCAAAAGCATCCTCCTTTCTTTGTTTTTGGTTGCACTTGAGGCTACGGTATATTAATGGTTTAAACTAATGTTTTTGTTCAAGCAACCATAAATTAGCTGCAACAGCTTGTGTAATTGTGCATGAGCTGTGAGCAAAAGGTGAAAATTATCATATGCACCCATAGGGGCTCTTATGTTAGTTCACAGAGAGAATGTCTGAACATACCTTAACGGTGTGATCTTTTGAGCCTGTTATGACCACATCTTGACCCTTCCCCATCTGGTCTACCCCAAGACACATTACCGGCCCCAGATGTCCCGTCAGTTTCCCAGTAGATACAAACCTGTAGAAGACAACAGAATAATGTGTAAATGGAGACTTAGGGCTGGAATACAATTTACGACTTTTAAACACTGAACACTTTTTAGTAATGTTACAAAGGAAAACCTGGGCATTGGACCCATTGGAAAAACTGGTATCGGACACACTACTAAACTTTCAAATATTTCAAACTCAACAGACTCATGCAGAGACATGTGCATTGTTACTACGAGACGCTTGACGAATAAAAACTATCTGCTCAAAATATCAAATATGTTTGAATTCCTCCAACTGGAAGGAATCGTAGTCAGAAGGTAAAAAAAAAATGGGGAACTTTGGGAGTATGTGCCCATCATACACTGATCGGCACCAAAACCACTTACAAGTGAAGTGTATAACATTGATTATAATGCTACAATGACACCTGTCAAGGCATGTGATATATTCGGCAGCAAATGAGCAGTCAGTTCTTGAATTTCATGTGTTGGAAGCAGAAAAAAGGGTCCAAAGCTAGACGACTGGGTAAGAGCATCCCCAAAACGGCAAGGTCAAGTAGTATTATACAATTTAAAGAGTATGTTTATGTTAGTTAGTTACTTAGTTAGCATGTTAGTTATCAGGGGTGCAGGGGTACAACAACATAACTGTGATACATCACTGGAAAAATTTGTAGCTAGTTATGACTAATTCCTAAATTATTTGTTGTTCCAAATATCAAACTGATGTCAATTACATCACACAGTCGGTTTAGTAATAAAATAATGAACATTGTATCTGAGGACTACCTCACTATTTTTGTTCTGCACGGTTTGTTTTATTTACAGGTGTTTGATTCAACCGCAGGTTCTCTGCCCCCAATGGATTGTGTTGACACTGTTTTTATGATTCCAAACCATAGTACATTTGCAACAATTATCCGCTGTTTCCCCCTGGTTGCTAGGTAATGCTTTTGTTTTGTTAACCTTTAGTATTGTTTCCAAACCGTCAACACATAACAGCCTGTGTCTATCTGACCTACCTAAATGTACTGCAAATGTTCTAAAGAACGTCCATTTCTGCTGAAGGCAAGCAAAAAATTAGCTATATCTTCTCTCAGTTTGCATTGTATCAGTCCCGCTTGTTAGTGAGCGAGAACACAAACAATCACAGTTTTACTGAATCATACTTCATCATCAGTGGTTCACTTTTGAAGGTGCACAGGAGAGTTCGGAAAACATCTTGGGTGACGACTGTAACCCTTGTTCCCTGAGAAGGACCTGATAAATGTATGAGGGGTGGCCCATCCTGCTGCATCGCACACTTCTTGGATTGGAGCCCCTGAAAGGAGGGCTCTAGAGGACGCCATGCCTCTGGTTGAATTAGCCCTCACGGCCAAAGGTGAAGGCAAGCTGCACACCTGATAGGCCATAGAGGTAGCCTGAACAACCCAGTTACTGATGGTTTGTTTGGATACTGGAAGCCCCTTCTTGGGCGACCCGAAGCACACCAGCAACTAGTCTGACTTCCGCCATGAAGAAGACCTCTGGACATATATCTTGAGAGCTCTGACAGGGCAGAGCAAATGCCCAGAGCAAAAAAAACACATTCCACTAAGTCTCTCTTCATCCGCTGTCACGTGAGGTGGAGGATGAAAGCTTGTAGAACCGTAGGCCGTGCCACATTAGATACTTTAGGCACATAGCCTGGCCTGGGATGCAAGATAGCCTTAATGTTGCCTGGAGCAAACTTCAAGCACTCATGAGAAATAGAGAGCTTCTGAAGGTCTCCTACTCTCCTCAGAGAAGTAATGGTTAATAAAAAAGCTACCTTGAGGGAAAGGTTCTTGGCCTCAGCCGACTCCAGAGGTTCGAAGGGGGTCTCGACCAGCCTTTCAAAACCCACTGCCAGGTCCCATGCGGGAACTCTGGTACGAGCCGCAGGTCTCATCCTATGAGCCCCATGGAGGAAATGTACGACCAGCTGATGTCTCCCCAGAGGCCCATCACACAGAGGAGCGTGGAAAGCCGCAATGGCACTAACGTACATCTTGAGTGTAGCCAAGAGGCGATCTTGGAAGAGCTCCAGCACTGAAGCCAACCGGGTAGTTAACTGGATCCACCTCACGCTCTCTTCACCAAGTGGAAAGACATTCCACTTTAGGCTGTACAATCTCCTCATGGAAGGAGCTCTGGAACTGAGTTTGGTCTCAACCAATGTTCCCTCTAAGCTGCGTGCGTGGCCGCGCACTTCTGAAGCCGCGGCTATGCAGAAAATAATAAAATGCCACGCAGAGGACTGACGCGAAATGTGTGGGGAAATCCATTTGATTTGTAGTTTAAGTGAGAAATAATTTCAGTGCTCTGGTCAACCGCTAAAGAGTGAAAACTGGTGAATGCAGTTTACAGGTTTCATAGAAAGAGAATGATGTGAGCATGTGTGATTGGCACTGAGTCTTGTGTGCGGCCAAATAGCTCAATACGAGAGGCAAAGAGAAACGCAAAGACATGTGAAATGAAAATTCTGTCAGTATTTACTCACCCTCACGTTGTTCCAACCCCGTAAGACCTTCGTTCATCTTCGGAACACGAATTAAGATATTTTTGATGAAATCTGAGAGCTGGATCACTCCTCCATACTAATCCATATGCTTCTTCAGGGATTGAACTTGCCAGCCTCAAAGTTATTAAAGACATTGTTAAAATAGTCCAAGTGACTACAGTGGCTCAATCTTAAGTTTATCAAGCGACGAGAATACTTTTTGTGCGCAAAAACAAACAAAAATAACGACTTTATTTCAACTATTAATTTTCTTCTCTATGGGCCTCTGGTCAGTTAACTTAGTATAATAGCGTAGAGCTATGTCACACATAGGCTCACGATTGGCCGATGCTAGTCATGTGGGTGAAACGTGTGACGTACAACAACAGAAGCGTACACTGTTAAACTAGTGAACTGACTCGAGGCCCACATAGAAGGAAATGAATAGTTGAAATAAAGTCGTTATTTTAGGTTTTTTTGCGCACAAAAAGTATTCTCGTCGTTTGATAAACTTAATATTGAGCCACTGTAGTCACTTGGACTATTTTAACGATGTCTTTAATAACTTTTCGGGGCCTGCAAGTTCAATCCCTGAAGAAGCCTATGGAGGAGTGATCCATCTCTCAGATTTCATCAAAAATATCTTAATTCATGTTCTGAAGATGAACGAAGATCTTACGGGGTTGGAACAACATGAGGGTGAGTCAATACTGACAGAATTTTCATTTTTGGGTGAACTATCCCTTTAAAATATCTAACTTCTTAAAGTCAGATAATATTTCATCATTTTAATTTCTTAAAATTAAATGCAGCCATAATTACCAGACAATACTGTTTTAATATGTTATACGGTCTCGTAATCTATACGCTGCCTCGACAAACGCAAGATTTGAGTCGTTACAATATATTTGGCTTTCATCCCTCAAGAAGAAAGTCAACAGGTGCGAGGCTGAAACATCCGACAGCGCACGTATATACGTGTCGAGATATTTCTCAATGAACAGCTGCCAGCACCTTCAGGAGCTGACGGTGAATGCCTCGCACCCAAACAGTATTATTTCACAGATCGTTTGTGTCCCTTTTATTGCAGACCCGTAATCTACACGCTGCCTCGGCAAACGCGAGATTCGAGTCATTCACAATATATATTTCGCTTTCATCTCTCGAGAAGAAAATCAACGGGCGCGAGGCTGAAACACCCGAAAAACGCACGGCTGTGCGCGTCGAGATATCTCTCAGTGAACACTGCCAGCACCCTCAGGAGCTGACTGTGCATGCCTTGCACCCACACAGAATCTTTATTGCAGAGTAGACCTGTAACCTTTGCGATGCCTCGGCAAACGCGAGATCCGAGCCATTATAGATTCTGTATTGCAATGCAGACCAATAATCTACGCGCTGCCTCGACAACGCGAGATCCAAGCTACAGAATCTTTATTGCAGAGTAGACCCGTAATCTACGCCCTGCCTCAGCAAACGTGAGATCCGAGCCACTATAGATTCTGTATTGCAGTGCAGACCTTTAATCTATGCGCTGCCTCTGCAAACGCGAGATCCCAGCCACAGAATCTTTATTGCAGAGTAGACCCGTAATCTACGCGTTGCCTCAGCAAACACGAGATCCGAGCCACTAGATTCTATATTGCAATATAGACCTTTATTTAGGACAATTCTTATGGGACAAATACCAAATAGGACAGACCGTTTGACACAGAGCGCTTGCTGAAGAGCAAAAAGCTAACTCTGTTGTGTGCCGGTGTCCCTTTGTAGCTTTCGTGTATGCCGTCACATGTTACATCATGACGCAGCACCAATCAGAATTGGATTAGTTTCATTCATAGTTCAGATGCGTTACGCTAAGGGCGTTCCCCAAAGTGACGCAGTTCGAGTTCTTTCGAAAGGGAACAGCGTTCACATCACCCAAACAAACAAAACAATCCCAGGTGTGAACCAAAAGTGCTAGTAAGAAAGCACCCTAAGTCTGTATGTCATACTAGCAAGAAACTATGCTTTCAAGTACAGGTTGAGAGCTGTAGTTCCAACCACAAATAATTGCAAAACTCACTGGAACAAATATTTCCAGAAACAGAATCAAATGTTGGTAAAGGAAGACCATGGTTGACTAACAATGCTTTTGGGAAACACCCCAGGGTACCCGTCTTCTACGATCCATTTTCTCTTTAAGGTCAACTATTGCTCTGGTGGAGTTTGAAGAGAATCTAGTTAGTTCAAGCTTATACTAACTGTGTACCATCAAATACAGTTTTATTTGTATATTTGAAGATTACTCTACCCACATGCATTTCTTATTAGTTATAGTCCCTATTTAGCACTGAGAAGAACTTTTAGACACTCGTGGTAAAACCGGTCATACCTTCTCAAGTCCCACATCCTGACCGTGTTGCCTGAAGCAGCATAAAGGAATGTGCCAGAAGGATTGAGGGCGATCTGATTGATCTGATTTTCTCCTGGTGGAATAGCAACAGAACTACTCCCACTTGTGTCACCTTGGGACACTTGTCCAGAAGAACTAAAGGAAACAGAGGGCTAAAAATGAGCAACCATAGGCAAAATATTTAGAAGCTTTAGAGAACAGTGATTTTTAATATATTAAACAGTACCAGAATGACTCACGTGAGGGTGCGAATGCATTTGGCAGAGTCACGGATGTCCCATACTTTGACATAAGCAGTGGAGACGGTGAAGACCAAGCTGGAACAGTATCGGACCGACACTACACTGCTGGGATGATCTCCAAGAGACATGATTTCCTGACCCGTTACCAGGTTCCACACCTTACATGTGCGATCTGAGATGGAAAAAAAGGAATGGGTGCGGATGGAACACAATGTTTATTTGTAATTCTTGTAAGGGGTATATACTGGCAATGCATTATGGGTAACAACTTGAAATTTCTTGCATTTATGACTGGTTATATTTTGTTACAGAATATAAAAACAAATGTAATAGCGTTAGCAAGCTATCATAAATACAGGAATGGCTAGAATATAAATGCTTAAAGTATACTGTAAGCACATTGCTAGTTTTCAGTGCGCCAACAGATGATATGTTCATTAATGAGTAATAGTTAGTATACAGAGTTCTACAGAAATTATGTTCACTGTGGTTTGAATGTATTAATTAAACCTCTAAACCAACCCTCTCAATTAATATAGCTAGAAGCGAAGGATTGAATTTTACTTTCATTTTTAAGTTAGCTAATAACAGTTTCAACTCAAATAAATGTAATGCACATGCTTTTAATCATCTGTTAGTTAATCAACTATGTAATACGTAAAATAATATATAGTCAGATGGTCATTATTGTATATTAAATGACCAGCTAAGTGTGACTCTTAGTGAAGGATTAATTACAGTAAATGCTCCTTTGTAATTTTACTGTAGCAAAGACTTGTTTATAAGGCTATGGTTTTTACATAAAAATAATAAAGATCAGTGTCTGACCCTTTGAGCCGGTGAAAAGCAGATCATCAGTTGAGTCCACACACAGCAAGGGTTTAGTATGACCCTCGGCCACGTGCACACACTGCAATTTGTTTGCTCGGGTGGAGCGGGATGCTTGAACTGGGCTTACCGCACGTCTGGAGCAGAAAAAACACAATAATAATGCATGAAACGCTCAATAAAATAAAATACACTGGTTCTGTTCCAAACTGTAGTGATCAGCCTAGCTAAACAGCACTTTTAGGCAACATGGGTTGTTCTAGAGGTGTGGTCACAGTTACCATTGTTTTTCACGGCAAAATCCATTCATTTCAATTGGAATTCAAGAGACTGGAAATTTCGTGTGAGGGCAAAAATGTTCAACTATATGAAGCACAGCTCACATAGAGGTTACTTTCAAAACAAACAGCTTCCTGTTGGTCAACACGGATAATTCACATGCTCAACTTGAATAATTCTTGAAATCTTCATAGGTGAAATCTGTCATCCTCACGCGAATTTCTATTGAAATAACTGGATTTCGTCTGCAAAAATCAAAATTGTCATGGTGAAATCCAGTCTTCTCAACAGCAATCCACATAACTGTACAATAATAACAATATACAATGGTCCATTTTTGCCCATAAAATTTTGCTAAAGTGATCGCACCTTAAAAGGTTGGTTCCAACGTTACACTGCATTTTAAGATTTCCAAATTCTATGGCAATGGTATTAATGATATGTTGGAGGATTTATGACCTGTATAAAACATGTTTTGAAATGGAGTATATAAAAAAAAATACGCTATATAGACGCTATAAAAAAAAAACTAAAAAAACAGCTACCTTTGGGTTTACAACATCGGTCCCAGAACTGAGATTCTTTTGTCCAAACTTTCTAAAGTGGTTTTGTAATGCTAAGTGCTTTATAAAGTTGCTATGTTGTTGTTCTAGGTGGTTGCTAAAGTGGTTTTTAGCATTTTGCTTTGTTTTTTTTTGGTTGTTTGGATGTTTACCAGGTTCCTGCTTTGTGGGACAGCTAATGCTAATTATTGGTATTAGTATGCTATTGATGCTCGCCTTAGTAAACTTTGTTCTTGTTCACTGAACGACAGTATGGAAATTCACTTTAGCAATACAAGAGATTTAGAACAGATGTAAACAAATTTAGCAAAGATGTTTGGAAAGGGGGGTTAATGTAAAGCTAGCCGTTTCTTACGGTTTGTCCAGGGTTCTGGTTTTGTCAGCAGGATTCTGGCTCCTGTCCTGAGCTCTTCTGCGGGTGAGAGGCGAGCGGTCCAGAAGCTTTTTTTCTGTAGCCGTGGGAGATCTGGCACTGGAGCTACACAGTTAGACAAAAGCCAGCGCGACTTAACTTCACATCAGACGTGACTGTAATGCTAGAGGAGATGTTAAGGTGAAGGCATTTGCCACAGTTTATTTAGCTGTAGTGATCATATGAACATGTTCCCAAATAAATGTGTTTACTAGTAAAAACTCATTTGATTAGCCTTGTTCATAGGCATTGTGAAATACACTTCATGTCCTTAATCCAATACAGTATAAGTATTGGTAATAATAGTAAAACCCTAACCCATTTGAACCAAAACATACATCTTTTCACCAATCACTTACACAGCATTTGTCTTGGATGCTAAGCTAGAAGAGAAGGTCATTGATTCCCTGTCCCCTAAGTGGGGAACAGGGGCCGGTTCTTTATTTCCCTCAGGATTCTCCACTACAGGAAGTAGAGCGGCAGAGAAATCCTCTGGCGGGGCATCAGGGTCACCAGTATTGGCGTACAACAGCTCCATTTGGGTGGTAGTTCTTCTGCGAGCCTAAATTCATCATATATCATCATATATCATACAAAGAGTACAAATACTTTAGTTATAGTATGTTAAATTAGAAGTGAGGAAAATGTCTCATAATTCTAATTTATGTCCTTTACATAACTATTTTTCCTCAATGAATATAATGAGGGCTGCTGTTATTGTTTTTCTTTTATAAACTGTTATTCTATGTTTATATGTTTATAGTTGAAGCATAATTATGTCATAATTATTAGTAGGAAGAAAATAATATAAAACCAAACAGGCTCATTTAAAAGATCAATGTGTTTTAGTGTGTGTGTGTGTGTGTGTGTGTGTGTGTGTGTGTGTGTGTGTGTGTGTGTGTGTGTGTGTGTGTGTGTGTGTGTGTGTGTGTGTGTGTGTGTGTGTGTGTGTGTGTGTGTGTGTGTGTGTGTGTGTGTGTGTGTGTGTGTGTGTGTGTGTGTGTGTGTGTGTGTGTGTGTGTGTGTGTGTGTGTGTGTGTGTGTGTGTGTGTGTGTGTGTGTGTGTGTGTGTGTGTGTGTGTGTGTGTGTGTGTGTGTGTGTGTGTGTGTGTGTGTGTGTGTGTGTGTGTGTGTGTGTGTGTGTGTGTGTGTGTGTGTGTGTGTGTGTGTGTGTGTGTGTGTGTGTGTGTGTGTGTGTGTGTGTGTGTGTGTGTGTGTGTGTGTGTGTGTGTGTGTGTGTGTGTGTGTGTGTGTGTGTGTGTGTGTGTGTGTGTGTGTGTGTGTGTGTGTGTGTGTGTGTGTATGTATGTATAATATTTATCATTATAAATATATTTATAATGATATATTTACACACACTGGAGTAATTTCAGCTTTGCCATTACATATATAAATTACATTTTTGAACATATCAAAATAGATAACTTATTTTGAATTGTAATATTCCACAATATTCCTGTTCCCTTTCGAGAACGTTCACTTCGTATTGCATAGCTATATGCAGTGGGAAAACTCCTTTTCTCGAGAATATTGAAGCCATCATTTTAAAACGCAGTGTAGCTGCACAGCGAGCACAGAGCAGACCGTCTAGCTCAGGTGTATCCAACCCTGCTCCTGGAGAGCTACTGTCCTGCAGATTTTAGCTCCAACCCCAATCAAACACACCTGGACCAGCTAATCAAGCTGTGCAGGGTTCCTTGATGATAACAGGCAGGTGTGTTGGAACAGGGTTGGAACTGAAGTCTGCAGGACAGTAGCCCTCCAGGAGCAGGGTTGGAGATCCATGGTCTAGCTTTTCTGCATGAAGCTGACGGACTCAGCGAGTGCGCCCCATGCCTGGGACTCACCCACGCAGAGACTGCACTCAACAAGGGCGGCTGCCCGCACTGCGAGAGCTTGCCAAATCTCCATCCTGCACTCGCGGCTAGCTCTTCTTTTGGACGGCGACCCCGCTCCTCGCGCTCCCCCACTTCCTGCTCTCCTCGAGCCACGACGGAAGAAGCGACGGAGCCAAAGGATGCCTGAACCGAGCGAACCCGCGTCAGCCCAGTCCCCGCGTGCCTCGCTCTCTCCCCGGTGCTCTACTCATAGACGGATCTATGCCCCTCTTCTCAAGCAGCAGGACTCGTCTCGTTTGGTGCATCTGAGGAAGAAGGCGAGGACAGCCTGTCCCTGGCTGCATCTGAGGGAGAAGACTGGCCGGACTCGACAGCTGACCCCGCCCCTCAATCCCAAGCCAGCGGAGACGTGGTAGAGCGAGCAGGGACGCTGAACTTATTCACGTTCTCACTAAAGTTGTCGAAGGCCTCGACATCGAGTGGTCCCCGCCTCAGGAGCCCACCAGAAGTTTCGACGGGTGGTTTCTGCCGGGGTGTCAGCAGACCCCTCATCAAAGACCAGCACCCTGCTTCCCCGAGTTACAAGACGAGCTAAGTCATGGCGCGCCCCTTACTCGGCTCGCCTAAAAACATCAACCTGCACAACACTCTCCACTACAACACATTGCCCCCCCAGGTCGATTTTACCTGATTCAATGGCGAAATGGTCTCGTTAAATAGGCATAAGCCATGCCCATTCTGGCGAATTCTGACACGCCCTGGGTGCGAAGCAAACCGATTGGCTCGTGCGTCTTAGCCGCCTCGCCATAGGTTCGTGTAGTTTCCGCAGCACAGCCAATGAGCAAGCTAGACGCTCTGCACTGTGCTCGCCGTGCAGCTACACTGCGTTTTAAAATAATTGCTTCAATATTCTCCAGAAAAGGAGTTTTCCCACTGCGTATAGCTACACAATACTTGTTCCCTACTCTCAGGGAACCAAGGTTACATTAGTAACCGAGTAGTAACCTTTTTTCTTTCAGTAGGTTTGCTCAATTAAATGCAGCCATTTTGAGCATTACAGATTTTTTTCAAAACCCTTAAAATCTTATAGACCCCAATCTTTTTAATGGCATAAAATCTTTTTTATATATATGTATGTGTGGGTGTATCATTTATTTAGTCTGTTCTACCTTATTTCTGACTTTTGTGTCTCCGCAAAGTTTCATGAGATCTGAAGCCAAACAACTGCAAGAGACAAATATTCTGAGTTCAGACAAAAATGTTAACGTTGATAATGAAATTACAAATTTCTGAAAGACACTGACAGTGATTGAAATGGGGCCGAATAACTTTGCTGATTAAAATAAAGAAAGCACACAACAAGCAATTTCAAAGGTAGCTTAAAGTATTATTCACCAAATGACTCAATCAATAACATAATCAGTTCAATGTGTTTTATAGATGAAAGCACATCAAGACAGATTTACAATTCAGTTTATAGAGCTTTATTGGCCTGACTGTAGTGCTTTACCTTTTATCTGTGGCTGGACTCTGTGCTGATTCATCACTGCTGCTTTCATCACCATTTTCTAAGCAAACACACACGCACGCACACACTTCAACATTAGAAACACTAGTGCTCTCTCATTTTACCTTGTCAGTGTATGTCAGTAAACATTATTATTCAAGCGACATGCATCATAGTGTTGTTATCACAACCCTGAATTCAACAGAACTAGAAAAGAGGAGGTGTGTTCAGTCTACCGCCAGGTCACCAGCATTAGGGATGCAAACACATTTCTGAAGGATGTAGGGTCACTATGGCAGACGCAGAAAAAGAAAACTAGTAAGTCAATATGTAGTTCGGCTGCATTTTTACCATGTTTATCATATAAAGCCATCATCCATTTTTTACTAAGTAGATTTAAAATGTGACTAAAATTCTTAAACCAAGAAGTAATAATAATAATAATAATAATAATAATAATAATTAGAGGCACGTTTTACGCCTGTCTTTTTTTCTAAATAAACACAGAATAATGACAGTATTTAAATTTTCATTTATATGCACCACTAAACATCATATGCACTGTTTAAACATTATTTAACATGGTTTTACATGGATACAATATATAACTTTTACACAAATTAATCACTGACTTGGCTGAAGTTTAAATATTGTAAATGTGCAAATGATAACCATTCTTAATAATGTGCTATTAAAATATCATTACATAAGGAGTGGCAGTAAAGCTAAACTTAAAATGTTGTTAAAATCCTTGCAGTATTAATTAATTATTAGATTTTATTATACAATATTATATTACTTATATTCTATTATATTAATAATTGTATTAATATATTTGTAATATTATTAGTGCTGGGCACGATAAATCACAATGTTTACATGATATATGTGTGTCCTGTCACTGTGTATAATTATTTTGTGTATTTAAATACACATATGTATGTTTATATTTAAGAAAAATGTGTTATTTATACAGTATATACATGCAAATATTTCTTAAATGTATACATGCATATGTGTGTATTTATATATACAAAAATATTATAGACAGTGACAGTACACACACATATATTATGTAAACACAAACTTTTATTTTGATCCACCGCGATTAGTTTGCCCAGCACTAAATATTGTGTTATTGTTAATTAAAATGTTAATTATTGATATAAAATGAATTATTATTATTATTATTATTATTATTATTATTATTATTATACAGTATAATACTGGATTTAGTGCTGAATTTAACACTATTACAAACTAATAACAGCTGAAAGAGTCTACGTCCTCCATGGGTCTTTATTACAAGCTCTTTTACAGTAAAGGCATGTTCTTCACAGAATAAAGTCCACAGGGGGTTTAGGCAAGACCCATGCAGCTCTATGCTACTGTTACTGTCTGTTAGTCTGAGGAAGACACATGCACTGGTGGGACAGCTCTAGATGCCTTTACTTACCCGATGGCACGTTACCTAGTTCTGTTTGAATTCAGGCAACAAAAAGACAAAAGCAAATCAAAATCAAACTTAAAAGTCTAGAGAAGAAAACACCAAGCAGCTGTACGTGAGCGTGTGTTTATGCGTGTCAGACCTTGAAGAGCGTTGCCGAGCAGGGCGTCCAGCTCAGGGTTGAGCTCGGCTTTCTCCTTGAGCATGTGGAAGAGCAGCTGGTTCTGTGTGGCGCTGTTTATCTCCGTCTGTTTCAAACGGCCCTCCATCACTTTGATCTGAGACTCCTTCTGTGCAGCTTGAAAGCCCTGAGAACAATGATACACAACAAAATGTTTCTGGTTGGGAAAATAATATAAACCACCCTTTTTTATGATTCAATTAAATCCAGATGGTATAAAGTCCTGGTCTACATTATTGAACGTTAAGTTGAACTCAGAAATGGGTCATACTATGGATGTAAAATGTGTCCTTACATGTATTTGTTCCAATGATAATCATGATAACTCTGAATTAAGGATACACCCATATAGAAATTTTGTCTGATACCAATGTTCAATTGCGACATTCTAAACTTGTGGTCAACTATTTTTTTATTTTTTTTTAGAGAACTGGATGACCCAATGCAAATATATGTAATACGATTTAATGTTAGCAAATAAAATTTCTGAATTAAATAAACAATAGTAATATGCTCTATTAACTGAACTAATATGTAATCAAAATTCACCAAAAAAGTAAAACATAAAATGTACACTATCTAGTTGTATCTTTTTTTATATTGTATTATATTATATTGTATTACATTATATTATATTAAATTATATTATGAAGTAAACTTGTCACAGTACTTATTTAAATAAAATTAAAAAAGTCAAAACGTAAAATGTACACTTTCCAGTAGTATCCAAAGCTGTACATTATAATATATTATGTTATGTTATGTAATGTTATATTATATTATTAAAAATATAATCAAAATAAGAATTATGTGTAAATATTTTTTACTTGAAACCAAATGACGATAATTTATTCTCATTACGTACTAATCACTGGTACTAATATTGACCAGTGATTATTAATATATTGAGCATCTCAAATTTCAAAATGAAAATCTACTGAGCTCCCGTACCTTATTGATGGCCATTGACAGGAAGTGGTCGAGCAGGACACGGGCCTCTGATAGCGTGCACGAGCTGATCACAGCAGAGACGTCCACTGTATCCCCCTCCTCCTAAAGTGGTGGATAGAAAAACGTTTTTGAGCCAATGAATCAAACATTTCTGACCCGCAAAACATTTTTTCTCATCATAAACAGGGTCTGCTGCTAGATTATTATCATTTTACTGTATGTATTGGGTATGCTACAGTGTGACATCATTAGGCTGCATAAATTAGGTCAGCCGGAACCGGGAACACTTCCTATAACACCGATGTACTCAGCTGGATCCAGGAACAGATGGAGAACCTGTGCCTAGACAAGACGACAACGCATGATGTTGTCAGCCGGAACTGGGCCATATCCAGATCAGATGGAGGACCTGCACCTAGACATGACCACAACGCATCCCTGAAGTATCAGCAGAGCTTGTGTCAACTAGACTCTCCCCTGTGAAGGCTTCATCGACAAGACAGCCATCGGCACTGATCATCAACAAACTCGTATCCATACCGGCCTGATGACTCCGGTCTTAAATCAGATGGAACTGGATAATATTCTGATTGTTCCAATCCAATCTGACTTCTGTAATGCTGCCTGAATCATAATCATAATCATACACTGTTCGTTCATTGGCCAAAGGAGGACTGACTGAGCCTGGGCCTCTCAAGGTTTTTTTCTCCATTGATGGAGAAATGATGGAGAAATGATGGCCAACTGATGGAGTTTTGGTTCCTTGCCACTGTCGCCTTTTTCCACCTTTGTTGCCATTGGCTTGGCTTACTCAGTTGGGACATTCAATTTAACATTTAATTTAATATTCAACAATAATATTGATCTGTCTGCATTGACACTATTATACAAGAACTGAACAGAGCTGGACGATGACATCACGGTTTACCACAGAATGGCTATATATATATATATATATATATATATATATATATATATATAAATGAACTAAATTAATACCTTTTTTAAAACAAACATGAAACATCACTGAACTTACTTAAGCTGGACTGTGACACTTTTCTTCTGGAAACAAACTTTTTTGCATTATTTTCCTGTTATCTCTGCAAAGCTGCTTTGAAACAATCTGTATAGCAAAAAGCGGTATATACGTAAATAAAGGTGACTTGACTTGACATGTCCTGTTTCTCACAAGTACCTTGGCCTCTTCCATCTGCATGATGTTGGCCTGGCAGTCGGCGATGCTGTCGTTGATGTAGTCGATGTTGGCGGTCAGCGACTCCATCTCTTCATTAAGAGAAACGACGGTCCTGTCGGCATCCGTATCCTCGCTAGCGATCTTGTCCCTCTTTTTCGTCACCTTCTCTCTGCGTTTGGTCAGCTCCTCACGTTGCTGTACAGAATTAAGCAAATGATTTGTCAGTTAACCCAATCTCGAATTTGCTTAAAATGAAAATTAACCACAATACTTAAGTTTACAGTCTTTCATCTAATTAGCATTAGCCATTTGTCCTAAGTTATCATGATGGGTATAAAAAAATAATAATAAAAGTTAATTCTGAGTCACCTTAAGTAGGCGGATCATTTCGGTCTCCATGTTGGAGATGGTCATCCTCTGCATGATGATGTCACTAATGTGACGCTCTAGCGACTGCCATTTGGCCCGTGCTGTTCTGGTAAAGTACACTCCTTCTGTTCTCATCTGGTACCTTCTTCAATACAAATATCATAACCACATCAGTCACTCAAATACTCATAAGCCAACCCATCTGAAATGAAACCTCACACGTTACCTCGTCCCGTTATAAGTCATGGACCCGGTGGTTTGTGGTCGGATGGGAGCCGTACGGGCTGAAGACTCCTGCAAAGGCTCTGGCAAACTGATCTTGCGGTTAACCTTGCCTGATGCTGGTCGCACTTGGCGTCTCAGGGCAGATATCTGATTCAAAGTAGCAGAAAAAAACTTTTTTTCTAGGTTGTTATACTGTGAATGATTAAAGGGTTGTCCACCCCAAAAATAAAATCCTTTCATCATTTACTCATGCTAATGTCAGTCCGAACTCATAAGACTATGCTAAAACTATCTCTGCGAAGTTGAGTCTCTAAGGCTGTGTGTTCACCAAAGCATTTTTAGCCAGCTGAAAACACCTTTCTGCGTGTACTTGAGAACGCTTTGGCGATTTGTTCAGTCGAGAAGCTATATGTGCTATGATACGGAACTGTTACTAGTATACGATTTTGCAGATAGTTTGTTTCTGAATATAAAAATGTCAACAATGTAACAATTCCATTCGTTTTGGATGAAGAGTGTGCTTGTTGCTGTCGTATGTTATCGTTGTACAAGCAGAATGTGACGATGTGGTTTTTGTACCCCCCCTTCACTGTGATTGGACGGCTGGGTAACCAGTGACAGTAGCCCCATTACCATTACTCTTCAAATTGCGCAAATTGAAATTGCGAATTGAAAATATGCTTAATGGAAACACGTCAATTTCGCAAAAACTCCCATATACTGCAAGAAAGTTTTTATGCTCTCATGAGGTGGTTTTTTAGGCAATTCGAAAAAGGAAAACTGCAATGGAAACAGTTTCTTTTTCTGTATTTATAGGTATAAGGAATAGGAATAAGTCGATCATTCTTTAAAGAAGGCGCAGTGTGTTTGGACAGAAGATGAGACTTTACTCGTCTTATTAAACGAATTACGGGAATACTGGATTCTAAACAAAGAAATGCAACAATTTATCAAGACCTTGAAGCAGATAGGAGGGAGAACCCAGAAACACCTCATATGTGGCACTCCTATGTATAA
This sequence comes from Siphateles boraxobius, assembly GCF_051911475.1. NCBI lineage: Eukaryota > Metazoa > Chordata > Actinopteri > Cypriniformes > Leuciscidae > Siphateles > Siphateles boraxobius. The sequence continues at coordinate 15,834,858 of NW_027508799.1, forward strand.
GGCTCTTTCCTTGCCATTATTGCTTGGATAACACACCTACGTCTCCTTCGATTAAAAAAAATGGCTAGTGTGGTGGCTGCTATATACATAAACCTACCAACATCCGTCGCCAAGATATTTGGAATGATTTATCGCGCAAAAAAAAAAAAAACGTTTTAGTCGCATAACATCGATTAATAGAAACGGCGTCATTTCGCAATAGTTTTTGTCAACATTTTGGAAATATCGCAAAAGTTTTGTGCAAAGCTGTGATGAAAAGGAACCTAGTGATGAGCGCCGTGTTTTACCCAAAGTTGAACATTCTTCAACTCTCGGCGACCGGTAAAAAACGACCAGTGCCTCGTTACTGACGTTTTAAAAATATGACGCTTCCATCAAAAACAATTGGAAAAATAGGCTAGAATCGAGAAAAAAAACCTCTAAAAACGCTTTGGGTGGACACACGGCCTAAATCCCATCAACCAGCTACAGCCATCAAACCAGCGCTTTTGTAACAAAAAATTGTAATTCCCAAATAATCCAGGTTCAGTCACCTCCTCTGCTCTCCTGCGTAGAACAAGCTCCTGCTGTCTCTTTTGAGCCTCAAGCTGCCTCAGTTGGTGCTAAACAAGACAAGAAAGAGAAAACAAAAGGAGAGAATGAGCAGGGATTGTCTCTGAGAATATCCCATAATTCTCTGGGGCTGTTCAGGGTACAGTGCGTCACCTCCTGTTTGCGCTGGTCTTTCTTAAGTGTGGCGATCTCTCGGTTGCGGCGGGTCTCTGTGACTCGATTCCTCTCCTGTTGCTCCTTCATCTGTTTCATCAGACCAACCTGAACGCAACAGAGTCACCATGATAACAACGATTAGACACTACAGTACAGTGATGGTTGCCCGGATCAGCTTGAACTACCCTTTAGTATGTGCAATAGTAAAAATACACAAACATACCTTGGTTTTCTTCATCTCAGTCACTTCCTGCTGTAGTTTCCTTAGCTGTTTCTCGTACTGTGACTGGTTCTTCAGCAGGCGTGCGTGCTCCTTCTGTGCCGACTGCAGTTTCTGCAACTCCTTATTCATGGAGTTCAGCTTCTTCTCGTATTCTGATTTAATCTTCTTTGCTTTCTCCTCTGTACATGTCTCCACTGAGCCTGCATAGAAATGTGATGTCAACTTTCAAGAGAAAAGTTACACTTCTACAGTTACGCTGCATTGCCACTTATGCTTAAAGTTTGATTCAAGAGTGCAGTGTGAAAAAGGCCAATAGCTTTTTTTAATAATTATTATTATTCGTGCATTTTCATTCAATCTGTTTCCAAAACAAACCAGAAGAGGGCAGTACAGATGTACTAAAAGACTGAGGTTGCAGGTGCATAATTTAATTTACACTATATCAGTCAAAAGTTGGGAATAATTATGATTTTTACTGTATTTTTGAGCCTTGGTGAGCATAAGAGGCCTATTTCAAAACATTAAAAAATCCTTATTGATACCAAACGTTTGATAGGTAGTCATGTTTCTGAAGTGCTCATTACTCACAAATGAGTATAAATGACTTAATTATGCTTGCGTACGTGTGTATGATTGTGTTTTGTACCCATGTTATGCAGTACGCGGTCTCTCTCCAGCTGTGTGTCCCTGATTTTGCTCTGCAACATCATGAGTTTCTGCTCATACTGTTGTTTGAGCGTGTGCAGACGTCTCTGACTGTTCTCCAGTTCATCGATCAGCCGCTGTTTGATGGCGATCTCACATGTGATGTTGGCCAGATCTGCCTGGAAGTCCTCTGTCAACACACAAAATACACAGAATGTTTTTTTTTTTTATCCAACAAGAACAAGAGTTGATAAAATAAAATAATATTTAAAATTAATATTTTAATACATTATATTTCATAATGCGTATAGCAACCTAGACCGACAGAACTTTATCATAGCTTTAAATATACTGTATATTATGTCCTAGTGAAAAATAAATATACCAAAATGTATTTGAAATGCATTTATTTTATGCGAAGTATACTACAAATACATTTATATATTTGTGTACTTAATTTAAATACCCTGCAATTGTACTTTCTGCTATACTTAAAGTGTGCTAAACTGGAACAACAAATGTTGTACTTAATGCACTTTAGTTATCCAGAAACAGTGCAGATGTCTAACTAAAGATATAAGTAAGTATATTTGATTGAGCTAATGTAGTACACTTTAAATATCTTGTATTTAAAGACTGATATTATTATACAGAGATCATACCATCCTTACTAATAGTCATATTAAACACATTTTAGGCTTAATATTAAATGTGAATTGTGCAATAAAGAAGTACTCCAAATAAAGTTGAATTATAATATGTATATCATGAAGGGTCAAGCGATTTGTCAGTAAATATGTTAATCAATTTGTACTATACTTCGATTAATTCATAAATTAAACATTTGTATTTTTTTATTAAAAAAAAAAATCAAATGCAATTTTCTGCAAGACTTGTTTCTGCCACGTAATGAAGCAATTTAAAAGATAATTGTGACTTTTTATCTCACAATTCTGACTTTCTTCTTGCAGTTGAGAGTTTACATCTCGCCTTTATGACTTTTTCTCAGAATTGCAAGATATAAACTCACAGTTCAGAGAAATAAAGTCGCAATTCTGAGAAAATAAGTCAAAATTGCGAGATATAAACTCGCAATCGGGAGAAACAAAAACCTCAGTATTGCAATATTTAAACTCGCAAATTCTGAGAAAAAAATTGGAATAGTGGAAAAACAAATCTTTAAAAAAAAAAAATTATTCCGTAGCTGAAACAAGCTTCCATTACTTACAGTAAATTTAAAAAAAGCAGGAATTTTACCTTTTTCCTCCAGCTCAGAGTCAGACTCATCAGAGCTATCCACTTCCATCTCATCCTCCTCTTCCTCACCCTCGGCTTCCTCACCTTCATCATGATCACTCCCATCCTACAGGAGTATTGGAATAATTAGAAAACAATGTTCTGCCTTGAAGAATCCCAGGGACAGTAAAGAAATAAATTTAAATCGGCATATCTTTTGAACACACAAGTGAGAATTTAACTTACCATTTCTGGCTCTTCATTGGCTCTCTCGGAGGCCTCTTTATCCTGCTCGTTATCAGGCCCCTCCTCCTTTATGACACTGTATGACATCAGATCAAAGATCAGAGATTAGATTTAATAAAAGGCAAACCCCTTAGTGCCACCATCTACTTAAAGACCTCATGGAATTGTTGACAATCATATTTACTTTGCAGTGTTAATGTACTGTATATCCTATTGAAGGTGAGTCCAAAACTTTGATTTCATGGGGTCTTTAAAATCACTACATTCCAAGATCTGTTAATAACTGATTAAATCAGTCAGTGTTAGTGAATCAGTTGCACTTTATTATTGGCTACTGTTAAACTCTGAAGCGACATCACATATTGATCAAACGTGAATATGAGCTGATTACACATCTTAAAGGGCTCTAGAAAAAAACCCAACAAAATGAAAGAGCTTTGTTCCAAACCTTAGTGAGCTACATAACTAGCATTAGATATGCTCCCAACAGAGTAGGTAGCATAACTATGCTGCATAACTATACTTCATAACTATACTTCATAACTATACTTCATAACTATACTTCAAAGATACCAAATTTATACTCAAATTTAAGGCAGCATCACTTCAAGGATAAGGCAAATTCCAGATCCCACACTGTAATTTTTCACACAAGAGATCTATGTGTGTGTGCTATGTAATTATATGCTTTTTTCATTAGCCTAGCAACATGCTAACATTAATCTGAGAAAAGATCTACTACAATACTTCTATGTCACTCAAAGTTGACAAGAAATCAATAAAAATAGCTCAATCTGATTACAAATGGACTATTCTATTCTACTTTTGTACTTACCATTGGTGTTTTTTTAGTAACACATTGTTAGGTTAGCAACACGCTAACACCAACCCCCCGAGGAGTGCTATTTGGAGTTGCTGCATGTTTAAGGTTTAATTTACTTAGGGGGCTCTCTTTCAACTACTGTAGCTGACTACGTAGACAACAGACAGCAAGGCAGCTCACAAGGTTTTGAAACAGATTCTAAACCTTCAAACCATTGATGTTTATCATGTTATTAGAGTATTAGAGAAAAGAAGAGGGAAGAGCAATGGGTCAAGTTTTCCAGGATGCGGTGACTAAGGTTAGTGGAACAACAGCATTTAATGACATTCTCCAACCTGGCGTTCTCAAGATCTTCATGAGCACCTTCATCCATCTGCTGAAGTCTTCAAGAGTGAGGGGGTGAGGTGAGAGTAAGAGGAACCACAGTGCCAAAGATGATGCAAAGAAGAACACGTGAGGAACAGGAATACTTCCAAATTCATATACTTTGAAGCTTTTTCTTTTGTTTATTGAATAAAAGGATCTGATGTAAACAAACCTCCCAGAATAGAGTGTTGCGGGCATGAAAGAATGGGTTCTATTCTAATTTAAACTTCCTGGGAATGTTTTTTATTTTTTATTATTATTATTAAATAAAATACTGAAATGGTTGGCTTTTAGGAAGCTTAGTGAAAGTGACAGAGCATGGTTTATAGCCCGATTTTAGCTTTTTTCTTCTGGCTTCAAAATTCAAGCTGTATTCATCTGTGAAAATTATCATGACTAACAAAACATTTGTTGGTCACAGAGCTTATTTTCTGCAAAAATCCAAAAGAAAAGGCCAAAAGAAAAATCTTGATTTTTGTAAAGGAATCCAGTGTGATGTTAACATCCGTGTTGGCCTACAAAAATACTTCATCAGCGTGGCACTCAGAATGCAGAATTACTGGTGAAGTACTACATTACCCACAATTCTATAGTGAGATCCACCAATCAGAGAAAAAGACAAAAATTAGAGGATTTTTCAAACGTTTCCTATTGAGAGCAACTCATCAACAATGAAGATGATGTGAGGAAGCATAGAAATTGTACACCATATATTTGAGGCATACAGCAGACCAGAACAATCCCTGACACACCCTCCTTTGTCCAAGGAAAAAAAGGAAATTTGAGTTTCATACTCCTCAACGACACTGTTAAACATCAATGTCAGTAGCTTACCTTTTCTTTTTCTTCTTCTCCTTTTTTTTCAGTTTCTGCAGGTCTTTCTTTGCGATTTCTATGATGTCTGTGGCATCTTTTTCAGGTGCAAGGTGGCCGGGGGCAATGGAAGTCGGGCCGGCGTAAAATGAGGAGCGGGTGGAGGCGCGGGACAGGTTCTTCCGCAGGTTTTCATTCACAGCTTCACTCTCCAATAGCTTTGCCCTGAAGACCACACAAACATTACACATACAGAGATGTTTAGGAACTTCTAAGATATGGGCGTACTGTGTTTGCATACATTACCTGAGCTCCTCAATCTCTTTGATGTAATTGTGGATCATGTTTCCGATCTCTTCACTTCCTTCACCTGTAAAAAAAAGTTGAGGTAATTACATTTTTTTAGGCAAGAAATGACATTTTTGTTGGTTATGTAAAACCAGCGCAAGGAAATAATTCACATTGAGTAGAGATGATTCACATTTTTGTTATTTTTCCACAAAAAAAAGGTCAGTAAAAGGAAGTGCGTAATCTCCATAATAAAAGTTGTCCACTTTAGAATATCAAACTAAATATTATATGAAGTTTTTTTTTTTTTTGAGTATTCAACCCAGATACTAACCCAGTTTACAACCCTGCTACCAAAATTAGTCTGATAACAATTAAAACAAAATTATATGTATTTGTCGTTTTCTGGTGGTAAACATTAAACCAACAGAATAATTAAATTATTGTATTAAAACAAAACAACAGAATGGGTAACAGCTATGCTGTTTTGGACTATCTGTTATTGATAGTAGTTATTGATACTTAAATTTCTCAATATTAAAAATATACATTTGATCATTTTTCTTGAACATGACAAATGTAGTACTGTAGAAAAAAAGCAATATTATTAACTTGCCACCATGCTCCAGAAAGAGTCCAAATAATGTTACACTGGTAACAATTTACAATAAGGTTTCAAATGAAACATTAGTTAACTACATTAGTTAACATGAACTAACAATGAACAATACTTCTAATGCATTTAATACATTTAAATAATGTTAATCTTAGCATTTACTAATACATTTTAACGACCAAAAGATGTACGGTATCTGTTAACATTAGTTAATGCAGTGCGAACTATAGCATTACATTTTATAAACTAACATTAAGAAAGGTTAATAAATCCATTACAAGCATTGTTAGTTCATGTTAGTTAAGTAATGTTAACAAACGAGACCTTATTGTAAAGTGTTGAGGGGGCATTTAATATGTATGAAAGGAGCTATATTTCTCTTGCTATGTATTATTAATGCTAAGCATTTTTATTTCTAGTTGATCTAAAATATCTGATATATAATTTATGTCATTGTGGTCCTGTTTACACCTGGTATCAAGATGCATTTTGGTCGCTCGGATCACAAGTGGACGATGCTAAATACAGGCGTAAACGGGGTCTAAAACGTGTTGAGCTTGTCCACTTTTGACCACTTCCAGAGGTAGCCGAAAACTCATTTGAATAGATCGCTTTCGTAGTGCAAACGCTCAGGTGGTCGAATGTGTTCGAACAGCCACAAAAATACTGTCTACTCTCCGCCTACTGACTTAATGTGTAAACACTATGGGAAGAGCTCTAGTCAGACAGGATTTAAACTTTGTCGGCTGAAGACCCCAGTATGGTTTGATGATGAAAAACATACCAATCACAATGTTCTCTCACCATTCCATATTTCTAACACGCACTCACACTGGTATTGTTGCTATCAGAGCAGAAACGAAAGAAAGCTCTCCGTGTTTTTTCCTCTGACCTCGTTCATATGTAAATTGCGAGAGCTTATTTCATCCATTAGATTTTTAAGTTCTGAAGAAGCCCATACATTAACCCGCCCATAGATTCGAAGAAATCAGGACAGAAGTTTTTGAAAGTGGACAAAAGAGACAGATTAAAACATCAGGTGTAAATGAGTATGTGTCTCCCTCGTCTTCTTGTGATTCGATCGACCAAAAGCGCATCTTAATAGCAGGTGTAAACAGGGTACCTGCTCTGGCGAGGGTCTGGTTGGCCTGGTCGCTCAGTAGCTGGGTGAGTCTGGCTCTCTGGGCGTCGATGGTTTCCTGCATTGCCTTCACTCGTACACGCAGGTTATTGTTTTCTGTCTGCAGCATGGAGTTCTCATGCACCATATCATTGATGCTTTCCAGTCCATCCTCGCCAACCATACGCTTGCCCTGTTTCAAAAATACAAAAACATACAATTTAACATATTGTTATTTTAAATTTGTTATAAGTAGTTTAATTAAAATTATTACAAATAATAACTCTACTCATTTAAATTAGGAAAACTAAGTTCCTATATAATATAACTCTGATACAAACTTGAAATAAATCTGGACTAAACATCGCAGCACAAACCGTCTTGTACTCCATGAGCTCGATTTGCAGACGGGCGATCTCTGTTCTCAGAGCGCTGATCTGTTGACTGGCCCGGTCCTGGTTCACCATCACTTTGTTCTTGATGTTGCGAGCGCGGTTGGCATATTTCAGCGTGTTCAGAGTCTCCATGAAGTCTCTGTCTGACGGACTGATGCAGGCGATCATCGTCGTCTGACTGGAGGTCAAAAGGGAGAAGCAACATAAAAAAAAAAACCTGGATTAGGGCATAATAAAATGTCAAAAAAAAAAAGGGGGGGGGGGGGGATGTACCTGTTTCCTCCCAGGGAATCTTGAAGCAGGCGAGTGAGTTTGGAGTCTCGGTAAGGAACATGTGTGGAGCGTTTGCTCCTGTCACCCAGAGCGCTGATCACATTGCCCAGAGCTAACTTTACCACCACAAAACAAAGCCAAAATTATTAGTTATCAGAGGCGATACCAGCCAAATATACAATAAATGACACAAAGTAAAAGAATCGTTCATTCAGAAATAAATATAGTAATTTTACTCCCGATCTTTTACTCGTTATCATTTTGTTCCAAACCTCTATGCTGATATCATTTTGTTTTATTGAAACACAAAAGTGCAATTGGTACATGGCTCTTTCTATTCAATGGCACATCAAGCTCCAGAATCCATAACTGTCTTTTTTTGGGAGCTTCACAAACTTTCAGAAAGACCTGCATGAAGATACATTTGTGTTTCACAGAAAAAAAAAAACAGCCTTCAGTTTAAGGCAACACGTTTAATCGAAATAAAACCGAAATATAAGCGATAAGGCTTAGCACAATTATTAAATCGCAAAGGCTGCTTCAAAATAAAAGTTGATGGTTGAGGATGGTTTAACATTTAAAAATTAAGAAATGAATACATTATTATTATTATATTTGTCTTAAATACTGAGTTTTTACTTTACAGTAACATATTACAAGAGTAATATATTTTTTAATGTTTTTATGATTATTATCATTGAAAATTACATGTTTGTTCTCTGAAAGCCACCAGGTGGCAGTCACACTAGCAGCAGATGGATTTGAATGGATGTAATGTGGAATATAAAGTTTCCCACGTGTCTTTATTGCCAGATTCTGGCTCTCTTAATTTTACTATTTCTGTATACCAGTTAAGTTCCCAGAGATCCTGTAAACATGCTTAAATAATTATTCTTTATAATCATTAAATACCCAAATATTACTTCATTCTATACTTTAATATTGTTTTGTGGCAAAACTGGATATGACTAAACACAGACAAGTTTGTTAAGCGATTTTATCATACTGAAATCATGTTAACAACACACATATCGTTTAGGTCTTGTAGCATTACTGTGAGAAACTGTGAGTATTTTATCGTTTATGCCACTTTTCACTTTAACTTCTGTTCTTACCAGTCCACAGTTGATTGAGATGCCCTCTTTGGCCCGGTCCCCTGTGGCCCCTGTTCTCTTCAGTCGCTCAGAGCCAGCTAAATCCACAAAGTGAAACTTAGCCGTTAGCGTCTCAAACTCATTCATCTCTGTGGAGCCATTCACCATTCTGTTATCGCTCTCTGTGTCCTGGAAAAACAACATACAATGAAAAACTGAAGGATGTACTGTAAAGTTAGAATATATTATTATAGATTTTAACAGAGTTTTAATAGGTTGTCATCATTGAAATGTGAAATAACTGAATAGCGCAAGAAACACTGTGTGCTGAGAGTGATCAGAGTTGAAGAGCTGAGAGAAAGTTTTCCAGCTGTGGGAGATTTGACAACCTACATTGTCTGAGGCACAGACGCGAACTTGGCACAGGTGGATGGTGAAGATGGCATGGGAGCGTGAGCTTTGGACATTCATCTGAGTGCTGGCAGTGGTGCGGGACAGAGCGCCCAATTTGAGACACTGCAGCATCTGAAGAGAATTCGGTAATCGGTAGAGGTAATCAGCACTGAGTTAACAGCGATTGACAATGATGCAGAAACAATGTAGCATAACATTCATTTATTAACCAATGACAATGACAATGTAGCATAACATTCATTTATTAACCAATAAACAAAAAAAAAAAAAGATAATCTTTTTAAAATTTATTTTTATTTATAGAAATATTAATATGTTACTAGACTACTATATAAATAATATAAATGTTTTTATATTGTAGTTAAAAACAGACAAACTTTATTTTATATTAATAAAAAAATAACCATAGATTTCTAATAGTTATTTTTTTCTAACAATAAAACAGCAAAACTAGTTAATGACAAAATAAAAAATTTGTATTTTTATAAAATGTAAATAAAAAAAATACTTTAATTACCTTAAAGAGAATTTTGTATTAACAAATCTCAAAGTAAATATGACTATTAAACATAACACACATTTATTTGTATAAATAAATCTGAAAAACTTGTTTTTTTTAAATGTTAAAATTAAAGTAAAAATAAAAATAATATTTTTTTTGTTTTGTTTTTTACAGAAAAAGTATAACTAGAAAGTTTGTTGGGACAAACTTTTATGCTTGCTTGACAAAGCCTTGTCTGAAAGTTTTATAAGCTTCCTAACATGATTTATCATATTTGCATGTCTTAATATGTGTCTAGCATTATTTTATATTTTGCTAACATGTTTGTAGCATGTTTTAATGCATTGCTAGCATGAATTAGCATTTTACTAGTATGTCTTACGGTCTCTTACCAAAACACTAACATGTTGCTAAATGGTAGCATGTCTTAACACATTGCTAGTATGTTTAAGCATGTTGCTAGCATGATTTAACAAATTGCTAGCATGTCCTAAGCTAGTTGCTAGGCTTTGCTAGTGATAGATACATGGTGGATGAAGCTTAACTCAATTAGAGTTATTGTATGAAAGTTTGACCCTCACAATGAAAGTCTATAGGACTTTTCATAGTTTTGATCGTCAGTTTTAAGGTCAGTTTAAAATAGTAAGTCGGATCAGTTATAAAAGATATAGCAACCTAAATGACAACAGTCTGAATGTCTGACCTGAGTTTGGTGGTTCTAGCTTTAAAACTCTACAAGGAGATACTATTTAAATTTGACTAAAATACTAAAAAAGAAGACGCTTAAATAGTAGATAATGATGGCCTTGTCGAGCCGATAGCAGTTTATTTTTCATGGGGAAAATCCCTGAAAAACCTTTGAGCTTCATTTGAATAAAAACACACATTTAAAAAATCAATTTTAGCAAGTGCAGAGAGGCTCAAGACATATGTCTTCATATCCTAGTAGAAAGCCAACCTCTGCTTCTGAGCTAACGGTTCGTGTTGTGACTCCCACTGTGTAAATTCCTCCATTGGCATCTTCATGGATCTTAATGTGGGATTTCTGCTTGCGGGCCTCAGCATCTCGAGTCGAATCAAACAGGTCCAGCACCTCCTCGTTGTACAACTATGAAACAAAACGCCGCACCTTAGACAGCTATAAACATGCAGGAGTGGTTAGGTAATTAATTAGCCAAGCTCAGACATGCATGCTAAAATCTCTAACGCCTGCCAATGGTACGGCAGGCGTGTTATTTGTGGTGTCAACACCACCCTTTGCATGCCGACATGATGGCAGCTCCGCTACACCTATCAGAGGATAAATTTAAACCTCAGGGCTGATATGGAGAGATAACTCAACATCTTCACTTCCATTAACACCAGAAATAACACGTCTGTCAGTCGTAAGATTGCCATTTTGTAGAGCTTAGATGAAGCTAGACCACAAGAGAACAGTGGAGGTTGTTATTCACCTCTAAGAACTGGGCGTTGATCTTAAACTCGGGTACGGGTCGCCCTTGTTCTGTGGCGGCCTGTCTGCGCTCCTCGATACCCCTGAAGAGGTGGCCGACCGCCCGTGGTATAATTCCCAACTCCTCATCAGTCACGATGTTCACGTCAAAGCCCGTGCCCATGGTGTACGTCTTTCCCGAACCAGTCTGAAAAGATTCAGGAGGAGGTTAGATAAAACAAGACCAATCAAACAGAAGATGTTGTTAACTTTTGGTGTGTTTTGAAGTTTCTCCTTGTGCATTAAGGAATATTTCAGATCATTTTCAACTAAAACCATGGAGCATCAACTGCGATGTACATGAAATGACCATATACATGCTTTCGACTACCCCCAAAAATAATAAAATAAATTGACTTCCCTCAGTTTGTACAAGAAAAAAAGCTTGTATTGTATGAAGTTGGTATTTAAAAATAAAATTACAAGAGTTGACAAATATATATATACTACAAAAGTAATTGACTCAGTTTGTCGAAACATAAAAAAACAGCATTTTACAGGAATGCAGTAACAATGGAAGTCAATGGGAGAAGAGTTCTGGAGGGTTTAAACAGAAATTAGTGAAGCTTTTATTTTTTTATTTACATGAATTGACTAAAATATATCTCACAAAAAATGTTTTTGAATTGTTTCTCAGTTTGTACAAACATAAAAAATGAAGTGGCAAGAGTTACGACGGGTTTAAACAAAAAAAGCCCCCCCTCCCCCAAATAATTTACATGAATTGAGTAAAGAGAAATGTGGGATTGACAGTTGAGTGAAACAAGTTAGAGCATCAAAATGTTGAGACATGTTCTACTTTATGCAAGTGAGAGTTGAAAAACATTCATTACATCTGTCATATTTCAAAATCTGCCAATAGTGCTAGCCTAGAGCTTCTGCTGGAATTAAAGATTAAATCACATTGTTATTGTTACATTTTATCTGGTGCCCAATATGGCAATATTGGCTCAACCAATGGCATAAATTGGAGGTGGTACTATCTGTTTGACCAACCAATGGCAGATTGTGATTGTAATGCTGTTATTCAGATATGGTTATGGACGTTTTGTTTCCGACACCTGCTGTAAGTGGTAGACCAATCACATCAGACTGGGCCATCTGACCAATCAGAGCAGAGTAAACCAATCACAACAGCCTGGGACATCGGACCAATCCGAGCAGAGTAGGTTTGTGGAAAGGAGGGGTTTAGAGAGACTGAATCTTTGAAGGAACCGTTTTCAGACTTTGAAAAATTAGGCAATGAATATTATGAAAAAATCTAAGTGTATTATATGAGAGCCTTAGGAATCTTAGTCTTAGGAACCTTTGAATAATAGGGGCATTTTAAATAGAAGGCACAGGGAAAAAAAAGTTGGACAACATGGTGGAACATTGGGGAAAATCTGCATGTGCTGTTGGTATGTGTGGTAAATGTGAAGCAGAGACATTTTCTTTTAGCACGGGCAACAGAGGGAGACAACCCAGACAAAAGAAGTTTGGGGTCTCTGTTGCCATAGACACATAGAGGAATGACACACACAGGGCATGTGCCTCATCACCCACTGAAAGAGACGCTGACAGGAAGACAAGACCCTCGAACGACAGATGGAGAATGAACTAAGCCAAAGAAAGAATAACGAAGATTTAGGGACTCTATTGAGGGAGAGTTTTTTACATGTATTTTGATCATGATTGAATGTAAGAACTTGAGATGTAATACACTTACAAATGCATTTGTATTGAAGGAATTAGATATTTTTAGGAATCTATTATTGTGAAAAAAGAGAAAAGATAGCAGTGTTTTTGTCAGGACATGTCTGTGGTTCAGGTTCTGACAGAAGTTTCATGTTTTTTTTGCTTTGCTTGATGTGTAGCATGCTACACAACAGCTGATTTTTTTTAATTAGTTTTTTATCATTATAACAATGACGCACATAATTTTTTATGTGAAATAAGAAAAAACATAATGAAAATATATACAAGTTTATATATTTAGTGGTTAAAATGCCATCGTATTTTTGGATCAAAATATCCAAAAACCACTAGAACAATGTTATATCATGTGTTGACTTGTTAACATACCTTTCAACACATACAAATGTGGTTTTAGTATGATTGTTTTGACCAAGTAAAAGAGCGCTGTGCTACCCCACAATTTTAATTCGTAAAATAGTCACCTGTATGAGAAGAAATTCAGCATTCACAGCTGTTTCATTAGAATGAAATAAAATGAAATAAAATAATGAAAATTTAAATGATCAAACGTAACTGTAACAAAGTTCAAGTTCAGGGAAGAAAGAGGCGGACTTTAAACGTAACTTTAATTGTAAAATAAACATAAACAACGAAACGAAAGAGCTAGTGACAGCAGCCAACTGTGCCATATAAGCTTTATACCACAGTAACGTTAATAAAACTTGAATGCATAAGCTCATCCATGAGTCCAGTTGGATCGCTTTTCATCGGCTTAGGATCTGAAGACGACAACTCCCATGACTCCACGCTCCTTCACGGTGTCATCAAGCTACGACCTCCAGCGCCGAAATTTACATAACTTTAAAGGGTAACTAAACACTAAAACAACTTTTTTTAGTTAATGATCTGTAAGAATGGAGCTTCATAAATGCTGACCTGTTCATTGATTCGAGTACATTTTTTGACATTTGGGTTTAAAGTGTTTTAAATCTACAATATATGGTGTAAAAACGTCTGAGTGCTGCCCCTGCCTCTGAGGGTACCAGCTAACCACGCCTTTGCCTACAGAGAGATGCATCTCAAATACACGAGTTAGCACTTCCACCGCCCCTAATCAGTTTTTTTTCATGGGCTTTTTGTTAAATGCATGAAATAATGTCTGTGGTGAACACAAGATCAACATATTTTCACTTTTATTTCTACAACATAAAATACACCAGTAATACCCTCTTGTGATATTTAAAGCTTTTACTTGTCTTTTAAAAAGTCAGTTGCTAACAAGTGGCTAAATTGGCTTACGAGGGACATTAAACATCATCACGACGAACGGGTAAACTAATCTACTAACTAGCCTTGTGCTTCATTATAATCATGCTCTTTCAAACTATTCTAACTTAATTGATTAAACTTTCAGTGAAAATGTGTTGTAGTTTTTTTAAATAAAGAGTTGTTTGTCGGAAGTGTGTGGTGTGGTTCGTTTATAGCCTACGCTTAGCTTTTTACATCTGGCCACTGATTTACACTTTAAAATACTTAAAAATCAGTATTAATTTGTGAAGATTATCATGAGGAAAACATGTAAGAACCATAAATGCTTGTTGGTCAAAGCATACTTTTTGTAATCATCCAAAAACCAATGGAAATTCGAAATGTTCCCCTACAAAACAAGAATACGTAACAAGCCGTGAATCAGTGAATTGTTTTTTGGACTGGTTCTATTAAACAGTTCAACTGGGCCAATACACTAAAATGAATCGGACTTCCCAACAGTACTTAAGATAGAGTACTTTAGGAGAGCATGTTTGATTTTTGCCTCAGAACACTTGGCTGTAAAGCTGTAACCTAATCTCATGATAAAACAGCTATTTTATGAGGTGGCGATTTTATACGAATTAGAACGGTGCAAAACGTAAATTTTTTAGAAAAAAGCAGGAATCGAGGACCACCCCAAACCCAACCTCTAACTTAAATGTAAGCAGATCGTACGAAAACGTTTGAATTTTTAGGAATTCATACAAATTAGCTACCAATTCACCAAATTGTAATATAAGGGGCTTTCGCACCAGGTAGTTACTAGCCACCAGGGTGTTTCCCCAAGAACTAATGGTTCCCTTAGGAGCGTTTTCCTGGTTGCATTCACACCGCCAGTAGAAACTCTGAAGTGACGTAAGCCGCGCTTGTTGTTCTGACTGTTATTTTGACTGCATGGCGGACCTTTATTTTGGCGGCGTATAGTAGACCGTATATGAAAAGGCATTAGCGTATGCCGTGTGGTTAATGTCTAGTGTTGCTAGCTGAGCAGAAATACATAATCATGTATCACTTGGTCCCCTCAAAGTCACATTCGATTTTCTCCTCAGTGTAAAGGTTAAGAGGCTCATCTATCACGGTTTTCCATGTTCGTAGAGTTAGTTTCTGCAGTAAATATATAGAATATAATCTGTGTTTACACAGCTTTTTTAAAAATGGCAGGTGCTGGTGTTTCGCGTGGGTTCGGCCGATCAGCGTACACTAACGTCACTGGTAGTTCCTATAGTGCTGGTTTAGACCTGACTCTGAAGTAGGAGCTAAATTAGTTCCTCCAAAAGGAGTTCCTAGAACTAAAATCGTTCCTAGTTCCTGTGGTTCGAACAAGCCAAAATCCGGGTACTTCCGGCAATAGTTCCATGAACTATGAAAAGGTTCCTCCGGTGCGAATGCCAATATTGTTATGAACTATCTTAAGTGTATTTTGAAAGTTGCGTGTATAATATTTAATATGTTATAAAAAATAAATAAAAACTTCTGCAAACCTAAGCATTTTCAGTGTGGACTGACTTACTTCACTACATCAATGGAATATTCAGTTTCTTGTCATTTTACAGTCTTACCTGTCCATAGGCAAAGATAGTGGCATTATATCCTTCAAAACAGCCTTCGATGAGTTTCTCAGTGCAGTTGCTGTAGATGCTCTCCTGCTGCGAGTCCATGTCAAAAACATAGTCAAACGTAAAGGCCTTGTCTTTTCCAAGGACGACCTGGGGCTCCCCAGGGGTCACGAATGTGCAGATGTGACATCCCTCTATCTTTTCCTTCGCCAACTGTGGACGAATCCTGAAAAATAGACAGTGTTTGAGTTTAGTCATTTATCAGAATAAATAAGTTTATACTGAAAGATTTTTGGTCATTAACATGATCTAATAACTTATACATACTGTATATACTTATACAGTATATGTATGTATATATATATATATATATATATACACACTATAATAATCTAATGATCAGATATTCTATATTTATTGATATTTATGTCAAAATTATGCTGAATGGTGTGGTGAACAGGACGGCCGAGGGACGTGAGAGAATGGCGCGAGGCCGTAGGTGCGATTGCTAATGAGCAGCACCTGTGAAGCACACCGGTCTCGCATCTCTCACGGAGGAGCGGAAGCATAAAGGAGGAGCGACGACGTTGATGATCGAGAAAGAAACAGGCCTGTATTTTAGTTGTGTTGTGTTTTGTTTTTGTATTTGTAATTTGTATTTTAGCCAGCAGTCGTCGGCGAGGGGCTGCTGGCGGTATTTTGGTTTGTTTGTTTTATTTTAAATAAAGTATATTTTGATTGTTCGCCGGTTCCCACCTCCTTCTTCCCTGAACATTGCTACAAATGGATAGTCAAAAAAAGGTACAACCTCTTAGGTGGGACATGTCAAAATCCCCATTTTAACAGTGGATAAAAGAAACTTGATGTTTATAACTAGCTATTCAGCTATTCATGATTGGTTAATTATATATTTTTTTTAAATTCACATTTCTCAGAATTTTTTTTTTAAATGTGTGCCTCTTTTGCTTTAGAAAAAGTTTTCAAGAGAACTGTATTCGTGGAAAGTGGAAAAACTCCTAAGTCGGTTTATGAACATAAACGCTTTCTCTGTTAGTGGAGAGTGAGAGGAAGCTCTGGCAACACGATGGGTAAACAGTCACACCCTGGGATTCATTTACTCACGTTTTCTGTTTTCATTATTCAGACCTTTCCTCTACCACAACCTGCTGCTCTGCCTTTAACTTTTTAGCCCTTATTACATTCACTTTTGAAGGGGTTGTAGTATGTAAAAACAGATTTTTCTTGCTTTTTTAAAAATTCCGAGGTCCCGGGACAAGGGTGCTGGGGTAGGTGTTTAACGGATCCGGCAGGTTAGTGGGTTTTTAAAATTCGTCCCCTCAGGTTGTAACCCTCACAGGTTCTTAAATTTTTCCCTTTGTTTAACAAATCATGCTCATTGATTACTAAACCGTACCCACAAATTCCCAATCCATGCAGAGATTTGTAAACCGTACCTTCAGTTTTTCAATCCGTACCCAAATATTCACAATCCATGCCCACGCTTTCGCAATCTGTTCCCACAGTTTTGCAAACTGTACTCATGGATTTGTGGCCTGTCCCTCATTTTGAAAATCTGTGCCGACTGATTCAACTATGGCTCACCTATCGGTACTACCGAATTATTATTTAATATTTTTGAATGGATAAAAATAGATTGTTGCATATTCACTGCAAAAAAAAGCTTTTCTTACTTAGTATTTTTGTCTTGTTTCCAGCCCAAATATCTACACAGAAAAAAAAACTTAAATCGAGATGCATTTCCTATATGAGTAAAATCCCATGAGATATTATCTATTGTTTTCGGGAGAAATAAATCAAAATTAAGTGAGTTGTTGCTTAAAAAAAGCTAAATTATCTGCCAATGGGTTAAGAAAAAAAATCTTAATTCAATCAGAAACAGGATTATTTTTCTTACCCCATTTTCACATGAGCTTTCTTGTTTTAAGCAAAAGATTATTTTTTTTTTTCAGAAAACAAGACATAATATATTATGGCATTTTACTACTATTTTTAGATAATTGGACTGGAAACAAGACAAAAGTTCTAAGTAAGAAAAGCATTTTTGGCAGTGTTTTCATTCAGTGGATGAGTGTCTGAGGGAAGTGTTACTCTCCAGTAAAGCTGAGAGCTCTTTAGTGCTGTGATTTACATTTTTCTGTTCAGTGGCTCATTGTTCAGGCTGTTAATCCAACCCTGGAGATTCTTTGGCCCTGTTACCGGGTATTAAGATTCGTTTTGGTCGATCGGAACACAAGTAGACGAGGAAGACAGATACCCGTTTACACCTAGTGTTTTAATCTCTAGTGGTCTCTTTTGTCCACTTTCAACAACTTCTGTCCTGAATTCTTCGAGGGGAGAGTCTATGTAAATGTATGTTTTTTTTTCAGATATTTCAATCTAAAGGACGAAGTAAGCTCATGCAATTTACATATAAATGCGCACAGAGGGGATGGAAAAATAGAGAGCATCATCAGCTTTCGTTTCTGCTCTGACAGCCGCAAGACCACATCGAACACTGTGAATGAGTGTTAGGAATCAGGAATGGTGAGAGAACATTGTGCTTGGTACATTTTTCGTCTTCAAACCAAACTTGGGTCTTCAGCCGATACAATTTAAATTCCATCTGGCTAGCGCTCTTCCCATAATGCTTACATGTCAGGTCAGTAGGAGGAGAGTCTTTTGTGGATGTTCGAACGCTTTCGACCACATGAGCGTTTACACAACGAAAGCAATCCGGTCGAATGAGTTTTCGGCTACCTCTGGAAGTGGTTGAAAGTGGACAAGCTCAAAACGTTTTAGACCCCGTTTACACCTGTATTTAGCATCGTCCATCGTACTTGTGATCCGATCGACCAAATATTAATACCAGGTGTAAACAGGGCCTTTATGTAAAGTTGCAAACCCTAATACACCACACAAATCACACACATGCAAACTTAATCTGAGAAATTTAACATGGAAATTCACTTAATTTACTTAATTTCGTATGTGCACGTCAACTTATTCTACCAACCCTAAACCTAACTTAACAGTCTGCTAATACTCTAAGAGTTATGTTGTTGCAAAGTTAGTAGAATGTCTAAAGTGGAAATAAAGTGTAACCGTAATTTGCATAAAACATAACCAAAACACTTTCATATAAGTTTTTTTCCACACAACCTTTGCTTTACAAACTTTCGTGTGAATTTTGCGTAAATATGGTTTAATTTGTCTAACATTTTTTGTACATTTAAAATATATATTTGTACAAAAGTTCATGATTTGTTCATGAAACTGTTCATACATTACCCAAACAAATTTGAGTGTGTATGGCTAATGAATTACACCCAGTGTCCTAATAATTTGCATAGTGCTGTGCTACTCTGTTCTTAACCTCTGATTGTAACATGATTTTCCAGCTGCAAGCTTTCTCTCTCTCGCTCCCTCTCTATGTTGTGTTGTCACTTTTAAGACAGTAATACTAGTCAAACACTCTTGTGTGAGGCCAGTCTTTTCTTGTGACGTCTCTAATGTCTCCAAACCCTCGAATCCTGAACACAGACACGCAAGGGTTACTTTTTCCCTTGGTTTCAAAGCTACTCATGCGTGCCAGTGCATTCTATGTAGCTTAGAGGGGATACATGAACGCATAACTCCAAAATAAGCCATATTTCAATGACGACCTCTGACCACCATAAATCTTTAAACTCTTGAGGATATATAAAATTGGTCTTGTAAAACCCAAATGCACTCCAAGAACCCCCTAACCACAAATGATGTCAATGTGAGACCATACTACGCCTCTGAGTAATTATACATTCTGTAAAAGATATTGTGAGACATTTATGAGAGTGAAATACATTTCCCATTTCAACAGCTTCTACAAAACACTCTAGTGAGTCATCTGACAAATTTGAGAATTAAGTTCATTTGAACACCCAGTGCTTTTTTTGAAACATGCTTGTTTAGTGATTCTATTTGGACTTTAGATGCAACATTTTTACCAGTAATGAGTAACTCTTGCTCATACTATTGCACCGTGCACCTAAAATACACATTAAATACACAACAAGTTGTGTTGTGGTACAAACAATTTGTTAAACAAAACTGATTCATTCACAAATGTAACATCACTTCTGTTTGTTGTTCAGATACACACAGCGGTTAATTCTTTTGGATTTTGCAGAGCAAAAATAGGCAAGTTAACTTGAGTCTACTAAGTCTAAAATGTGAATTATTTATTAACCAGCTCTATAAAAGCAATATTACACATGCAGAGATGTTTCCTTCAATACATACTTAAACATCTATTGACATCTGAAATTATCATTTGGCAAACAACATTTTCCAAATGTCTTCCCCAAAAGCATTTAAAAGAATCATTCATATAATTGAAAAGTACATGTGAGCTTCTGTTTACCATATTTTATTAGCTCTATGTGTGTTGATCAATGTTTACATGTGAATAAAATCCTAAATTAAAGCTGTTATATCATAATAATTAAGGAGTCTGGGTCATACAATGTTCAAAAGGCATAATATACAGCTCAGCTTCTGACTTAAAGCATTAACCTCAACCCACAGGCCTCATTACTGCGATTACAGTGACAAAGAAATCTGCACAGCCTTCTCTTTTCCAGAGAAAAGATCAGTAGCTTAACTGGATTGAACTGTGTTCTAAAGGTCTAACAGATATCTAGTCATTACCCTGTAGGATAAAAGGGTCCAGTTCGTCTGCTAGGGATCATTTGAACTCTAAAACTTCTCAGGTGAGCACACAATGACTTCAAACAGTGAACTAAGCACAACGGGCAACTTAAACAACATAACATGGAAAATATATTGCAATACCAATAAAGCAGATGCGGAAAGATGAATAAGTGCTGATGTATCCTGCCCTGGAAAACATGACCCTGTTAGACTTGTATTATGGGTATATTATGTGTATGGCCTAGTCTCATTAACAGTTGATTCATCGTTCATTTCTGAGACGAGAGCAGACTTTACCATATTTTATATCTCTGTATTTCGTCATCATGATTTGGTGCCTAAACCTAAAACCAAAATGACAGCAACATTTTTTGTTACATTTTACATTGTCTATCAGAAAATCTGATCACTTCTCTTCAACAAAACACACAATTTGAGGCATCATTTACATCTACAAACTGTGACCTTAAAAAAAAAAAATTCAATAGTGCTGGGTTTTAAAACAACACACAACAAGGACAGATGAACCAAGAAAACACACTTTGCATTGATTCTGGATAGTCTAACTGGTAAACAGACTGATCGGTTTGGATTCCACTACTAATGAGTAATAGACATCAGGTAAGATATTACACGTTTGTGATATCGACATCACCCACATTTAAAAAAAAATATATATAATGGCTTTTCATGACAATTGTAGTCGTTATAAAAAATTAAGATAATAACTTTCATCTATCCAACCTGTATTGCCTTGAGAAACTTGTCTCAAGCTCACACAGCACACCCACAAACCTGCCTGATGCATACTACACAAAAAAATGATAAGAACTGGCTAAAATTGACAGCTACAATCTGATTGGTTGGCTTTACGTAATTTCTAGAAGTCAAGGTGCAAAGGTTTTTAATCAGTCTGCCCACAAACAGTACAAAGTGTGTCATGTCAAATTGGTGGCTAACTTGTTCGACTTCAATCTTACTCATAAGATCTGCTTGCTTATGCCCCAGTTAGGGCTGCCCACTAAAAGTCGACTAACCGTTGGTCGACCAAAATTTTATTAATCGTTTTATCGCAAGAAAAAAAAAGAAATACCACAGGCTGTCACGGACAGATTGTTAATGGCAGGAAATCCAAACATTTGCCTAATATTGATCGATGCATAATGGGAGAAATTAATTAACTAGTCCCGAAACCGTATTCATATTGTCACACATTTCTTTTGAACAACATTGGTTCAACAATACAGAACTGTCGTTAATGACGTCGTCATGCAGATGATAGGGTAATAAGTTATTAATCTGCTAAAAACTGGTTCAGATTTTTAATGATTTCAGATTATTCAGACTATTTTGTTCTGGTCCTTTGTTTTGTTTTTATTTTTAAATGTTTGATTCACAGGTTCCCCGTTAGGTCATATTTCGGGGTTATATGTCATATTGATCTCAAGCACCCCAGCAAATCTACAACAGAATGGCTGAAAAAGAAAATAACCAAGACCAATCAAACTCCAGACTTCAAACCAATTGAAATGCTATGGTAGGACCTTAAGAGAGCTGTGCATAAACAAATGCCCACAAACCTCAATGAACTGAAGCAGTGTTGTAAAGAAGTTCGGGCCAAAATTCATCCACAATGGTGTGAGAAACTGATAATTATACAGAAAACAGTTTTAGGTATACAGAAAACGATTACTTTAAGTTATTGCTGCTAAAAATGGCTCTACAAGCTATTGAATCATGGAGTGTGCTTAGTTTTCCACACAAGGTTTCTCCATTTAGGCCTTATTTCTGGTAAATAAATAATGACATGGTGTTATAAGCTAATAACCAATGATTATTTATTATGTCCTGATGTAAAATCCTAGAATTCAGAGGGAGCGGGCTGATGAGATTGCTCGCTCAGCATTTAAACAGTCTGGTTCAGTGTTTGCTGTAAGCTAGTCCTGCATCGTACTATCAGACTCCTCCACCTCCCCCAGCTCCACCTGCCTAGATCTGCTATGGGGTTTGAGTATGTCTATTTATGCAGCAGCAGCATATCTTACATGCTCACAGCAGTGTGTCTGTGTGTATATTAGCAGTAGCAACTCCATACTAGCTCTGCCGCAGCACCAATAATCAACAGAAGCAGCAGCGTAGCAGATCTAGTCCAACAAGAACAAATACATCAACACTGCCATATTCATCAACATGCTAAAGCTATTTCGAGAGTTGTCACTCCCCAGAATGTTTCAGAATTAAATGTATATTACAAGGAAACGGCATATTGCATTCTCACAATTGCCACAGAGAGCGCTATAGCAGATACAACTGTGTTTATAGCTAGCCAACTGAATAATAACACGGATTTAATGGCATATAGACATTTAAAGTTATCTATTGGGCTTGCAATGCAATGGCCAAGTATTTACATCTATGTTTCCATATCTGGATAGAGTACATTTCTGGCCTAAGCTAAAAAGTGGCCAAGTAAGCAAATTCTGGCTAAGACAACAACACTCTTACCTTAGCACATTTGTGTGTGTGTGTGTGTGTGTGTGTGTGTGTGTGTGTGTGTGTGTGTGTGTGTGTGTGTGTGTGTGTGTGTGTGTGTGTGTGTGTGTGTGTGTTGTGTGTGTGTGTGTGTGTGTGTGTGTGTGTGTGTGTGTGTGTGTGTGTGTGTGTGTGTGTGTGTGTGTGTGTGTGTGTGTGTGTGTGTGTGTGTGTGTGCGTGTGTGTGCATGTGTGTGCATGTGTGTGCATGTGTGTGCAGGTGTGTGCATGTACACACGTTCACTCTTCAAACAGTGAAACCCGATCACTAAACCATACTCGGAACTGATGTTAAAGAAGTCATGTTAGGGAACATCGTCTTATTCAATGAAAGGTCATCTAAGGTTGTGTAATCTAAGCAGGAACAGAATATTCCCGGGTAAATGAGTGGCCAGAAATGGGATGTGAGGATTTCCCCACCTGTTGAACAGTCAACAAAACTATCACATTATCTGTTTGTATTGTCCTGAATAAAAGCCTGATTAAAACTGTTTGCTTTGCACAGATTCGTTTTGTATTTCAGGGTCCTCTACTTTCATTTCTTGCTAAATAATGGAAGAACAGGTACAAACAAGCATGTTTTCTTACACATTATGACACAGGTAGCAGACACACTCTGACATCAAATTTCCACATTGTTCTAAAGAGCAAACACTCTGTTATAACCCTATTTTTCAATAGCTATATTTCTACAATTCCACAAAAAGGGCACAAATTGGCTCCCTGATTTTTTTTTTTAAGAATTGGAGGACTAAATATCTTGTATTGTATTTAAATAACTAGATCAACTATTTTCTATAGAAGCTTGTTTCCACCACAGAATAAAACATTTTAAAAGATAATAGCAACTAATCTCACAATACAGAGTTTTCATCTCGCTTAGAAAAAAATATATAAACTCGCAATTGTGAGTTATAACGTCAGAATTGCGTGACAATGTCGCAATTGCGTGTTATAATGTCAGAATTGCGTGATATAAAGTCGCAATTGCGAGATATAAACTCACAATTCTGACTTTTTTTCTCACAATTGCAAGTTATAAAGGCCAATTGGGAGGAAAAAGTTATTTTTTATTCTGTGGCGGAAACAAGCTTCCATAATTATCTTATGCGAAATTAACCTAGCATGAAACATTAAACAATGTCTGTAAAAACCCAACAACTGTCAAAAATTTGCACAATAGATTTAATTTACATAAAATCAATGTATTCAATATATTTACAGTATTTTTTTAATTACCAAATTTTAAAAAGGCTATATTTATCCGAATCAGCCCTATACTGCAAAATTTTACTCATTAAAAAAGGAAAAAAATACACCTGAAAAATGTATCTAAAAACTATTTGCTTTCTACAGCATGATGTAATGAATAATATCATTAACTGATGCAATAATGACTTTCCATTTTTTTCCTATCATTGTTTGCATAAATTGTACTCAAGCTCCACAATATACATATATAAATCAGGGTTTAATGTCTAATCCAGACTTCTATAAATTCATTACTGTAAACATGACTTATTCTTGTTTTTACAAATTGAATTTCTTTTGAATTATTGGAATACTTTTCTGTGGTAATCTTCTGTGGTAAATTGTTTCGAACGCAGGCACCTTTTTAACATCCCGTCAGGATGAGCATGTCTCTAGAGTATTTTAAACAAGAAGGAATATTTTTTGCAGTATCAGCTGTGTTCTATCACTCTGGAAAGTGCAAATTAAGTTGGCTTGACACATACAGGAAGTACCCACACTGATCGACTGCCTGCTTACAGGTCTCACTGCACACATGTGAGGTTACGGACATGAAGGTCAGAGGTCACTGTAATGCTGTCCGTCTGTCGCCCCAAGCAGGACCAAACGAGATGACAACAGATCCACCCACATCTGCTCCCATGATCTCATCAGCACAAAAAATCAACAATAATAAATGGAAATAATTTTTTGGAACACAAATATTTAAAGGTAAAGTGTGCAAAACACAATCCAGGACGTCTCTATGGAGTATAGGGCCTAAAAAAAGAGAAATTACATGTGTGAATCAAAGGGACAGAAAAAAAGCACAAAATAACAGACAGAGTGACATGAGAAAGATATAGTGTACATATTTTTGGCTTTTCAGAATAGTTGTGATGGAAATTGGTGTCACTCTTAGCATGCACAGATGCCTCCCATGCTTGAGTAAACATTAAAGCATCGGTCTAAAGCCTTGCACTAATGTCATCGTCGTTGTGTACACAACCACCCAATCCTGTGTGCACGTGAGTCTGTTGAGTCATCAATTCACGTGACAGATGGTTCCTATTGCCCTATTCAACTGGCTCATGAATAATCATGAGCAGACCTAAACAAATCCTTTTGGGATGCATTAGAAGGTGCAGCTCTGGATCTAGTGTGGCCATTTTTTCTAAAATTCTGTATTGCCCCGAATAATCATAAGGATGTGAGTGCATTTTGAAAAATCACTTAACATTTATGAAGCGTGAAACGAAATTGGGTCAATGACAAACTAAATAGTTGAATGCATGAGCGACGGTTTTAAAAATACCTTTGGATTCTTGGTGGTTCCATACCATTTTGAAAAACTTTTTATATCAAATTTTCATTGAAAGCTTAAAGGTGCTGTATGCAACTTTTTCATTCTACTAAAGCATAAAAATACCATAAGTTTACAGATATTTACGAAACATGCTGAGCTCACAAGCTAATTTCTCTGAAAAATACTTCGACAGCCAGCTATTTTACTTTGAATTGTGTGTTCCGTGTTGGAATGTCAGTTTTAGTTTCGGTCTGTGTGATCTCGCCCACTGCCAGTTCACCCAATAGTATTTCGACACCCTGGGATGCCAGTTGGCAGGAAACACAGCGTATTGCAGCCATTGCAGTCAGCAAACCAACAGGGTCAAAGATTGCAGATTCTACCCGACCTAAAAAGCCCCGGTATCCATATAAAAATCTCTATGAACGAGAGCATATTAATACGTGGATAAATCACCTCATCAACTTACTCAGTTTTCATTGTCAACACGCTTGTTCCTGTTGCGTGTCTTCAAACTGGGAACCCGTGAGAGCGTCGAGTCTGAGGAGGACCGGGCGGGAGAAACAACGATCTACGATATTTTGAATTTGGACTGCAGTACCTATTTTAACCACTAGTTGTCATTCTTACAGACTGCACATTTAAATTTAAGGACTAAAAATTTCAGGTGGTGTAACCATAAAAGGCTCTGATATACTCACACCAAAATTCTTTTTTTATCTTCTTTTTGGGGTAAAAAGAAGTTCAAAATATGCGAACATCCCGACCACGCCTGTTGTTGTTTTGAATGATAATGATGATGATGATTAGGCTAATTTATCATTAAATTAATATTACAATTATTTGACAATTTCATAGCGCATCACTGCATAACTCCAGTGCAAAGTTTGCAGGTTGCGTGTGTGATATCCACTGGCTCGCCTTCATGGTTTAAAACGCAAATATTTCCAATATTACGAAGTGATGTTTTTCTTTATCAAGAATTGCTCGCATTTGTTTGGCAAAAGTTCCAACCTTAATTGATGGGGTGTGTAGCTTTTAATTTCTTAAACAACCATGTAGGAAGATATTCTGGCAATATTCCAGGATGACACAACCAAGATTCGACAGGCTCAACATGTGTAAGAATGTTTGGGAGGGAGCATGATGTATCATTTTCAGACATGAATTGGCACCTCTCGGAGTCCAGACCTTTAATTCATTGAAAGTCTTTGGGATGTGCTGGAGGAGACTTCACAGAGTTATTGACTCTTGTAATGTCAATAAAAGATCTTGACCAAAAATGAATGCACTTCTTGATGGGAATAAATGTTGTGATATTATTTCCATCAATTTAAGGTCTGGACCAAGCGGCAACCTTCCAGTCAGAAATTGACAGCAAAAAAAAAAAGTTATATATATATATATATATATATATATATATGTTACAGCCTGGTACAAACAGTGGTTTTGGTCAATATAGCTAATTTTGCACTTCAAGACAACTGTAAGGGGGGTGAATTTTTTAAAAACTCATCCGTTTAAATTATATTAAGCCTTAAAGTTCTGCATAATTAAGGGCGTGGCTACTTGAGTGATAGGTGGATTGCCGCGGCTGTCACTACTAGCCATTTGTCTGCTTTCTGTTAGCCGCCATCTCAGCTAATCCCGCCTCTTTGCCCATTTCCGGTGTCCGGGAGTGACGCGCTACCAAGATGGCTACGGCCGGCTCCGCCCATTATGGGCTTCAAAAATGCTCTTCAGAAACCTATGGGTGACGTCACGGACACTACGTCCATATTTTTTTTTACAGTCTATGGTCTGGGGCCGGTTTCACAAAGATAGACTTTGACTATGGCTTACATATAGTAGATAGTCGGACCTCAGATAGTCATCTAAATCAGACCGTTGCACAAAGCACTTAAGACTCTGACTATCTTAAGTAGAACTACACTGCAATGCATTCTGGGTAAAATAAGACACTTTTCAAAACAAAAAAACAAAAACATAATATTTTAACAAAACTGCTTTACTGCTTATTGACCCACTTACGACAGCAGTCAGCAATCAGTTAACCAGGCTGTTTTACATCTCATAACTACAGTGAAATTTTAACCAAAGGAAAGGGTGTAAATCTGAGATTTTGATACAGCTTCTCAATAAGAGATCTTTGTCACACTACATTTCAGACTGATAAGTGATATACTTAATATATGCCAAAACCAAACAGTGATACATTAATCTGCAACATAAACCTCAGACCAATGCGGCAGACTCAGAGAGTCACTTGATAAAGCACCCTATTGTTAAGACCAGCGACTTGAAATATTAATGCTGTGACCGGTGGTATTGAATATACCAGTGGTGGATTCTTGCAGGCTATAAGAGAACTGCTCAGAAACTACACACGTAAAGTCATTAGAAACAAGCTGTCAAATGCTTTCACTCTGTGGGCTGTACGGCATCGTTTTAGTGCCGTGTTTAAGAATTAAGTCATGACATCGCAAGAATAAAGTTGTAAAGTATTTTTTTGTGCATGATGTCATTGTAGGTCTGAGTTCCAATCCTATTCCTATAGTGTAAATCATACATGTTCTCATAATATTAGGGTGTTTTTTTAAGTACTTTATAACTTTATTCTTAGTTTTTAGGCTTTCTGAACGTGCTTCCTGTTCCAGACACATTTGTGTGTCATTCGCAAAACTCTGAAAAAGACTGATGTGCCATTTAGTAAGTAAATGGAAAGTGCACTGACCTGACAAGTACACAAACAGCTAACTGAGTTTTTCCAATGGCCATGCTTGGGCCATTTATAGGTTCTAGTTTGAATAGCCTCAACTCGAAATTCAACATAATCCAGCTGTGTCTCATTAAAGATGTTCCCAAAGACCAGCATTCGAGCATAGCAAAATCAAAGTCAAATTAGCAGAACAACAGATGAATGAATCCAAGAGTCTTTGAACACAAGATGAATGAAGTGCTTCAGAAGGCAACAATGTAACAGGTAGAGACTGGTACTGTACCAACAACTAACCGCAGGCTGGATAAACTAAAAAATACAGAAATGTTACTGAATCTAGTCTCTTTCAAGCCAGTAAAAACACACGCCTTTTGGCCTCATCAGACGTGGTTTTACAAACAACAGGTGCTGTCAGCGACCTAATGCTAATTGAACAGTTGCCATGACTTTAGCCTCATAAACAAAGAAGAATGATGGATTGTCCTTCATTAATGTTGCAGATTGAAGGTCTAAATCTAAGAGTCTTTGACTGTTACTTCATTTTAAAAGGACATAAAGACTGCTACTGTCTTTATGATGCTGAGCCAGGCACCAAAACCCTGATGTCATTCCCTGTGAAGAGAAAATCTACTGATACACACAGTCTAAAGACATTCCACAAAATGATTCTGAGGTATAGCACAAGCTTGAACAAACATTGTGACATCTTCGGACTGAACCTTTGGGCTTTTGCATTGAGTTTTTATGTCAACACAAGCAACTTCTTAAAGGTATAGCGGAGGATTTTCTTTTTCCAGGTGGGTAGCCTATACTATTGGTCCACCTAAGTGTCAATCATTCTGGTGATATGTTTACGTAAGGCCGTCGTACGTGCTCGTCCCTATGTAGTTTTCGCTTTCTGCGCATGTGCACTTTCAGGTGTATTATGTGTGATGAGTTACGGTTTCAGCCATTCCTTTGAAAATGGCTGAGGGTCGAAAGAGAAAAAATGTATACGAAGAGTATGATAAGAAGAGAAAGGCCGTAATATAGAAACAAGACCAGAGTGATTTTGGGTGAATATTTCACACACTGGCGTGCGCTAAAAGCACAGGTTGAGCTTCCCACTGATGCCCCAGTCGCGAAGATTCTACTAGACAGGTAAAGTTTGTCATACTATTTGGAGAAATCCATTTAAAATCACTGCTAGTAAAAGTTAATGTAAGCTATGATTAGCGATGCTAGCCCTGGCACAAGTCATGCACCGCGTAGACACGGTAAACATCTCAATTTGTCTAAAGTAGCCTTATGACCAAATGGTAAATGGTATCACGCTGAAATATTCTAAAACCTTGTGTGTTCATTTTCGATAATTACAATGTGTTCACCATAATATTTATTACACAAATGCAACAAGCTACTTCTCCATTGCATATCATGTCTTCAGTCCTCGGTCACTCAACGCGTTTAATAGGCGTTCCCTCTCGGGAGCAAATAGAGAGTTGCGCATGTGCATTTTTAAATAAATTGGAGAGGGCGGGTCTTCTCTAAAATTCGGAAAGATCCTCCGCTATACCTTTAAGGCCTGAAACATACTCAAATGAACGCTTCGAAATATGTTTTCCACACACGATTTAAAATGTGCCAGGTAATTTATAACGCAACATGTATGTGTTGCATTTTCAGCTGTACCACAAGGGTTGCTAATTAGCTAATCTATAGAATTAGCTATACTTATAATAAATTAGCTAAATGACACATGAATAAACTACTGCACAATAAACTATAACATTAAATAACAGTTTCTACTAAATTTGCTAAATTATCGTAACAACAAATCATTAGCTAAACCGCTCAAATACATTAGCTAAATGACTTAACATGAGCTAAACTATTGCATTAACAAAACTGCTACCTAGATTAGCTAAATGAGTTAACATGAGCTAAACTATTGCATTAACAAAACTGCTACCTAGATTAGCTAAATGAGTTAACATGAGCTAAACTATTGCATTAACAAAAACTGCTACCTAGATTAGCTAAATGAGTTAAAACACTAAACATTATCGGAACTAAAACATTTGTTAAACCTATGCTAAATTAGCTTAATGAGCTAAACTATAACATTAGCAACACATCTATTAAGTTAGCTAAGTTAGCTAAAAGATAACTATAGGCTAGACCTTTGCCTTGTCCAAATACCCACACTTGCAGTCTTTGCACTTGACCACTTGTCTACTTATATGACGTATGTCCGGTATTTGGCCCAAGTGTTCAAGTAGGTGTGAAGACAGTAAGTGTAGAAATTTTGATTACCAGATGGGATACATTTAAAGTCTTGCAGAAAAATGCAAATGTGGATTCGTTGGAAAACAATATTGCGGAACAAGTTATCAAGTTAAATTTAGCTGATATCTGAATGAAAGTGAAGGAAAGCCGTTGTGACTAAACACAAATACAAGACGACATGCTTTTGCAATACATCCGCCTAGGTACTTGACCATGGTACATGTCCAACTCAGGGTTACAGGATTAGTTTAGAGTTGACAAAACCAAACCAATCCAACCAGGCTTTGTTGGTACCATGATACTGATCATCAACTTTCTCTGTCAACTCAGGCTTTGATCCTGAGTTTAGGAGTTTAAGTGTGACATCAGTAGCGAACAGCCAATCACATGTTGAGAAAGAGTGAAACTGAGATTAATTTCTCACGAGAGAAGCAACGCAATTCACTTATTAAATAAAAGTATTAAAATATTAAGAATTTAAACAAATTTACACAGCAAGAAGAAAATAGCTATCTATGAAAGAGGACAACTAAAAGAAAAAGTCTCGCTACTGTATATCAGTGCAAGTAAAAGTTGTGAAGTTATTTTATACAGTTGATAAAGGTTTAGAGATAATTGAACATTTAAGCTCACATGTAGTCATTTTATAGCTTCATCTATTGATGCTAAAGCGTATTTATATTACCTTTATATATTTATTCATTTAAACTGCTTAATAATAATTAACTAAAATTGTACATGTGTGATTAAGGGTATAATAATTACATGAATAATATCTAAATCATTCAAATTTATTATTCTAAATATGCATCACTAAAAACCAGACGATTTTGTCTTTAAAAATCATTTGCTATGTAGTGACCTTTAATTTGGAGTAGAAACAGGTGGAGTGAGTTTATCGCATCAGTCATGTGAAACTTTGCTCACAGCTGATTGGTCCAAGTTCGGTTTGCAACCTCTTACCTGGAACAAAAAGCCAAACCACTTTCATGGTCCCTAAAACCCAGGGTTGACGTAAACTAAACTGAAACATAGCTGGCTAGCCACCTAAACCGGCTTCATGGTATAGGCCCCTGCTTGCTTAAACTAAATCTGACAGATTAACATACTCATGTGATCTGGATTGGATCGCTCAAATGCCTACCAAGCAATAGTATAGTACATGTACATTTCTTGTAATTAATATGCACATTTTCATAAATTCTCAGATTGTCCAGGTGCTAAATAAACCCATTTCCATATGGTCACAATGCATCCAGCACCTGTTTTAGCACATTTAACTTTCCCAGTCTGACAGGCTTTCATGGCTAAAACGATGTCTTCATAGAAATGTGACAGAGGAATAAAAAATGGTGGAGTGAATGACATTAGGCCTAATTCCAAATGTTGAGCAAACTGAGCTGCAGGTCAAAGTCTGTCAGCTCTAGTAACCAGAGCTCCTGAGGCATGAACAATGTAACCTGAGTCTGTAGATGGCCTTTGTTTTTCAACAGAGCCTTTTCAAACACACACGAAAAAGCTATTCTGTATGTCCTTTCAATTTGGTCACAAAAGGATGTGTTTAGTAAAGATTAGATAATTTCCAAGATATTATCACGCATAGACTTTAACTGCTTAACTTAGACTACTGAAAGGGATAGTTCACCCATTCTGTCATCATTTATGTTGTTCACACACTGTCAGCCCAGATCTGATTATTTGTGTATCCGACTGGAATCTGATCTAAATTATTGACTGTCTACACTGTGTATCACAACTGTTCAGATCTGATTTGAGTGTCCCATGATGACACTCTTTAGTTTTCCAGAATATCTGCATGACTTTCTTTCTTCTGTAGAAAGTGTTGTTACTGTTAACTGAATATATATATATATATATATATATATATATATATATATATATATATATATATATTTAAAATATTTCCATTAACTGACATTTAACTGACATAAAGATTTAATAAAATAAATTTTAATATTAGATTAAAAACTTAAATTGAAACTAGAAGTGTTTCTTTGGTAACAAACTGAAGTACTAAAATTAGTAATACTAAAATTGATATAAAATAAAATAAAGCTAAACAGAAATATTAAAGAAAAAAAACTAGTAAAAAAAATAATGGGAAAAGCACATAAAACTACTAAAACTTAAACTAAGATTGAAAATAATAATAAGAATAATAATAAATTGAGAAAATATAAAAATTAAATTCAAAATATGATTACATATTATAATAGTAAATCAATAATACTTTGATAACACTGTCAAACACACAAAAAACTGTTTATGTCCAAATACAATGAAAGTCAATGGGGTCCAAAACCACATTATACTTTCACTATGGTCAAACACATTATTTAAAATCTTCTTTTAGTAGTTTTTTTTTTTTTTTTTACAAGTTTGATATAATGATGATAGAATTTTCATTTTTGGGTAAACAATCACTAAATCGACATAAAACAGACAGTCTTTTCTTCCCTATTGTGACGTACAGTATATCCGAGTGAAACTGCTTTTCGAACAAGAAAAAGTGTAGGGCGGCACTTGATTTTGTCCATCGGGAATTGATTGGATCATTGGATTGTTGTCATTTGCAACTGCTGTGATCTCACATGAGAGACAGATTGCCAGATAAATCATTTAGAATAAATACTGCAATATTCCATAAATATGATGACTTTAAAACACAATCAAATTTCAAATACATTCAGTGATTGCCAAAAAAAAGTACGTTTGAATGGCTTTAAAAAAATGTAAAATGCAACCTAAAGCTCGACTACATGGTATCCTGTCCACTTCAACTCAACAGACCTCAAGTAGAATAATTTACCTAGACAAAATATTAGATTTGAATAAAACTACTGTCTATAAAACATTAAAAGTTCAATATAACCACAATAAGGCCTTAAGTTACAACTGTAACATAAGATATACAGTAATACACCTTTGTGGCTTTCGTCAATAGAAACGTATAAATGAACACACAGAAATGAAATTCCAGAAAATATACCTGCATATAATGTTGAATTTACATATCTAAAAGATTAGGAGTCCATGTAAACACAATAAGGCCACAACTACACCATACAAATGAAAGTAAAATAAGTAAAAATTTAAATAAAATGTATGCATGTAACATGTTAAATTGGTGCACAAGAAACAAATAAATATATTGGATAACAATAAAGCATTTGAGCATCTGTGTGTTTGTTTAAAATACAACCTAAAACCTATAATAAATTATGTATATAATGATCTGATCCTGTTTAATAACAATCAGTAGAGTAAGACAATGCCATACAGTAGACTTTTATATATACAACACAATGAGGCCTTACAGCCACACTGTCTGTAACATACAATATACAGAACTAGTTTTCAGCCACTTCCTAATCAACAGAAAAGAAAATACGGTAAAATAAAAGAAAATCTATATCTACAAATGTCAATGTAATAATCATATAATCTTACATTACTGTAAAACAGTAGCTAATTAACATAAACTTAACACTTTCTATTCTACATCAAGGATGCATGTTTAGCAACACAATAAGGCCTTAGAGTCTGACCTCAGAATTAAAAAACAGGGCAAACATAAAATAAATGTCTAATGCATGCATTATAATCGTATATTTATTAAACATTAGGCGTTTACGTAAACACAATGAGCTCGTGCGGAACATAAAGCCCTGATGATGGTGTGACATTGTAGCAGGTACATAAGAGGCGGGCCCATATGGAGCATCAGTGAGACTTTATAGGCTTTTCTGAAGACATATATCATATGTATATGAATGTATAGAATTATACCTGACAGCCACGCGCACTGAGCTCTCATCCTGTCCCGAAGACATGTTCCCGGTCAGGACACTGAGGATAAATATAGCTGATTTTCCTTTTCTTTATCGGCTTATGCAGCAGACACACACACAGAGCGTCCCTCCCGGCGTCTATTCTTCCATTATAAAGCTGAAATGATCCAAACGGGCGCTCTTTTGACGGGAAAATAATGCAAATATGAAGTAAAACATCTCATGTTCGGCGCAGCACGTTACATGTTTACTGAGCTGAACGGTGAGTGACTGCGCTCACACACACAATCATCTGTCCTGAAGAGCGACTCTCTCCTGGAGCATGACATCACCAGGCCACGCCTTCATCGTGTACGTCAGACCACGCCCTCATCTCTACACCAAAATGACAGGTTACGGGGGACATGGAAAATATCCATTGCAAAATTTCCAGTAGAGTGAAAATAGTCTAATATACACGTTTTGCTCTATGGATAGTAATTTGTTTATTAAAATATGTATTAATTTACTTTAGATTGAATTAATTAAGGATCTAAACAAAAGGCTCTCGAACGAATTATTCGTAAATGGTGGTTGGCTGCAAAGACAGAACGAATAAATCTTACAGCGACTCCTTTTGGACACATGCAATACTGCACTTAGCAATGATAAGATTCCCATTACCCAGATGCGAGGCGTTCTGTGTGGCAATATAATTTAAACTATTCATTGGTTAAAATAAAGTAACCAAAATATCTCAGAATAAAAATGGCAAAAAAAAAAAAATTCGCTACGAAAAGCAAAAAACAACATCAACAGAATAAAACAAAAAACACTACAAAAATCAAAGTATAAAAACTAAACAAAAAAGTAAACAAAAGAACAAAAACAAACAAAGCGAAAACAAAAGTGAACATCAAAACAACAAAGTAAAACAAAACAACACTAAATAAAAACAAAAGAACTGTTTCTAAAATTCATTTCTAAAATTAATTTCATAAACAAATTGTCACGCACATCTAATGTTAAAGTCATTGTTAAATTATTGTTTGACAGACAGGCCTAAAGAAATATTGATCAATAGACAGACAGATAGAGATAGATAGAATATGATGTCTACATATTTGGTAGTATTTATTTGATTCGCAGGTAGATCTTTTTGTTTGTTGATTGTTGACATTTTTGACAGTCAAGTCTCATTCACATTGAATTCAACTGTAAGTAAAAAAAAAATCCCATATGTGTAAAAACATTACATAGCATACAGGCAAGGAGATATACAAACAAGTAAAAGTTCATTGTTTTTGTTCGCCAGTATTTTATAAAATGCAGTAATTGTGTAGTCTGCACCTCATTACAAGTATATCCAGAGGCCTCTTTGTGTTTTTCCTTTTATCCCCCCACAATCCTGTTCTTCAGCTTAGGTCAGCATAGGTAATAATGTCATAGGCGATAATGGAATATCAAAAAAGTATTACATTTTTGGGATGATTAAATCAACTTTGACTGATAATTGTGTACAAATATAAGCACACCCTAGTGCAAATTTAAGGTTGACAGCCTGTTCAAATTCATGTCCTTTAAAAAAGTAATGGTGGTTGTGCACAACAAAGATGTTTGAGATTAGCGAAGCAAAGAACACGTACCTTGTATTCAATTCAATCTTTCAAACAACTAGGGCTTCAAACAAACCAATAATAATAAAAAAACAAAACAAATGCAGTTTTTTAGTATTTGAATAAAAAAGTTTTAAAATGTCTGTTGTATTTGATATTAAAATAAACACAAAGATAAACATCACAGCTGTTAGACTAACTTCACAGTATATCAGTCTAGATGAAGAGAGACATATGTGCAAAACATTTCATAACAACTAAATAATACGACTTGACAGTGGAACTGAGAAACAAATATAGAACATGATATCTCGTTTAGTCCGGTGACCCAGAATCATACATTCTCTAGCTGTTCGTCAGCTAGACACAACATAACCACATCCTGAGTCCTGTGCCCTCAGTGTGTGTATCCAGCATATTGTATTTGTTCAGAAAACCAGAAACCTGCATTCTTAAACCCAGAGCTCCCCAGCAGACTCAGACAATGACCTATAGATAGTCATGCTTCATTTTCTCTTTCGAGCTCCTTCAATGGTTTTGTAAATTACCTACATGATTTTACATAGAACTAAATTTATAATTTTTAACTTAAACTTTAACTACAAGAAAAAAGGTTTTACCACTATTTACCCATTTATCCTTTTACCACAGAACACGTTTTTGTTTTCGTATATGGAGGGAAGTAGTTTAGGTTAAAATATCAATAAAAAAGGAGCAATATAGACTTAGAATTGCATTACCTAAATAATAACCAGCTGAAATAAAGAAAAAGAAAGAAAGGAAAGAAAACATACATCTTTTGAGACTTACTGTTTGACAAAATAATTTATGCAGCTGAATTCTTGGGTCAATAAAGTGCTGAAAAGATATAACCAAAATAATTAAGAAATAAAAATAAGAACTAAACAAAATTAAAAAAAAAACCACAAAACGCAAAACAAAAAAGTAAAACAAAAGAACAAAAACAAACAACAAAAAACAAACAAAGCAAAAACAAAAGTGACCATCAAAACAAAATAGTAAAACAAAACAAAAAAGAACAAAGTAAAACAAAAAAAGCAAAACAAAACTAAATAATAAATAAAAAACAAACAACAGGGAACAGTTTCTACAATTCCTAATAAACTTCCATTTCAGTATCGAATTGTCATGTATACACATAAAATGTTGAAATCATTGCAAAAAACGTTAAAAATACCAAAACAGGAGTTTTCCTGAACGTCAAGCATCTCCACGTTTCTTTTACTCCTCATTCTTGTTTTCCGCCGTCTTTAGGACCGAATCTTCGCCCAAGATCTTACACAGTTCATTCAGTCTGAGCTGCATCTTAGGTATGCCTGCGAGCTGAGACTCTAAGCGCTGTTTTTCCTCCGTCAGCGAGAGCCGTGTGGCTGTATCTAACTGTTCGAACCGCCAGCCGCCCTCCCCGTCAAACTGCAGCAGGTGTGTGTGGTATTTCCTGTGGATGGAAATTTGAAGAAATCCAATATATAGTTTATGTATGTACAATGCATCCCATGCACTTTTTGCTAACTAGTAAAATATTCCCTCGAGGACAACGATTGCAAACAAATTCCCTGGTAATTAATGTTTCTTCAATAAATTCTTGCATTCAAATAAATAAATACTACTGTACTTTCAGATAAAGATGTCACTTTGCATTCATTAAAGGAGAACTCCGGCACAAAATGAACCTGGGGTGTAATAACACATTGGTACCGAGTCGACTGTTCTCTGGGATTTGTTTTCATGATAATCGAGTGTAAAGAGTTTTATCTCTAAAAACTGTTTAGCTTATAACGCTAGTATATGGGGCATATAATAAGTAAAAAGAAATCGCTAGTTAATTCCACTAACAAGGCTCAAAATAGCCCCACACTAACACGGTAGCTTAATGAGGGTCTCTACTTACAAACCGAAGCACTGAGAACTTTGTAAGTGTACAGACAGTTTAATAATAATATACTTTATAAAGACAGTACCATCGCGGAGCCATCTTTGGAAAACAGTCTCGACCAGTCGAACCACGAACGCCGTGCTACGAGCTGAACTGTGACTTGGAATCTCACAGTTCAGCTCACTTAGCACGGCGTTAGTGGCTCGACTGGTCGAGGCTGTTTCCCAAAGATGGCTCCTGCCTGTATACGCGATGGTACTGTCTTTATAAAGTATATTATTATTAAACTGTCTGTACACTTACAAAGTTCTCAGTGCTTCGGTTTGTAAGTAGAGACCCTCATTAAGCTACCGTGTTAGTGTGGGGCTATTTTGAGCCTTGTTAGTGGTATTAACTAGCGATCTCTTTTTACTTATTATATGCCCCATATACTAGCGTTATAAGCTAAACAGTTTTAGAGATAAAACTCTTTACACTCGATTATCATGAAAACAAATCCCAGGGAACAGTCGACTCGGTACCAATGTGTTATTACACCCCAGGTTCATTTTGCGCCGGAGTTCTCCTTTAAGTACATTCAAAATCATGTTGAATTATACTGACTCATAAACAGTGTTGGGGGTAACTTATTACAAGTAACTTGAGTTACGTAATCAGATTACTTTTTCAAGTAACTAGTAAAGTAACGCATTACTTTTTCAATTTACAACAAAATATCTGAGTTACTTTTTCAAATAAGTAACGCTAGTTACTTTTTCACATTTATTGACTGACAGCTCTCCTGTCCCCATGTTGAGAGAAATAAAGTGGTGTTGTGTGCATTTGCATTGAGCATGCATTTACTCATCTCACTTGCACAAAAACATTCAGTATTCCTCAAAATGAATAAAAACAGTCAAATGCAATCACAGAATTTTGTGCAAAAGTTTTATAATTAACTATGTTAAATTACACAAATATACTTTATGTATTTAATCTCACTTTATTAACCAATGTCTTTGCTGCTGACCTACAATGATCTAATTCAACCATACTAATAAGCAAAAATGACTTTAGATTAGGTTTAGAAATAAGAGTGTTGAACTTCCTTCTCCTGTATCCTATTGTTATTTAATCAAGAACAGCAGCAGCTGAAAGGTTTGTTTGAGCGGCGCCCTCTACTGTACAGTAGTAAATATGCATTTCCTTCAGCCTGAGGCTTATTCATTTAACTTTTGATGTGAAAGGGCCTTAACAATTGGCAAAAATAGATTGTTTTAGCTGTTATTAAAAACCAAACAAACAAGCACATGCAGGTGAGAAAAAGTAACGCAAAAGTAATGTAACGCATTACTTTCCATAAAAAGTAACTTTTTGGGGAGTAACACAATATTGTAATGCATTACTTTTAAAAGTAACTTTCCCCAACACTGCTCATAAAGGCATTTTGGCTACGTTCACACTCTCCATTTTTGGGATTGACAGCCATTTGCTTTCAGGTGTGAGTCTCGAAATGTCCGGTTTAAACTGAAAATGTACTGGTGTGAGTTCGGTTATAGGATGTGGTGTCACTCCCGTAAATAACTGAACTGTGTGTAATCGTAACCATATTAAGGATCACATACATGACTGACAGTCGTTTTCTGCTGCCGTGTGAAGAGCTTTTAAAGGAACATGCCACCGTTTTTTTAAATAGGGGTTATTCACTATTCACTGTCTCCCCTACATTTAGATAAGTGGGCTAATGCATTTTTGTCTCAGAGCATGCACTGTCTTTTGGCAGCGCCGACGCTAGCTTAGCTTAGCATAATGAATGGAATCCTTTG
Organism: Siphateles boraxobius; assembly: GCF_051911475.1. Classification (NCBI taxonomy): domain Eukaryota; kingdom Metazoa; phylum Chordata; class Actinopteri; order Cypriniformes; family Leuciscidae; genus Siphateles; species Siphateles boraxobius. The sequence continues at coordinate 15,874,509 of NW_027508799.1, forward strand.
TTCCCAGATAGCATGTTGTGAGTAAAAGTGATTAAAAAAAAAGCCTAATTACTTATTGTGGGCTGTGTATTCACAACGAGTACAAATAGAAATGCATATTAAGACTAGGTGATTTCCTAGGAAGATATTGACTTGGGACTATATTGAGGTGAAGCACAGGCGAAGCACTGCTACGTGGGCGCAGAGATATCACGCAACACCTGAAATCCATCAACATACCGGCGTGACCTGCACTGAGTATCTTCGCTTTTGGATTGTGTTGAGTTTGAGAAGTTACAGCTACAGTTACAGCAAACATGGTAATTGCCTGCATAGCAAAAGGCTGAACTTCAACACCTCTCTACAAAATTAACCAGTATCGTGTTCGCGAAGAGCATTTTGCAATGGAGGACTATGTTAAAAAAATGAAATATGGGACCAGAAAGACTACGTCTGAAGGATACGGCCGTCCCATCCATTTTCAAAGCGCAGGCAGAAAAAAGTACACATGTA